>NC_136601.1:3123980-3776480 GCF_910589615.1 Taurulus bubalis | reverse complement strand
AGAAGCAGCAGCGAGTTTGTTGGGTTCTCGTGGAGCGGACGACAGCGACCAATCAGACGGCTGCGTGAGCGAACCGCCGCCTCACCCCCGTGGTTTGACACCATCACGGTTCGTTACAGGACTCAACAATAACAAAAAAAATACTCTTCTGATGGACTGCTGCACACAGAGAAACCCCTCCCAAAAAAAAAAAACGCCCCCCAAGATCTTAAATGTAAATTCAAACGCTGCAGATATCCAAAAGGACTCGGTCGGAGCTTGGAATAACACCAACAGACTGGAGAATGTGCTGCATAATTTCATCCAGATCTGCAGATAAGTTCCGTCTCAACAAAACTTTAATGATCTCTGAGGGAGAACTGGGTCACTGCGGCAGCAACGATTTACACAACGAGTAAGAAACCCCCAAAATACAACACGGAGGAGATAAAAGTGCCACTGCGGTGCTGCTGATAACAGAGGAAGACGACGGGGTCACTGAAGATCTTTATTTACTTTGCTGAGGCTCCTTCTTGCATGTCAGCGTCTCTGTTTTACAGTTTAAAGTCCCATCGCTTCTGGAGAACGCATTACATCCCTCAACCCTCCATCTGATTCCCTGGAGTCCGTGAAAACTTCACTACCTCCCCTGAAATGTCAAGGGTAGCCACAGTGAGAAGAGCAGGCAGGAGGCCAGAGGAGGAGGAAGGCTATTCTCCTCAGATCTGTTCAGAGACGTCCAGTCATCAGTTTGAGGGAGCAGATCCAGGACGCATGGAACTGTGATTGTCCTCAGATCGGAGTCAGATATGTGGCTGAAATGTGGTTTGCGAGTTAGATAACCTCACTTGATTTAAACGTAAAATGAAAAAAACATGTTTTAATTGTAGCCGCAGAGTTTCTGAGAGGCAGAGCGTTTTTTTTTTTTTCCTGGCTTAAAAAACCAGACGGGGCGGTGCCATCCTCACGTGCACGGTCCCGGGCCGAGCGAGGTCACGGAGCTGTTGAAGTCTATTGTCTATAATGTGGATATTACATGTTCATCTGCAAACGTCTGCAGAGTTCACAGAAATATTCGTTCCTCAAGTGTCCTGAAGTAGCACATCACATGACATGGTGAAGCTGTTAGAGACTGAGAGTATGAACACACATGCTGATTTATAAATACCTTGTAAAACATTTTTATTCTGGCAGAATACTATTTACACAAAGGTAGATCTCCATTTCTTTTTCAAGCATTTAAAAGTGAAAAGATTGAAAATTGAAAACATTATCTCACACACATTTACAAGACATTTTTATTACCGATCGGACTTTTCCAGTCCTGATCCTATGGAAGCCAATAGAAGTAAAAGAAAAACATTATTAGATTTAAAAAAAAGCTAATTATGAGATTGAAAATCCAAATTATGAGATAGAAAATCATGACGATCATAATTTTCTTTAACCAGATAACAAGCGCCGCTTAAGTGCATGCGCACTTATATCTCATAATTTAAACTTTTTATCTCACACTTTTGACTTTCTATCTCATAATTATGATTTACTATCTCATAATTTCGACTTTCTATCTCATCCTTCAAACTTTTTATCTCATAATTCTTTTCTTTAACATGCTATAATGGGCTTCCATACTTTACCAATAGCGATATCTGGTTTGGCTATCGGCCCCTGAAGCTGTTTAATTAATACGCTGTATGCCTCATATTTTCTTCGTTGAGAGGCGTCATCCGGCTTGACTTAAACATTGCTTTCCTAAAGTTGTAAAACAAAATACAACTAATAAAAGCCGTGTCGTGTATTGTAATTATTGTCATGTTTTTGCGTTTGCAGTTGCAGGTCCAGACGCCGTTGGAGCACATGTTCACAAACCCCCAGCTGGTTAATATTTAAACTATATTAAATCATCGGAGTAGGAGAATACCAATGACCTCATCGTCTTTCCGTGCTCCGTGTGATCGCTCGCCATTTGCTGTGGTGGCCGGAGACGTTGCCAGCGGCGGCGGCGGTGGCGGTGGCAACGTCTCCATCTTGAAAGTGAAACGTCGGCCGGCCGCTGACAGGCTTTGTTGCGTTTATCCGCCATTTTGCTTTCAGTCCATCCAAAAAAACAGACAGCTCTTTTTTTCTTCCTTTTCTTTTTTTTTTGCAGTTTTGGTTTCTGCCTTTTTTTTTTACTTCAGTTTCACCACACTGACGTTTAGATAATGATGTCGTAATTCTCCTCTGCAGACACAAATAACCCACCGGTGTGTGGGCAGAGATACCTGGAGATGCAACGCAAATCAGTTGAAGAAATCCAATGTTTGGACAGCAATCTTTAAAACTCCATCATGTGGATTAACCTCCTGACCTCCTGTGAACCCAACAGCAGAGATACCACATTACATACAGCATCACCTCCCTCTCTCTCTCTCTGTCTTTCACATTCCTCAATGGCGGCTGTGCCTCAGTTCTTTGTCCTGATAAATCACAGCTATACTTCCTCGATTTCACGGATTTAAAAATTCACTTCTCTCCCTCGTGAAGTTAAGTACCGCGTTTGCGATACCAAATTATCGTGGCTTGCCAGAAGACTCTCTCTATGTTTACCGTGAAAGTGCTGCTTTCTTTTTGCATTCCTCTGCTGCAGAAGCATTCTGTCAAATTACTGCGTGACAACCAAGTAATTGTGCATTAAGACTAAATCCGTAAGTCAGTGTTTTCTCCTCTTCGGATGAATAAAAAGAAGTGGTACTCGACCCGATCTCCGGGGACCGTGTGCAGCATCACGCATAAAAAAACAGCTTCACCTGCTGTGCAGAAGTATATTAAGATGTTGGCATGGCAGATAAAGGTCAAAAGTAAATAGAAAGACACAAGCTAGCATTCTTCTGCTGCCGGTATCCTTTACATGAGGATGGATATTCAAGCATCCATACATTATGTTTGGAATGTGCACTGCTGCTTTTTCCAGGAACATCCAATTGAAGTTTTTACTGGTTTTCTCTCCTGAATTTAAAGTAAACTATTTTATGCAATGACCCCCGAGGCATTTAAATCCTCTTAAAACATGGACATGGATGATTTTTGTAATACAAAAAGCTTTTTCAGATACTTATCTTTTGGCTGTAACTCAGAGACGTGTTTCCACGGACAGGGGAGTTGTGATTCCTTCTTTAAACCACTTTCTGGCTGCGGCGCACCTCCCCGGTGGCTTAGTGAGCTGAGCCGGGGCCGGGTCTGGGTCACTGGGTCAGCCCGCCAAGCGGCAGCTCACCTGGCACGTCGGCTGCTTTCAGGTAATGCCGGCACACGAGAACGCTAACTGTGACCCTGAGAGAGATGTTTCAATTTCTCTATTACACAAAGGTATCGTGAAAAACGCCACAGATAATGAAATGGACTGTTCGAGGAGGGGGGTGCAGTAAAGCACGCTGTTGGGTATCTATTGAGGCTTTAATAAAGACGTAGTTTTGCTTTCCAAATAACACATGGGGATTTGGAGATGTGGACCATAGAGATGTCTGCCTTCTCTCCGACATAATGGAACTGGATGGCACTCGGCTTGTGGTGCTCAAAGCGCCAATAAAACTACATTTAAAAAGCTGTGCAGCGATATCGCTTTCCAGAAGTCATGTCGCGGTTACTCAACATAATCCACAACGTGAGCTGTAACATGTAGGATCGACTACACCCGGCAACCATAGTACCAACATATTGCAGTAGGAACTGCAGCTGAAGTCTCGGTCAGATTTTGTTTCTTTACTTTAGGAACTTTTAACTGCTTTTGAAACAGTCTCAATTTAACACAGATGCCTCTGTAGGACCTACATCTTTTCCGATGTAGTTATTCTTAACATCCGGCAGCAACCAGTCGACTATGGACCCAGACCCAGATACGGCTTCACTGACCTGCAGACTCCTGATCCCGGGAGCCGACACCCTTGGGACCCGTGGTCTCATTGCTGGACCCGCGGGGGGTAAGGGAGTCATGGGGAACCAGAACCAGGGCTAAGTGGTGCCCTCTGCTATCAGGACCCTGCTGTCAGACCCTGTTGCAATACCATTTTTGTGCTCGGAAACACTTCCACTTTCGTCCACAGGGGCCGCCAAAATCAACACAAAATCAAAGGTCCATGTAGCAACTTTAAGATTATGTTGTATTCATATTAATATATATTTTTTATTTTGTCTAATCTGTATGGTTTGTTAGGGAGGAAGCCGGTCTGTTTTCCGTGCATATTTTAATGGGTGGGTGTCGTATGGCCACTTTATTCACTCACAGGAAGAGTTCACATAAACAAAGGAAGTTCTAATGAAAAACACTGTTGCTTAATCCAGCAAATAACCACATGTTTTTGAGTTTTGACCCAAGTTCTCCAGAAATGAGCTGCTCAAAAATATAATTTCCACACAGAGATGGAACAAAATGGAGGATCAGTTCACCGTTTGACCCGAGCCCTTTGGCCACGCCCCCAACCGCTCAGCATCTGGAGTCAACACATCTTGATGCTATTCGAAGGAGCTGATTGGACGTCAACACAAAGCGTGACATTGGGATTGGTAATGTTTTTAATACAGTTGGAGGAATCTTGGACGGGCTGTGGAATGATAATCATTACGCCCGCTGTGACTCACGCGGCGTAAACATTAGCTTAGCCGGTGGATATTTCTGGCCCGCGTGCACCTGTTTGCATGTCACAGGCTAATCCATAACTCCTTGATCGCTGCGCTATGTAAGGGAGCACATGTCAGCCTTAAACGGCTCCATATGGACAAACACACTCGTGGAGAAGATTTCGGGTTGACTCCGTACTCGCCATGCAAAAATTAGCCCCGCACCACTCTGGCTGTAATAAGCCGTGGAGCTAATTTGAGCGATAAATTTGCCTCGCAACAGCTTGCACAGAGGATGGACATCTAACTAAGGACTTAATAACTTAATTACTGCAACACCACATGCCGCCGGGTTTGTGCAGAGACATCTCCAGTGTTTCACAGGCTTCATAAACCCCGTGTTTAATCAGCTTGTAAGGCGCTCAGGACATCAAACGCTACCGCAGTCGCTCCACCATGTGCGAGCGCTCTCGTCTCGTTTTGATGTGTCGCACATTACTTAACCTGCGCTTGTGCTCTGGTAAAAGTTGATTGGGCCCACTGCGTTTCATTGCGGCCCAGCTCTCTTTTGTGCCGTTGCTTTATTGTTTCCTTTCGTGCCGAGACGTTTTTGTCATAAAACTGAAATGAGAAAAAAAAAAAAATCTGTTTTAAATTCTCACTGTTTTCACGAAAGACTCAAATGAGACGAGTGGAAAGAGTCCGTCAGACAAAAGGCGTTAATCTGAATATCCTGTTGTGTAATAACCAATAAGATGACGCATCAACACCTTAGATGCACGCTCTGTCGAATTAGCCCACGTCTCTGTTTCCATGTAAAGATTAGAGCTGAGACAATATAGTCCATTGATTGACAGGAGATTAATTAGCAACTCTTTCGGTGATATATTAATCATTCTAATTAAGCAAAAAAGCCAAACATTTGCTGGTTTGCAGCTTTTCCAATGGGAGGATTTTCTTTTATCTGTTGTATATCACTGTAAACTGGTTATCTGTGGGACAAAACAAGACTTTATTTTTTTACACATACTTAAAATTGGCCAATTAATCATACAATTAGTGGATTTATCGGCAAAGAAATGAAAAGAGAAATAAAATGGTTTCAGATTTCACACAATCGGCCCACCATCTTGTGAACGCCCCGCTGCGTCATAACGATGCGGCGACACGTTAATCATAGTGAGAATACACAGGCACTTATTTTCGCAGATGACTGAGCTCGTCATGGCGACGCTTTTCACTCCTTTCAGCCCCTTCAGCGGCACAAAGCGCCGTCTCCTCTCAGTAACTTTGAACTCTCCCCAAAACAAGTTTGAAATGCCGGTTCTCACACACGACGGGCCCAGAGGTGGAATTTTGTGAATTGAGCTATAGATTGAGAACCCGAAACCCCTCCCTCCAACCCTCCCCCTCTCACACACACACACACACACACACACACACACACACACACACACACACACACACACACACACACACACACACACACACACACACACACACAGCCTGGAAGAAAGCGCTAATTAGCTCAGATGTCCGGGAGAATACACACCCAGCTGCACCCCAGGAGATTGGGAAATAACATGTTGTTGTTGTTGTTGAAAATTCTCAAAGGCAGGATGTTAAGTTTCACATTCACTTCAGTGCGAGTTACCTCGGATAAATTAATCTACCTAAATTTGGTCCTTAAAGAGCGCATTACCTCACAGACGTTAAATCAACAGCTGAGCAGTTTATAATTATGGGAGAATCCCCGAGAGATGAAGCCATGCGGAAGCTTCTGTTCCCGGGACCGACCAAAATCTGACACAACGCGACGGCTCCAAAAGTTGATTTTGATCGCACTGATCAAAAGAAGCACCGTGTCTCGATATTTCACCCGAGGCAAAAAAAAGAAAAAAGAACGGGACTTCAAAGCCCTCCGCGCTAATCCCATTTGGATTATTTCATTAAGGACTCAGGGATGCTGGAGACAAAACAAGACGGCGGTTGTCACATCGCTGGGTGACCTGTGGGGAGAGATACAGGTGCACTGCCGTCATGCAAGACTAAACTTAACTAAAAAAATCATGTTTTTTTTACTGTGCATTAAATGCTCCTGCACAGTTCTAGACGTTGGCGGCGACTCTCGCTCGTCCCATTTGTTTCGGGTTCATTGCACAGGTTGCTCTTTGTTCGTTTAATTGTCATTCCAGGGAACATTCCCCGGCTTGGTCTAGATTGGTTCATGATGGCAGAACAAACAGTGGAAAAGAGGAGAAGATATGATCGTAAACCGGGCTGCGCATACTTTTTTTTTTTTTTTATATGTTAGATGTGGAAGTGATCTCAAGCCGGGTTATTATTAGATCTGCTGGGGAAACTGCTCCCTATAGTTTAAAGGTGAAATGTTTGACCCAAACGTTGAATCACTCGACAGGATTAGAGGGAGTTAAGGTCAAAAAAACGAAATGTGTGCAGAGTGTCTGTTTGTTTACGGAGGATGATGACGACATGGATTATGTCAACTCTTAAAACCCAATCATGCATTGAAGGCTTTTACCGAAAAACACATTTCTTTATTGAAGTTAACCTTTTTTGATCACTCGCAGTGCTTGGATTCTTCTTTTTAATGCAAGCCAGCCTCTGGCTCGTAGAGGCTCCCTCCTCGTAAATGCCCGGCACATTGGCTTGTTCTGCTGATAGGTGGTTTGATTGGTCCAAATAAAAGGCTCAATGATCACCCCATAATCAATATTACGGAACATAATGATGTAATTATCGTTCTGGCAGCAGAAAAAGGAAAGTTCATGCAAACGTAAGAGTGTATTGTAGACCTCTAAATGGCCAAAGGGATCTGATGTTGTGCTCATTGAGCGGTTATTTCCAGAGGAAAAATGCCCAAAAAATGATCTGTTCACCCCAAATTTAAATTCTTTAATGTTCTTCCCTTCCATCCCTTTAACTCAAAGTCCAGACAGTAAAACATGAGAACAGTAAAGTCAATCTTGACTTTTTGACTCAAAGTGAAAACCGCTTAAATCCAACACACTGGGATTATCCTGCGCTTGTTATTTTAAAGACAGCGGATGGCAATTTTCGGATCTTTTTTTTGGGAACTCGACACGTTCAGATCTCAATCACTAAAATGGTTTGGGGAGACGACTGAGGTCAAACTGTGGCGTTTGGCGGTTGTTGAAACCTTCCTCGGACGTAAGTGATGAGATAAATAGCTCACTGGCTTTCCTTTTTTAAAGTGCCTTGCTCAAGGACTTGGTTTCAGGGTCAGATGAAGGTCATACTGTTTCCTGCAGTTACTCTGACCTCTAAGCCCTCAACCTTTTAGGCCAGCATCAAAGCTTATTATAAATGTCATCTTTATCAGACGAGGACCTTCGCTTGACTCTTGGTTTTGGATTGAAAGCACATTCCGGCGTGAGTGCGGATGCTTTGCGGGCATCGCGGAGATAGAAGAGAAACACTTAATGGAGTCTGTTGTTTGTTATCGGGGGTTTGGGGGAAGACCAACCGTCTGTGTGTGAGACTAAACAAAAGTACAGGCGATGGATGTTAAGAGGCCGAAAAAAGCTCAGCAGGTTTTTGGGCCAACGGGGAACAAGGAGCTCAGGTCAGCCGCAAAGAGAGAGACGCATTGTGGGCGGAGCCGACAAGCGACCTGAGACGGCACCCGCCTGTCACTCAAAGCACTTTAAGCCTTAATATAATAGACCTACACTGTCTCTTTGTACTTTGTTTATTTCTGCTGTCAAGTTGGGGCTACTTTTGTAATTCTGTGTTAGAATACAGTCACCACAAAAAAAAAACCACAAAGATAGCGTGATATTTATTTTTGGTGCGTATTAAACGTTTTGAAATCTCCCATCCTTACTTACCATGTGCCGAATCTTCCAGGAAAAACATGATTTCCCAGAAAACAAAGTCACAATGTCTTTACCCCTTGATAAATGTTGTGTTGAGCACATTGAGGATATCTTTTAATAAAACTTTGAAACATGAATTTACAGTCTCTGTTGGACTTTTTTTCTTTGTTGTTCTTGTATCTGTTAGTGACAATCACAATCATCCATTAAGAGATAATACATAATTTTCTTACTGTCGTGACCCATATAGGAACATTTTTAACTTCTGGATTTATTCTAACGAATACACGACATCAGTCACTTTTATACAAGTAAACAGTAGAATTGCGTTTTTGGAGCAAAAAGCTGCTGTGACATTGCAGCCTCTTCTGATATTTTATATTTCATAGTATTTCACGACACACATTATGCCGTATGAACTGTATTTTCAGGTTAAGATGAGTTCAAACATGAACCGTCTCTCAGAGAAAATCTGTATATGTGACTATAAACATTTATATGGTCAGTTCATTAAAACCCACAGAATATCCGTTGATGTGTAAATAAACTTGAATGAAATACATTCTTGATAACTTTCCAGGTCACTTGCCAGTTGTTTTTATATTTCCACTCATGAAACTCTCTTAATGCAGTTGAAGTGTTCGTTCATATCCTAAAGCACAGCTAAGTTTAACAATAAGCTGAATAGCTTTGAAGTCTCTTAGAGCTTCAAAAGAGGAAAGTTCTCCTTCTTAATCATTAATCATGCCCTTGAAGCCTGGAAGTTTCCCAACTGAAATGCAAAAAAAGAAAAGAAAAATATATTTTTCATAATAAGGATGATCATGGAAATTCATCTAGGCCAGATGAAAAATGAAAAAAATGAAGCCGGTACAGCTGGACACCGATTGTTCAGCGTCAACAAACGGCGAGGTAATCGAATCCCATCCCGAGAAACAAACCGGTGGGATATTAAAGATGGCGTGAACACGACGAGCTTTATCTCAAACATCGGCATGCAATAATATCTGGTCATCTTTTTTTCACAAATGATCTACCATCTAAATAAAGAGCTTACTCGTGACGCGTACTTCATACTTCCGAGACCGACGTCGACGTCCAATCGCCTCCTTTTTGTTTAGCCTTAAATCCTGTTTAACTAAATAGTTTGAATGGATGTCAGATGTTCGCCATGGCGCACATTTAAAACCATGTAAACTAAGTATTAAAGTGGGAATCCAATAAGTGCTGTGAGAGCATCCTCTCCAAGAGTATCCCACTTTCCAAAAAGTTTGATTACTTTTGAATAAAATGTGAAACACAGACATGAAAGAACATCCAACCCCAAAACAGCATTTCTAAAACCTATATATATATTATTTTGTATTGGCATTATTAGCATACGGTCATTATATCCCCACATTGTTAATGAGAGTATCTTGGCTCCTCCAGGAGTTAAATTAACATTTCTTAATTTTGTCCGATAAATTTGGACTCATCCACACAAACTGTGATCTGATAAAATCTCTCGGCGGCTTTTGAAGTCTGTGAAAATGAGGAATCAATTAGGGAGCGCACGCCCATTTATTTCTGTGTTGTTCCTGGAGAAGCGCAGTCATTTGCCTCAATTTGAACTGTGTCAGTACTCTGTGATTAATTAGCCACAGTGCACACACACACACACACACACACGCGCACACACACATCCCAGAAAGCTTGCTAACGCCCTGCAGCTTGTTAGCTCAACCTGCCAACTGCAGTTAATGTTTCCACCTGTTCGTTTGAGGACAAAAACAGCTCCCTCCTCCTTTCATCTGCGTGATGTTCATCATGGCAAACCCACTGCGATGCACTCATTACCCACAACCCCCCTCTTTCGGATCACTGAGTAATACGCTATTTTGGCTACTTGGCCCCCGACGCAATGGCTGTTATTAAAGTATGAATACAAAGTCTGTAAAACGGAGGCTTATTCTTTAGACCCCAGTGCTGTTAATGTGTTCCAGAGACTTATCAAAAGGAAATTAATATGCGTTTGTATTCCACCTGGTTCAACTCACAGCTTACAAAAGGCTACTATTTTCCTTGTACGGCGATACCTTTTCACCTCGGTGAACCCAGACTTTTTTTTTTTTTTTGGGGTCATAATTAGATCACAGTGAAGTCGCTGATGTTCTGATATAGTCGGCGTCCTGTTGGACAAAATTGTATCTGAATTATTCAGAAGCAGGAAAAGTGAGCGTTAGCTTCCTTTTTTAAATGCATCGATTTGTAGCATTAGCTCACTAGCTAGCTTGTGAAGCTAGCATGAGTTATAAAGGTTAGCTTGGCGAGTTGAGCTCCTTCAACCGCACACGTTTGGCTCTGGTTCAGGAAGTAAAAGCCCCATTTTGGAAAATCCTTTATATGAAGAGTTTTATCCATGAAACCAAGCCAAGAACTAGGAGATGAATCTCCACCGGGAAGAAAATGGAAAAAAAACCAGTAAAAAGCTACAAGACTTAGGACATATTTGTCTTAAGAGTCAAAGAACTACTCATCCAATAAACCACAGTGAACAACGATCGCCGCCTCTGGAAACTCCTACAAAAAAACTTTCAAACCAACTCCTGCTGATCTGAAATGAAGAAGCTATATTTCTTGTCTCAAATGTTTTCAGAAACACATTTCGGTGAACCATCGTTTCACAATCTCATATCTCTTGGTAAGTTGCAGAAGAATAGCGTTACTTTATATTTAATATAATACAATACATAGAAAGACATAGTAAAGAACACTATATTCCATTTCTGCTGATAGATCCTGCACACTGGACCTTTTAAACTGTGTCCTTTTTAAATAACTTTTCACTGCCTCTCAGTGTGTGCTTCCTTTTTTAAACACAGACCAGTTGGAACAAGAGCGACATCCATGTTCGTTTTTTAATTTTTTTCCTTTCCAGCTACAATGCAACTCTGCGTCCAAAAGATTTTTTTTGCAACATAAGCAAAACCAAAGCTCAAATTCTTAAAAAAAAATGCATTTTCTTTCTTCTTCTTCTTTCTTCTTCTACTCCCTCGACCTCCACAGGAGGAAAATGAAGAATTTCCTGCGGGGTCATATCTGGTCCTCGCACACTATTTCTGGCCTCTCCGCTCTTTCCTGTTTTCACAGTATTGTTGCTAAAACACAAGAAAAAGTCCCACACAGTCAAAGGTTTAAGAGGCCGACCTGTAATTGACTGTGAGCCTCTTATTGTCGCGGTTCAGACGGGCCCTGCTCCCTGCACACCTCCGCGCACACATAAACAACGCTAACGAAAGAAACATTAATCCCTTAAAATTGACAAAAGGATTACAGTGTTAAAGAGCATTGCCGTCACTATTCCACTTCCTGCCCCCTCCGCCTGTCTGAACTGTTTCAAATCCTTTCAAAGGCCAGACTCTGTTGTGGCGGGAGCTCACCCGCTGGGCGCGTCCTCTGAACTGTACGCTGACGGCTGACTCCAGCAGACGGGTTCATTCGGGCGAAAACGGTAAGTCGGCGCTACTGGAACTTAGAAGACGAAGCATTTTAAGGGCTCTTTCTTTTCTCTAATTGGTGATTGTGAGCCGAAAAAAGGAGAGGAAAAGGGTGACGCATATTTAGATTATTCACATGCACCGGCTGTGTTTCTCTGACACGGCCAGGCCTGAGCCGAGAGGAGGCGGGTTAGAGCCGTGGGGAACCACAACACCTGTCTATTAAATCTGATTTTAAACTCAAGTTCAAGTCCGGTGATTTTCCGCTTCTTCTTGTCAACAAATCCAACTGAGTGGCTTTTTTATAGAGCTTTTTTTTGGGCTGGAAAGACAAAAGAAGGAACGCTATGAGAAGTGTGCGAGAAAACCAGAACAGTGAATTTAAACAGTACTGTAGTGTAGAGACTCCACTGACCTTTCCATATAAAAAACACCTCTTCAGAACTGCTTTTAATGTGTGATTGTGTGCTCTATGTTCTTATTGTTTTCATGTTTTATCTATTAGTTTCTTTGTATAGCTTTTATGATGATTACAAAAAATTGTAAAGTGTCTTTGCGTACTATGAAAAGCGCTATATGAATTAAATGCATTATTATTATTAATATAAAGCTCCGTAGCTGTAGATTCAGGTGATTAAAAATCCTAAAATCCCAAATAATATCGGAATATTTTACGTCTTAGTCGTAAAATGCTCCAATTATTTTAAATTATTATGCTATAATAGTGGAATATATGATTTTGCAAGTAAACATAGTCACTGTCCATTATAAAAAAAATAGAAAATAAAGTGTAATATATCTGCTTTTAGACTTGCATTGCAAAGCAGATGCAGATGCGTCGCGTTGCTGAGAGATTACTTCATCCTCTCCTCTCTGACTGTTTGTGTAAGTCTTTGCCTCAAGATAACTTTGACTTCAACCAAAAGTTTGACTCTAATTTTTCTTTGAGGGGATGCCCCATTTTTTTTTTTAAACTTGGACCGCCCTCCACACGTCATAATAGCTGATGTCATGTAGACAACGCTGCGGGACAGAAACAGTTTCAGAGGGACTGATATGTGCATCAACACCCGGGTGTAAGGAACCCGATACACAGGCACCACCCGGCCGCCGTGGGCCATCATTTATTTTAGAATTAAGGGCAGCTCCGGTTTTATTTAAACCTCTATCATAAACATTCTGCATACATAATGAACACGGTCGAGCATAAATTCAATTTTGAAATCATAACGAGGCATGATTGGCCACAGTCTTCGCTCTGCATGTGAAACAGATGTTCTCTAGCGGGGAGGACGGTGCTCTGTGTCTTTTCACGTTGGAGACATGAAATTAAAACGTTACACGAGGAATATACTCTCACGGGGGGGTTTTACTCTCATGCAATGTAATCCTTCATGTGTTGTTTTATTTTTGCTCTCGCAGGAATCCGAAGACATCGTGGACTGGATTTATGTCGCGGTGTTTCCTCGGTTGCTACCGCCGCCGAGAAAATTGTCCACATAGCTCACATGTGTCATCCCCAACTATTCACTGGACTCCTTTCTCTGTGCAGTAATGCAGTTAGTCGAGGCACGACTACCCTCCTCCTCCTCTTCCTCCTCCTCCTCCTCCTTTCCTGCTCTTACTCTCCTTTGGTTTATAGCTGACTGGTTGTGTCGCTGCGAGGCATCTTTAATGCCTGCTAGCACTAGAAAGAGGTAATGCTAGCCCCCCGTCAAGCTACATTTTTGTGAAATTATCTGGAGCTCTGAAACAAAGAGTTTGCATTGTGGGAAAAATATTGCAAAGACTAAACAGTTTTTTACGGGATTATAGAACGTGACGGACGTTTTTACTGTGACCAAACACATCGACTTACCTTCAGAGTTGATGGTAGGGTTGGTGTGCGAGTGTGTTTCCTACACAAAGCTATCAAGATGAAGTCCTCCGATGCGTTTAATTGAGGGTCAAATCTGATGATTTGGTGACAGACAAACCAAAAAGTGCTCTTCCAGGATATTATAATCAGGTCAATCAACTGTTACTGTCATATTCAATATATTTAGGCCGCTGCATTCGCCCCATCTAACTGTTTGCAGCCCGTCTCCAGCTACTAATCCACAACTCTGTGCTCATCCTGTGCAGGGACTTGAACCTGCAACCCTTCGGTTCCCAAACAAGGTGCCTAGCTAGACCACTGCCTAGTAAAGCAAGCTACGCTTAACACTGTGGCTAACTGTCATGGATCACAACCCTCCGTCACACGACACAAGAGACAGGACCGTCATCACTGCTACCGAAATGTAGCGAATCTCCTTTGTTCTTCACACCATACGCTGCTCATGAGTCCAGCTGAGGAAACCATAAGCACAAAGGGCTCGGTCACACCTGCATGTACGCCGTATGACTATATCCATTAATTCAGCAGGATGAGCGTATTCCTTTTGGGAGAGGGTTCGCTTTCATGGGAGCGTTGGAGAGAACTGTAAATTCCAAAATGGGGGAAGTTTTCAAGACAGGACTCACTAGTACGTCACAAAGCTGCCATCGCAACTCATCTCTCAGACGCTCAGCCGACGCTCTTCTGCTGTGACGGAGCAGTAATACCTCTTTCTTTTTCCTCCAAGATTCTCTGTTTTCGCAGTTTGGCTTCACGGTCAGCTTTCTACTTTTTTGGCGGCGAGCTTCCTCTTCATGATAGACGACTTCCCGGCTGCTGTGTATCTGTGTGTGTGTGTGTGTGTGTGTGTGTGTGTGTGTGTGTGTGTGTGTGTGTGTGTGTGTGTGTGTGTGTGTGTGTGTGTGTGTGTGTGTGTGTGTGTGTTATATGCCGTAATAACCTAGAATGTGTGAGTGAGTGATATTTAAAGCTGTGTAGCGTGTGTTTACTTTATTGACTGTTATCCACAAGCTCCGCCTCTGACATCTTGTTTTTCTTTGCCAGCGTGAAGTCCTCAAATAAATCAACAGGTGTCACTTTTCATGTCGGGATTAAGAGCAGGACGTCGACACAGTTGTGGTCAACACGGAAATGTCAAAGAGTCGAGAAGACACATTGACTTGGTTTAAATTACAATCCATCACGGTCGGCTGTCGTTTGCATTTATTTTCCCTCTGAATGACGTAATGACATATGTACACATGCAACAGTTGACAACACTGGATTCATAAGAAAAAATATTCAATATGTGTGTAAGGGAATCTACTACATGAGGTTTGAGCGCTCACATTGTTTCATGATGTTTCCTCCTGTGTGGAGGTTATGTAGAGATGCCACCCCCGTGGTTTATTATACATTATTAGCACAAAATCATCAAAGACAAAACATTGTTCCTTCGCAACAAGAAAACCATCAAAAGCGGCGTCCCGGAGGCCCGGCGGTTTAGAGCGCACGCCATGCAACCCTAACGACCTGGGCTCACCCTCACCATGCTTCCTGTTGCTATTTATTGTTATGTATTTAATTAAAGGCGGTAAAGAAAATAAGGTGAAAAATGCTGAACTGAATGACACTCAACCAGGAAGTTATCGTCTTTATTTAAAATATGTCTGGTGCACCCGATGCTCCAAACCGGTCACAAGTGGAATGTTTATTTGTTACACGCAATAAATACATAAAGTCAAGTCAATTGCAGCTCAAAACCTTAACCTTAAGACTTTAAGAAGATTGTTTATTCAAGGGGCATGTATTGAGTAAAGAATAAAAACATAGCACATTTCCTCAATCTGCATCAGGAGGATTGTTGGTAGAAGCAACAAAACAGTTCTCTAGGCAATACGGTCGCCATATTCACATAAAAAAAATCAGTGAAATGATTGTCCACGTCTGAGCACGAAGCATCCCAGAGTCCATCAGGCTCTTAGTGAAGGTGTGGGCTCGACAGTCCCTGCAACGGCTCGGTCATCCTGAACTTCACTGCGACTAAAACCTGATCCAGGAACAGATTGGGTGGGTGGAGTCGGCCGAGGGCCGAGCCGGTGAGCTGGTCTCCTCCTCTTCACTCCGCTTTCTGTGGCGTTTTGGTCCTCGTGGTTAACCCCCAACAAATGAACCCCAAAAGATAACACATTGAGACAGAAATGGAGCAAAATGCATGGGAGCTACCGGCTGCAGCGTGGACAGAACAACAACAACAACATATACATGTGACGAGGTAACGGAAGCATCTCTCACTTGTTTGAGTCGTTCCAACAGAGTGATCCATTTCAGGAGTCACGTGCTTTTAGTTCAAATTATTCTAACTATTACTGTTGGCTTGTGGGACAGAAAACATGTCCAATCCTATGGTTTATTATTCATAACGATACAAAATAAAGAAAAGCTGCAAATCCTTACGTTTGAGATTCTGAGTAAATGTAACGCAGTTTTGTATGATGAAGTAAATGAATCAGATCATTTCAGCACCATTGTATCTGAGATACAACACACTCTGGCATCACACAGTCACTTGAAGATACAATCACCAGCGTATAGACTTTCAGATACATGGAACATCGCCAAGACACTTAATAACTTCTGAGGCCTCCAGAGGTCAAGTTAAAAAATTAAAAAAAGGCACGAGACTGCGACAAATCCATATTTAACCATGACACTCGTGGTTCCTGGATGGGCAAAGTGACCTGACTGTTCTATTTTGAATCTGGGTCTATCCGGGCCACTTCCACTGTGAAATCAGAGCAGCTCGTCTGTGAGACGTGTGTCAGTGAGATATGCGTCCGGAGGGCCGGGAGTCATTTATCAGTCTGGGCTCGGGGGGCCGCCAAGAGGACGAAACCCAACCTGACACCGGAGCTTAATCCGCACAGGTGTCTCTCTGTAAAGCGCCAGCTGCTGCTGACATGCAAGCCCTCCATTTGGGTTCTGCGGGTGTCATGCGGCGTAATACTAGTCCAGTCATTGATTCAGAGCCGTGCTGTGGTGCCGGAGTGTTTGGAAAAGTCTTCAGTGTGTGAAGACGAGGCCGGAGCTTTAAGGACTGGAACATTTTATAAGTTGCTTAAAGCTGGAAAAGCCTCCTTGAGATTTAAAAGTCTCCCTTTCAAGTTCGCCTTGTTCAAGATAGTCAACGAGGAGTTATAATCTAGTAATTCATAAAAAGATGACGTCCTTAAAGACAGTCTGAAGGTGCTTTCAGACACAAGATGAGTGGGATCTTAGTCTTGCATCATTGCACCAAACTCTAAATTAACCTTATTTTGTATTTATGTATTTATATTGCGGATTATTTTTCTTCTTTACTGTTCTTATTACTGTTTTTACTGTTTATTTATATTGCTTGCTTTTTTATTTACTATGTGTCTCTTGTGTGCACTGCTGCAATTTCCCCACTGCGGCACTAATAAAGGATCCTCTTGTTTTATCTTAATTGTCACATACATGAACTTTGACCTCTGCTTTTTTAAGCATTCAGGAGCAGCGGCCTGTTGTAAACACCCGAGGAGAAACTTGCGGTTCAGACACTTTGAAGTGGACAGGAGCCGGGGATCGAACCGCCAACTGTGATCCACAGACGCCCGTGACGCAACAACTCTACGTTAGCTGTAAGCAACGAACACACAACCTCAGACTGAGCTCTGGACTCTCCAGAAACTTCAGTTCTTTCTGTTACTTCCCTCCGTATTCCTTTCTTTTTCCTCTGATCTGTACATTTATGAATCGAGTCATAAAGCCCTGAACAAAAATCACATTTAATCGCATTAAAATTGACTTTCTATGTTACTGTATCTCGCTACATCTAAAGTTACAAGTAAAACCATAAAAAAAATGTATTTGAATAGAACTCAAAATGCTGACAAAAGGTATGTTTTATGTGAGTGTTGTGCAGTCTATTAATCCTGGAGAGTTTCTATATCAATTGTAATGCATTAAAGTTAAATAATCACATTATTATTGTTGCAAAATCTATAAATGTGAGTTTTTACTTTGTCTGCAAACACACCTTTTCTATGCGAAACGGTCCGACGTACTTTTACAACTCAATCTTTCTTTTTTCATATAACGTCCCAAACATCTCGGAGACAAAACGCGCCGCAGCCTCGGCTCCACCGACTCTTCCGTGACCATAGAAACGACGGTACGTGTTGAAACGTGCGACATGTGGCGCACGAAAGCAAACACGTGCCTTTCAGCCTCTCCATCACGTTCTTCTCCAGTTCAAAGCAGAGATTAATGACAGCAGGAATAACACGGCCCTCCCACCGGCTCACGCTCAACTGACCCAGCACAGAGGAAGTGTAGATGGGACGGTTTTGGAAAGAGCTCCCAGAAGTGCAGTGGTCCTACTGGTTCCCACTGTGAAGTACAGTAGCCTTCTGTAGATTCTCAACCCAGTCTGCGGAGAAGAAAAAAAGTCCTGAGCCGTTAACGTTTCAACAGGTTTGTTTTACATGGCTTTGGGGAGACCTGCATGTGGTCTCCTCGTTCACATTTCATCACATGTTGTGTTTGTTTGTGGTGCCATCGAATATTTGTCAGATTAACCACATCCGAAGTATTGGTTAAGTTGGTTAAGTCCACGGTGTGTAATGGAGCAATACGAATAGAGCCACAGATGAATTGTTTTAATTTTCATCACCACCCCTTTAATATTGAACACGTTCGTCTAGTCGTGCTGAAGAATCCTGAAAGAGTTGTGCTTGAGGATGTAATAATTATAATAATAATACTTTTAATTTATATAGCGCTTTTCCAAATTCTCAGAAATACCAACATTTTCCAAATAAATGTAATGATACCATACATTTAGTACTCATTACCAGTAACAGTGATTTTCAATACCATACCCAAGTCGATACCGCAATAAAATATACAAATATTATAATAATATATTAATTAAATAAGAATAAATCCCATGTTCTTAAACCCAGACTGCTTTCTTTTACCATTTGGAGCCATTTTTTTGCAAAAGTATCATTAATCCCTGATGATCTTGCCAAAAACAAGATTTACAAGATTACATATGAGCACAATAACTAAATAATATAATAATAATAACTTACTGAATAGCGCTTGAACGCATCATAATGCCACCTCTGAACCTTAGCCGTTAGCTCCGTTATTCAGCCAAGCTAACGGCTAATGTTACTAGCTCTTCTCCGGCCCATTTCAACATGGATTTGTTGTCTTTGGTCCAGTACGCCGTTAAAGAGTTAAGCCACACCTTTAGATTTCTGGCATGGACTTGGTACCGAAGTGTTGGTTCTCCAACAAAGCAATATAATTCTGGTCGATTTTGAAAATGAACACCAAAATCTTGAAATAGTTAAGCTCCATCTTTTTTTAATTTCCCACGTGCATGGGAGCACCGACTAATTCTCCCTCTTCGAAAACCAAATAAGCACTCGAATCACAGAGAAAGCAGAAGAAAGCCATTAACTAAAATCTGTGTGAGGCCCCTCCTGTTGCACAAGTCACGCGTGGAAGGGTTAACTACTCGGGTGGAACGAGAACCAGAAGTGACTGCTTCAAGATGAGAGACACTCAGACGAGGAAAATAAAAAAAACACTTGTCTCTCATTAACACTCAACCCTGGACGGCCTCTTCTGGGAGTGCATTTGCATCCACCTGCTGACCCTCCGCTCTCCGGCTCGTCCTTTTTCCGGGGGGAGCCTGAACGCACCAGGTGTTTCCCGTCGCACGTGATGCATCTCTACCGTACGACTGGAGTAATGCTCCCGTCTTTATTGCCGTCTTTGCCGGAGCCAAACAATATGTTTTTGACACAGCCGACGTGCCAAGGGTTGCACGTGTTTCATCGTAAGGGCCTCCTGGTCCGGGGTTTATCCCAGCCTGCAATATTGGGAGACTAGACCACAGGAAATCCCTAGCGAGCCTGAGCGCACAACTCCTATTCAGCAGAGCGACTAGCGGCTTTATTTTTGTACCACACACACACACACACACACACACACACAGGGGGTCCCACGTGGCATCGCATGCAGGCAGGCATGCGTTTTGTGAATAATGAGTTCATGGGATCACGCCTGGTTTGGCTTCAAAATACAGCCGTTCACGCTCTCGGAGCGTATATTTGGCTTTTAATTTAAGCTAAGCCCACATAACTACCTGATCAAGCCCCGGGTTTCACAGCGGGCTTTGGAGACCTACAGCACAGAGCTCACGCGTGGCGGCAGATATAACTCCCCCGATGTTGTTGTAACGTCCCCGAGAGTGTGAGGCAGCAGTGTGTCGAGCGGCTGGAAAAGCAGTGAGGACTCAATCTCCAACAGACCAAACAACAGAGAGAGAGAGAAAGATGGCTTTCAAGAAAAAGTGAAAACAGAAGGCAGAAAGCGACAGAGACGGTCTAAATCCGCGGCTTTAAGCAACGTGAGAGGGCTTGGAGCCAAACTATTGTTTCAAAATACACACTTACGCGTTTTCCATTTGTTTCTCGAGAGTCTCGGTGGCCTCCTCTCACCTCCGGCTCCTCTTTGCTTTACGAGCCGCCCGGCGCCGGTGGAAGCCAGTTCAAACCCAACGAGGGCAGGAAGCCAGCGGCCTCATCATCACAACGCCAGCTGCTTCCGACTTAATTTGTCCAAAGTAAATTTAATTTGAGAGGAGATACAGATGACAATCCGCCGCTCGACGGCCGTAATCGAGGATTGAGCTTCTTAGAGCGACAGGAAGTGAGGAGAGCCAATGGGCTTGGAGAAAACAGAGGGTTGCTGGGAAAATGGACGATCTCCACGTTGCCTCTCGTTTACATGGATGAAATTGACCTGAACTTGACTGATCTGGTTTCCTGTAGGGGGGAAAAAAGCTGTATTTGAGGATGTAAACAGGAAATACGTGCCGTATATTGGTGCACTTGTGTCACAAGAGGTTGAGCCCTCGTCGTGAAACCTGAGGCATCTGGGAAGTGGCTCGGAGCGCCGCCACTGTGTGGGTTTCATTTCATGGTGTTTAAAACGGCATCGTCAAGGACTGCATAGAGCGCTGCTGAGAGCCCGTTGATTTACAGCCTCTTCTGCTTTTACAGCCCGCATTAGAAAAGTTACTCCTCATCCTTTGTGCATTTTCTTATGAAAGCAAGCAACATGTGTCAGTTTACGTTTTCACAGGAAACAACAGTGGTGAGTTTAGGCAACAAAAGTACAGGGTTAGTTTCAGGAAAAGATCGTGAAAGTCTTAGTGAGTTTCAGGAAAAGATCGTGAAAGTCTTAGTGAGTTTCAGGAAAAGATCGTGAAAGTCTTGAAAGTCTTAGTGAGTTTCAGGAAAAGATCGTGAAAGTCTTAAGTTAGGTTTAGGAAAAGATCGTGAAAATCGTAGGTTTAGGAAAAGATCGTGAAAGTCTTAGTGAGTTTCAGGAATATCTCGTGAAAGTCTTAGTTAGTTTCAGGAAAAGATCGTGAAAGTCTTAGTTTCAGGAAAAGATCGTGAAAGTCTTAGTTAGTTTCAGGAAAAGATCGTGAAAGTCTTAGTTAGTTTCAGGAAAAGATCGTGAAAGTCTTAGCTAGGTTTAGGAAAAGATCGTGAAAATTGTAGGTTTAGGAAAAGATCGTGAAAGTCTTAGTGAGTTTCAGGAATATCTCGTGAAAGTCTTAGTTAGTTTCAGGAAAAGATCGTGAAAGTCTTAGTTAGTTTCAGGAAAAGATCGTGAAAGTCTTAGTTAGTTTCAGGAAAAGATCGTGAAAGTCTTAGTTAGGTTTAGGAAAAGATCGTGAAAATCGTAGGTTTAGGAAAAGATCGTGAAAGTCTTAGTGAGATTCAGGAATATCTCGTGAAAGTCTTAGTTAGTTTCAGGAAAAGATCGTGAAAGTCCTAGTTAGTTTCAGGAAAAGATCGTGAAAGTCTTAGTTAGGTTTAGGAAAAGATCGTGAAAATCGTAGGTTTAGGAAAAGATCGTGAAAGTCTTAGTTAGTTTCAGGAAAAGATCGTGAAAGTCTTAGTTAGTTTCAGGAAAAGATCGTGAAAGTCTTAGTTAGGTTTAGGAAAAGATCGTGAAAATCGTAGGTTTAGGAAAAGATCGTGAAAGTCTTAGTGAGTTTCAGGAATATCTCGTGAAAGTCTTAGTTAGTTTCAGGAAAAGATCGTGAAAGTCTTAGTTAGTTTCAGGAAAAGATCGTGAAAGTCTTAGTTAGTTTCAGGAAAAGATCGTGAAAGTCTTAGTTAGGTTTAGGAAAAGATCGTGAAAATCGTAGGTTTAGGAAAAGATCGTGAAAGTCTTAGTGAGTTTCAGGAATATCTCGTGAAAGTCTTAGTTAGTTTCAGGAAAAGATCGTGAAAGTCTTAGTTAGTTTCAGGAAAAGATCGTGAAAGTCTTAGTTAGTTTCAGGAAAAGATCGTGAAAGTCTTAGTTAGTTTCAGGAAAAGATCGTGAAAGTCTTAGTTAGTTTCAGGAAAAGATCGTGAAAGTCTTAGTTAGGTTTAGGAAAAGATCGTGAAAATCGTAGGTTTAGGAAAAGATCGTGAAAGTCTTAGTGAGTTTCAGGAATATCTCGTGAAAGTCTTAGTTAGTTTCAGGAAAAGATCGTGAAAGTCTTAGTGAGTTTCAGGAAAATATATTGAAATACTGTTAGGCAACAAAACTACTTATTTATGTTTAGGAAACGATCGGAATAACCACGGTAGTGCCGTTACCGACTTACGCAAGTTCCGTGCCAAAAAAGTGGGACACTTTGGGCACGTTGTTTTTCCCCTCTTGCCTTGAACACAGGTGAGAGAGTCTTATGTTCAATAAATCCTGATCCGTGTTCCGTACTCTTTTTGCTTTGTTTGGTGAAAAGTTGAAATAAGCTTGTTCAATGGTGGCTCAGATCTCTCTGTAGTGTCTGCGTTGCAGATTGGATGTTACAGCATCGTAGCTGCAACAGCATTGAGGTTCGTTGCTGCCTCATGTTCCAATAAATCTTCATATGTGCTCAGATTTTAATGCATTCATTCTGTAAAACAAAGTGAAACGGAACTAAAAAATAGTAATCCATGCAAATACAGCTCTCGGGTTACACGGCTTCATAAAACGGCTCACTTTTCATTTCCCCCCTCACAATGTGACAGAGCTCTGATGCTTTTAATCAGAGTGAGCGGCGATGCAGTTTCGGTCTGAGAGGCGTGCAACTTACTGTCCATGCAGCTTGTTATTGGACAGTCGAATCAGAATTCGTCAGAGCCAGTAAATAGTGTTGGCGGAGAAGCGGCCGAGTATCCGGCTCCAGTTGTAAACTACAGTAATGTGCACCATGACGGCTTTTAAAAAGCCACAGAACTACTGATATGCTGTGTTCCAACAACATTGTGTTCCAACAATGCTGTGTTGCAACACTACTCATTCATATTAATATGTATTGCTATATTGATATGGGTTTTATGGACATTAACAGTCAACCCCTGAATACTGAATAAGGTAAAAAAAACTGAGGATTGATATCACGCAGGTCAATTAAAGCGTCAAAATAGCAAAATACAAGAATAATTGTCATGCATTTGTATTTGATAAGCATCCAGAATAATATACTGTACATTATGAGCTTTTACTACACACAAAATGAAGCGTAGAAAAGTCAAATAAAAGGTACTGTCTACACCAAACATAGGAACTATAAAAACCCCTCGTGATTCATACGTTCACGTCTTTACTTTAGACTTTCCTCCGTCCAGAACATCCTTCCGATCATAATCTCTTTACACATCTCTGTTCAGTGTGTCTACGTTCCTCCAGGCATTTACAGTTGCTCGCATCCTTCAGGCAAACGGATACGACTCTCCTAAACCACTTCAACTGTCCGAGTCTCAGGCTGCAAAAAAGCATGTGTTTTGAATCTTTTGTGTGATTTCTCCGGGCTCTTTCCTTCCTCTGGAAAATATCTAATTTCAACCCCCGAGTAAATAAATGCGCCGGAGTTACTTTTGCGCAGCGCGTCCAGTCGTGCGCTCCGACAGAGAGCTAAACAGACGCCGTGTACGAGTTTCTTAGATTGCCGTTGTCTCGAGTAACCATACGTCATGCCAATTATGCAAAAGCTGTAAACACAACCAGTAGGATAATGATGATAGGAAAAGTATGCCCTTAGCTCTCTTTGGAATAACAAACTCAAGAATAAGAACCTCAAACTGTGTGAATATTAAACAGGACAAGCATATAAATATCCTAGAAGCCTGACCTGTTGTCCTGTAATGTTTACAAAAACATCGAAATGAACCAATGAGACAAAAAAGTCAAGTTCAGCCGGTCTCAGGAGTCTTGTTGTGGCATAAAGTCTAACTCCATTTGTCTCTGTAATTAATTGTTCAAGCAAAAGGTTGGAAAGCGACTGTTCGTAACATGAGTCATCATCGAGCGCTTCCACACAAGGACAATATTATAATATAACCCCCTTTTTTTTTCGTGAGCTTCATTTAAACAAGGCACTAAATCATAAAACGCTCCCTCAGATGTTCCTCCAAGAATCTGAGGAAACGTAAGTGATAAAAAAAAAAAAGAAAAGTAAAAGGTAGTTCCAGAGCTATTAGGATACGGGATGAAAAAAGATGACAAACATATGCTAATAATGACCAACATCTGCAACGCAAGGAAGATGTTGCTACAGAGGAATCAAACACACGTGCGTGGCAGAGGGCGAGCGGCACCGCGGGTTCAGCCAAAACGCCGCCTGGCACTTTGCACGGGGCGCGCAGAACAACCACGCTCTGCTGAAGAGGAGTCACTCAACACGGGAACAGCTGCTGGCTGAGGCAATCCTAAACAGACACGAAGGGTTTGGTAAACTACCGGGATGCCAGAATCAGGTTTCCTAATCCCCCTCCTCCTCTTCCAGCCGTCACCATTTTTTGTAATGAAGCACATTAAGTGTGTCGTACCGTCACTGGACGAAGTCACCGAGTGGATATGACGACCTCTTCTCGAAGGTGGCAACTGGTTTCATATTGAGTTGGAGAGAAGAGAAGAGAACTTATGAACCCAAACGTGCATGAAAGTTGAGACAACCTCAATCGAGTCCAAGTTGATCCGAAGGCCTTGTGTCGCGTTTTTTTGGATACATAGAAAAGTTCAAATCTTCTCAGGCACGGAGATATCGCACTCAGGCAGCCAATGAAATCGAGCAAGAGCGGACACCAGGCTTTACTCCTTTACCGGACAAATGCAGACGGAGTTTTTAGATGAACGATATGTTGTTTGACCCGTCTCCTCATTCAACAGCAGAGGAACAACCTGTTGGGACGCGTGATCGGCGTGAGATCGGCGTGGTCGGGATCCAAGACGCGCTACAAGGCGGCCACCTTTTTAATTTCAATGAAACCTTTTCATTGAGGCAGTAAAAAAAATTGCTAAGGATAAAGAAAGGCGGGGTCATCTGGAAACAAAGTGGAGCCAGGCTCCTGTTGCAATGTGACGAGTAACAAGCACACGTTGTTTGGCAATTCTACAATTTACCTGATGGTTGAGGATAATGAATACGTTGCCAACTCTCATTATAACTTTGAAAAACTTCAAAACATTCTCAACACCGGGCGCCTAAACATGCATTTCTTTAGTTTGAACGTCCCTCAAGGAGGCGGGATGATGCATTCGCTCAATGCATGCCACTTTGGAATAAAATGGTTGGTTAAATAAAACAATTAAACATAACATTGGTATGTTTGAAAGCTGTATGAGCACTAACATTGATATGAATGTAGCATGCTCCCTTTAGATTCCTCCTGAGAAAACCACATTGACATTCCACCGCTGAAACAGAGTTGATCTGGATTTATTATCAACATCTGGTTCTTTTATCCCCATCATAATACCTTCATGTCAGAGATATGAGCATTTTGTCTCTTTGTGATGGTTTGCCATGAATTCTTTTTAACAGCAGACACAAGAAGCACTTAACACTCCTCCAAATATATATACTGAGACGCCTGTAAAACTATTCCCCGCACCTGTTTCTCAAAAAAAAAGAAGATGGACTGGCTATCAAATACTTATCTTTCCAGTTGTTTTTTTTAAATATCCAACATGTTTTGGGTTTCCACCCACTGCGGGAGATGGCACACGGGTAGAAACAGGATGAAGTCTGTTCCAGACAGATGGAAATAAGCAAAGTCTGGAAAAAAGGGATGCCAGTTGCAATAATCTGATTCTGGATCACGATCTGCGCACCAAAGCAAAAAAAACTAAAAACGGGCAACTTTCTGAAAGCAGCTCGAGGCGTCTCCCATACCGTAAAAATGTCACCGGGGTCTTGATGTGATCTGTTTTCTGTCAGCCTGTGATTGAACCTGATGGCTTCTCTTGGCATGACGGTGAACGCGGGATCCTCAAGTAACATGTTAAGCTCTCTGGAAGCTTTTTACAGTGTGCCGAGTTTCTGGGGGCGTCTGTTGTCAGATGGAAACACACAAAACAAAAGATCTTTTTCCTGCTATCTGGATGACATTCATCTCCTTGAAAAAGTAAGAAGTACAAGTTTTGTTGTAGAAACAGTTGTGGCACGGTATGCTTTGTTTTTCATGTGTTTTTTGTTGCAGTTAGACCACAACAACTACCCAAAATGGGATAATAGTGGATATTTAACTTTTTTTTGGGATGAAAAGTGCTGTAGAATTTCCAAAATGCTTGTTCCACAATTAAACAAACACTGTACTAAACAATTACAATGTTTTATGATATTTCCACGAGACACAGAAACAGACTGAAAAAGAGCTGATTAAGAAAACAAAGTTTGGAGAGAAGACGTGATAAAACACGAGTATGCAAAATAAACGGTATCGAGGTTTTAACATGTAAACTGCCAGATTATCCAGCTGCATTTTAAATCCAAATGAAGCCAGTTGTGTGCACTCTGTTTGAGGATTACTCCGATTGCTCGGGCGAAGCCGCTTCAGTGGCCAACGGTAGAAGAATGTGGCGGTGCTGGCCGACTCCCAACTGGGAATGTCTTTCAGCAAAATGGAGTCGAATTAAAACCCTGCATGCATACTCAGCAGATCCATTTTTTCTCTCCTTTTTTTCGGGAGGGGGTGAATGAAAAAACGGCCCAGAAGGAAAGAGCAATAACATGGCATAAATCAAAAACCTTCACACAAACTCAATGCATGCACTTAACGTGGTTTGCTCGAGAGTTTCTCGGCCGTTGGAGAGCGACCAAATAGAATAAACTAACATTTGAGTGCAAGAGGGATATTCCAATCAAAACTAAGAGCGGGGCATTTAGCGCAAAGTATGCATGGCATACCCTATAATCCTCCCTGTACCTCGTTAAACCCAAACACCACTCCCGCTTAACAAGGATGACTCCTTGTTAGAGGCTCTCCGATTGTAATCCCCTCGCTGATGCTGTTTTTCAAACATGGATTAAGTTGGAAGAAGCATTATATGGTACCGGGGGACCCATACATAAGTGTACGATCCTCCAAAACGCCCACCGAAAGGTTTCATCCCGACATCCAATCTCGCTCTCCGTTTTAAAAACGCTGTCAGTTCCCCTCGTCCCTGTGAAGAAACAGAGCGTTGGCCGGCGAACAAGTTCCCCTCCTCGAGCGTCCAAAGCTTCCAGATCAACCTGTCCCAGGTGCTTCGTTTGCCTCCTTCCTCTGAGTGGCCCACATCCTCTCACCCCAGCCATCTCTCTGTCAGCCCGTCGAGGAGAACGAGAAAAAAGAAAAGAACAAACGTCTCTACCAGACGCAGGGATGTATTCTCTGGCTGCGTTTGTGCAGATCTCATCCTCGACAAGGGCAGAGATGAGGGAAAGTTATCACATGTGCAGAATGAGTCGGAATTCTTGCCCCTTTTTTTTTCATACTCGGCAGCCCAGTTTTATTAAATGCGCCCTCAAAAAAAGTGTGATCCAACGCGAGAAGAAGAAGAAAAAAAACCTCAGCTACCACATGCGGTGGCTGATGTCCAAGGCAAACACTCCCTCCGGTGTGTACACCAAGACAGATGACTAGAGGACTCGAGGCCTGGCTAGCACGACGTAGCCCTATTCGGTATTTATTTTCACAGTTCAAAGCACTGGCAGCGGCCCACTTAGTGTCTGCAGACCAGTCCAATGCACCTCTGATTGCCACAGTGAGGCTTCGCAGCCCACAAAGTCCTATACTGTAACTTGTGCCAGCCACTAACTCCACATCTGCAGCACTGTAATGGCGAGGCAGCATCCAGGAGGGAGGGGGAGGCTTACGGGTACCGGGTAAAGAGATTCCTCTGAAACCACACTTTGCTCGGGCTTGAACGGCCGCTTTGTGCAGCTTGGCGCGATCACACAGCCCACATTAAAGGGTGGAGGTCTGTCGTTCACCCGAGCGATGATAAGTAATGTCTTGCAGGCCATCGAATCGCAGCGGCGAACTTTGCTCTTGGCTGTGAAGTTTATCGACGCGCTAACTGGATAGCGTCTTTTTCCCCACATACCGGGGACCCTGCTCTATAAAACCTGTGTGATATACGGGCTACCGTATGGAATCAAGGAGGATTCTGGGTCATGCGGGGATGCAAGATGTGAGTGGAGAGAGAGAGAGACGTCTCGTGTTTCTCGAGATACTTACCGTCTGGGAATTCCTCGTCTCCTCCGAGCAAAAAGAAGGAATCAAGGTGGAAAATCGGTTGAACGTTGAGGAGAAATGTTGTGGAAAAGCATTTAAAAAGTGATCGCTGGAGAGGAGACGGAACAAGCTCACAGCGGCGTGATCCAAAATCGAGGTCGTTTAATTTTCCTCTAAGTTTTATTTACCCCCTTTTGTGTCTGTTCTGCAAACGTTGCATCCACAGCTCAATATAGTATTAATATTTCACCGACACGTTGCCATATTGTAAAATACGGAGCCAACGATCGCCGTCGGCTTCAATAACGCTCAAGCGCGTGTTTAGCTTTGGGTTCCCGCTCTTTTTCTATGCGACTGTCACACTGTGTAAATTATGTGTGCTGTATTTTGGAAAGACGCAGTAAAGTGGAATAGATCTTTTACATGGTTCATACACATTTAGACCAGTGGATTTCCATGACTTTAAACCAAATTTCCATCAGCAAACATTTTGTGAAATCTGAAAAAGTGATAAAATGTATTATTTAAACTAACAATGAGAATACAAAGCATACAGTAAACTTTAAATGACACAAATTAATGAGACAATAGTTTGATTAAAATAATAAACATTTATATAGATGCCTGTATGGATGCCTGCTTATATTTCTTTTAAAAGCATATTCATGATTTCAAACTCAGCGTAAATGAACGTCATGAACACATGAATATAACACATTTACATGACTTTTCCAAAACCTTTGGGATTTTATTGTTTTCAAGGACTAAATCCCATGACTTTTCCAGGTTTTCCATGACCGAAGGAACTCTGCTTTAGTTTTTAAAGTGACTGGCTTTAATATTTATTGCCACGTTGATGAGTAAATTTGAGAAAAGTCCACTTTATAAACTTCCATATAAAGCCCGACGTCGTCTCCCCTGGGAGATTTAAAACGAGCCCGATAAACAGAATACAGAAACACACTTTAAACGCTCACAGGAGCGCCAAGAATATCTTATGCTTGGATGGCAACTACTTGAGTCGCATCCAGCATATTAATTTAGAAAAGGGCTTCTCGCAGAAATTAACCCAAATTATTGTTTCAGCTTCCAACTGATTTTATGCATTGCTTTTTTGTATTTTTTGACCAAACACTGCTTTGCTGCCGTGACCCCAGAGAGCTCTCCGGCAGCGTGTAATGGGCACGAGACGAACTCCAGGTTGGCCAACACACACATGCTCTGCTTTTTACTGCCTGGCTCCTCATGAAGTCCCTGCTCTCCACACGTGTTTTCCTCTCACTCTGGACTCTGTCTACTGCGCATGCTACATGCTACGTGCTACATTATTCACAACAAGCTCATTGGATCACCACTCTGTGCTTATTAGTCTCAGCTTTTGGCGAAATGCAGTCACCAGGGAAGTGTTCGCACTCTTGCAGCAGTTGTGTTTTTACGACTCATCCAGTTTGTAATTGGTGCTCCTTCAAGTCTTTCTTCATGCAATGCATGACATAATATGTATTTATGGAACAGTTGTACATTCCTCTATCCTCCTTTTCACACTGGCCCTGAAGGACGTGATGTTCAAAAAGGTTTTATCGTGATTCATGGAGTGTTACTTCCATCGGGAGCATCTTCTGCAACGAGCTTGATGATAACGTTTCCCCAGTTTGATCCCAACTCAGTGTCTACTTTCTGGACGCTGCGATTTGATTGGCTGCTGATGGTTTTTGGCTGATATTCAGTGATCGTGATATTAGCTTTAGTGCTTTTTAGTAGCCGATCGCGGCGGGGTAGTACACGCCTGTGGTTAAACACGGGTGTGCATGCCACTGAAGAATGCAACAGCTGACGCTCTGGAGGTTGTGTTGAGGTACATTATGATGCGTTCAAGCTCTCATCAGTAAAAATGTATATCATCATGTTGCATAACGTTATGATGATGTGGTCAAATGTAATTTTCTTGATTTAGTTTTAGCAATAAACTTGAATACAGTTTGTTAGAAAACTGGTCACCTTCCTAACACTAGATCTAGTTTATTATAATGAGTAAAAACAAGTACTAATGCCAAGAAGAAAGCAAATATTTAAATAAAAATGCATTAATTATTTCAAAGTTATTTATTTTTTTGGACCAAATAACCACTATAGATGACAATAACAAACATTGAGTATTTTACTCTGATATATGGTTAAAGTGAAAACTGGTGATAACTGGTGAAAACAGTTAGTTTCGAGTCACGTAAACGAGCTGCTATAACAAAATAAAACCACTGGTATCGGCCGATCTGGCTCCTTCCCGATCGTAAATCGAGTATCTGCACCTAAAGCGTGATCGGGGGCATCTCTACTTCCTGTCTGTTTCCAGAGCTTTTCACTGCATCTCATGGTCCTCATCGGTGAATGGAGTTGACAGCTTTTAGGTTGGATCGTTATCAGTTTTAACAAACTGCATTTTTAATGGGGCATCCTGGTTCGCATGTTCGAGTCTCTCTACTGTAAAATAATGGCATCATATTAGCAAAAAATGGCTTTCACACCAACACAGACTACAAAGACCTTAAAGTGCGATGGATGAAATCAGTTACTGAGCTTTGAAGAAGACGAGTGTGTGAAGGCTGAAAGCGCCAAAGGAAACTAGTCAGTGAACTACACATCGGGGGTGTTGTCAAAATACAACTTCCAAGGTCACGAGTTATCTTTAATGTTTAAAGGAATACAGTAAATTACCAGTCATGTGGATGTGAGGATTTCGTTTTTATTCCCTCGCTTCTTTGATCTCAAGATACCACGTCTTCTCTCGTCTTCGGAGGATTCTTTGCAACTAAAGATTCCAACATGGGGCCTTTTCTTCTTCTTCTTCTTTCCCTCCACCACATGCCGTTCTTCTCACTGTCTGTAATCATCCTGAACATGAGAAACGTCTCGAATATGCTGTGACTGCATCCTTTCCCTATTCTTTTTCCCCCCCCAAACCTCAAAGACAATACCCCTAATTACAGACTCGTTACGAGAGGATTGTCCTCCGTAGGAATCAAAGGCAGCGATGAGGAAACCAGAGGAAGAGCCCCGTCTTCACAAGGCGAATCCGCGAGAGAGCAGATGATTAAGGGCCGGCACCCGACGTCCGCCCTCTCCTGTCTTGTTTGTTTGAGAGAAGCGCCGCGCCAAGACACAAATCTCCAGGATCAGATGCTCATAAATTGGTGATGAAATAATCCTGTTGGGCAATCCCGTTTCTGGGGGGGTGGGACTGGAAGTTGAGTTTCCCAGCACTGTGTGTCAAACAAAAACACAACGGTTTATAGACGTGATGAGTGAAGCCCTGCATAACACACTGTACTCGCTGCTCTTTGTTTGGTTCACATGCTCTGACGGGCAGAGTGACTCATCACGGTCGGGTAACTTATACCACGAGGGCAACGGAAACCAGATCAAGACGTCGCAGTTGCAACATGTGGCCGAGTGGCAAATACAGGAAAAGTGCTTTTCCTGCTCATTGATGTTGATAGAGTCATAGGCATAATCATAGTCATGTGCATTGTGGTGTGCACAGAACTTTATCAATGAGACAAAGGTCTGTTAATTAAGCTTTTAAACAATTATCATGTAATACTAATCATCATTATGACGATCCCTCAACGAGGGCTGCAGCTATATTATTTTAGCAATTCAATATTCTGATCATTCCAATCATCAAATTAAAAATATTTATTTGTTTAATTTACTTTATTGGTGAGTATGCACAATATGATATGCAGGAATCAAAGAACAAGTATTTTCATTTGTGTGTGTGTGTGTGTGTGTTTGTGTGATCAATTTACAATAGCAAGGAAAAAAATAACAGGAAAGTAAAGCAAACAAACATAAGAGGAAATACAAATAATGATGATAATAATAAAAATAATGGATCAAAAACACATGGCCTTTATGTTTGTTCACATAGAGTTTGTGTAATACAGTATTGTAAGAGTATAGTTAGGTCGTTTGGTTTAATTTATTAAGGAGCAATAGTGGATAAACAAACGATATGAGAGAAAATAACACGGAACAACTGATTGGTTTACATATGGAGAAAAATCAACATTATCTACATTATCTCTAAAGCCATTTAGTCCATTAAGTGTCATTATTCTGGGTTTCAAGGCTCCAGAATCGCCATGAAGTGGTAAATGGTAAATGGACTTGTTTTGTGTAGCACCTTCCTAGTGTTCCTCCTCAAAGCCCTTCTCAGTGCAGGTGTTTGGCTCCAGGCTCGACTGGGACTGAAGGAGGAGGAACTGCTGATGTTCCCATTGGACGACGGCCCACTCTACTGTTTAGCCACAGTCCTTGTAAAGGATCAAAAATTATCCTTTTTTTTGTGGTATCGTCATCTATAACACAGAGAGGTTCTTGGCATTAGTGGTTTTACGGATGTATTACTGCTTAGAGCTGGTGTTAGGACCTTAAACATAAGTCCCTCTTTAATATCTATTTCAGATTGATGTGAAAACATCTTGCGAACAAATCTTATTCATTCAGTTTTCGCGCCAAAAACGACACATTATAGGATTAAATTATAATTTACCTTCAATCAAAACAGTTTTTTTTTACTGAACAAAAGCTCAAACTCAGTCAGGAGATCAGGATCCATCCTCTGGGAACAATGGCTCATCGTCACTGCAATGCATTGATGGGTGAAAGGTCAGGAAATCATCAACGTCAAGTGGGGTTCATCCTCTGGGGAACGCGAATGTCTGGACAAAATGTGAAGGTAATCCATCCATTTATGGAGATATTTCCGTCATAAAGAAGGTTACACTTATACAGACAATGCACAGCTGGAGAGAGCCTCAACCATCATACTTTAAAGATGCATACAGATGGATTTGGGCAGAACCTTTTGGGCCTCACAGTAAGTCTACCTCTATTTTGATCCTTTGCCCTCAATGCCATGTTTTTGTGGAGACCCTCCAGTGTGTACATCTCTAAAACACAGTTACCCTACATAGCACTTTTCTAGTCTTGGATTTGTGAGCTGCAGAATATTTGACACGTAATGATGGTGGAACCGTGTAATCCAAGATCACAATCTATCTGCCCCGGGGCAAACAACAGCAAGTGGTTTGATCCAGACAGAGATTTAACCGTCTGTGTCAGACTAACCTATAAAAGCTTGTGGTTTAGGTCCGCAGTGAGCGACAGCATGTGAACCACGCATGTAATTCAGCTCGGCCCACCCACAGCAGAATACATGGCATCCGGATCGAGAGCTTGTCCCCGATTTCTCCTTAACGAAGCCGATCTTTGCTCGTGTTTCAAGCTTTAGCTCTGGAGATCAGATAGCTCATGCTGTCCCACACCATGTGGTTTGATTTGCACAAGTCCATAAAAGTCCATTTTTACATCTCACAGTAAATTAAACAATAGTTCTAACACCGTGGGGCTTTGTAACGCTCACCACGGACCGATTCTGTGAGTATGGCCGTGAGGCTCATTCATATTAGAAGCAATCAAATCAGGCATTAAAGTTAAAAAATGGAAACTCCAAAAAGTGAAATCCTTTGTAACAAGAAAAATATGCTAAAGAGTTCACTCATTATGCAGAATTGCCGTTTTAAGAGTGTATAAAAGGACAAGTCAAGGTCAAGGTGGAGCTTCCCCCTAAAATCAAATTTACTATATGTTTTCCTTCAACCATAGTCTAGAATGATGAATAGCATCACAGGATATAATACATACAAATATGTATTTATGCTTTTGGAGGGAACTGCCCCTTTTTTTATGTAAAAGGACCTTTCCAGAGGGTCGTGAAGATAAATCTCAGGGGTTGTAAGATATGTTCAGTACTGTGTGGCCTGTAAGAATTTAAAATAAAATGGTGGTAAGAATTAGATAAAGACATTTTTTATAGTAGGTTCAATATGGAGGATGAGGGTTCATGTCTGATTTATGTCAGTGTTTTTCTGTCCTTAAAAAAATATTATATAGTTGGTTGTAATGCTGTTATGTATTAATTTCTATTTTATTTATTTTTATTATTTAGAAAGAAAAAGTAGTCTTTAGTCGTCGTATTAGTAGTTTATTCTCTTTTTGGCTGCCTGGTAGTCGGGGGCGGGGCTTATTGATTAACCAGAGAAACTTCCTCCAGCTTTGTTTCGTTTTGGGTCCAAAGCCACCAACAAAAAACAAGAACCGTGTCCTGTCGTTGGGCAATGAACTCCCCGGGACACGTAAGAAGCTCAATTTCCTAACAGCTACTTAAATTTATTTGTTTTTCTCTGACTTTCTTCTGATCTTTGTTCTTTATTCTGGATAGTTTGAACTCCTCGGCCCCATAACAGTTAAGATTTAACAATCTGAGAGGTTTACTGGAGAAAAATAACTCATAAACATGTTGTGATGAAGGGTTCCAAGTAAATATGAATTCATTTAAGAGGTCAAAGGGGTCGCTGGCCTAAAAGGCTGAGGGGGGAGGGAGTATGTTTTGTTTGTAAAATCTAAATCTGTGAAGTATCAAGTGACTAAAGCTGTTAAATGAATCAAGTGGAGGGAGAATGACAATACTTCCAGTGTGTGAAGGACCCTTCCTCTGGAGGAAAGTTGTGCCTGTGGCTCGCTGCAGTGTAACTACCGCTCATTATACTATTTATAGCTGAGAGGGAGAACGAGGTCTGTGAAAAGACTTCAGCATGGCACACGCTTCCATAGTCATAACATCAGAAATCATAAAACCTGACTCACACTGCTGTCATAAAGCAGACCTCACAAATGTGCCTTATCTCCACATAACGTTTAGGAGAGCTTTGGCAGCGACATGGAAGCCTCCAGGCCTCAGCGGTAAGATGTGCAAGTCGTTGAATTTATCTACGTGTGTCCCCGATGTTTGCTGCCATAAATACTGCGGAGAGCTAGCGCTGCCCCTCGCCCCGTAATTCATCATTCCCACCATCGGGCTCTTTATTTATGACACCGCATTGGAAGGCGAATCTTCCAAAAGCATGATCTAATAACGGCTAAAGCCACCGTGATTGGTCCGGCTAAGTGGGTGATGACAAAGCTAGCGTTGCTCTATGTGATCGTCTGATTATGGATGCACATTTCATTCAGGAAGAAGTCATGCGGAGGGAACTATAGGAGAGTTTCAATCCAAAAATGAGACATTTCAAAGAAATTTGAATGGATTATTAATAGGAAATGTCCTGATGCTTTTGGCAGATCTTCACACGTGTAAGAAAACCTTTTTTATCATTTATTTAACTCTTTGAGCTCTAGGGTCCCCAAAAATGCCCTTTTATATCAAGTCACAAGAAAAAAAACATGGTATAAAGCGAATAAAAAACAAAAAAAACATGTTAGGTAATAAATTAAACATAATAATCAGGACTACAATAATATATAATCCCCATGTACAACCTCTAAACACAACTCAAACAATATATATGATTAGGGGTTAGGGTTATGGTTTATTGTTAGGGTGAGGGCTACACCTTGTTGGGACAAAACTGCAGTATTGTTTTTACCTGATTGCCACCAAGATGAACACACTTTTAAGAGGTCGCAGTTATTTCATGTATTTCTGGGAGATCAGGTTGCTTTTTGTCCCAAAAACCTTTAAAATGATTAGTCAAATTATATTTTTTTTAATGCACAGCCATAGTTGGGTTGTTTAAATGACTTTAGAACAATGTAGTATGCTCATAAATTAAAAAACATTATCTGCACAGCACCAATTTGTGTCAAATAAATGTACTACATACATTTTGTAAAACTTGTTTATTCTGTCTGTATATATAATAGTGTTATTGTGGATTATTTTTACTGTTTACTTATATGCATTACTTGTTTCTATATTTTCTTATCACATAGAGCATCTTTTTTGCTGCTGTAATCTTGCAATTTCTGCAGGACTAATAAAGGATTATCTTATTTTATTTTACGAGAATAAAGGGACAAAGTAGCTAAAACAGCATAAACACCTCAGATTTCTATATATTTGCTCAAATGAATGTCCATATTTACATTTGTTTCTTGTTTTGGAAGGAAAAGCGATACTCTTGAACCGTCAACAGCACCAGTCCGTGTTGCAGCTTTGCTTTAATGTCTCGCCACATGACAAAAACAACGGAGTGAGCTTTTTCCCATGAGGTCCTTTTCCCACATCTGACGAGCGTGAGTTCAAGTTCGCCTGAGAGGAAATGAAGCTGATGAACAACGTTGTAAAAAAAAAAAAACACGTAACACGGTATATATACGAGGTGCCACAGCCAGATCGCCATCATCATCGCAGCGCGGCTGGTGCACTTCCTGCCCCGGTGCATTGTGGGTGCGTCTGGATAAACCGAGCTTTTCAAGTGTGGAAACGTGGATCTTTCCAGAGGAGAGAGAGAGACGTGGTGACAAGTTCAGTTCCAGGCAAATCCGGATGAAATATTATCGGGGCTGGTAATCTTCGGTCCCACTTTTCACAGTGGGGCATAAAAAACATTTCGGGTTGTGAATGAAGACGTTCAGACGGATAATTTCCACCGTTTTCTTTCTCGGCTTTTGAAAGAATGACCGCCGTCTGTAAACGGCCTCCATTTGTTTGACATGATATGCAGACACAGATCCCGCAGCGGGACATCATCACTTCATATCCAATGTTATTCTTACATCGTTGTCATTTTCCACTTAAGGTTCAGCTCATTTTGAATTGTTTTCATGTGTTAAAACCTCTTTTGGTTTGTTTTTTTCTGTTGTATTGTGGGCAGATATATGTAAAATGATGTGGTCTTTTCTGTGCATTCCAAACTTTGCTTCCCTAAAAAGGGCAGTGTGCTGAACCGGTCCTCCGTGTACGTATGATTACATGCTTTCAAACAGGAACTGCCGAGTAAAACCACAGTTTTGTTTATTGTTGGCTAAAGTCCAGCGTCACTGGAGGAGTAAGAAGGCTGAATGCCTTGCTCAAGAGCCTGTCTGGGTAATGTTATGATATGAATAGTCCTCATATTGTATTACTGTGTTTACAATGCAGGCACGTATTTACCTTCCTCACTTGCATATGGTATAATAATAATAATGATGCATTCCTTAGTTACTCTGCTTATGTTGTTAGTTGATCACTTGGACCCCATTTCCACTTTCTACAACATGCAATTTGTATACATTATATTGTTAATTACATCTTATTTAGGGCCTTTCAGTCACCAAGTTTTTTTTTTAATTCTCATAATCCAGTTATCATTGTATTGGATTCTTATTGTGCCAATTAGTTGGCCAGAGTTTAAATTATTTTCAACAAACTTGGCATCCCAGCCACAGACATGGTGGCCGTCACCAGGGGGGTGCGGCCATTTTCTCATAGACTTCTATACAATCAGACTTATTTTTTCAAACCAGAGGAGTCGCCCCCTGATGACCATTGGAGAGAATGCAGGTTCAAGGCACTTCAAGCTCCAATGGAGGTCAAAATAAGAGGTTAAAAATAAAAGGTGTAAATAGAGTTTCTAAAAACGGTGCAAGGTTCTCAGAAGCTCTGCGTTCCAACTCCTCGAGGGTTCGATCCCCTTCTGCCGCAACAAAATAACCTTGATGAAACGTGATAATGAAGGAAAACATTTGTCAAATCTTTATTTTAGTCGGAGCACATTACAAAGATGAGAGAATCCAGCACAGTTCAGTCTCCAGGCAAGTACATCCAATAATGAGCGAGGAGGAGGAGGAGGAGGAGGAAGGGGGCTTCTCTTTGCTAATAAATAACATCTGAAGATATCTGAAGGTTGTCTTATTTTCTTGTTTCTTCTTTTACTCGTCTATTTCTTTTCCAGCGAGGATGACTGGAACTTGTAATTTCTTCCAGCTGCCGCCTCCCTCCCTCCCTCCTCTCTTATCTTTGCATGAGGTGAAGTTTCCACTCGCAGGCTTGACTCCACTACCCCACGGCTCCCGCTGTCAGACGCAGGTGGAGGAGAGAAAAAGATGCGAGTTGAAATTCCTTCTCTTGCTTTTCCGCGGTCCGCAGGAGCCATCTCGCCACATTAAAGAATCATCCTTCGGGATTCTTCCTCTGAAAACGCCGACACACGGTCCTGATATACGTCAGGATACTTTAAAAGATGAAGACGTGTCCCAGTTAATGCACGTCAGTTTCACTCCTCCGTGAAGAATTGCTTTTCGGTTTGTAGCCCGATGATTCTGAGCGATGTTTTGCCGTCGAGACGCCGACCACCTGGCTGTGACCTGCTGGATACCGTAAAAGTCGGGTTACAAGCCGCTACTACCTTCGTTCAGTGTCCCCGTTAGCTCCCAGATAGCGCTCCGCTAGTTCCCTGCTAACTTCCAAGCTAGCTCCCCGACAACCACCGAAGGTAGCGGGACCAGCCCAGGCTTGACACCCAACTTGGGCAGAGGGGACGCGGCAGTAGCAGCCAGTAGTAGGAGCGCTAGCAGCAGTGCTAGCTTGCTACAGCGGGAACACTGACCGGAGGTAGGAGCGGCTTGTAAGCCGACTTTTACGGTACATGTAAAGTCAATGCACAGACGCGAATGGTTGCAAAAGGGCGACTTTTTTCGCGCTAGCTTGCTACAGCGGGGACACTGACCGGAGGTAGGAGCGGCTTGTAACCCGACTTTTACGGTAGTGGTTATTTCAATGGTGGATGGCAGAAATTAATCTGTTTTCACGGAGTAAAGCCACGGAGATAAGCCGAGCCCCCTTTCCGCAGCGAAAAAGCGAAGTAACCACATAAAGTCGAGTGACAAAAGTCAGGCGAAAAATTGTTTTTTCACAACTCTTTTTCGCCTCTTTCTGGTGTCAGAAAGGACGCAGCGGACTTCTTTCCCGATTGTTCTTCGCTTCCAAACGTCCCGACTCTGATTTGCACACGACGCACATAAGGGTTGTCTTCAACTTTCAAACAAACTTCACCAGGGCTCCCTTTTCATGTCCTCCTTCATACGTCCCGCTCAACCACATCTAGACCGCTGATTTGTATGTTTTAACTTGCCAGAAGCATCATTTCTACCATTTTTTTCTTCCTTGTAATCGTCATTGTTATGACAGTCTTCGTTTGCTCCCGAGCAGCCGAGGCCTCCGTGGATGGTTCGCCGTGAAATCGGCATCAAAGACGGTTTTTCGGGCAGCAGACGTATTTACATTCGAGGTCCATGATTTCCCACGAGGGGACACGTTGCGCTGGAACGAATACAGAAAGAGCGACGTGAAGCCAGGAGAGAAAATGAAGCGCACAACAGGAGACTTTCCTCCTCCACTTGCAGATTCTTCATCCAAACCGCAGTTTGATCAAATCTGAAGATCTATTTTTTATTTCTTTTCTACGTGTCGTGATGTTTGCCATCTTGATTTTTCCATATCAGGTTCTCTGCGCTGTAAACAGGCTGATAAATGTTTTCACAAAAGGTTTCAGGCATACAACTAACGGTTATTTTCCTCATTGATTCTTCTGCTGATTTCTTGACTTGATTAAAGTTGTTTTGTCTATAAAAGTTGGCGATGACCTCTGGTCTTTTCTTTTGTTTGAGAAATAGTCCCAAACCTCAAGATATCCAGTTTAACTTTCAAAGCAGACACTCTCTACAACTGAGAGGAGGGTACTAGATGATGTTTGGTTCTTCTTTGGTTCGACTAATAGATTAATAAACTAATCATTACAGGTCGCACAGCAGGGCTCTGCAAACATGTTGAGAAATTGGCAACCAATTATTGGTCTTTGGTTGCCATCAATGGCAAACACATTTTAAAGTATAAAGAATTGGGACAGCGAACAGCCAAATGACTACAATTTTAATATGTGTTGCATTAGTGATGCTAACATATTGCTGCCATCGTCAGAAAGGGATCCAGACAAGGCTGCTTGTGCATTGGTGTGTACTTGCGTGTGCAGAGGCGTTTAACTGGTAAGAAAAGTGCATCACAAACAAATGTAGAAATGTATTTAACTGACAAAACACCAGATGAACCAGAAGGAAAAAGAAAAAGGGAATTTGTAAAAGTCTTGCGAGGTGAAATATCCCGGCATCTCTGAGCTGGATGGAAAATGATCAACATTCAACGTTCAACATTGACATGTATTCACGTCACATTTTCATTAATCAGCTGACAAAAGGTATTAAGGTGACTAAAAATGTAAATTATATTTTCTGTTTTGGCAACCAAAAGCAGACTTTAAAAAGTCAGCGTTGAGACCTGGAGAGGGAAATAGCACGCGTCCTGAAATGACAAAGAGTGTTTCTGATTTGGCGGCCCAAAAAAAAACTGCTAGAAATTCAAATTACTTGCAGAAATGGGTCATGTGGTCATTTACAATCTGCTACCGATGTGCTGGTTATGTTTAGGCGATTGGAGGCCTGAGACTAAATCAAAACAATAAAATTAGGAGACCCCAAAACAAAGAGCGTAAAGATGCAAAAGCATTCTATAGGTAATGTCGTCACTATGAATGAAACCTTTCACGTTACAGACGCTCGCTGCATCCTTTGTTCATTATAGAAATATTGGTTCGTACAGCTTTCAGCGAACAAACCACCCAGGCTTCCATTCATCTGTCAAGTCAGAACTGCTGTGTGTAATTATTCCGCAAAACTACTTCTGGGAAGTCTAATTTCTTTTGAGAAATATTTGGGAGTACTCAGGAAGCTTAAGAAGATTTTATATTTTGCAGTAGTCTCACCAATCATCATAAATCTCATGCGGTTTATGAAACACTAAATGGTGAACATCGTCCAGTTTGGTAAACTTGACTGAAAATGCGCGCACACAAACTCGCTGGCAAGTCGTTTTCACAAATAGTTTTTTGGGCCTTATCTTTCCACTACTGAATACCGCTCGCGGGGAGGAAAGGGAAGGATATATACAAGATTAAACCAATATGAATGTTCAGCGTTACAGTAGTCCGGCCAAAACGTGTGCAAAATAACCATGAATCACAAGTGTTCTCGTACCAAGACGTGACCGCAGGAGCAAACTCTTTCCATGCTGCAGTGCATCATCGTCTTTAAGCGCACCCATTCCTCACCATGCACACACACACACACACACACACACAGACACACACACAAAAAACACACAAAGCAGAGCAAAAGAAGCCCTTCTGAATCCTGCCGAGCTGTGGACAGATGTTGATGCACGAGGAACATGGCGGGCCGCTCTGGATGCAGACCTGCCAGCGCACTCTGTCTTCTTCTTCTTCTTCTTCTTCTCCGAGATGTGTTGCAGCGTGCAGCGGCGCAGACCTCCACCAGAGCTTGGAGCCGGCCCCGCAGCGCCAGATGTGGTATGAAATGATGGGGAGAAGCCGGCGTGGAGGACGGGAGGGAGGGATGTGCATCATTTCACATTTCAGATGCTGTGATGTGGGCAACATGAGGAACGCAGCGAGTCCCGTGTCTGCTTTGGCAAGAGGCAACGCTAATGGCTTTAAGGCATGAGTGTAGAAAATTAAAACCAAGAGAGAGATAACTGTCAAAGTTAGATTTTTGACGCGTTTGATTTGAACACTTTGAAATATTGTGTTCTTTTTGTTTGTAATAACTTCAATAAGGTGGAGATAATGGCTCTGTGCAAGCCGTCTGTACCCAGAAGAAATCAATCACCTCGCTGCAAACGATGGGGTGACACATTTCCACCAGATACATTTGTGCAGCTGCTCTTGTTGGCAGTTTCTTTATTCCAGCGTGTAAAGTACACATCGCCAGTTCTGGGAAAATAAGAAGAGACAAAAAGGCAAGTCTGCAATGTGCGGCAGCTTTGAGCCGACCCCAAAATAAATCCACGCGCACAAGTTGCCAGCCGAAAGGTCAGCCAGGTTAATCCCACTCTGAAACTACTTGTAGTCGACCTCTGAAATGTTTCTACTTCCTGCGGCACGACGGGGAGTTTTTAACAAAAACTGAGAACAAAACCCCTCAACTGAAGGATGTGTGTCAGGCAAATTTGTGATAAATGAAAGTTTCCCGGGGGAAACGAATGAGTTTGCGTGCCTCCAAGATGACCGCATGTTTCCAGCCATGGTTTGTTTATCTCTTTAAACGCAGCGGGCTCGCAGGAATACGTCGCAATTTTTTTTGCTGCACTTCCAGAGACACTCGATACGAGGCGGGTTTTGCGGAGGGCATTCGTGTCAGCGAACCAAAGAAACCGACGCAGTAATTGTTGCAGCTGGGAACATATTCGCGTAATATTCATGCGTTTGACGGCTGAAGCACTCGCCCAACATGACCTGCAGTCTCAACGCAAAGGAAAGCCCTCTCTCTCCCTTCGGACTCACTTATCTACCAGACGAGGAGCATTTTCAATAAACAATTTAGAAAATGATTAGCGGATATGCGATACGTCTTAGTGGTTCCGAGCTGAGATCTGAGAGGATTACGTCCGAGGGGGACTTCAATGCAGCTGGTTTATCTCCTGTATCATCTCACGGGGTCAGCAAGCATCTTGAATTGGCCACAGATGTGTCTCCCTAAATAATAATCCTGTCACTGATGACTGGGGAAGGGTAAAGACCAGTTGATTAAACGGGGATTGTGACAGGGGTTCGAGGGCCCTGACGGGATTACATTACTGTCAAAACTAATGAGAACCAATGAGTGGGTTTCAAGGGCTTGCTGAAGAAATCTCATTGTTACTATTATCCAGTAGACACGGTATCGTCCCAGAATGCATTTGACCCCCTTTGGCATCGATGAAGTCATGACGACTTTTTAGGTTTTGATTAGATTTGATTTTTTTGGAGGCTGATTCTCCACGCCGAAGGGTTTGACAGTTTCACTGATGTTGCCTCCGAAGTTACACCAGCTGCTCACTCACGGACGTGGATAAATAACGGGGAGCGGAGCAGCAAAGCAAACTTATCTCAACCCTTTTTTTTTTTTTCAAAAGTCTTGGCGAGGAAGACGCTAACAGTGATAGCAAAGAGGAGGACAGTAACCCAGCAACCAGGCCAGCTGTCCCACCTCGACTTAAACCAGACCAGATCCAGAAAAAAAGGTTTTCCTGGGACCAAATACATTTACTCACCAATACATGTGCAAAATACTGGAGTATCAAATCAAATGTTCACACTCAAGTTTCAAGTCATAACGCACTTTTCACCAAATGTGATGCCTTTGTCTGTAGTTGATGACCTGCACGCTCTCATACTGCAATTATGTTTTGTATAGTAACATGTGCTCAGTAATGCTAGTTACTTGATTGGATGGTTTCACATTGGCTCAAACAAAGTGGACCAACCAGCTGGGAATGGATAGCGTTGACGTTAGTGGATTCAGAAAAATAAAGAAAACAAATTGATCTGTGGGGCACTTTAAAAAGAAAGAAGCTTACTTTTGAATCTTTGGGCTCGTGCAGAAAGGTATCAAGTGTTTTCGAGTCAAAAGCCTCGAGCACAAGTGACGCTAGAAGTCATGGGTGTTAAAGGTCGAGTCTAAAGTCACCAAATGTATGACTAGCGTCCAAGTCATGTGACACTGTGAACCCACACTAATGACGCAATCCAGAATATATAGGTTATCAGCACTTTTGCTATACATGTATTTACTGCTATATTTTGACATGAGGGGGACACAACACTGTCATAGTATCATAACCTGTTAAGCTGCTTAGAGTTGCTTATTTACACATCCAACACTTACATAGCAACATTACCATCCATCTGGAGGCGTGTATCTGGCCAATTGATGAATGTAAGCCCAATAGTGAATGTCTTGTAGCTCTATTGTTGGTCTCTACCAACCACTAGAGGAAATATCTGTCTCTTTAGCTCCTAAATGCTCCACTAGGATCGGCAGCTAGATGCTAACTGCGTCTGTCTGCTGTTTGCTGAGCAGGTAGTTGACAGTGGCCTTTAAGCAGCTGATCTTATGGACTTGATGCAGAGCGCGTACCGAATATAACTGAATGAAATTAAAATACTATAATTTGTGCCTTTTTTTAAGGTTTTTTGCTTTGCATCTATGGTTGAAACTTTAGTCATAATGTCTTCAAGGCATATCTTTTGGCGTTTTCACATGTCTGAGCCGTGACGGAGACATTTCATTGATTGAAACGCGACTCGCTGTGGAGGAAACATTTCAAAGTTGGGACACTCTTCCAAATCAAATACGACGAATGCCGCAGATGCAGCTCAAACTGGAAGTTATAACATTTTGGGGTTGCGTTTCAAAGCAGAGGTCACAGAGCTGTTTTCTTTGGAGTTTTTTTCGAAGCCTATTGGTAGTGCTCTGTGTATATCCATTTCAGCTCCATGCAAAGTGCTGTTCGTTTTGGATTTGTTTCCTGGACCGTCACAGCGGCGTTCAGCGAGCTGGATTGACCCACATTTCCCAAGTGTTTCTCCTCACCATCAAAGCTGCTGCTGCTCAGTTCGAAGCTATCAAAAGCATGATGAAAGGTAATTTCACTTAAACGGGGAAAGCTCCAGTCACCAATGAGCGTTTGTAGCTGCTGCTCTTTGACCGCTATGAGTTCGAGGCTCTGACGGACTTTAAACGCTCAACAGGGTGTCAGACTCCTTCTGTTTAAACAATGCCTTTTCTTTGTGTGTTTACATCAGTGAACAAACTCAAATTATGAAATGTTATCTTATCGCGTATACGTGATGGCCTGGAACTGCATTATTAAAACGTGTAAACAGTTGATATTTCTGTCAATTTATTTACAGGCCAGGCTGAATAATTACCCCCAAAAACTGAAAAGAAAAGTTTGGAACCTTTTCTGGACTCGTAAAGCAGTTCTGCAGCAGCTATTTATCAAGACTTTGGGACGTTAAGGTTGTCACGAGTGCAATGCTTCACAGATGTTCTGCAATGAGTGCACATCTTTCAACAAAAGCGAGTGTTTATTTTGCCCCGAGTCCATGCCCTATGACGAATGGCTGATCAATTGATCACGGAGACATGTTCAAGTGGGATCTCGTCAAAAGACAGAAGTATCTCATAAACATTTGGTCCTTGTTACTGCGCTGAGGAGCCCACGGCGGCCTGATTTGGACTGTTTTTCTTTGAGCGTGCGGATACCACTGGCAGGCGATCCCGAGTACCGCCCATAACAAAACAACCAGGAGCTCCGCTGTTCGGCTGTGAAATAACGAGCCGGCGCTGTGCAAATTTATTTTCAGAGAAGGAACAAAAAAATGCACACATAGCTTTGATGATGTCACCCGGCAAGCCAGATCTCCCCCCCCCCCCCCCCCCCCCCCCCCCCCCCCGCGTGCGCCCCACTAGCTATTGGCCGTCAATGAAAAGGCTCCATTCTGGTAGCGCGGCGATCGGGGGAGCGAGCCAACGCGGTCACACCCGAGCTGGGGAACGTGAAAAAAAAAAGCTCCTTTGCAGCTCGGTGGCTGTTTGATATTGTTACCAGGCTCCTGCTCGGCTTTCAGGCGCAGCCTCAAGTTCTCAGCTGAACTCTGAGAGATCACGCAGAGAGGTGCAGCTATAAAACCCAAGGATAATGAAAAAGTTGTCTAAAGAGAGGAACCCCTGTTATCTTACGACCTCAAGTGGCTTTAAAATCAGTGCTTAGTTTTACCTCCGGAGGGGGGGGTCGGAAAAAAAAAGTGCTGGAAAGGGGGTGAACACCACACACACATTTGGTAGCAATTCCAGCAACCACCATCTGAAGAGTGCTTACTCGTGATACCGGCCCACATTCCCAAAAGCAATGAATCTTCAGAGATCTGCAAAAACAAACGTGCCTTATTCTGCAAAAATCATGCTAATTGCATCATGATATTTTCATTTTATGGATATTTGTGTTTTCTTTATCCATAGACCAGTGTTTTCATGGCAATTATTGGTCCATGCCGGGGGTAATAATAGGATCATATCAGGGTTTTACTTATCTGTTTGGTTAATTTGTTCACAAAACCTTCTTGTCTTTCTTCGGGAAAAAGTCTTGCAGGAGTTGAAAAGTTTGATTTTGAAAATGGAATATCTTTGGTTTTTGGGCTTGAGGATGCTGCAAAAATGCTGTTCTGGCAATGCCAACGTTCCAGTTTACAGGCCGTTGCAAAATGTCTCGGGGCGGCATACTGTACATCGTAAATAAGAAGAAACTGGTACAGAAATACAAAAAGATGAAATTCAGATCTAAAAAAAGTCATCTTTAGCATGTTCGATGGTTAATATCTTCTTTGATTACCCAATTTAGGCTTTACTTATCCAAAGTGTTTGTTCATATAATGTGCATACGGTAAAGTGTATCACTATGACCCATTTTTATTATTTTCCACTTGGTTTGTGAACGCTCACCAGAAGAAGGAACAGGTTGTCGGGATGAGTTGCGATGGCCACAGCGGACAGAGGAGCGTAACCCCATTCAGGTAGTTCATGATATTTATGCTTTATGTAAAAGTGTACAGCAAAGAGACTCTGGTGAGATGCAAATGAAATGTCATGAACCAAGATTTAAAACTTATGAAAGTGCACGATTTGGAAAATCCACGGGACTCTCCTCCTCACCTTTCCTGATTTAAACCGTCTAAAAGGAGCTGTCTTCATCCCCACAGAAAGTTTCACTGTTGTTGGATGCATTGAATCCAGGTGGACATTAAAACATAAGCCAGAAGTAAAAGTTTTGACTTTAATGCGTGTAGGACTCAACTCCTGAGCTTTTATTTCTCCAGAGTTTTTGGGGAAAGTGTTCCAGTCCCATCGATCAAAGCGGACCTGGCCCATCTGCAGCTGGGAGATATAACTGACACTCTTCATATCAAAAGTCGCTTCAGGACTCCCACTCAATGGAGCTCACGTTGAGCTGTGCAGACTTTACCCCCCCTCTCCTCTCTCTCTGTATCCTGTCAGGCCCAGAGCCAGTGCGGATTTACACCTGGCAATTTGCAGATGAAAAAAAGAAGAATTAGCTCTTCCAAGTTCAGAGTCCAGAGCTGAAATGGATTTTTTATTTTTATCCTATTTCCTTTTCCTCATATCACATCCGGCTGTCAAATACCATATTATGCAAAGCCTTCTCAGGAACCAGGATGTGCACATGGTGGATAAATCAGCACATTTTAAAAAGGAAAAAGATTAATAAATATAAAACCTGCTGGGACTGTGAGTTGTTATATACGATTCTGACTATCTGCAAGGTGTAGGCGAGCACATTTCTCCCACAGTGGTCTTGTTTTCTGCAGCACAGAATGTTTTGGAACTAAAGGAACAGAAAAGGAGACATTCAGTCATTTCTGTACTTGTACTTGAAAAATAAAGAGATAAACATGATTGAAACAAGTTCATTGTTTGAGATTTAAGCATCGGAGAGCACCAGCGTGTGATTTTTGTAGCTTTTGGCTCTTTTCGTTGGATTGTAGCTCTGCTTTCTTTGGGAAAATGGCTTCGATGGATCCATTTGTAACACGATAGCATTGTATTAAGACGTGCACTCAGTGTGTAAAAACCCGAGGACATGTCATCGAGTACTCCCAAATGATTCAATAAGGAAAGAAAAGGCTGTGATTTTGGAGAAGAAGAAAAAAAGAAACCCTCGTCTTCACAATTCCCACCATTAGTATAAAATGAAGACGTTGCAACTGCGTTTCTAATCACATGAGCAGCAACACATGCTCGATCAATCCGTCACATGAACGAACCAGAGATGTGGAAGTGCTTTCGGGAGATCCAGCGACACCTTGAGGAAAAACAGCCGCCCACTCGCGGCCGCGCCGCACGCCTGTTTTCCACGTCAAGTTTGGATGGAGAGACACACTTCCTCTGCTTGAACCTCGTAACACGGTGCGATTGGTTTCTGATTGGAGGCCAATGTCAACTGCTTTGGCGAGGTTGCAAGAGATCTTTCCCCTCGCTGGGCTATCGGGTTACGACGCGCTGCAGAGTGGGCCGCTGTCTCGACGCGCTGAGTGAGCTCCTGAAGGATGCTGGGAAGTGTTTCACTAATTCTTCTCATGAGGACGACTCTTCTGAGACCTCATCTGAACCCGCAGATACAACGAGCTGATCCCTTCCCTTTCACAATTCTTCTCTGGAGTTATATTTGAAGGTTCATGAAGTGGTTAAAGGTTACGGTATTGAGAAATGTAAGATGAAACAGGAAGTGATCTCATACTGTTTCCATGGAGAACAGTGGTCTTGTACATGATGTACAGAAGCTTCTTGGCTGCAACTTGTGATCATTTTCAGACACAAAATGTGGCATTTAATACAGCAGGATGGCTGCGAAGCTGTCAAAGAAATGCATGATTTAAACTGGAGATATTGATTCCATATGAACATGAACATGAACTCATTAGCTCCTTTATTTTTGTATTTTTTCAGTGTTACAAATAGAAATCTTGAGGGGTGGGCAACATAAAGGTCTATTGAGGGATTTCATTTTTCAGTGTCTAATGGTCAAATATTTTATGGTATTTATGGTCCCTACAGATCACCTGTCCCACAGTGGAGCTGTTCTTTTGTTCTTTTGAAGCTCTAGAAGTGCAGATGTTCCCCCACTGGCAAAGGATTGAAGCATTTTCTCCGATGCGCCTGCTATAACTCTCACCGCTAATAATCTGGACTGTGCAATTTTTCAATCAAACCGGCATTAGCTCGGTTTCTTTCCTTAAAAGCGTTGCCCAAAATCTCCTGAAGGACTTTCATCCCCACATGCAACCAGCGTTATTGGAAAGAAGAAGAAGAGACGAGGATAACCCCGACTTTCAGGCGTGATGGTTATCCTTCAGTCACCTTGACAGCTGACCTCTGACCTCTGAGATAAGTTCCTCTCAAACCTCCCATCCCCAGACGTGGAGGATGAAGCAGGAGCTGCTGTTTAGTGCTGCGAAGGTTCTACGAGGTAAAACAACAACGTGGTGTTGACAGGAGAAAGTCGTGCGGCTTCAAAACACTTTATGGCTTCAGGGATGAAGGAAAAGACCAGCTGGTTTCATATTTTTGAAACCGTACAGAGGTGGCTCGGCCTAGGAGTCCTGAAATACATTCAACACATAATCAACCATGGAGGTTTTATATTCACGGGAGAGAAAAGAAGAACACCAATTGGAGATATCATCCCTTTTAAAAAAAAAAATATATATATATATATATACATGACATGTGATGGATAATGTTTGGAGTGAAGGAAAAGAAAGAAGTTGCAGGTGTAATACATTAAAATGTGATTCACGAGGAACCGAAGCAGCAGATTGTACAGCTTATCAATCAAAAACAAGGATGAAAAAAAAAGGGAGCTCAGCCTTCTTTCCTGTTGTATTTCGATACTCGTCGTTCTCTCAGGAAATAACAAGAAACCACAGCGATACGCGTTTGAAACCGTCTGCTTGTCATAAAGCTGCAGGTGCGTTGGCCAGACAGACTAACCTTTGCTGAGCGGTTCAGAGCAACACATTGTTTCTGCATCAGGCCGTGTGTGAAAATGGCGCCCGGTCATGTTTAACCCATTACACCAAAATGATTTAACATGGGCAACATAGGAGGCATGTAGACATATTAATAATGGAATTCCTGCTCTGTTTTTGCGATTTATTGCTTTTATTAAAGAGTCGGCCTCGTTTCCGACATCCTCGCGGCTGGACGGGCGTTTTTTTTTTTGGTATTTATCCCGCGTCCAGGAAAGGAAAACTCCCCGTGACCCGTGGAGACGAACCCTCCGCTAAGGAACCCGAGGGGCAATGCCACACAGGTTGAAAGCAGCTAACGCAACCTGGAAATATTATGATTGCGTTCGTAAAAAAAGCTCTCACTCATTTTCTTTTTGACAGGCACAGCCGGCCTCAACAAGGAAGCATTGTCTGCCGTGTGCAGAGTCGCGGTAACTCCCCCGTGGAGAAACTTGCTCCTACCAAACGAGCTGATAAGTGATATGAACTGTGGAGGTTATGTTTGAGCTTTTCGCTGCGGTGCGCGTAGCTTCCCTTCACTGAATTTATGGGACCGCCTGTACTCGCACAAAAAAAACGCCTTGGATGTTTTTTAAACAGACGCGGCATTGTGAGATTACGACAAACAATCAGTCATCTTCCACGCTAAAACGTTCAATCTCTCCTATGTCGTCCTTTACGGTCTCGTTTCTGAAATGCCACGAGGATGCACGGCGGAGATTAATGCTGACTGCGTTACGACTGAGGAACTACAATGCGGCTCCTGTGAGTGAGGCAGGGGGGGCAATATCGGCCGATTGATTGAACATGTGCTCCCATGTTGTAAACAGGTTGTCATCAGTCATGCGAGGCTTTCGCTCCCATTTACAGTAATCCTTACGAGGCAGCGCAGGTATCCAGATCGTATTATTTTCAAATTGGATTTGGTTGCTGGCATGAGATTCAGAGATTTGGAAAAAGGAGTGTTTTGATGGCGTGATTAAAGTAGCATACTTCTGGTTGTTATGGCGTATCGAATGTGATCGTAAATTTAAGTTTTCAAAGGCATGTGTGTGCGGGGGTACAATCCGTCAATTTTTATTTGTACTGGTGCAAAGTAGTTTTCTTTATTATTTATCAAATAGCAACAAAGACCAAAGTTGTCATGTTTCATCTTTATTTCGGTAAATCTATCGGATGCCACCCAACTGTTGGAAATGACTTATCTCATATTTAAGTCATCGACATGTATGATAGATGGACATTACATTGCGTTTAAGTTAGCAACTTATTGTCAGTATAGCTCGATAGTTTTTTAAGTTTTTGACTTTTTTTTACATTTTTGTACATTATATGAACATGCCCGCGATCACTTTGATGTTATTAACTTATCGTACAATATATGGGCATTGCTCAGATCATTTTTACATAATCAATTTATCGTACGATATGTAGACATGACCTGACCTCGATAAAGCCCGTTATGTTTACATGCATGTTTGTTTAAAAATTAATTTTTCGTCAGAATAAACATTTGGGTTTCCCTACTATTATAAGACTTTGGTATTGCAGATACATTGTGCGTTTATGTACATTTCATTTATTGTTTTGGTTGTGTCTTTTTATTTGATTTAAGTTGTATTTATTTACTATATTTAATTATCTTTATCACATTCCAAATGACTGAATATTCTTAGTTAAGAATATGAATTTCATTGGTCTTTGAAAGTGTGTACCTGCATTATTAGGCTGTTATATTAACATTACATCAGTAGCATGAAATGTAATTAAATGACAACACCATCATAAGTAAAAAAAAATATTATTAAGTGGCGCAAATGGACTGTCTTATCTAGCATCGGGTGCTTGGGCACATTGCAGATTTAATAACTAACTTTGCCAATGGTACATATTTTTCTTGTTACATATTTTTTATTACTCAGAATATGCCGTCATCTGGTGATTAATGTTCGCCAAGTGAACAGAACTCCAGCCGGGAAAATCGACATCCGCTGCACCGCTTTACAAAACGTTATGCAGAAACAGAGAACTCAAAGAATATTCATTAAATTAATCACAATACAAAGAATGAAACTTGGAGTGAACTGTTAGATATGCAAAGTTTCCCTTCCCTAATAACATTCAGCAGTGGATTATCTTCCATAAACTGTTCATTAGTGTTTTCTTTGCAGAAAATCCCCTGGTAAAAGCGTTCAGAATCACTCAACATTCGTTCGTATTCTACCTGCCTGCTGCTTAAACTGGGATCTGGCTGTAGCGCCATCATTTATTATTAAAACCTTACGGTCAGGGTTTCTTATTTTATATAACTTTATAGAAGGTTGTTGCTGCCAATCTGCCACTTCGCTGTAACTGTATCTTCGCTGCAGGATGATGTCGTTGACGCGTTACCACCCCTGTTCCTACCCTTCATACCTAATCTCAAGCTAAACCGAAGCATCTTTTTCTTTTTTTTAAATGGCAGCATGGGCGAAGACCAGCCAAAGCAAAGAGAATCACAACACTCGCTGTATGGTACATTCATCTTGTATAACATCTGTAATCCCCCTAATACCCGCCAAGAAGCTGGATGCTTTTAAAACGCCAAAACCCTCCTGAAGGTGCTCTCGTGTTTCTGACCGCTCTGGCTTCTTGCAGACTTCGCCGAAGGTGCCAGAGGCAATTCACCGGGCACGAGTCAGTGTTTTTTTTGTTTTTTTTCTTCAGCAGCAACTGCAGTCGAGTACAGTGCGTTTACACATGCACCTAACATATAATGAATCGTGGTGAATGAAAAATGTGTTCAGCTTCACAATCTGATTTCAATCAAACTCTTCTTTACTCGAGTAGCCATGACGGAAACGTCAAGAGTACATGTAAACATTTTTTGGTACATTTGCTGAACTATTCATCTTAATTTGTGCAAATGGAAACGCTCCAGCATTAAACAAATGCCCCTGTATCGCACGGCATTGCAAATTGACGAAATCAAACGGACCAGCCTCCTCGCGACTGCAGGGACTCACACGAAGCGGCGACGTTGAGCAGAGCGATAGCTAATCACTGTTTTAACGGGTGCCAGAGCGGCGGGGTTGACCTCCAACGCCGTGACTTCTGATAAAATATTCCTGATAAATTGCGCTCATGGCGGGCAGAGTCGGGTTTCTGCCATTTTCCCTGCGTATCATGTTTGCTGACTGTATAAATGTAGTAATTGAAATGTAAAGCAGGCTTCCCGTGGTACAATATTTACACAAAACTCCTCACATGTGGTACGAGTTGCTGGACAGCTGCTATCAATCGCAGGAGTCGAGCATAAGAAACACTTCGAAATTGAATTTTAAATTAAGAGGGAGGGATGTGCAGTCTCAAAGACGAAAGATTTCAGAGAGCAATTCCTGCATGTTCAGAGTCACTGTGTGTTTGCTCTGAGTTCGAAGGCATTTCAGAGCCTTCCACATACAGAAGTCTGAGTGTGGTTCAGCTTCACAATTTAAAATACATTCCTGGGTCTTTCCCCAGTTAGTCCGTTAATTTGCCCCAACGATTCTGCTCCATTTGGGCGGCTGTGGCTCAGGAGATAAAGCAGCTCGTCCTTTAAGTGGAAAGACCGGCTGTTTGATCCCCGGCTCCTCCAGTCGGCACGTCCTGGTGTCCTTGGGCAAGATCCTAAACTCCAAACCGCTCCCCGAAGGCCGTGCCATCGCCGTTAGCTTAAATCCTGGCGGACCAGGAAATTGTCTCTCCACCGTTTAAAGCCATAATGTAAAATTTGCTTCAAAGCTCGGGCACTCTTTCTGGAGGCTTTGGCAAAACCTGGCAGATACCTCCTTACCCACAATGCAACTGAACAGCCAATCCTTCTGTTTGAGATATGGGTGTGTTATGCTAGTGTTGGCTAATGTAGCCACTCTCCAACAGGATGAGCGCCAGGCTCTGAAGCAAATGTATTTTTCAAACAGTGAAAAAAAAAATCTTACATTGGGAAAGACATGTCTTTAACTCAGCAGATATTTGAGTTAAATCAAACTCCCAGTAAGAACACTTGAATAGCCTTTACTTCTAAATGCTCTGATAGTCAAATTGAGTTGAGTTAGTTGATTAAACGGCCTCTTTGTTGGTGTTCCTGCAGACCAGGGCTAATACATCTGAGAAAGCTTCTTTCCTGGCTCCCGATACGCTCGGGTGTCACCGCTAAATCCGTGGTAATCATTTGGGCACTGACCACACTCCCGTGACATTTAGTGTTTCCATTTAAAGGGGGTCTGACTGCACTACTGTGGCTGCGGTGTCCCTGCAGGGTGTACCGTAAGTCAATGGATTTCTGTGCATGCCTGCCATTCCACCCCCTTCTTCTCCTTGATGTGTTTGGTCGCACAGCTGCGTGCAGATCTGAGTCATGGTAGGATTCTTCTTTACTGTACTGTGGAAATATTCAGATGATCAGCAACACATGACTGGGAATTAATTACTTGAACCCTGTGGGGTGAGCTTCCTGCCAGCTCATCTTTAAACGGCCTCCTGCCACGTAAGTTCTCTCGGTGTAGCTTCAATTAAATTAATGCAAATTCACTCATTATGGGGTTTTGAGCACATTCATCTGGGATTGGATCACCTCCTTTTGGCGGTTGGTTTCTATTCATCTTAGACTTTCCATTTTCCAGGAGTCATCGCCACTGATAAGCTATAAAGCTCTCCTTGTTAGCAACAGTTGATCACATGGGTGCACAACATGGCTATTAGGCCTATTTACTCCCATCCACACATACAATAACTGCCTTTCTACTACTCAACTCTTTTTATCTTCTTATGACATTACTCATATTAAGCAGATTCACTAATTGACTGCCTTTGTGGAAATCCGTGCCCTTAATTCGTCTTGGTTTCATCAGATGGCTTTAATGTCATCTGTGATCACCTCTGAAGATACATGTGAGTGTGACAGACATCTCCAGTCCTATTTTAAGCCGAGTTTCCACCAACTTCACTTTAGTTTCTTTCACATTGGAACGGTTATTTTACATTTTTTCCAATAGGAAAAGTTGTGGATGGTCCCAATAGTACCCCTCCAGTCTAACCTGCTAAAACCACACAAACCTGCCGTTAATAAGTAGCCGAGCTATCGCCAATAGTGACCTCAATTCATAATTCCCATGACCAAGATTTTAATGTCAGTTTGCAAATGTATGCCGTATACTACGCTGTACACACTATTTACACAATGTCGTGCAATTGACAAAGAGGCAGAAGTGCCTCTGTTTGGTGGCTGTTGAAGGTTTTCCCGTTGGAGATGTCCCTGCCTGCACTGAAGGGTTGCTATCTGCAGTTGAAACGTGGCACAGAGAAAAGGACCTGGAACCAAAAGTGAGTGGAGTTGAGCCGAGCCGTACCGAGCAGTGGAAACATATCATTAGCTGTAGATGTAGATCTTTGCGGCGCTCTCACAATCTAACAATCTGATCCCACATACACCCAGCGGGAATCATTTACAGAGAAAAAGAAAATCCAGATCAATTATGGGCCGGATTTGGCCTTCAAACCTTTGGTCACTTTTGAAATTGTGACAGCAGAACTAATAAAAAGCTTGCATTATGCTGTCAGTCTGGTTCCTGCCAGAAAAGGGCCGGGTGGAGGAGACATGTGGAAACAGGCTCTTGTTAGACATTGAAATGGTTTGGTGGAAAGTGAAGGTCAGATGGATCAGTGAAGACATTTACGAACTTTCAACTGCAACAACTCGGGTGTCACTTTTGTCGTTTTTGCCGTCAAACCGGCTTACGGCAAAAATAACTTCACCAAGGTAATTGCTGAGATCCGGAAATGTGGTGCCATTGCTAAAAAATGAGTCGGATGGAAACAAAAACAGTTCTACAGTTTTGAAAGAAATCTTCAGTTTAGCCGAATTTACTTCATAAAAATTGCCCAAACTATCCATTGCAAATGTTAGAATACCTTTCTGTTTAACTTTGAGCTGTAGTGCATTGGGTAGTTATACGCACACATACTTTCCCTTTGCAGTGTGTAATTAATCTCAAAAGAGCTTAATGATAATCTGGCTAAACTGTGGGTTTGTTAACCACTTTGGATTTCAGTGTTGAGATGTCGCCGTGTTCCCATTGCTCAGCATTCAGTAAGTTCATTGTTGTATTGATGGTTGAAAGGCCAAAAGTCTAGGGTCACGCTAAAGGTCACCCTTGTTGTGTAAATGTGCTTTAGCACAGCGGGGCTTTGCAAGAAATGCTAACATTAGCATGCTAACGTGCTCACAATGAACACATTGTTTAGCAGGTTTAATGTTCACGACCTTGAGGTTACGCCCCCTGACTAAACTCCGTCTATCTGTTTCAGGTCTAGCACGCCTGGAGCCCCTACACCTGAGAGGCATCACTCAAATCAGTGGTGCAGGCTAGCGCTTGCCATCATTTTGGGGAAGCTGTGTCGGGGTTCTGTGCTGTTTTTGTTGTTTTTTGTTTTCTCCAGTTGACCTTTAGTTCTACCTAGTGTGGGGGTTTTGGTTTTGGCCTTAGACCCTGATGCCCTTTGCTTCCATTTTAGTTAGTTGGTTTGCCTTTGTTAATCCATAAACTCTCAATAATTGCTACTTATTGCTGCTTAAGTATTTCACACGCCTTATTGATTCCTTCTTTGATCCACCTTTGCCGAGGTTTTTTTTGTATGTTACGCCCTGTGTAACCCTAGGCACCCTAGATAGGATGTAACACTTGGTTTAGTGAGTTTGTGCCAACATTTGTTAATAAGCACTAAACACACTGACATACCCAATTTATATGGCAATCCATCCAATAGCTGTTCAAACATTTCAAACCGTTCCTCAAATGTCAACATCATGTTGGCACTAGAGAAAAGGTCAGAGGATCACTAAAGTTATTTATAAGGACACATCCTGTTTACCTTCCTTCTGGGCTCCATAACTATCTGCACCAACTGTCACGGCAATCCATCCAGTAGTAGATATTTCAGTCTGGATGTCTGGCCAACAGACGTCCCATGCAGCCCCATGCAGCCCCATGCATCCCCATGCAGCCCCATGCAGCCGCATGCAGCCCCATGCATCCCCATGCAGCCCCATGCAGCCCCATGCAGCCCCATGCATCCCCATGCAGCCCCATGCAGCCCCATGCAGCCGCATGCAGCTTGCAGGACCAAAAGTGGCCACAGCTTTGCAAATAAGATTTGAGTTCTAATAAACTAGGATCATCTATTTCAATCATTTTTCTCTAATCCGTTTGCTCTTGTCCTTCTTCAGCTACTTTTTGACAGTCTTGCATCTTTAACCTTAACAATAAGAAATGAGTTTCAGTCACACCCTCCGTCATCTGCTACCTGAGGATATCCAAATGTTTCTCTTCATAGAGAACAACAGGCTTGGTTCTTTTCTTTTTCCCCCCAGACATCTGAGAACAATAACTCAGAGCCCTGGACACACACCCATGTCATATTTATACTGGCTCTGACATGATATTAAAACTTATTTTCATTACACTGATAGTAAATACCCCAAGATTTATGGTTTTGTACCTTCAGCACACTTTATAGCAGATGAGTTCAAACCTGCATTGTGCTCAGTCAAATGTCAACGAACACTACACCGCATATTGCAATACGTAGTTGGATGCTTGCATGGGAAAACCTGTGAGACATTAATGATGCTTGTTATTAATATCAGTCTCACTCTGCTTTGAGATAGAAGGTCCTCGCGCTGCGCCCCGTGTCTTCTGGCCCACAGGCCTCTCAGCTGCCGCGGCCTACATTTCTTGCTATTACAGATGTTTTGGCCAAATAAGCAGTAGCAACACGCAGGCCCTGAAATTGGTCTTAACCTTTTCTTCCCCTGGAAAAACATTCCTTCCTGGTGAAAGTGTCCATTGTCTGCTTACTCTTCAGCTGCTCCACAAAGAAATGCTTCCAAAGTAAATGAGGTTTGTAGTTCACATCCGTGATTGATCTCTTTTTGGAACAAACTTAAGTTGAAGTTAATTTTCTTATTTACCCATCCAGCCGATATTGAGCAAAGTAGTGAAGTATCTTTCCACCTTGTTTTATCTCTGTTTTGGTCTCCACCTCCTCCTGAGGGAAGTCACCTTATCGTTAACTTTGTCTGTTATGTTTACGTAGCGGAGCACTAGCAGATTTCTGAACTGGAACATATCCAACATATCTTAGTTACAAATCTACAAATACAAAAGTTGTGTTATCTGTGAAAAGTTTACTTTATGTAAGGAAAGAATGTGAAAAAAACAGTAAATAAGCAAGTTGTTTCAACAACATATTAATAGCTGCATCCCTCTTTACAACATGTTTCTGCTGCCCCCAAGAGGCCAAACAAACACTGCAGGTTGAAGTAAAATCACAAATGCAGAGCTTTTATGAATAATGTAGAATTTGTTTCATTGTGGTTTTGAGGCTTTTACCCAAGTACAAGATCACTGCTCCTTTTACAGCGGCCAATTAGCGGCTCAAGAATGGGGGAGTCAGCCCCTCCCCAGGTGGAACCAGAAACAGGGAAACCTACTGTATAAGAGAAACTGACTTCCCGTAACAAATGTTCCCATGCAATGTGGTTTCATGGACATCAGCTCACTTCCGTTTGTCAAAGTTAAGCACATAATTAATGCTTTCGAAGGCCAAGGGAGTACAACATGGGCTTGTTTGTGAGAACGCGAGACACTTTGGATTCTGCAAGCCGTCCCTGACAGCTTCAAACCATGACTTGCACTTAAAACCAGTCGATGCTGACCCGTGTTGCATTTTGTGGTTAGAGAGAAGAGCCTTAATTGCAGATTTAGGAAAGTTGTCAATCCTGCAGAATAGCTCTGGAAACCACACGAGGGACATTGCAGTTTGTCCCTCTGATATTTCAACTGGCCTCTCTTCTGCAGCTATAAGTAGGGATTAATATTGTTTAAAAACACAGCAGCTGTGTAAAGTCACTGCAGTATTTTATTAATGCTGTTTGTTTAATAGACGCACAATGACGTTTATCCTGTAATTTGTTCACCCCAATTTATGAAGGAATTCAAACTGTCGATCAATAAGGGGGTTGGGGTCGAGCAGAATTTAAAGCGGGACATGGAAACGGGACGGGGCTCTGAAATATGGTGGGATATTAAAAACACACATTACTGGAGAATTGGCGCAGTGATGGTGTTGCAGCATGGAGTGCATGGATTCATACGTTAATGGAGACTGTCATGAAATCTGTTTTTAATTGCGGCTCTGTTGCAATTACAGTGTCTGCAAACAATATAAAGGTAAAACATGCAGTGTATTCCTCAGTGGTGAGTCTATGGGCCTCTCTGTTTCCTCAGTTAGTCATTTTACTGGATCTAGTTACTGGGAAAGGGAAGTTTTACTCTATTGAGTCCCCAGTGTGAGAGTTAGACTAATAATCATTATCTTTATCATTATTATTAGTGTTATTTAAGCTAATAAGTATGTTCTAGCCATGCTATTGATGCACCTCTACATGGAAATGTCAATCACAATGTGTTATGTCATCCATCACCACCCAACCACACTTTTTTTTTTTTTTGCACAACTCATTCAAGTAGTTCAGTGCAAAAGGGCATGTGCTCATAAGTGGCTAAAAAATAAATAAAAAAGCCTGTTGCCCGGCTGTTAAAAACCACAAGTGTGTGTGACCGGTCGTGACATAATGAAACAAACAGGTGTGGATCCAGGATCTCTTAAGCTTTGCCAAATGTTTTCTGTCCCCGTTTTGTGAGAACTGACAGAAAGAAAAGAAAAAGGAAGAACAGAGTTACTTTACTCCGGCGGATTCTTCCAGATGCCGTCATTAGACATGCAGAGGAGAATAAACACATCCTCATGTTCTCACCAAAGAATGTTAATGCTCTCACCTGCCGCCGTGCCGCTCTTTGATGGTGCCAGCATGAATCGGCTCTCTTGTTGGCAGGAGTTGTTACAGGATGAGGCCCTGTACCCCGACTTGTGCTCGGCCTTGTTGGCCGTGTGTGTGTGCGTGTGTGTGTAGGTCATCTGCAGGCTACGCTGCTCGGATTACCGGTTGGTCCAATACACGGAGGAGTTGGACTGTGGAGCTTAAAAAGCTGACTAGAAACCGGCCGTTTCCGTCAATCACTCAATCACTTCTCCATCGTCGCTTGATTCCATCCTTCTTTCCTTTCCTTCTTTTCCTTTCAGTGGCTACAGACTAGAGCGAGAAAGCTGATTTCATTGGGTTCAGTTTATCTTCAAATGGGTTTATTTTCATTGTGCCTTCCTATTTGAAACAGTTTATGCTCCATGTAGATCTTCACATCCACTCAGGACTCCGGCCACTCCCATGCAAAGCTCCTTTCAGTGGAATAACTTCCCTGAGATGAATTACCTCCTTCCACTGCTCCAGGACATCTTTATGACCACCTTAAATCAACCTGTTTATGCTTTTTTAAGTTGCGCATTCTTTCGGTTGAACTGAAGTCCAAATAGTTGCTTTTTTTGGTATGCTGATGTGCTTCATGAATACATCACATGGGTCATTGTCATGATCCTACTTCCATCTATTCCTGTGCAACAGGGTAAGCGAGCCGTCTGCATCTGTGGATTCGTAGTGCATGTTATGGAAGGATGTGCTCGTCTCTGTGTCTACAAGATGCTACATCTCAAATACGTTCATGTTATACAGGCCTACACAGCTACTGTATAACCACTTATTGTTACGAGGTGGTTTCAGAGAGGACACACACGCCGATGAAAGGTGCAAAGTAAATATATTAACCAAAAAAACAAGGCCAGGTTTCCAAAAAGACCGGATCAAAGCTGAGGTACCACCAGGAACAGGTACATACACCCAGGACGAACCGACACTGGGGCAGGAGACAAACAGGGTTTAAATACATGGGGGGAAACCATTTTTTTGAGGGTTGTGAATGAAATGTATGCAAGTATTATTTTTTTTCTTCATTTCGAATTAATTATTTAATTTAATTGATAATAATTTAGGATAGGGATATTTAAGCATTATGCTTCTACCTATACCTTTTCATTCTTTCTGTTCTGTATATTACATAGTGGTTTACGTATTGTATTGTAATGATTGAATGAATAAAGCACACAAACAAACAAACACACAAACATGAAGGTGCAGGTGATTACACACAGGAGGAAACAATCAGGGACAAGGCAGACAATCACAGGGGCAGGAAGTGCAGGGAAACAGAGGACACGAGAGACAAGGACTTCAAAATAAAACAGGAAACACTCAAAACCGTGACGCTTATAGCACCTTGCAGTGAATAAAGAACCGATATTTAACCGGAGAACCACCGCGACCCACAGAGCTGCAGAGCTCCACCAGATTCTGGGGGCCGTATTTTTCGAAATCTTTCGCTTTACGTCTCTTCGATTTTTTCTGCCGAGCTCAACCTGAGAGGAGGTAAAAAAAAAAAAGATTTAAAAAACTGTCAGGAAGCATCCGTTTCTAATCAGAGCTCCTGCCGGATTTACTCTGGGAGCAGAGAAGAAAGAGCAAAGCAGGAATGAAATAGTTATTAAAAGACTTGCGTCGGCCTCGCAGCTGCTTTTGATGATATAATAAACAGTTAATGCAAAATTAGATCAGATAACCCAGAGGGGGAAGCTAATTACCTTGTTTTTGAAAGAACTATAATCTTCAGTAGTACATCTGGTCCTTGGTTAATGCTATCATATCTTTTTTTTTGGTGATATTTTGGGCTGCTGAGGTCCATATGCTGAATATGTTTAGTATTTCTCGATGTTTGCATTAAATATCTTGTCTAACTGTCTACACTGCTCGCATCACTGCGGGGAGAGAGACCATATTTAATGCATCCTTTACGCTTGCACTCTTTACTTTTGATGTTCTTTTCCTTGAAGTGAATCCTAATATGTTGAATCTGTGGGCAATTATTTTAACGAGAGAATGTGTGTAAATAGTCCAGATTAAATAATAAAATGCCCTGATCGTTTGTTTGTCGATAAGCCATATCCTCCATTACAGATTCTGTTATATTGCTGTTCTCTTTTGTTATAGCAGCTGGTGCTCAAGAATATTTCTCTTTTTTTCACCACCGTTCTGGAAAAATTGTTTAAAAAAGTCTCAATGTTTACTTTGTTATTGCAATCTATAATGATTATTTGCATAAAAACACACAATTCAAAGAAATTAAATGAATGTTTAATCAAATATTGGCTTTCATTCATAAAATATCTTGGCATTAGTAGTTTCCGTGATATATTATAAGCTGCTGAGAGATACTGCTAGGAAGTGAAACGTCATAATTCCCTCTCTAATATCTATTTTATGTGAAATCATCTTCTAACCAAAAAGTAGATTCAACACACATTTGTCATGAGCTAAGATCAGCTCACTGACAACACTTCCCATCGCACATTTGACTGAATATATAACGAAAGACACTCAAATGTGCACGCGACAATATTCAGGGCGTTTTTTTGATTCGATCAAGATTTCTCTGAATTGCCACATACTGCAAATATTGAGCTAAAAAATGAAGAAACCGCGTAAATCGGAGCCTCTTTGAGCCGTAATTACACTGACATCCAGTGTGACAGAGTCACAATGGACCGCGTTAAGTCCGCCGCTCATCATACATTAAACTGTGTAATCCCAGAATCAACGCAAATTACAGATGACCTCATTCTTTTGAATGACGCGACGCCGACTCTCGAACAATATCGTGTTATCGCCCGCGCTCTCTCCTCCGGTTTGTTGTCTTTGCCGGGTGTTGATGCCTCCGCCCAGATACAGCGAGCGGCGCGGAAACAAAACACTGCGGATTACATTCGCACATATGCCGGGAACCACATCTGATGAACATTACGGCATCCTCTTCAAATGCTTCCTCTCCGCCAGTGATGTGCCAGAGTGTGGTCTCTCAGCACAAGAGGCTTAGGGAGAACTCAGTGAGGAGGTTCTCAAGGTCTGGGGCTCAATAGCTTTGATTATCTCCCACTAATGACTCTGATTGTTTTTGCATTGACTCCGTGTCAACCGCATTATCAAGAGGTTGTCTTCTTTCCAACCTCGGGCCCTACTTAGCTCGTCCTGCACAAAGCCAACGGGAGGGACGAGATCCATTTTTACCTCACACTCTGATGCCGGCAGATAAAACTCTGGTGATGGATCGCCTCGTGGCCGCCGCGGCTTCCAGAAAACATAAATAAATGCTGCGGTACTCGGGGGCCGCCTTCGTGGAACCCCACGACTCTTTGGCATCGGCGGAGATAAAGGGAATGAATTCCTTCTGCAGCTCCGGTTGAGCGAGCCAACAAATCAACCGGGATGCACAGGAACAGCCGCAGATCCCCGGTGATGCTTTCATTATCAATGAATCTTCATCTGGTTTTTCCATTTCTGGCAGGCAAGTATTACAATTACACGTCGAGCAAGGAGGATATGATCTGTGAAATAGGTACATTACAGATTAACCTCTGTCTGCGTGTTAGCTGAGAGTCTGCAGGATTTTCTGCTTCATTATTAACATGGATTATTATGGTCAAGGGTTATTAGTAACATACGCCATAAAAATCAATCTGCAGAAAACTAACTTTATTCAAGCTTTGGTCCTAATTCTCAGTGTGTTCCAGTCCTTTAAAAGCTTCACTGTAGGTTGCATATTTAGATGTATTTGTGTAACATGCAGACGGGAAGACGCCAGGAAAAATGTTGCGTTTTACATTCCTGCATAAAATGGGGTTTCAACTTTTCTGAACCAAAAATATGTTTCGTAGCGGTCTCGTATCACGCTTACAGAACAAACAGCACACAGTGTGAAATGATTGGTTTTAAATAACTACATAACAACAGTAACAACATAACTACCATACATATATCACAATGTCATTAGCATTTTGATGTAATATTAAGTAACAAGCTTCACGTTACATAAAGTTAAACAAACTTCATGTTTATTTTGGGTTTCACACGAGACACGAACAGAGGTCTCCTGGGTGAATGTCGTGTGGATATTTGACACTAGCAGTGCAGCCTTGAGTTATTTTCTCACATATTCCAACCTTATTGTGAATGATTGAGCCGTTTCCAAGCTTACAAAAACTTTTTAAAGTCTGACTAAAGTGTAACTTCAGCCTCAGTCCACCCTGCATGATCTAGAAAAATGCAAAAGAGTGAGGAAACCACGACCACTTCCCTTTAACGAAAGTCTTGACAGTAGCGAGGATAATAATCATCAGGGCAATGCATCTGATGGATTTGCTGTTGATCCCGACTCATCCCACAGAGTTATAAACTTAGTGAATAGACATCATCACTCCACAGATGGGACCTTTGATGCGACATGTTTGCTCTTTTTCCAATTACTGCATCCATAAAGAGGCAGTGCATCCCCACTAAACTTCTAATAATAATAATAACTTTATTTATAGAGTTCATAAAGTGCTTTGACAGACTAAGCAAAGCCAAATCAGTGCAATGTGACATCAGAAAGCACATTAAAACCAACTGATAACAACAAAGACATACATATAATTGGGAAAATAATGAAATAATAGAAGTCAAATTCTGTAAAACTGGGTCGTAGCTTCTAACCACAGACACAGCTCTTCAACCACCCTTTGACTCTACAAGTGGGTGAAATGTCCCTTTATTAACACTGCAGAGTCATTTCCTACAACAGCATAGAAGCACTGCAGTGCTGTCCTCACACGCCTCTCACGGAGGCAGAGGAGAGGCTGACCCTGAGTCTGCTAGCTGTTAGCATGCGGCGTTGCCTTCGCTGCCCAGAGATCATGTGGGATCTGTGAGTTGTGAATGCCAGATTAAAACAGGGGTCAAACGTGCACGGCGGAGGATAGCAAGCTGTCAGGCGGCTGCTTTGAAACGCTGACCCCGCCGCTGCACCCTGTCCACACCGCATCAGTCACTTGATATTTTGAGAACGGTCGATGCCGCGGACGCTCACACGGACCCTCGTGCAGCTGTACAGCTGGAAGTGTTAGAATAGCGACGGCTGCACGGGGGTCTGAGAGAGAATGTGGTTGTTTGTGTGAGTCTGCAGTGAACATGGACACCCGAACTAAAGCTGATGTAACGGAGCAGCCCAGTAATTGATATGTGATACCTCCAGCAGGTGTGGCCGACATGGTTTTGGATTTGGAGTCGGGGGGAAAAGTACTTTAAATCACGAGTACGCCGAACATAACGAAGAATCACAGGATTGTACGAATGTTCTCCGGATCAGCCGATAAATACGAATTTCCAGGAGTTGAGGACAGTATTTAGTCTGTTTATGGCCTTTATGGCAGCATATTTTGTGTTCAGAATGTGCAAAAACTATGTGTATCTTAGCAAATCAAGTGTATTCACATCCAGACATGTTGGAAATGTTCAGCACAACAAGCAGCTGTTTATAGATGCTGCCTCTTAAAAGTTCAACAACGTCAAGGTTCTTGAACCAAACAAGAACAACATGTGAATGTTTGAATCTCACCGACTCTTTCTGTCAATGAGTCACATTAACGATCCGTAATGCGAGAGAATGTTGTTTTAGTTCCCATCTGTCTCATCGTTGGTTTTATACCCATGTCGTTTGAGAGAAAATATGTGTTGTAAATCAAACTATTCCGGAAAAGCATTTACTTAAAGCGTGATTTATTTATGTTTTACCATTGAAGCAAATAAAAGGTTCAACATCAAAGACACTTTGCAACAAGTTTCTGCCCACATCACACAACTCAAACGTCCTTATTTCAGGTATTGTAGTTCCATCAGAGGCTCCGAGTCATTCATATTTCATTTGAATAGAACGGGACACACGTCACACGGGCGACGTTCACCAACTTTGATCCTCTGGGCTGCAAATGAGACTCTGGGGGTTTCGACCCTGTCGAAGCTGAAGCTGTGATTAATGGGCGGACCCTTTCAACGGTCTTTCCTCGCGGCGCATGTGGCGCTCGCCTCGTAATGTTCAGCTTAATCTGCGGGCTCTGACCCGCTCTCAAGAGTTCAGAGGTCAACTATTGCATGAAATATGGCCGGACCTCGTGGGAAGCGTCTCGTTTTACCTCAGTTTTGGGAGCAAAACGCACACGAGGGAGGGAGGAGGATCCGCTTTTAGGACGCGCAAAACTGTAAATTAGAGCGTGTTTGAGATCTTATTAGCATGTTATTTACGCGGACTCGGAAGTGGAGGATGTGAGCGTATTTGAAAGGAACAGACAAAAAAGGGAAGGAACATCTTTTAAAGCGTGTTTTATTGAAAGCTGTAAAAAAAAAAAAAAAAATGGTCGGGATAAATTGCGCCACTTTCTTGGGAATCATCATCTCAGCCCCTCCCCCTTGACGTAAACAATGCAAATACTCTCTGAATGTGTAACTTTTTGCTTTCAGCAGTCTCTTGTGATGGCTGCACGTAAGTGAGACCCCCATTGGAGATGCATGGTGTGCACGCTGCACATGTTTTGCCAAGCTTCAGGACGGTGACCTCAGAGTCCGGCAGCGTTGTTTAAACGGGGAGTTTGGCTCTCGGTGCCGAGGCAGCGGCAGGCAGGAGGCAGCGCCATGATGAAAGCCAGACGGGACGTCCCGCCTTATCTCTCTCTCTCCCTGGGTGTTTCCACTCCAAACATCGACCCCAGTGTGTACAAGACAGACGCAAAAAACCCTGCTCCTGCGACATTTTCCTCCTCCTCCTCCTTTCCTTTCCTTCCTCTGACTGGATTCCTAGAGCGGCGCTTGCTCCTTTTTTTTTTTTTGACCAGGATGTGACACAAATGTCCAAAAAAAACAGGCCGGTCTGGCCAACAAGTGACAATGTCCGTCCGTTTCCTCACACCTCGGCGGCCAAAAGGAAATGCGTGACTATTTTTCTGGGCTTTACCTTCCTTCAACAAACACACATCTTAGTGTCGAAGCTCAGTTCTCATGCGGCTGAATGAGGAGATAGCAGTGTGTGCTGCTGCCATCTAGTGGCAGCCGTGGTGTCTTCCTGCAACGAGGCCTCCAGCAGGCGTGATGGACGGATCCAAAGCTCAGTGGAAACTAAACGTCCACATCCTCTACCTCCAGATCTTTATGTTCCCAAAGCATCGACACATCCTGGGGAGGTGTGTAGCTTTAGTGAGGTTGACATATTCGACTTGAACTCTCTCAAAAATGTCCACTCTGGCGGGTGACCAGTGAGGATTGGCGAGCATGTGTCAGGATTTGGCTTTTTGTTGCATGTCAAAAATTTTAATTTGGCTAGAATTTGTGTTATTTAATGCAGTTGTATATCGACGGTTGAATTACGTTGAGGCCCGCCGTGATTGCAAGCTTTCAGCGTTGTTGCTGCCCCCAAATCCTCAAAGCTCGGCGGCGGCAGCGTGATAAAACCTTCCGCTCTATCGCCGGAGTACGTAACGGTAAGTACTTGTAACGGTAAGTACTTGTAACGGTAAGTACTTGTAACGGTAAGTCAATGTATCATTTCACGGCGTCTTATGGGAACAGACATAGATGTGTGGAAATGGAAACTGCAGCCACCGACTAAAAATAACCCAAAACCAACACAACAGGAGCTCCAACACGTGTGTGTGTGTGTGTGTGTGTGTGTGTGTGTGTGTGTGTGTGTGTGTGTGTGTGTGTGCGTGCGTGGTTATGACTTCTTGAAGGACTTCATCTCTGTCAGCTTAGCAGATCCAGAGCGCCGCCCCCTCACACACACACACACACACACACACACACACACACACACACACACACACACACACACACACTTTTCATTTCTTCAACGGGGAGCCAAGAAAATGTCTCGAATCTACTTTGAGAATTCCCGGAAAGTCCAATTCCCATACCTGCAATTTCTGACTTACCTTATCCTAAATCATTCAGCTCGATACCACCCCGCCCGTTTCGTCTAATGCTCATAATTGCTCACCTAAAGTGCAAATAAATGACGCGTGACCCCCGGCGTAGGAACGGCAAGCTGTGCCTTCCACCCACACCCGTCTCCTCCCCACACGAGTATTTATATCCTATAGGAGAAACAGACGAGTGAAATATTTAAAAGAGCTTTTAAATCACTTAAGCTGGGCATAAATCATCCCGGTGCCCTCTTAGCCTGTGGCGCATTGGCAGCGATTAGGATAATATGCCTGAAAAAGAAGCAGCACCATTGCCTCTTCCAAAATGGAACCGAAGCCCCGGCTGAATGTGGAAAAAAGACGTCCTCTGGGCTGCAGCAGGAGCAAACCGTGCAGACGTGAAAATGAACTCATCCAGCGCTGAAGACGTGGAGGCTTTAAGCTTTTCTGTCTCGGAGAAAGAAAGAAAAAAGAGGAGGAGATGGGAGTTTATTTCATGAGAAGTAACACGGAGTTGTCGCCATTTCGCCGCTCTTGTTTTCCACTTGTAGTTTGCATTTTTTTTTTTTTTTTACGGGACAGCCTAAGGCTGCGAGGGTTTGGCTCCTGGGGTTTGGCTCCGAGGGCCGAGGCAGGGCAGGAGCCAACGAGGTCCCTGGCGGGGCCCTTTTGGCTCTGCAGCGTCGAGCCGTGAACAGGACTTCCCAGGAGAAGAGCGTGCGGTCTGGGGCTTGGACCGGGACTACCGAGGACACGCAGCGTCGAGACAGACTTGGGCGGGGAAGGCTGAAAATCCTGACTCTGCATTTATTTGCTCGCAGACCAAAATGAGCTGCTAATCACAAGCAGCGGCGGCGAAAATGTGAACAACGCCAGTTTGAGACGACATGAAATCTGCCAGATCCGAAGGAGCTACCGCCGACGTCGCTCATGCAACGTGGAGTGTTTGCTCTTCATTAATGGCGTCATAATTTGCCTTTTAATTCAACCACAGTGAAGCAAAAACCTGGTGATCCATCAAAGCACATGTCACAGACCTGTTTGTGCCCCTCGAGTGTAAAGTAGTTGTTTTATTGCATAGTTAGGCCAAAAATATTCATATTCAGACTGCCATAGTTCAGAGCGCTGAACCACTTCTATTCTTCATGCCTCTATTCTTGTCCAAGACACACAAGGAGGCCACGGAGGCTCACACTTAATATATATGGATAAATATATATATATATATATGTTTCTTGGCAGTGGCAAATGTATACGACGCACCGGTTGCATCGGCACAAACGTCTGCTGAGATGAGGACAGGCGATTAAAAAAGGCGCTGCTCGGGTCCCGCGGGAGCGTGGCGCCGAGGTACCTGGGCGAGCCGAGGAGTTTACTGCCCCGAGGTCAAAGGTCAGGGTCGCACTGGGGTGCTATTTGGAATCAAAGGTAGCGAGGCAGCCACCGCGGCAATAATGAGGGCTCTCGTGGGAGGTCAGCGGTTTCAGACGGGGAGACAAGGGCCATAATTTCCAAAAGAAATGATGGAAATAAATATTCAGATTTTTTTTTTGCTTTTTTCGAGGGTGTGAAGCAGTGCCAGTGTATATCGTTGTTACGTTCAGGTAATTACAACCTCGCTGCCCCCTGCTGTTTCCACCAACGGTACCCTGCACATTTATCGCTTACCAGCAGCCGCTGGCCTCGGCTCGTCTGGCTTGGATGCAGACCAGCAGAGATCAGGGACGAGCAGATGTGACTGATTATCTCTGGGTGCATGTTGGGGATGCATCATAATCACATGCAGAGTTATGGGGACCAATAATTATTAGAAGTACACTTGATCACAGTTTACCCGCAGTTTTAATTTAACTTTATTGGTTGACAACTTCCGTACACAATAATTTGCAAATGCCGCCAGCGTCACATTTTCTGAATATAAAAAAAGGAGTTTTTTCTCACTGCCAGCTTTTAAATGGCTGCCAATGCAAAAAAAAGTCACACTGAACATATTTACAAAGCTTTCAGTGAACTTATTCCCCCCCTCCGACAACATCTGCTCCCCTGGAAGCCAGAGTATTAGGGATAGTTTAAAGTGGGGTTGTGTGAGGTACCAGTCAGGCATTACCTACAGCAGATGGCGGTCCCTGTGCTCCCAGTTTGGAGAGAGACAGGAGTACTGGTTCCACTGGTAAATAGCGCTGTGAAATAGTATAGAAGTCCCTCAAACAATCACACTTCAAAAGACCCAAACTATCCCTTTAATACTGTCATGGTTGTGTTTAGGCGACCATTAAACCTTAAATCTTTCCCTAACTTTAACCAAGTGTTTTAGTAGCCTTGAATCCAGGTTCCTAGTTTTAAAGTGATTTTGAACGTCAAACCATCTCAACACATTCTTAAGAGTACACAATAACCCAACTGTAAACATAACATATCATAATGTGTTATTTGTTTAATGGCAGTTGATACAACGGTGATTAAGATAAGATATTCATTTATTAGTCCTGCAGTGGGGAAATTGCAGGATAACAGCAGCAGATGGATAAAGTGCAAACAAATGACACATAAATAAGATTAAAAAACAAGTAATAAACAGTAATAAAACATAAATAATCCACAATAGCAGTATTATATATATAAACAGACAGGATAGAACTGTATTTAAAATGTATTTATATTGCACCAGTTGGTTAAAGTGATTGAAGTGTTTTGAAGTGTTTCTGTGGTCGACTACAGTTGGTTGTGCAGCCTGACAGCAGCAGGAAGGAAGGATTTATTTTAGTCTTCCAGTCACTGTCGGTATCAACTCACTTCTCGTAGCTGTGTCTTTGCTGAAGCAGTTTTTTTAATGCGTTTGCATGATTGCCATGAATTGAGAAACATTTGACCCTCTGACCTCGCTACTTAGCTTAGCGACTGATGCTCCAGCAATTAAGTCCCATGACGGCTCAACAGGTGAGTCAAATTAGAAGGAAGAACCCTGAGCAGTATTCAATGGAGCTGTAATGACTGACCACTACCTTTGTGAGGAAGGTGTTTGAGATCATAGAAGGCCACTTAAGTCCCTGATGCACTCATGCACACTTAAAACCCAACTTCTCGACACCTTTAATTGAAGGCGTTAACAACGTTATGTCGACTTTTATGCAGCCATGGAAAGCAACACGTTGCCTTTGCAGAAGTCCCATAAAGCAACTGCTTGACTGTGCTGCTGTATGCACACGTCTCTCGTTCCCAGCGTTCACGAGCTTCTTTTGTTTGCTTATTTACTGGATGGTTTTGCTGCTGGTAAGAGGATAAAAAGAAAATATTCATTTGATCAACGCATTTCCCCTCCGTTTTTATATTCCACCACATCCCGGCTCATAAAAAAATAAATCATACTAGATTTTCTTTGTGGTCTCGCGCCGTAAACCTTAACCTCCACGATCTCGGAAAGCCTGCTCATCTGACCTCATAGTGTGGTAACGCAATAACAAGAAGTACATTCTCGTGCGCCTCTATGCGCTTGCATCACCGGAGCACCTGCTGAGACGAGCGTTGCGTGCGAGCGCGTGGACCGCGTTCAAAAGCGGCCTCATCAAGAGCACAGATGCCTCGGTTTATTACCTGAAATGATACTTTTGTTGAAAATTATTTTTTTTTGGAGAAAAGTCAAACTCTTTATTTTTTTTATTATTATTATTTTTTTATTGAATCGTGCCGTGGTGTTTTGTGCAGAATCCACACATGTGGCTTCCAGAACCACATCACACGACTTGAGCAGAGGTGTTACCGCTTTACATGGCGGCGCTGCAGACCAGTGTGATCAGGAGCCAAAACAAACAGTCGCGTGGTTGATTTATTCAGAGGTCATATATAATATATATGTTCTTGAAGCCGACAGCTCGTGCCGTAACTCGACATGCATGCCGCTCGCTGTGCCACAGGGCTGTTGCCGTGGATACACGTCTCTCGTAGAAAAGTCACAACAACAAATATTTATTAGCGTGACTTCAAACTGGATTGTCTGGACCTTCCCTTCCAGATCGTTGCACTCGATGGGCCAAAGGCCAACTGTTGGACACAAAAGTTATTGATACTTAAGTTTACAGTTTTCTTTATTTTTCCTGTTTATTGTCCCTACATGGAAGGAAAGAAAATGGACATTCTGATTGTTTTAAACTGGACGAAACGAGCTTTAACTGAACATTTCAAACTAAGTAATGACATAAATTAACGTTTACGTTGGTGGTGCTTTATCTCCTTTGTTTTCTGAGCTGTACGGACGTGACTGGAGTCTTTAGTTACGGTTAAATGTGTCGCGCCAGCCGTCTTTAATAGAGATTCAATACATTTACCCAGAAAAAATAAAACTTGTAAGTATTTAGAAAGAAGCAAACAAAGCTCCGTATTGCATCTGCACTCCCCACGACATCCTAATGAACTGGAAGAATAATAAAAAGGACTGTTGCTGTATGAATACATAATGAAATAAAAAGCAATATATCTTACATACTGTGTGTACTGTAGGATGTTTCTATGTTTCTACATATATTCTGTTGTAAATGTCATATTTTGTTGCAAAACCCAGTTAAAAACCTGTGAAAAGTGCAGTCCAACAGTACCAGCTGCAAAACTCAATTAATGTCAAATGTAATTCCAGTTTGTCTCTTTGCTCCCGATGACTCGGTGATTAACTGCATGAGCAGACGATGATTACGGAGCTGTTGCTTTCAGGCTGCTAGTGATTAATGGATTTGGCTGAAACGACGGCTGTGAGCTTTTTGGTGCTGATCCGGATGTGATCATCGATTATCATCTTTTCTATTGCGTTTGTTTGTTTGGCAATATCTACGGCGTCTGCGCTCGTGTGCCAATGGGAGAGTAATTCGTTGGCTGAACAAAAGACAGCACATCGCGTTTTGCTTTTTTTGTTGTTGTCAGAAAATCAAACCCCAGAGGACAAACAATGAAGAGACAAACTGTTCTGGAAGCTGCAGCTTTGGTGAAGCGTTAAGCGTTGATGGAGGTTTGCCTCTTCCTTCCTTCCAGCTTTGCTCTTTCCCAGCAGCACATTCGTACAGACATTATCCACATTAACACCTGGGGAACATGTAAAACCAGTGTTCTGCTGCTAGACACTGGGGGAATAAGTTGAAGCTCGAGTCTTTGCTGGAAAAATTCAAAATGTTTCACCCAGTTCTGAGGCTTGAACTCACCAGCTCCTCTCAGAAAACCTCACCTACTGCTGCTAGTGTTCTGCGTTTGCACATGTTTACGTCTCCTGGTCGCGGCCGTCTTCGTGCCAAGTTATTGTTCCAGCCGGTAAAAACAACAGCCCGGCCGTCAATAGCAGGAAGCCGCAGGCCCAGCCGGGCCTTCGCGGCACACGGCTTTTCAGCGGCGGAAGAGCTGTCGAGCACATGCAGTCTCAGAGTTGTATTTCAGCACAATATTTGTTTGAGTCAAATTGGCCAGACGCCCCCCCCCCCCCCTCCTCCTCCCTTCATCACGAAGCCAAGAGCGACGCAACCTTCCAAGAACTCGTGAGATAAACATTGACGGTCACTCGATGCACGGTGCAACGAGGGGATGCTCCGGCTCTCACACTTTGAGAGCCAGCAGTGATGCGATCACGGTCGTCCCCGTATCTGAACAGATTCTGAAGTCTAGCAGGAAACCAACGCCCCCCGGGCCTCCTTTTTATGTGATAACACCGAGACTACAATAGGAGGCAGTAGTTTGTTCTCCACATGAGGTAGAAAGAAGGTTCTGTTCTGTCTTTTCTCACTAAAAGATGTAATCTCGTACACGCCTGACGACGAGGAAGAAACAAGTTACAGGTGATGAGGTGATTCTCAAGGTGGGTTTGAGGGAATAACCTTCAACTGCATGAATTAGGCTTTTTTTCTAATCTTTTTGCAATCTTTTTTGGGAAGATTGGTCTTCTGATGTCTTAATCAAAATGCTTTTTCCTTCTATAAAAATGATCTATTTCAGCCTTTTTCTGTCACTGTCACACGAGGTTCTGATTCAATTCATCAGAAACATCTGATATTAAATTTGTAATAATGAGACAGTGAAGGGGTCCAAAAGACTTTCTGTTTCCCCATCGGCGATATTGTGCAGAAGAGTCAGAAGATTAGGTCTCAGTGAACAATCAAAAGAGAAACCCTGCATGACTAAAATGTTTTATAATAATGATTCCTGTATCTTTTGGATACATTTCCTATCTGGAAATATATCTTTCAGACACTAATAATGTGTTTCATCCTGATTATATATCCTAGCCAGATGTGTACATTTCACATATTATTATCAAGTTGGTGTCCACGTATAACCTGCTCTTCATCATATTGGCCATTTGCCTGATGTAATATTGCTTCTTTTTTCAGTCTTTAAACCCTTTTTCGGGAGCTATAATTCAGTGTGCATTCAGACGACATAATCCAGTTTGATATCATCTCATCGTTTGCGGCTCTGCGAATTTTCCCGGTGGATCGTATCAGGTTTCCCGGTCTGGAAACCACTTCCTGTTTGTCAGATAGTTTCTACACCGGCCAGGGGGAGGAAGCCGTAAATGAGAAATAGAAGAGAGTTGCGTTATGAGCTCCGTGTTCGCCGTCTCCTTAATTTGTCCTCTCACCACGTCGGGGAGGCGATGATTACGCGAAAGGCCGTAAACGTGAGTGGGGCTCTCAGCACTCCGGCGGGCTTCGGGAGGCCCTTGGCTCCGACTCCCGGAAGACTTTACGTTTGTGTTTTGGCTACGAGGCCTGATTGAAACAACCCGATCGTTCCAGCCTCACATTGTTTATGTGCTCGCGCTACTACGTGTTTAGGCTGAGGTGAGAGATTTCTTTATTTTTCCTTCAGGCCTCGCCGCTGCAGTGACGAATACCTCTGTGGCTCTTTGAAATCCAATGAAAAAGTGTGCAGTGCGAAGGACTCTCTCTCTTTTTCGATGCATTCTTTATTCGGGCGTCGGCGTCTCACGCCGAGCGGATAGGAAACTCCACTAAAATCCGATCTAATCTCAGATTTTCATACAAGAAATCCATATCTTCGCTCCCACACGGCGATCGACCGTGAGCCACCAGGTGCCGTAGCGTTATAACAGGCGTGAAATGAGTCCTTTGCGAGCCGAGGGCTTTTGGAAGCGCCCAGTTTGTCGGTCATGCAATAGTCTTGATGGCTTGAAGGAAATACACCGCATGATTCTACTCTTGGATTTCATCCTGATCGCTACCACAAGCGCTAATTAAATGGTTATCTGAGTGCCCCGTTTTATTTTAATTCCATCATTTCCATTTGATTTGGAACACATGGCCGAGGTATTTTCTTCTTCTTCTTTTTCCACCAGTGTGAGATGGGAAGAAAAAAAAATAGGAACGGCAGCACGACTTCTCTGGAGGGCTCAGTGTAAAAAATGAATTAAAAAAAATGGTATTTACACCTTCTAATTGACAAAATAAGCGTATTTTCTTTGGTAAAGTATGTCTGTCCAGGTGTCAGCAAACACACCAGGCCGTTAACACACTAGATGTTTATGAGACGCGAATAAATAGAGTGATGTACCTGACAGGAAGTGGCTGAGTTAATGACGTCGATCAGCTGCTGCTCATATCGTAACGTCTTTGAAAACCCCCTGCAGGTTTTAAAAAATAAATAAAAAACTGAACCAAATTGACAAATCACCTTTTTAAGGCCCCATCTTGGTGAATCCAGTGTTGCGCAACTCTCCTGTGGTAAACTCCCCATGTGAGCAGAGGTCAAAACCAAACTCATCCCTCTCAGTCGGCCTCACTTCATAAATCCTTCAGTTTTGTGGTGTTGGTTTGCGAACACAATAATATGTTGAGAGAGAACGGTGCCAAGTGGTTCACGGCTGTCTGTCGTCGGGGATTTCCTCGACCAGATGGTGACAGGTGACACTGAAAAATGCAGGGAATGTTTCTTTTTGTTATTTTCTCCAACAATAAATTACACATGTTAATTATAGCCTCTGTAGTTTGGAGCCCCAGTCAGAGAAATATTGAATAAATGTGTCATTTAGAAATTAATGATTACATGAACACATTTTGTTAAATGCATAAATAAGCAAACATTTGGTAAATCATTTAAGAAATTATTACAACTCTACTCATCATTATTAAATCTGATTTCATCAGTTTTATTAAATGTATTAACAACTAGTCATTCCTAAAAAGAAAAAGCGCTGTACACATTAAGATGAGGATGACACAATACAGAATCAATAAATTAACAGCAATGACATCAGACACAATAAAATAAAAGCACAAGGTGATAAATATTTATCATAATAATAATAAAAATGCTAAAGAAAGGTTTTTTATTTTTGTCCTTGCTTCGTTTTCAGGGCCAGTAGAAAAATATACAAAAACATATACATGGGGGGAATTTTTAAGTTGGATTTTTAATTCCCACAGCCTCCGCTCTGGCTTCTTATTAAAAGTGTTGCATGAATGAGTCGTCATTTTTGTACTTTTTGGCCCCTCGTCTTGAAGTCAATGTGTCGTTTGAAAGTTTTTTTGGGTTAGACGTCTGAAATAAGATATGTGGTCAGTAAATACCCCTCTGATGAATTTAGAAACTTGTAAGTGTGTTCAAAAAAAGTTTATTGCTAACAAGAAGTCTAAATGGGCCGACTAAACGTCCTCACTAGAACTCTATAGTCCTCCTTTAGCTTAGCGGCGGTGACGTGAAGTCATGTGACCGCGGTGGAGTTCCTTTATAGCCCAACGTTAGCTAGTTAGTTAAAAAAAAATCAAAAAAATGGTCATTTGTGAAGATTATTTTCCTGAAAAATAAACATTTGTTTGCCACATGACAAATCCCATTGGCTTGTTGGCGAGGGAGTGTTAGCTTTGCGTGTTAGCATCTTTGAGTGTGCTAGCATGCTAGCCTTTAGCACCGCTGTGCAGAAGTACAGACTCACAGAGACACTTGCAGGGCTGCTTGCTCTATTATTTCGTGTGGTCTGTATTTGGGGTTAAAATTAGGGCAGTAGATGTGTTCTGTTTATTTAAATCTGACATATGGCATAATTTTTTTGTGGGATTTTGAGTGAGCTGCTGTAGAATGATGTGTGAACGCAGCTCGTATCCCAACAGAGGAAAGAAACCAAAGGCAACACAGACTATTTTCCAGTGGCTCAACTCAACCTTCTAATTAAGCAGACATCCCCAGAAGTTCATCAATCAAACATGTCGAAAAAGCTGAGAAAAATTCCGGTCTGTCCAAACCAAACACGGCCGAAGGATCTCCCCTTCAAACGGTCCATCCAGGGAGTAACTGGAAGCCGAGGTGTTGTGATCATGTGTGTCTGAAAGCCACTCAACACGTCCACGCTGCTACCGGAGACGTCTCGTGAACAGAAAGAGGTGGAAAATACTGCAGATGTGTCATAAAGCCAACGGTTTCTACAAGCGAGGAACTGTGAAACGCATGCTGACAAATCCAACATGTTGTTTATGTTCATGTTTACCGTAGCGGGAATATTCCCACTCATTACCGTAAAATGAGACTCTTTCGTATAAGCAATGTTTTTTTTTTACAAACTATTGTTTTTTATAGTTCCTGGCTTGCGGAGCGAGAGTGGGTAAGAACCAAGACACACAGAACTCCCCTTCCCACAAAGATGCCAAATTCAAATCAGAATCACACTGATATTTACCTTTTAATATGACGGTGCAATCATTTAGAATGACAGTGATGGATTGCTACCACTAAACAATATTGCACAACCACAAAAGACTTTGTTTGAATAAAAAGAAATATCTCATGCGCTTCTGTATTCCCACGAGCTTCCATACTGCGAGACTTACTTTTTACAACAGATCGGATATCTGAAAGATTGATAGTGTAGTAATGACACGCTGTCAAGATGAATCCTAATGGAGGATCTTTTCACTTACATGATTTATCGCTCAATTCCCCCGCAACACACATTGCGGAATTTCCAGTGGTGTCATCCAGCGGAGACGATAACAATCGGTAAAGTACGGTTTACGCACATGACGGATACCAAAATTGCATGAAAAATGTAATGTGATGCTATACAGAAGATTGTTCTGATACAAAAAAAAGATCAGACATCACATTTGTCTGTGACATGTAGTAGCTTCAGAACTTCTTACCTCTTACCAGTTATACAAAACCTCTAAAGAGTCCCTGATGCCCGAACCACCTCGGCTGGCCCCTTTTAACGTTCTTCATGCCATTATTCTGGTTTTACCAAACATTGAGTCCATTCTTCATTGGATAAGGGGACGCCGAGGAGATTTTCCAACCGTCCACCATTTTGTCCCCCACTGAGCAATAACTCTTAACTTTTTTTTTAAAGGGAAAGATTATACATTTGCATAGCAATCGCCCCCAACAAAACCCAACCGGTGACGTACTCTGCCAGCTATATTTGTCTAATAACCTTAAAGTCTGATTGTGTTTGTCTACAAAATGTCAACAAAATCGAATACATTATGCAGTGAAATACAGTGCTAACGTCTGTCAGAGTTCAAATTATTTGTGTATTCATACGTAGGAAATGTTAGCATGCTCACAGTGACAATGCTAACGTGCTGATGTGTCAATTTTAGCATGTTTAAACGTCCTCACGTCATCCTGTTGGGCAGAAATGGATGTTTGGAGCAAAAGGGCATGAACATGACAATCCAGCCAATAGTTGTTGAGATATTTACCTGAAAATGGCGATTGTCAACCTGTTGGTGGCGCCAGAGGAAAAGTCAAGGGGATCAACAAACTCTGATCTAACACAGATCTGCAGCATTGATTTATTTGTTTCGCGTAATGCAACTTCTGTAGTCCAAACAACGATCTTTTCCTAAACCTAACTACGTAGTCTTGTTGCCTAACACCTAACTAGGTTGTTTCCTAAGAGGGAGGTTTATTTTGTGTGCATCTAACAAGCGGAAATTTACACTTTTTGCTGAAAACGTACGAAAAATTAGTTGTTCATTTTTAATACGATATCACACTCTTTACAATCACTGATGACGTTGTTAATCGTCAAGGCTGCAGTATTAGAAATCCCTAATAAGTGTCACCCACTTCTTAGATTTAGAGAATAGTTTGTGAATGGTCGACGGTTTATTCTAACAGATGTTCCTAATTGCGTCGTTTTTTGTGGAGCGAACTGTTAAAAGATGAAACGCAGAGGCCACACACACAGAGTCTCATCACTCTCATCATCACAGAGGATTTACTGCAGCTCCTCAGGTGTCCGTGGTGTTCCCACCTCCACTGAAGCTCATCAGCCAACTCTAAAAACGTCAGAGCTTTCCTCTTGGTTGAATTTAAGTGGAGCATTAGGGTGTGAACAGCTCATATATTTTTTTTAATCTTTGCAAATTAGAAACGCAGGGTGTTTTTTGCACTCTGTAACCTTGGCTGCACATAATTTCCATCCAAATTTACACAGGTCACGTTAGGAAATATTTCCACCTTGAGGAAATCAATTAAGCGTGAGAAGAACGGGAGGAAAGCCGCTCACTGATGAATGTCTGAACGCTGCAGGACTCTGGTGTTTCAGCTAGTGTCTTATTTCTGCCGTCTGATTGTCTGTGTGGATTAATCAGCCTGAGGGTTGAACGTTTGTATGACTTCATTAGGAATGTGACACTCCCTGCATTTATTAATGAATAAAACATTTCTAGTTTTTATGTGTCTTGAGTTCATGATGACTAGGGCTGATGTTATAGGGCTGAATTGATTTCCAAGACGAATGCAAAAACTACAGGAATAAAGACACGTTTTTTATGTTATTTGGACAAAGTTCTTGCGCGACAAGATTATATTCAAACAAGTTTTAACAAGCAAGAATGTTGGCATCTTTAGTTACCGTAAAAGCCGGGTTACAAACCGTTACTACCTTCGGTGGTTGTCGGGGAACTAGCGAGAGACCTAGTGGAAGTTAGCGGAGAGCTAGCGGAAGTTAGCGGGGAACTAGCTGCAGCGCTAGCTGGCTACAGCGGGGAACTAGCGGGGACACCCACCGAACGTAGTAGCGGCTTGTAACCCGACTTTTACCGTAAATTAAATAGTGTAAAATAGACAATCTGGTATATGTGTGGGGTTACAGGTGATTGAACGCAGGTGTAGGGAATGACCAATCATTTTTTAAATGAGTTACCATGTGATAAAAGTAAAGAAAAGCATTTGAGGATGTTGTGGTATACTTGACATCTTTTGGCACTTTTTTGCTTCAAAATAAGTTCAGTCTAAAACATCAGTGAGGCTTGATACCCTGAACATGACTCATCCATTAGTATGAGATCAGTATGAACGCTTGACATGCATGACATTACGTAGAGAAGCACACTTCATCTCAGGGAATTAGACGACTCATCCGAGGGGCTTATTCCGGGAACAATAAGATTCCTCCTAATAATGTAGTTCATGTCGAAAAGGTTCACGGTTTAGTCAGAGACGCTCAAGGAATTGAGAGCGATTGCAGTTCCATTTGGGCGATAAAAGGCTTTGCTGTTCGTTTGTCGCATACATCGACATAAAAATAAAAGGCCGGATGTTTTAGTTGTGGAAGGAGTTGCAGCAGCGTGAAGATGTGAGTGATTTAGTCCATTGGATATCAGATAATAAGCTCTGTGGCAAATAAATGTTTATGATGCTTGCACGTTTTGTTCGTCAAGATAATCTGAACATTAACACCACTTTTATGATTTTTTTTTAAAGAGTAAAATGCAATCAGTAAGTAGAAGTAAAAACCTAGTGTTAAAAAGGAACTCCACCACGGTCACATGACTTCACGTTGGCACCACTAAGCTAAAGGAGGACTAGTGTTCTTGTGATGTTAGGTGTTTCATTTCTACTCATTTCTACTGACGTATTTAATGTTGTAGAACAAAACGTTAAAATCTCTTCAGCTTGTCTTTATTTCAGGCATCTAACCAAAAGATTATATGTTTTTGCAAACCCTTTGTAATTCTGTACTATGTTTAATCTATTTCTTATAAAATCTCAAGATTTTATATCCTATTGATATTCACAAACAGTAGTTAATAAGACATATTTAACTCTATTGTATCTCATTGTATCTTTTTGTCTTAACTGTTAAAGCTGCTATGTGTCAGATTTGACTTCCACACACATCTGACTTGGGGGACGCTCACACGAATGAATCATTTTATTACAAACCACTTCAGAATACAAATTAAACGGTGCTATTCTACACATCGCGGCTGTTAAATAACAAAAAATTCCCTTTACTGCGAAACAATTTTTCATTTCCTGTGAGAAGAAACGCCTGAGATAACTCATGGATGATTTAACGTCCGCTCGGCCGTCTGGAAAACCTCCAGCTACATTTTGCCTCATAAACATATTTGCTGACAAGTTCACTGATTTAAGGTGACCAATGGGAATCCTGCAGGAAAAACACAACTCCGAGAACATTTGAGAGCCGTTTTGAGTTGGTGGGCACTCGGCTACCTATTTCTCTTGGCTTCTTTGCCAGCGGCGCGTTACAATTAGTCATCCACGGGCGTCACCGCCGGCACGTCTCCACTTCTACCAACCTGTGACATCATGGAAATCAAACAACCATATCGGCCACAGCCAATTAAAGCCCTGGATGTTTTGACCCAAACATCAGTGAATATGGAATATTGGAGCACGTTTTTAGTATGAAGTCATGTGTCTTTATAGATGGATACCTGCTGTTGATCTCACTTTTTATTCTTGCAACCATTGGTAATCTACATCAAGATGAAGAGTTCCTCTCATTGTTGCTTTTCTTCTCGACTATTAAATGCGTAATCAAACTTTAATCTACAGCAATTCATGGCATTCCAAGCAGAAACAAAGCAGACGAGGTGATGTCTTTGTTGTAAATCTGTATTTCACCTCAAGAATTCAACAAATCTGACAATGATTCATGGCCGATTCATTACCTTAAAACTAAAAGTAATCTCAAGAATACAGCCCAGCACTTAATTTAGTTGTACAGTGAGGGCTTGTAAAATCCAGCTGGCGTACAGTTTTACAGCAAAGTCTCAATGCTTCAACACTTTAATGCCTGAGAATAAATGACTGCACCTATGGTGAAAATAATTAGCGCTCAGGAGTTAGAAACAGACTTTTTTTTACTTCTCCCTCACTCACATGATGACTGACAGTACCTAAAGTTATGATGTTGCAGCTCTTAAACTTCAGTTGGATTTGATGCCAATAAATGTTTTTTAAATTCATCTTTTTTCCTTCTTCTATTTTTGTGATTTCCTTTTTTCTAACAGCAGCTAATGTTGTCTTTGGCAGCATGACACTCCACCTCCAGCCAATGAGCTAACAGACAAACCAAAGGAAGCTGATTCCACAAGCTAACATTATTAAACTTAACAGAAACATGGATAATGAAGCCAATGTGAAAGTACCTTCAAGCTGCATTCTCTCTCCTGACCACCAGGGCGACTCCTCTGGTTGTATAGAAGTCTATATAAATGACTCTACTTCTCTCTTGATGTATTCCCTCAGCAAACATTGTAAACATGAGTTTATGTCTCAATCTCTAGTTTCAAGTCTTCTTCAATACAGCATGATGTTCATTTAGTAAATTATGGTCATTTAGAGAGAAAGAGACCATCAAGCAGGGGAAGCTTTAGGGGCGGGGCTACAAAGTGATTGACAGGTTGCTTTCAACCATTTCAAAATGATTAAGAACTAATCAGAATCAGGCTCTTTGTCGTTTTTATTTCTTCACCTCAAAACACTTCGTCCTTGTATGGTTTGTTAAAGATTTTCAATGAATGCAATGTTGTGTGCATTCATTTTTATCAGTTGCATGTTTCATACAGTGAATTAGAAACAATAAAGGGAAATTATTTGGTTCAATTTAGGGAGCTCATGTCATTTATAACCACTGCTAAAAAAAAAACGTTACACCTGAGAAAACTAAACCCAAGAAAAAGTACACATTAAGGAGGTGTAGTTTATTTTTAGAAGGTTTCAACTGACACTGTTTCTACTGAGCCCAAGAAACCCAACCAGATCTAATCATCAGAATATATAACTTACTTTTTTACTACTGTATCTGAATAAAGATTTATCCGAGCGATGGTGAAAAGTGGCGTGAACATGATAAATTGCTTTGCTAAGAACAGTCACGCCTTAACAACACATAATTTCACAGCACGTTTAAATGCTGAGCTGTTTGAAAGGACGTCATAGTTGCTGTCAAATTCAGCTAGTTTAATACCAGTAAAGCTGTATTTAAACATTTCTGCAGTATGTTGTGGTAAATGCATGAAGATGTAAAAAGAAAGAAGAAAAAAAAAAACACCACATCTTGGAATAAAACCCAAAGTTGATTTTATTTTAAAGCTGGATTGTTATTTAAAACAACTCAGGTAGTAAATCACAGTACAAGGTTAAATTTTATTTGTCCCAAAAGTGGGCAATTGCTTTCACAGAAATGTGCTCAAAAACATAAAACATACACAGACATAAATCTCTACAAGCATGTATATTAAACAGGGCATCCTGTTAAAAGAGAAATAAATAAATAAAAATTCAAGCTTTTTTGGTGTCATCCTGGAAAATACAACCAGAGTGCAGTTTAATTAAGCAGACTGGAAGTAGTTTTACATCCCATGTGGAATAAGAGCGAGTCGGTAAAGACGATTTCGGCGCTCATCTGAAAAAAACAAACGGGGAGCAGAAGAAGCGCATGGGGAGAAAATGGAGTGAAACGTAACCACAGTGATTAGCATGAAACACATCTGTAGCCCTTCTCATAACCGAGCCTGAAATAATTGCCCGTGCATCGTTTATATTCCACCCACAGCCTGCCAAGCTGCCACCGGCTGTCCAACGCCTTAATAACCTGTACTTATTCTATACGCACTTAATGTGAAAACAACACCATTAAAAAAGTCTTGTTGGTGCGTTTAAAGCCGTCTTCATACTGGTTTCAGGCAGTCTAATACTGGTTTAAGCCCCTGATTGTTGGAGCGTTGGTGGCCCCTGATTTGGAAAAGTCTTTAATAAGTTGTAATTGTTCTTGAGCTCCACGATTAAGTTTTCTACGATCAAAAGTGATGGAAATCAACTGGCCAGGAGCGTAACGCAGTAATTTACCGAGCCGTAAATAAACACGTTTTAATACGTGACCACACAGAGCACAAACAAGGTCTAATTGTGTGGTTTTTGTTGCAAAAAAATTATATTTTTCCCAAATTTCACTCACGTTCTGCACAACTGCTTTTGAGAACCTGCTGAACAAATAAAAGTTTCTCATAATTATTTTTCCGTACAAGCCGTCTGGGGAGTAATTAGCGTAAAGCGGTGTTTTTTTGGGGGGGATATACCCGTGTGTGTTTTCTTCAGGCCGTATAACCTAAACACACTCATTAGCCTCCTGCTGTATTTATTTTGTCATCGCACCCCTTTTGTTCACGAGGGACGGCGGCCGCGGAGTTCAGGACGAGTGGTCAGGAATTTGAAACTGGAGTCGCCGCCATTATTCCTCCTCAGTCGACACGTTGCCATGTGCGCTGAGTTTGTCTAAGCTCCCTTAATGAAGCGGGGCCTGAACGTGGAGAAAAGGAGCTTGGTGGGGGGGTCATGCATTCAGGTGTACAACCAGAGGCATGTTATTGTACGAGGACGCCTCCAAGCTCATACCATTCGGTCTGTAGGTCTTCATTAAGGACGCCAGGAGGGAAAAGAGTGCAGCTCTAAATAATAAATTCAGTTACCGTTAAGCAGAAATCCAGAACATATTTCGGGTTTGCTGCTGCTGAATGTTTCACGGTCACTCGGGGGGGTTGGCGGCTGTGAGCACAGGCATCCAACCACCCAAAGACATTGGACTGAATGTTCACCTGTTACCTGGTTTAAAATGGACCGCAGCAGGCCGTGAGGAAAGATGCCAAGCCGGCAAATTCCACTCAGAAGAGGCCAGGGATTAAATGTGAGAGTGTGGCTTTAATTTACAGAAAACTGAGGTAAGATGCAAGGAATACATAAGAAATACACAATGAGATTTCAAAGACAACCAGTATTAGACTGCCTTAAATTAGTATTAGACTGCCTGAAACTAGTATTAGACTGCCTTAAACCAGTATTATACTGCCTTAAACCAGTATTAGACAGTCTTAAACCAGTATTATACTGCCTTAAACCAGTATTAGACTTTCGTAAACCAGTATTAAATGTCCTTAAACTAGTATTAGACTGCCTAAACCAGTATTATACTGCCTTAAACCAGTAATAGACTGCCTGAAACAGTATTAGACTGTGATAAACCAATAATAGGCTGCCTGAAACCAGTATTAGACTGCAGTAAGCCAATAATCGACTGCCTGAAACAGTATTAGACTGCCTGATATATGATTTTAACTGACAATTGGATAACAGTATCATGGGGCACCTTGGTAGCCGAGTCCCAGCAGCGCATGCCACATAACCGCAACGTCCTGAGTACGATATCTCAAATACAGATTTGTTGTTCCCAATGTACCATTTATCAGGGAGTAAATAGGCTGTGTGCCCTGGAACAGTGAGTAAGAACATATGTACTGCTTTTACACACCAGTATCCTCAAGCCCTGACCGGTGCTACGGTAAAAAAGTTAAAAACTTTTTAAAAACGAGTCACGTTTTCAGCATCTGGGCCTCGATTTTGGCCCCAAAGTATCGGTTCTTGTGACACCGCTAACGAGAGCTGGTTAGTGGAAAACATGAAAAATGTAGATATCATGAATCCCAGTGATAATGCAGCTTGGCTTATTGGTCTTATGTTATATTATATACTATATTCAAGGTTATATTAAAATTAAGCATACAAGCAACCATGTTTTTATTCTAAGGGAACCTTTCACTAACCTCCTAAAAAATAATGATTCCTAACTATGATTTTATTCCTGTTTTGACTCGTTCCAATTAAAAACTCTGATTTCCAGCAGTCCGCTCATGTGGAGGTTTGTTTTTTCACGGCAGCAGCTGTTCTTTTACTTCAGCCTCCGACCGTTCAACGTCCCTAATGGAGCTGCTGCCTTGCTCAAGAGCACTTGAAGAGCAACAGAGCAGATCTCCCTGCTTTACCAGCTGCTTCACGTAATCAAACGGGCCAAACCTTCGGACCACAAGGTCACTTCCACCACCGTCGGGCGTTTGTGCCACATGGACAAGTACTCCGCCAGGGAGCCCAACGTAAATACCTCTCTTGTTAGTTTTTGCTCGGGCCGGGGCCTTCAACAGGAACTCACGCTGCGCTAGCTCGCCATTAGGCCACGGCAGAACGCAAAGACATAATTCAGATTATTAAATCAGTCAGGTGGGTGGTGGGGGGGATTGTCAGAAGCACTGCAGATATTACACAACTCCAAAATAGCTCCCTAATTGAATCTGTCAGCGTGCCCTCATGTGGCTGTTGCACACATTTAACTCTTTGTTCAGACTCCCAACATAAACGTTAGCTGGTAACTATTTCATGTAAATGTTTGACACAAGGCCCCACTGTTTTACACTGTGCAGCGCTGAGGCATTTTAAACAGATTGGTATTAATCTTTTTGAAATGGTGTGAAACATCCGCAGAATACTAAATAACTCCTGAGCTGTTTGAACGGCGCAGGTGTGGTCGACGTCTGTCAGGAGGCGGCGTACGGTAGTCGGACCTGGAGATTTACCAAAGCGTGTTAAACCGGAGCCAATTTTACAGACCTAAATTATGGCCAGCTTGGAAAAATACGGAGGAAAAAAAGTCAAAGGGGTGAAGTAAGGGGGAGATTTGCCAGTCGAATCCCGTGACAGAAGTGTAGGGAGGACTGTCACCGGCCACTTGCTGAAGACATAACATATTACTGCTGAGGATAAACAGCGTATTGGGATTTCTCTGTCGTCTGGCCAACTGTTGGGACAACGAGACGCTAAAGAGGGTTTGGTTTTAGCTGCCGGGAAGATAGATTGTGTTGCGATGATTGAGTATCAGAGATCAGTGGGATTCAGTTTATCCTTCAGGAGTTTCCAGAGACTAATACGAGATCCAGCAAATTTGTATGTGGTATTCATGTATTTTATGTGGTCCTTTTATGCTGTCACATTGGACTGCATGCGGAATCTTTCAATGTTGAGATATGAGGAAATTGTTTAAGTCTTTTGTAAGTTTGTAGGATTGGTTTCCTCCCTGCTATTTGTGAAGCGAGCTCCGAGTTAGTTTCATGTAACATGACTTAGAACAAGACTTGCTTTGTGTTCACTCCTCTGGTTGTATAGAAGTATATGCTTCATGTGTTGAAGCTGCGTTCTCTCTACTAACCACCAGGGAGCGACTCTTCTGGTTGTATAGAAGTATATGCTTCATGTGTTAAAGCTGCATTCTCTCTACTGACCACTAGGGTGCGACTCCTCTGGTTGTATAGAAGTATATGCTTCATGTGTTAAAGCTGCATTCTCTCTACTGACCACCAGTGTGCGACTCCTCTGGTTGTATAGAAGTATATGCTTCATGTGTTAAAGCTGCATTCTCTCTACTGACCACTAGGGTGCGACTCCTCTGGTTGTATAGAAGTCTATGCTTCATGTGTTAAAGCTGCATTCTCTCTACTGACCACCAGTGTGCGACTCCTCTGGTTGTATAGAAGTATATGCTTCATGTGTTAAAGCTGCATTCTCTCTACTGACCACCAGGGTGCGACTCCTCTGGTTGTATAGAAGTCTATGCTTCATGTGTTAAAGCTGCACTCTCTCCTGACCACCAGGGTGCGACTCCTCTGGTTGTATAGAAGTATATGCTTCATGTGTTAAAGCTGCATTCTCTCTCCTGACCACCAGGGGGCGACTCCTCTGGTTGTTTAGAAGTCGATGCTTCATGTGTTAAAGCTGCATTCTCTCTACTGGCCACCAGGGGCGACTCCTCTGGTTGTATAGAAGTATATATAAATGACTCTACTTCTCTCTTGATTTATTCCCTCAGTAAACATTGTAAACATGAGTTTATGTCTCAATCTCTATTTTCAAGTCTTTTTAATACATCATGATGTTCATTCAGTCAAACAGACCATAAAGCAGGCTATGCTTTAGGGCGGGGCTACCTTTTGATTGACAGGCATATGGCTACCCTTCTAGAGACCCATCAACTGTCCAAATATGGTCATTTCCATTCATGTTTAAGCAAAAAAAGCCAGGATGGTTAATGTTATTTCAGTTATCTCAGTCGGCTGGAGGACAGCTCCATCCAGCAGTTACTGGGTGTCACTATTTCCACGTTAGCGCTACTTTGTTTGGTGCAATCTGTTTAAATCAAGTGATTTGTGAATCCAGTCTTTTAAAAATACACACTTTGTGTCCAAACTTGGCTAAGTTGGAGCTCCAGATGTGTCTTAACTGGCCGGCAACACCAGGGCAGTGACAGTCGACTGACAAACCGTCTTGTAAACGTGTTATTTATTCACTCTGGACATCCTCATTGTTTACTCTGAGGTACACGGATGAAGCTTTTTGGGTGAAACATTTGGACCACTGCTCTTTATACTATCTTTCCTCGCAAATTCCGTTTGATTTAGATTCAACCGAAGCAGATGCGACTCTTGCTTTATCTGCAGGGAGCTTTGATCAGATTTATGGAGCAAAAATCTACAACTTGGGAGGACGTGAACTTTGAGCACAATCTGTTTTTCTGACACATTTTATCCAAATAAATCCAGCTTGACAACAGCTCAACATCAAACAGTCGTGACTACAGATGTTCACCATTTACAGGAAATTGTCACAATAGGGAACACGGACTGCGAAACACACATCTTCATCCCCTCCCTTCCTTCACCCTCTCATTATGCGTTCATGGCGTTGCCCCCCAACGTTGCGCTTCACCTTCAACCCCAATTCAAGAGAGTTAAATCTGCTTGGGAATCCACCCGCTTCTGCTAGTTGGGATAAAGAAATTAAGATTAAGCAGCGGTGCAAGGGAGTGAGAGTAAATTATGTCAAATTGGAAACAGGGTCTCCTGAGATTTTGGAACATCTGTTGGGGTGTCGGGTTGCTTTAGCTCTCGTTAGGCCTTCAGTTTACCTCGTCGGGCTCCCTCCAGGCGCTGTCCTCCATGTTTCACCTCATGCACAACATTTGCTGTCCCCGAATGCACTTTTCTTCCCGCAGAGCTCACACAAGGGACTTCAGCGTTGCTGCAATTTGGGCATTGCATTTGGTTAGATGAAGTGCTTCCATAATGCAGGATCTTTTCCCCTCTGTATTTTTTCTCCATGAAATATGGACACAATGAAAGCTAGCAGATATTAAAGGAGATAGATCACGGCAAACGTCAACGCGGCGTCCAAGTATCTGCCGGGTCAACCTGTTTGCACTGAAGATCTCGTTGGGGGGAAAAAAGAAGAGAAAACACATTTCCCAACACTTCACGGTGTGTTTGTGGCCTCTCCTCCTTCCTTATCACACCGGAGGAGAAGAAAAAGGTGAAAGCATCCAAGTTGGAGGTTGTCACATTAATGACACGATCGCCTCTTGACGGTCAGATTGCATCTGACAGTGAACTTCCGAGCCCCAGATGTATCGGCCCGGGCCCAAGCAGATGCCGGTTTCAGCGCCAGACGACTGAGCAATCATTTGGAAAACACTGGCAACACCCGGTGTTTTCATTTGCAGCTCGCTTTTTAACCTCTTCGTAAACTTTTCAGCGGATCTTTCTTTCTTTTTTTGGGGGGGTTTGCCGAGGGCCCCTCAGATGACTGGGCAAAACATTTGGACCGCGGGGCGAGCTCTGTCCACGTGTTTGGCCTCCATTGAAATGCTACTTGTCCGTGGGATTTGGAAATTACAGTAGGAGTTCATTGAGAACAGCCAGCTCGAGGGTGAACGCGAGGTTATCCCTCGCTGCCTTCCAAGATGGCTCCCCGGAGACCTGACCTCTCCCTGTCCTGACCTCACGGCGCTAAAGCCGTTTCGCTCGTCAACTTTTCTTTCTAACTCCTACTGTCTCCATATTTCCTCTCTCTCTCTCTCTCTCTCTCCCACCCGTCGCCTCGACTATTTACTCTTTACATCACTTGGTTTTATTTTTCTCCTCTCCCCCCTCACCGCCCCTCCTCTGCTTGTACTTTTTCTCTCTGTGTCTCCCTCAGCTATGCGGCCGTACTGCCAGGCCTGACTCTTTTGATTTGAGTGCAGTACATGTGGTTGAAATCGGAGGCCCGCTGCACTGCCAAGCCACAGGCCCCGTAATGCTGCGCTGGCGCAGGAGAATAAGCCATTGTTCTGGGTGCAGTCGGTGGACGGATGGTGGGAGAGAGAGAGGGAGGGAGGGAGCTCTAAATGAGTCAAAATAAAAATGTGACTGCTGCTGAACACAGCCTCTGGGGTCAAAGGGGAGCCCCATAATCTCGTTGTAAATCCCTCTCTGTGTTGCAAGGGAGGAAAAGCCGCCTGGGAGTCATTTGCCGAAAACGGGATGCAAAGATGTGAGCAAGAAAGCTGTCCAGTCTTGGTTTCCTGGCCTGTCTGACGGCACACTGAAATAACATGAACAACAAAGTGAGAGTCGTTCAGCCCACGTTAAAGTATCACGATTCATCCGTTTAATGCTCACACCAGCTCCAGTGTTGGTGTCCTGTTTAAATACATTTTTTATGTTTCAGTTCATGCATACTGACACGATAAAAACAAGAACGTGAGTCTACCAGATTGCTCTGCGCTCACATCACCTCTAGTGTTTGCACCCTTTAAAATACACGTTTAACGTCAAGAGCAGCTGTTTGAAAAGTATTCAAATTGAAGTATTTAAAAATACGAAGTTGTCCAAATATTTAACAAATGAAGTCCATCATTCAATTGACTTCCATCTTTATCTCTTTTCACTGCTGAATCAGTTTGATATATCCTTCAACCTTCAATGCATATTTTAGACATTTCTGTCTAATTCTATCTGAAATAGCTCAACTCATATCGTGACAGTAGTGACAGTGTGGGCTCCAAAATGTAGCTCTGACAGCAGCAAGGGGCGGAGCTTAGCAAAAGGTCAATTCAAGTATTTTAAGCAAAATGTACTTCAAAAGTAAAGTATACTCATTAGCCATAATGGCCCTTTTCATGAGTTTTATTATTGTTTTACGATTACTTACTTATATTAATGAATAAGCAGTCTTGTGATGCTCGAACTGGTCAATGTGGATATAATTTAAACTACTTTTTATACTACTAATTTTATGTAAATAAAGTAACAAATAATTAGTTAAGTAAAGTACAATGCAGTAAGTGTATTAACGGAGTACCTGTATGTGTCACTCTGATTATTTGCTTACAGCCATTGTTCTGGCTTTTTAAAATCGCTTTAATTTGAAGAATTATTATTTGGAATATGCCACCCGAAAGGTTTATTCAGCCTTATGATGAGCTGTTGCAAAAAGAGTAATTTAGCAAACATGTGGACTCAATTTATCCTCCTTAACTGTACAAACCACATCCAGGATGCAGGAGTCTCTAGCCTGACAACTTTCAACTTAATTAAAAATGTGTTTATTGCCGAGGGGAATGGTTAGTGTGCAACATTCTTGTTGATTAGTCACACCAGCTGCAGTCCAAATAATCACACACACACACACACACTAATAAACCTTACCCCCCTTATTTTACTTGATAAAGGGTCAAATCTGTTGTTTACCTCACTGGATGCATCTAAATCATGACAATAAGTGCGATGGTTCAAGTGACCGTTCCTCAGTAAAGTTAATGGCGGAACGAGGCGGGAGTGCTGGAAAGTTGAAGCGGCGTCATCTTGAATAACGGCGGCTGCCGGCCTGCTGGTGCCACGAGGTCGCGAGGTTTCCTCCTGCAGTTTTCCCATCGAGTCATTTCACGACGGGCCCTTTGCGCCATTGTTTTTACTCAGAAAGCTGTAAAACAGGGATAATCTACCAGCGGATGTCAGGGGAGAGATGCCCTCTCGATGTGATCGGACTTTTACGACGTGGTGTGAAGCTGTAACTTTTCTTTTTTCTCTTCCTCGCAGACGGTTAGTTGGGAGGCATCGGGATGTAGGTAACGACTAACCACCGTGAAGCTGGATCTCTTCGCCCAATTAAATTGCTGCATAACTGCGTTTAATGTTCTCTCATTGAGCGTAAATGTGCATGAGTAGTCGCCCTGTCTAAGAGCGGTGCCACGGAGCCCCGTATGTATTTGTTTAGCAGGACTTCTCCTTGGAAACCCGGGTCAGAGTGTCTCGAGCTGCTTGAAAAGGAGGACTTTAAAAAAGTGACTGTTGCATGCAGCGCTGAATATTTTAAGAATATATCATTTCTTTCCCTCTCGCTTTGTCATCGGCCTCGGCTGCTGAACACTTCGCTGGAGCGAATCCTGGGCCTCGCTTTCCAAAAAGCATTTTAAGTCTAAAGATGATCATAAAAGTCCATTTTACGGAGTTCAGCTGAAGAGAGGTTTCCCAAAAGCCTTGTGAAGCAAGTCACTCTTCAACATAATTGTGGATTAACAAGAGTGTTGGAAAGAAGCTCCAGAACATGCAGCAACTGAAACACTTGTTTATTGCTTTTTACATCTGCTGTATCATGACGGCTGATGCTTTTGATGTAAATGAGTTGCAATGCTTAAAATGAGAAAATAAAAAGTAAAATGTAACAATTTCTTTTAATTTGCACCCACACTGGCCATGTTTTGTGATCCATCTGCCAACCTATTCCTCACCTGTCAGGCGGCCATTGTTGAGTCAGCAATAATTACAGTAATGACTGCAGCTACTGGATTAGCTTTAATTTTTTTAAGTATACTGAGCTATTTTACCTCTTGTTTTGCTGAAATGCCACATTTATATTACACTGTTTTCAGTTTACGTTTCTTTTCTTTTAACTTAAATGTACCATATGCTTGATTGATGTGAGTTTAAAATGCAACAAAGATGAGATCCCACTAACTTTGTTGCTTCAAACGTTTGTTTTCTAAGGTAATCTCGTCCCGAAATGTCGTATTTCCAAGCGACATGAAAAAAAGGGACAATTCTTTCCCCTGCACACAAAACCAATAGATTGCATTTTGGTGACACAAATTGCTGTCATACTGCAACAACTATTGGATGGATTGCTAAAGGCTCCCTCCGTTTCATCAATCATGGCGTAAATAACCCCTTTTGTTGCTTTGTTCATGTTGTGGAAGTCCCAGATAACCCGGGAAACTAAACACCATCGTGTCCGTGTTCATAACATCATCAGCATCCTCATCACTTTGCTTTATGACCAAATACCCTTCAAACTAAACACCATCGTGTCCGTGTTCATAACATCATCAGCATCCTCATCACTTTGCTTTATGACTAAATACCCTTCAAACTAAACACCGTCCCGAGTGCAGACTCTCCGTCTCGTCCTCCGCCTCGTCGGTCTTGGCTGCTCCGACGCTTCACTGTGCATTGATTGCATCGGTGTAAGTCTTGGCTCTTACGTTGTGACCTTACGCTCGGGCCAAGACATCTTGTTGTTTCTTCCACTGAGCGCTGTGGCTCAAAGCTAACACACAGTGAGCGGCTCGATATCCATGTTGTCATAGCGAATGGAGGATAAACGGCCTGTTGCAGCGAGCCGCCGAGCTTTCAGCGGCTCCGCTTTGCTTGGTTTGAACATCAGAGGATAAAGCGGGCCACTGTCTGAAAGGCAGCTGTTTCCCCACCTCTGTGCATTTCTTTTGGAAGGTGATGTACGAGCTGGCCGGGAGGAGGAGACACGTCGAGGTCCTCCAACAGTTAGGTCACAGTAGCTGCTACCAATCGGCTCCCGGCTCCTTCCGCTGTTATCCTCTGCCACCGTTCAACAAGTCCAACATGTGCGAAGGATTAACGGCAAATAGCAGATAATCAATAAAAATCCACGACACATTTTGCCGTGATGGATGCCTCCCCGCTGCCCTCTGCGCTCACATCATCATTAGTAGCGGCGTTGGCCGGGCGGGCGATCCATCCCGCCCGGCGGTGGAGGTGTCAGAAGCGGCTCTGAGAGCCGGCGGAGTTAAAGTGCTGCAGCTGAGTTCGCCCCCTCACACCATTTCCCTTCCCGCTGAACCCGAGCTGATGTCCCTCGGTGAAAGAATAGGATGTCTGGGTCACAACGAGACACTTGACGGATGAGGGCAGGAGGAATGGTTTCGGTTTACCGCCGGCCAGAGGGAGGCCGAGGGCCATTTGAAAAACACCACATGGACACAGTGGGACGCTAAGTGTCCGTCTTTGAGGCGCAAACAGAGTCGGGATTCCTGACTGGCAGATCGGTTATTCACGATCATCGGGGGAGCTTGGATGATCGATCCCGCTCTTCAAAAGCTTTAAATGGATCTTGGCATTTATTGTGATGTATGTGGTGGTGTGTTATTTGCTGCTTTTGATTGCTGCCCTGCTTCCCCAAAAGTCTTAAGTGTTTGGCCTAAGGAGGGGAGCGCAGATCTTTCCAAGGACATGACGATTGTAATGTTGTTTGGGAAAGTACAGTTTATTGTGTGTGTGTATCATATTCTGTCACTCCAGGCAGAGAAAGTATGGATTATTAGCCAAGACCCGAGGAAGACGAGGGATGAGACAATCTGGCATTTATATAAAAATACAGCACCTCATCTAAACTATTTACTACAGGAATACAATTCCAAAACAGCTCTGTATTTATTATCAAAAATCCAACGTGAGTTGTCATCATAGTTTGCAGCTCTAGACCATCATACAGGTCCTGTTTTTAGCATTACGGCCTTTATGGAAAGGTGATGGAAAAACGACTTTATACCTAGTAGGTCTTTTATTTTGAAAGGTGAGAACGGAAAAGGGTTTGATCTTTGTCAAAGTTGAAGGAAGTAATAAAGTGTGCCGTCTTGGTTCGGACCATGAAGCCTTTGTGTTGTTTTTTATTATAAATATAGGTGCAGCTCATACTCTTTTAAGTCCAAAAACTCAGCCCGTTGCCTGCAACCTGATTGGTTGATGCCTTTATTTGCAGCAAAACTCTGAGAAAATTGACCTTCTTGCGGAATAAAATGATGCTGCTGTTTTTTTCGCCACACAATACTCACAATACTGAAAGTATTCATGACAAAAACAGCAGTTAAAAGGCGAGTAAAGGTCTTTAAACAGCTGCTTATGGATTATGACAATTTATTGATCTGTGTAAAGTCTCCACATCTGCCTCAATGCATTACATTAACACTTATTCTCTACTTTATTCCGTGAGCTTTTGCACATTCTTTTGCCAATATTTTGCACATGTGTGTACAAAACTCTGCAGCTCTTCATTTTCAGAAATACTATGCATATTTTTTATAATGCTGTCTTGTGTTTTTTTTACTTTTATCTTACTATATTTATCGTCATGCATAACACAAAGGTTTGTGAACACTACTTAACCCTGATCTGACATCTTATTTTGTGTGGTCTTCCTTCCTAAAGCTCAGTACACGACTCAGTGATGAAGATGAAGATGTCAAGAAGAACTCGTCTTAAAAAGACCTGAACAGGGATTTAGTTCTCATGACAGTTACCAATAAAAATACTGCGATGGTACTACTGGGGCGCACACATGGACAGCAGCATTCATTTCCCACAATACTTCACTGGCATAAGCTCTGCAGACGAGGAGGCCTCGCTCACGACGGGACACCCCATTGGCTTGATTTACAGGGACGCTAATAAGGGGAGGAAACCACTTTGCTTCACATATATCCGAGGATTACGTTCCACAGTGAATGGGAACATTCAGGCGTTCAGGTGAGGAGGATCCTGAGGGACAAACTATAAATGGCGACGATGGATCATTATGCGTCACCTGCTTTAAAAACTACCAAACAACCGTGTTCAGCGATATTTGGACTTGATCCCCCACGCTATTTCAAGTCAGTTTTTATTAGAAATTGAAAATTCCTGTACATTTTTGAAGAGTAATTTGAGTTTAAATACCTAATGTCATATAATTACTCGTGGTTTTTCCAGTTCACAGAGAAGCATTCATGAGCTTTTTACTGTACATGTGGTGGTCATCACTGGTGGTATCAAACACACCACACAAGTTGTGAAACTGTGAAAGAAAAGGGTGTAATAGTAGAGGTCAAAGGTCAGGTAGCTGTTATAGAAAAGCACTTTTCACTGTTTTTTTAAAGGATCCTACCAGTGCAAACATTTTAGCAAATTCATTCCAAATTAAATATGTTTTTACTGCCATTTTCCAATGCAAACCACATGTTTGTCCATCGACTCCTTTCAATTGCCATATAATTCTCTTCTTTTTTTTATAGAGAAAAGTCAACTAAAAGAGACTTGAGAACATGTAAAAATAAAAGTATGTCGCAGAACATTAATAAATGCTTTTATTGCAATAAGAAACCCAAATGACCTTTTTTTATGAAATGCATCTCTTCTCCCTTGTCTGGATCTGATCTTGCAGCAGCATGAATTTGAGCTTTTTCAACAGCTGACTGTCATATTCATAAATGTCACAACAACCTTGGATCTGCCACTGAGGAGAGCTTTGCAAAAGATTGCCGCTCACGCAGTAATAATTCAATATCATTGTCTAGGTTATAGAACATACTTTGAATGGCTGGCACCAATAAACATTTGATCGACCATAGACCCTGTTCTGAGATGATGTGCAAGGTATTTCTAACTGAAGGTAACCGCAGCGACGATTCCTTGGCTCGTTGCTGCGGTACCAGATGAGAATTTGACAAAACAATGAGTTCAACTTGAAGCATGAAGGTTCCTTACTGAGCTTTTATAAGCAGCAGAATGACAGAATTATCAAGTCTACGTACAAATACATTTTCTGAAGATCAGAAAATCTGCGACAACAAACTCCATCCATTGATGAAGGCCTTGAGATGCGTCCATGAGATGCTTTTGATCATTTCAAGTACATGGACATAAGACATCAAACTTAAAAAAATATGGGTTAGGCTGAAAACGATCAACTTTTTGTGGAATCCTATGAAATCAATGGGAACCGCCGGGCACCCTGGAAGATATTAAATCAGTATCAACTTGTATATCGTCACGTTTCCACCAAGCAGTCCAGTTCATTGTGTTTCACATTGCAACCGTTACTTTTGCTTTGCCATGAGCGAAACTTGTAGATGGTACCTGGTAGTTTTTTCGGTACCACCTCGATCGAACACTGATTGCTCAGAGAGAATCGTTGCTGGTACTAAACAGGAAAATCCTACCTTGCACAACTACAGCATTCACTACGACGAGGTGCAGACGTCCCACTGTGAGGTTGCCGATAAAACAATTCAGAAGGCAATCCGTTAAATATGATGGCGTCTACACTGATGAGGAGGTTGTATCTGATGTGGAAACCAATAGAGAACAGCACCTGGTACCAACATGTGAGTCCATGCAGTGGAAAACACGACATGTGCGTCAAGATAAGAATAGTTCAGTATTAAAGACAAACTTTGATCCATGATATTAGATTAATGTGAGTGTTTGTTGTCTCAAAGCAATGATTTCGCACCAGTTTGCGCTCATTCTTGTGTGAAAATGGCGACGCCGCCTCTGTCCGTCCGGCCTGAAAACGGCACTCTGCTCACCTCATTTATCTTGAATTAATCCGCTTTAGACGACGTGTTAATCGCGGCAATGAGGCAAGAATCCAGCCAGACCACATCAATCAGACGGTGGGGATTAATGTATAGTCATGCAGGGTGAAAGTGCCGTGGTGTTTGGGAAGAGTCGCTGTTAAAAGCGGAGAGGGGCACCACATCTCAACACCTCATTTATTAGGACGTGTCGGCAGGAAATGCCATCCAGAAACCTCTACTCTAAACACGATCGCACCAGGGAGGCGCTGCGTTGTGAAGTCTCCTAAACGGTAAAACATACTTTTAGTAGACGCAAGAGCAAACATAAAAATGATGAAGTGTAAAGTAATGTTTGGCCTTTTTAATGTGATTATTCTTTGGTGTATTTGTTGGTGTTTCATACATGTTGGTGCCCATTGTTGTTGTTTTCCTGCACTTTAAACAAATGTGTGAGTCGTATTTTCAAGAGATGTTGTGTAGTGATTATCACTGTTGCAAGTAATACCAATGATAACTTTTGAAAAACAATGTTACAAAGTGCTTTACAATAAGATTAGAAAAGTTATAAGTAAGATAAAATTATTAAAATAGAGACAACAATATACAATTAGTTTAGAAAAATAATTTACATAAAAGAGAGTCTTAAGAAGAGAGTTAAAAGAAGATGCTGAGTTTAGTCCCGGCCCCCCAGAGGGAAAATCTAATAATCGCTCATCATTGACTTTGTGCTGTTTGAAGGTGCCTCTTTGTCGTTTTCCTCTGCTAGCAAACAACGACAACAAAAATGTCTAAAAGTGGTGGGATGAACAACCAACAGGGTAAAGAACCCAAAACAATGCAGTATTATGTTTGCAAGTCCTGTAGCTAACTACAGTAGTGTGCTAACACTTAGCTAACATTATTAGAAAGCTATGCAGTATTATGTTAGCAAGTATTATAGCTAACTAGAGTAGCATGCTAACACTTAGCTAACATAATTAGAAAGCAATGCAGTATTATGGTTGAGTCGTGTAGCTAACTACAGTAGCGTGCTAACACTTAGCTAACATCATTAGAAAGCAATGCAGTATTATGTTTGCAAGTCGTGTAGCTAACTACAGTAGCGTGCTAACACTTATCTAACATTATTAAAAGTGATGCAGTATTATGTTAGCAAGTATTGTAGCTAACTACAGTAGCGTGCTAACACTTAGCTAACATTATTAGAAAGCAATGCAGTATTATGTTTGCAAGTCCTGTAGCTAACTACAGTAGCGTGCTAACACTTAGTTAACATTATTAAAAGCAATGCAGTATTATGTTTGAAAGTCCTGTAGCTAACTATATTAACGTGCTAACACTTAGCTAACATTAGCTCTCTAACAGCTAGCTTTTACCCTCCTCAGTTATTACCTGAAGGTGCTCCAATAATTCTTTGACATACTTAAATCTAATGTCTTTGGCTAGCTGGAAAAATGTTGTTAGCGTTTCAGCGATTGGTTGCAGACTGTTTTATTCTCCCGTAGACGTGGTTTTGAGAGTATGACCGCTGGCTCTGTGGGTTTCCTACGGGGCTCTGTGGATGTTGGCGTTGCGTCAGGAAGGGCATCTGCCGTAACACCTAAGGCATCGGTTACCAACTCGACAGACACAGTTGAGCCGCTGTTGCGACCCCGAGCAGCTGCAGTCGAACGAAGAACAACCTTATTCTGAAGAAAACCTACTTCCCAGAAGTCATTACTTGGTCCTCTGGAGCCAACCCTCATCCAGCAGACACCAACAGCCGTCACAGTGTGACTCTGATGAAGTCCAGCTAATGATTGACACGATGTTTATTATCCTTCCATCTGTACGGCAATTTAAAAACCACTTATCTCCGCAAACATCACTCCGAGGCGATGTTAAGCTCATCTGCTTCGTAACGCGCCGAGGTGATTAACTATGTTTCAGTCATGCAGCCTCGGTTCAGCCGGTCCTCTCGGGTCTCGTTCCTTCAGCTGTTTCACCACGAGGGCCGCGATCCAAAAAACGCATCCAAGAGTTTGTAGCCTCTGTCACGGGATTGGTATTGTCTTCCTTTCATGCCACCGAGAGCATCATTTGTCATTTATGGTTTACTGAGGCCGATCACGCACATCACTCTTGCATATAATTCAAACAAGAAGCGTCTTTTTTTTTTTTTAAGGCCGCGGTTTCTCTTCTGTTTTGACATTGATGGTTATTACCCTTCACTTTGGCTCTGATTGTGACATTATACGCCATAAAGAGACGTCTATACATTTTAAAAAGGTGTACACTGTTAGGTTGTTTTTTTTGGTGCCTTTTGGCAGATTTCTATCATCTCAAATTTTTAAAGAAAAAATACTACCAGAATTGTTGATGCACTGGAAAACATTTGGGGGAAAAAGTTCCCAACATGAAGTCAAACCTATCATCTTGTCTGCGCCGTATGGGAGGTCCAGCTACCTTTGGTCCTCTACCTGCAGAGCGCCGTCAGTCCTGCTCTGTGTAACTGTCTTGAAACGTGGAGGCAGCGGCGAACAAAGCTGTTTTCCTCACGCGCCGGGTTCCACTCGCCAATTAGAAGCGATTATGATTCGGATATCGCGGCCAAAACTCTTCTTGGATGTTGCGCGGTCGATGAAAAGAAGGTGGAAATTCATGGCGAGTCTCAGTGAACGCCGCTGTCTGTCAGCGAGCAGACGAAAGCGTCTCAACTTTTCACTGCAAGTCAAATATTTTGGATGTGATGCTTCCCAGAGTCTTGGTCTGCAAATTAGTTTCTCTGTTTTAAAGAAAAATCCAGATAACCGTGTTTGATCATTGGTGCAATTTTAGATGAGGCTGCACACTGATGTTTATTAATCAGCGTCGGGCAGGCGGACTGTTCCCGAAACCGATACCGTGGCTTCGGGTATCGGCCGATAACGAGTACCTTATAGCAATGTTTAATTAATACGCTGTGTGGAAGAGACTGGGATCATTCTTTCATGTGTTAAGCAACATCAAGGCTTTCCTAACTTCATAAAACAAATTATAACAAAAAAAGCATAGATATACATTTACTGAATTTATAATTGATAATTGAAATAATAAATCGTACACCAGCAACTTGGTAAAAAGATAAAAAATAAAAGTTTTAATGCCGCAACAAATTGGTCGAAAGCTAAATTTCCAGACCAAAACAAACTAAAGAAGCCGATGTGGAAGTGTCTTGAAACCTGCATTATCCCTACTGGCCAGCAGGGGGCGACTCCTCTGATTGCAAAAAAGCGTACAAAATATTTAATTTGAGAAACAAGCACTGATATGTAAACCTTTTGTTTTTCCTTATTCGTTAACGACACTATGATACTTTACTTACTGTACGCTTATTAAAATGTGTTTTATATTAGGTGACGTCTATGGCAGATGGCTTTAGCACAATAATATCTAATCCAATGAATGACATCGTTATTTTGACTATTTTAAAACTGTGTTGATTTTTAGCTTTTTTTTTGCTTACACTGAGAGCTCAATAAATATGTTGAACTGTACTGGAATTTGATATTGACTCTGTGGTCTTATTACTTTGGATGTGACAGTTTGTGATTAATTACAGTAATTATCTGTAATAAATGAAAGGTTAAGAGAATTTAACCTCCTGGATGCTGGCCCTTACTCTCTGGGAGTCCTGACTGGAGATCAGGATTCCTGCTGTAGCCCCTCACCTAAAATATGGCTGAGGAAATTGCAAAGCAGACCCTGGATTAGCATCCAAAGGCAATTTGACCCTATTAGTCTGGAGGAGATGCAATGGTTGAGGCGCGCCAAGAGGCTTCAAATGGGTTCTTTCAGAGGAATATTGAAGCATAATTTTCAGCAGCAAAGTGGAACTCACTGCTCAAGTTCCAGCGCAAAGCTTTATAAGTAATGAAGTCGTCATTTCTCATCAAGTCTCTCTAGTTCTTGACCCTGAAAGTAGAAAAACCGCTATGTGTTTCCAAATCGTATTGTCGGGGCTGCTGTCGCAATAACACCACCGGATCGCCTTTCATTTCCCTCAAAGCCAAAAAGCTTCCAAACAACACAGGATGCATTGCATTTTGTTTTCCGCTGTCAGTTTCGTTGTTCCACAGCGACTGCGAAGACCTTCCATTGGTGCTCTTTGCTAAACGACAGCTAGCGGAGGGGGGGAAACAAAAACGCTAATCTCGTCCTGTTTGTCAAGTTGCACATTATGGTTGACGCATTTCCTTTAAGCCCTAAATTGAGCCTTCGTTTTCCCAGAAGATACTGAGAGGACGGCAGAGTTGCATGGTGAAAGTGAGGCTAACGGGGAACCAATTGAAACGCACATACTGTCATTATTTAATGGCCACTACATTGTACAATGATTACTTCATGATAACTGATAATAAATGTGTATATTGCCACTTTAAAGTATTGTTTATCTCATAAATTGAATGTTTTACATCAAAAAGTTGTTCATTTTTAGTGTTAACATAGTTCTGCATTATTTTGCACTTTATTGTGGTTGCTTGCATGTCTTTCTTGTCATTTTTGTGTGCTTCCTTTGCATCCCTTTATAGTGTCCCTTTGTGTTTTTCTTTTTTATCTCTTTGCACTTAATTTTGCGTCCCTTTGCAATCGTTGCCTGATGATCGTCTTCTGGCTCTTTGTGGTAATTTTGCTTCTCTTGGCAGTTGTTTTGCATCCCTTTAGTTACTTTGTGTCTCTTTGCGGTTGTTTGTCATCTCTATGCGGTTGTTTGTCATCTCTATGCAGTTCTCTTGCATCCCTTTGCATTTGTTTTGCGTCCATTTTCAGTCATTTAGCATTTCTCTGTGGTTGTTTTATGTTTTATTGTGGTCATTTTGCATGTCTTTATGGTTGTTTTATGATTTATTGTGGTAATTTTGCATGTCTTTCCGGTCGTTTGATGTTTTATTGTGGTCATTTTGCATGTCTTTATGGTTGTTTTATGTTTTATTGTGGTCATTTTGCATGTCTTTACGGTCATTTGTGTTTTTTTTGTGGTCATTTTGCATGTCTTTATGGTCGTTTTATGTTTTATTATGGTCATTTGGCATGTCTTTATGGTTGTTTTATGATTTATTGTGGTCATTTTGCATGTCTTTACGGTCGTTTATGGTTGTTTTTGCCTCTTTGTAAGTTTGTGGGACCTCTGACCCCTTGGCTCCCTCGATAACCATGTCATGCTTTCTCCATCATCAATGTATAAAATACATTTAGACATTAAACCTTTTCAAAAATATATAAATGACAGAACAGAGTCAAACACTTCTCAGTGTCTTGGACTGGAGGGAGTGACACGTTTTGGATTCATCTAAGCTGAGATGAAACATGTGTCCATACTTCGAGCAGAGCCAGTGCAAACAGATTTAATGCGCCTCTCTATTGGCGAGTCATGATGAAATCACAGAACTAGCCGAGGAAAGCAGACATGAGGAGCGTTCGTATGTTCGTATGGACGAATTTGAACCCACAGCTACGCCCATCGCTACGAGACAAAAGTGGTTTTGGACTGTGAGGGATTATGGGGTGCATATGGATCCCATCTCATTGTTTTCTGGGGACTCCTTGTTGCAGGTCACACCTCTTCCACAACTCACCACTTCCTCTGTAATGGCGTGTCGTGACCCCTGTGAAACCCGTGACCCCGATGACTCCTCCCACCAAACTGCATCAACAAAACCTCAAGATCTGATGGTTGAACCCAGTCCAAAGCGTGTGTAAGTGGTGCATGTTCCTTTCTAACACATTCAAATTGAAAGCATTATTTCTTCAGTCATAAATTGTTCCAATGAAAGTCTGTGGCACTTAAAGTCAGGGCTACATCGTTTTTTGGAAAGATATATTGATGTAATTTATAAGGCTTTCCCCACCACAAACCATCCATTAATTAGATGGAGACAAAAACCTTTGAGATGAAAATCTCAAAACATCTGCAAATGAAACCAAAACTATCTGTGACATTCAAACTGGATTGGATTAAAAATAGATCAGAACCCGTTTAAATCCATTTGACAGTTGACAAACAGTTTGAAACCACTTTAAGCCGGTATCTTGAGTGGAAATAGATTGCAACAACTTTTAATTGAATATACTTAATAAGTAGTACTCAAAACGATGAAAGGTTTGAACATCCACAGTATGGCAAATGAGAAAACTCAACATGCTGTTGAGGACCTGCCGTCAAACTTGTTTTGGAAAGACTGAACTGTCATGCTCAGGTTTAAACAATTTAAACAAGTTTTGTTTCTGGTTTGAATCATTTTTTGTGCCCAAAACTAAAAATAATGTTTGTCAACGGTTTAAAAGAAACTTAAGCCGCTTTTTAGCCAAGTTTGATTTTTTTTTTTTTAAGACGCGACTGAAAACGCAGGAACAAACGAAACATCTTCAACTCTTTAGCGGCTGCGATGACACGGATCTCCTCGGTGAGCTCAGTGAAGGTCGCCTGAGCACAAAGCCTCCATCACACTCCCACACATGCAGACTTTCACACACAGTTTTCTTGACCCAGATTTTGACAGCTCGTCTGGAAACTCAAACCCACGTCTTTCGGGCCACGAACCCGCCCGCTCCTGAACGCGGCGCTGACCAAATCCCTGCGGTTCGCTTTACATCCCGGTTCTGGGGTTTAGTGCTGTTAAAAAAATCAGGTGCAGTGCTTTCATTGTTTTCATTACGCAGCCCCAGCTGTACGCTTCTAGCTTCTACTCTAACATGTCATTTGTGCTTTTTCTTTTCTAAAATAACCAATTAATGTGCTTAAACGGGGGCTTGAGTTTTATGCTAACTCAGGAATCTTGCAAAACGTCACTCAATATTTCCTGTCCATGCACAATTTCCAGTTTTAAAGTTGTGGTGGTATTTGGTTAAGCTCAAGTGTCTGCGCGGAAAATGTTTTTGCAGAGTTTTTAACAGTGAAGCACGACCGTGATATTTGTAAATGTTTTAGCACAGAGCCCTTCTATATGCTCATAAACTGGACCATCTGTAGCATAGAGCTGAATAAGCTCCCACCTACAGAGCAGCCAACAACATATTTAAACCGCCTCGAAATGTACATGTCACTTTGTGAAATGTCAGCGAAGGATGGATGAATTCCAATTACCGTAAAAGTCGGGTTACAAGCCGCTCCTACCTCCGGTCAGTGTCCCCGCTGTAGCAAGCTAGGAGCAGCTAGCTAACGCTGCTGCTAGCTAGCGCTACTGCTGCTACGGGCCGCTGCTGCTGCTACTGCCCGCGTCCCCTCTGCCTAGTCGGGTGTCGAGCCTGGTCCTGCTACCTTCGGTGGTTTTCGGGGAGCTAGCGGAAGTTAGCGGAGAGCTAGCAGAAGTTAGCGGGGAAGTAACGGAGCGCTAGCAGGAGCCCCAGCTGGCTACAGTGGGGAGCTAACGGAGACACTGACCGAGGGTAGTAGCGGCTCGTAACCAGTCTTTTACGGTAGCCATCGTGTAACCATCCAATGAGATCTCACGGAAAGTTACTTCTCATTTTCCGGTTGTTACGTGCATACAGTCTATTTTAAATTAACTTTTGTCTTAGCAGGAAACAACGTAGTCAGGTTTAGTCAACAAAAGCACTTTGTCAGGTTCAGGAAAAGATGGTTGTTTGGGTTAAAATTACTACGGAAGTTACGCAAGCTACGTGAAAAATCGAAACATTCACTTCCGACCTACGGATGCTGGAGGAGACCCGCTTGAACCATCGTTTATTCAGATTGATCTCTCTGGTCAGCTCTCAGTGGGATCACAGCAGGAAGGATGTTTTCTCTTCCCCGAACATGGAAATGTGGGACTGCCGCCCTGCAGGGAGCCGCCGAGGGAGGAGGCCGAGTTGGCTCAGAGAGATGCTTTTGGCTATCTGCTTTGTTTTTAGCAAAATGCATGTTACTCGTGAATCTTTTTCTTTCACATTGCTGAGCTTGTTAAACAGCTTGAACCTCACTGATCGGTTCTTACAAAACATGTGACGTGCGGCCAAACTCAGTTCAAACCCACAAAACCTTGTTTTAATTTCTAGCAGACATCCCCAAACTATCTAGAGAGACCAAATGTCAGTCTAAATTTGTGTTAAAAATTATGTCGACATCTATTATATCTGGGCTCAGATTGAAGCGGTCAGGAAGTACTTTACACTTTATTCTGAACTGTCAATCGTCAGATGTTGCTTAGCATTTCCTTTATTTGTGTTTATCTACATGTGTAACAATGGCAGTGTATCTCATCGGGGAGTCATTGTGCAACAGCATTGTTGTTGTTTTTATGTATTTATCAAGGGACATTGCACAGTAATTGGCATGATTATGATATAATTGTTTCAGATCCATTCAAATGCCTATTTTAACCAGTGGTTGAGGAAATATTGAGGTTTCTCTCTTGAGCAAATGCCAGTTTAGAAATACTCTGTCAAAGTACTGCGAACTAAACGTACATTGAAGTAATCGTTATGATTGGTAGAAGAGGCAGCTTGTCAAATAAAAGTAATATTAGATACACAACTATGTTTATATTCGCTGTTTCTCAGGAACACACTTTGTGTTCTCTGAGGTCAAACGCACATCTTTAATGCGTTTATTTATTTGCAAAACCATATATTTTACATTTACATCCAATACATTTTTTTGGAAGAAGTTGAAACCTTCATCGTTTCAATCTGTGGTTTCTTCAAGCAGTCTTCTTCTTCTTCTTCTTCTTCTTCTTCTTCTTCTTCTTCTTCTTCTTCGTTGCCTTTATTGGCTCAGTGCTACATTTCTAGCACATTCCTGTCACAAACAACACCAAACCTCTGGATGTTCAACGCGTCCTCCTGCTCTTTACATGCATACATTTTGTATTATCCACTATGCACTGTGTTTATTGTTTATTGTTTAATGTGTATGCACCGCCTGCCAAGAAAAAATCCTTGTACGTGAAAACATACGTGGCAATAAATGGTTCTGATTCTGATTCAGTCTTTCAACATAAACCTCTTCTAGTAGATTTGTTGGCTTTATGAGAAGATTCTAGTTTGGGCTAGATGAAATATGTAAGTGGCTTTACTTGGTATCATGAAATGGAAATACTCCATTAAGGCACAGGTACTTTAGAATGTGTACTTTCCTCTGGTTTTAGCTCCTAATAATGCTGTTGTAAAAGCTCACATATCGGCAAACTAAGAACAACTTAGTGCAGATGGATCTAAAGCGAGCCTGCAGACCTTCACCACTCGTGATCGCGAACGGGTAACGACGGCCTCCGCGGGTCGAGGCCTCGTTGTCCCCTGTGAGAACCGTCCAATCAGGGAGTCATCTGTGAAAACACGCTCCTCGCAGAACCGCACAGGAGGGGAAACAAAGAAACGGCCTCTGGTTAACGGCAGCCGATGGTTTGTTGCAGGAGATGCGTGCTGACAGTTACGCTGTCAAGACCGATGCCCTCTGATTGTCGCCAGATGTTTCGTCTCCGCATCCGATATATATATTTCGTGTGATGGTGCACGCACCGGAAATGCAGCGATTACGTGCAAATGCAGGTTTTTCGGTAATAGCGGCCGGAAATTAGGGCACTTCCTGTCTGTGTACGAGGCTTGAGATGACTCCTGTTCACAGCGGCCCTGTGCTGGAGGGAAAAACAACGATTGTTAAACGCATCAAGGAAGTGAAGGAGAGTGTGATTTAACAGAAGTGACGTGCAGCTTTTTGGGGGATTCCTGGATGTGGAAATGGGTTCCAAGCCTCAGTAGACTCTTTTTCCTGGAGAAGAATCCATTATGCGCCATTGAAACCTCCTTCACCACTGCCTCCCACCCTGGAACATGTCCACAGGTGCACCTAAAGGGGTTTGCACAGAGCCTCTGGTTTATTACCTCAGGTCACTGATGCAAATTATCTTCTCATAGTCAATGAACAGCTTTCATGAACTCCTGGAGGTTCACAGTCCAGACAGAGGAGAACGTATCTCTCTGTCAAAGGTTGTATGACTTTTTGAGGGATTTGAACTTTGTTTCTATGATTTGCTGTGGTTTTTATTACTGGGAATATGATGATATTTTAACTTCTGTAGAAGCCTGGTGTGTTAATCATAACCGACACATTTGTACGACCCACTTGTATTTGATTAGGACTGTAAATAAGGATTATTTGTATGCTGATCATACTAAAAACACTAAATATCTCACTTTCCTTGAGCTCAAGAACCATTTACATGTCTTTTTTTTTTTTTTAAACATTCCAAAACACAAAATATTTAGTTTACTTTGGTAGAAAACGAACAAAACCACATTTAAGATGCTATCAGTTCGGTGTTTTTGAGAATTAAGGAATTATCAAATGTTTCTGCCAATCGACCATTTTCATGTTTTGGGCTTCAATAAATGAAGAAGAAAATAATTCATCTTTTAGTTGACAGTGTCAAACAAAATCCTTATCCAGGTTGATTTTCTTGGTTCTTCCAGAGCTTTCAGCCACATCTTCTGGCTTTCATCAGCAGATGGAGTTTTTCCATTTGACCACGTGGCCCGTAGGATATTTGGCATTTATTGTCGTATAAATGACTCATTAAGCACATTCTCTTATAAACTCTTCTCCTCACTCTAAACTTCTCTAATTCAACACAGGGGTTGTGTAAAGTGCAGCTAATCTAATTTATCGCATTAATTAACCGTTACTTTTGCCGTGATGGAGTTCAATTTTTCAATGTTTTGACAAAAGCTCTCTGCCTTGCAAACTAAACAATGTGTGTAAAGAGTGTGTTGGTGCCTCAAGGTGGGGACAATTATCTTTCACCTCTGGAATGAGGCCTCGCTAATCAACTGTAAGGGCCGGTGCCCAAGTGACTCGGGAAAATATTCCCTGAGAGTCCCAAAGAAGACAGCTGGAAGCTATTGTGAGCGCCTGGGAGGTCACGCAGGAACGACAACCTGTGTGTGTGTGTGTGTGTGTGTGTGTGGGGGGGGGTAATCGTTTTATTCTGAAACAACCTTGGAATGAGTGTGTGAGCAACTTTTGAGGTGGATTTTAAGAGAGAGGGGGGTGTCAGAGAAATAATTCATAAAAGACTTCATGGAGACCTTGGAGGCAGAATGTGACACCATTGTAGGACCGTGAAGGGAACCGTGGACTTTACTGGCAAAGGAAACGAATCACGCGGGACCTTGGAGAACACCTGGTTCTCTCTCATTTCATTTCGCACTACATTTGTAATCTAATCACGTGGTGAAATGTCACGCCGGCCGAGGTCCCGCGGGGCGCCGCCACGTGGAAAGCCCCGCTGAGCTCACAGCGTCCCGCTACCGTTGGAGGGTTTGGTGAAACCTCGGGGCGCTCCACCGCTCCACCGCTCCAGCCCTCCTGCCGTGAGTCGAGAATCTGCTTTTTCATGAACGCCAGCAGCTGAGCTGTCGGCTCCATGAGGTCATGAGTTCTCTGCAGCGCCGCCGCACACGCAGGTTTATGCTGGAGGCACACAACTCACACACACACACACACACGAGCATTGCACACACCCGTCCACACACACACCTGCCTCACACACACACACACGAGCATCGCACACACACCCGCCTCACACACACACACCTCACATACACACCCGCTACACACACACCCGCCCTGCACACACCTGCCTCACACACCTCACACACACACACACGAGCATCGCACACACACACACACCCGCCCCACACACACACCTCACACACGAGCATTGCACACACCCGCCCACACACACCCACCTCACACACACAAACGAGCATCGCACACACACACACACACACACACACACCTCACACACACACACGAGCATCGCACACACACACGAGCATCGCATACACCCGCCTCACACACACACACACACAAGCATCGCACACACACACAAGCATTGCACACACACACACACGCCATACACACACCCGGCCCGCACACACACACGCCTCACACACACACGCCTCACACACCCGGCCACACACACACATGAGCATCACACACACACACCCACACACACAAGCATTGCACACACACATACACACACATCCACCTCACACACACAAGCATCGCACACACACACACACCCGCCCCCCACACACACACTCACCTCACACACACACACTCACCTCACACACACACACTCAACACACACACACACACGAGCATCGCACACACACACACGCCCCACACACAAGCATTGCACACACACATACACACACACACCCGCCATACACACACCCGGCCCGCACACACACACACCCGGCCCGCACACAAGCATTGACACACACATACACACACACACACCCGCCATACACACACCCGGCCCGCACACACACTCGCCTCACACACACACGCCTCACTCACCCGGCCACACACACACATGAGCATCACACACACACACCCACACACACAAGCATTGCACACACACATACACACACACCCACCTCACACACACACAAGCATCGCAAACACACACACACCCGCCCCCCACACACACACTCACCTCACACACACACACTCAACACACACACACACACACACAAACATCGCACACACACACCCGCCCCACACACAAGCATTGCACACACACATACACACACACACACCCGCCATACACACACCCGGCCCGCACACACACACCCGCCTCACACACACACACAGGCCCCTCCATTCACTCAGCCTGAGGGACTGAAACGGGAACGACCTCTGACCTCGAAGTGAACGCTGTCTGCCTCCTCTTGAAATTAATTAAGTGTAATTTCCCCGACATAATGGGAGACCATACATTCGACAGGACGACCGTATTAGCGAACCATTTTTTTTGTTTTTGCCGCTCATGCCAAGTCATCAGATTGTGTTTTGCAAACCTCTCTTCAAGCCGCAGAACCGGGTGTAGCCTCCTATCCTCTTGTTTACTGTCACATTATGGGCGGGATGTTCTCACATGCCTCATGAAGCGATCCGGGGAGGGAAAGCTGCCTTTTGTGCTCCCAAACTGCGAGGAATCCCGAGCGCCGGGACGGTACCCGCGAGCAGCGCTGCTGTCTGGAGCGAGGTTTGTGTTGGACGCGCTCCACATCACCTCATGCTGGAGATTATGGCAGAAGCCACCCAGAAAGCAGTATCCAAAAGGAATTTTTAATAAATTTGTTCGGCATTATACCAAAGAAACTTGTTTTTTTCTTCTTCTTTTTGGTCCTCCTTGGCAGTTTGAGTATGAAGGGGAAGATGGAGTTGCCGTCTATGTGATCTGTTGTGTTAAGTAGAGGAAGTACGGATGTTTAAAACCTCACTGAAGGAGTTGTAGAATATAACTCGCCTAAAATATTTGACTTTTTTTTATGTCAAACAATGTTGCCTTCTAGAGTGGAACTGTAACATTTACGCTTGATGTATAAAATCATCTTCAAAACTTTTCTGCTGGTGATTATGTGATGTGGTCAAAAGCTCTGGAACGGCTACTGAATAAGAGAGAAGGGAGTTTATGTCTAAAATACATTTTGAACTCAAAGTCTTTTAAAATGCTCAAAAATGTGGAAATCTGCAATTCCATGACAACTTGTGAAACTCCATCTGCTGAAGAAGAGGATGTGATGTGACTGAAAGCTCCAGAAAACCGCTGCTAAATGGTCACCGAAGATACCTTTTACATTATATAGATATACTATAAGTGTATATATATAAATATATATAATATTGTATATAATAAAAGATCCATTCTGGGTCTGTGTACCAATACAACAATGCCAAGTAAAATATGGCGATACTGTATGGATTTCTATCACCTACAAAAATAAACACTGTAGTGAGATTTTCTATTCTTTCAAGCTCTGAACACTTTCAGTGTAGATTAATTATCTTTTTTAAATGAGTTTTCAGTAGCGAGCCGTTAAGAAAACACGTCTCTGTGTTTAGCCCCCGCTGTGCGTTCAGAGAGAAACCACACCGCTGCTCCTAACTCAAGGCATCTACAAATTGTTCTTGCATGTTCTTATCCCGGATTCAATCAGGGTTGACCTTTTTAAATGTGAGCTCCAGGCCGGCTAACGTGCCTCTGCTGAGTGCATCAATCTGTGTCAGGACTTTCCCAGAGGGGGCCGGTGTTCGTGCTGAGCGTTGAAGAGCTTCCACTCGCTAGCCGGCACACTTTCTCCTCAGTCCCATCATTTACCCTCGTTCACCTTTGTCTACGTGTTTTATGCAAAGTTGTGGTCGGACAAAACGAGCGTTATGAAATCGTAATGGGCATTTTTTATTGATCAATCGATGATCTTTCAGTTATTAATTGAATGCTAGTTTTCACTGAAAGTGTTTGGGGGGGTAAATGTAATTTTGATGTAATTATTCACAGATGTTTCATTTAATTTGCACACAAAGAAAAAGATTAAACCGACCGTGTCTCCTATAAAACTACGCTCCCATACAACTAATCAACTCTCAATTATGTCGTTTTGTTTGACAATATTTCATGGATCTGCTGTGCAGCAGAAATAACCCCAATGAGATAAAAGAGCCACTTCTGTATTGCCTGAATAATACAGTAGTGCAAATCTACTGGAATGAATATTACATAATGAATCTAACAGGTTGCTCTAAAGACATGACGTAGGTGGATACATTAATTAATAATTAAGCATGTAATAATCATAAATCCATTGAAATACATTTACATTATGTCTTTTTTATTAATTTTTTGACACTCGTTCTTTCTTTCCTGTGTAAGTTTTCCGTTTATACTCAAGGAAATACATATTGTTTAAAAAAATCTAGTTTCCACGATCGCATCAGAAACAAACCGCCCGTTATCCTGTAAAAACACCTTTTTTTCTTCTTTTTTTTCTTCTGCCTTTCTCTTCAGTCTCTCTTTCTTTCTCTCTGAGTGGATAAAAACACGCTTACAGTTTTTTCTGCATGCGTGTGGCCCCGCAGAGCTCAGCGGCTGCATACCTGCAGGCTGCACGCAGGTACTCTTAAATCTTCCCCCTAACATCGACCTTCTGTCAAAACAACTCTGGATAAGCGCGCCAACGTGAATCCCGCCGCCTCGGCCGAGAGGTTGTTTGAGTTCCTCTGGCGTGTCTTTTGTGAGCGGATCACATGATCGCAGACGACGAGCTTTTTGAAGGACATGTTCTGTGTGAGAAGGAGGAATTCTAAATGCTTTCCATCTTTTATCGCCGCCGATCGTGTTGCATTACGGCTCGCCGCAGAATGCCGCTCTGAAGGATCCGCATGCCAGAGACAGCCGGAAATGAACACAGTCGCACCACACACTCACACACACACACACACACACACACACACAAAAACCCAACATTCCTAGCGGGTTTATCCCGTCGGCGTCGCTCGCTACACGACAGGAACAACGCCTCAAAAGCAAAACCCACAACTGCAGCTCCTGCCAGTGTCTCACGATGGACGAGGGTGAGGACCAGGAGGTAAATCAAGAAGAAAAGTCCTGCAGGCGAATCAAACGGCTCTCATGGTAATGCTCCCCGTGAGCTGTCAACAAGATATGAAACTCTACGCCTCATGAACTGGCCGTTCCTCCTGAGAGGTCCATTTGGTGCCCCCCGCTACCGTATCCCGTTGCCACCGCCGGGAATTCACCTCCAGCATAATTCAGCGGGCCCTCACCTTGGCGCTGGAGGCGGAGGGCCGAGTGCGAGCAGACAGTGGGAATAAGGTTTCCAGTCAGCTGCGAGCCACCTGTCCGAGCCGTGAGATCACTCAGGAGGAGATCGGAAAACAACCTGTGTGGAATAAACCAGTTGGTCAGGATTTATGGAGGATAGTGAGCGACAGCCTGCTGTTGTCCAGGGGGGTCTGGCAATATTTGTGCATGCATTTCAGCGGTTTTATGACTGTGAATGAACTCTGAAAGCCATTTTACAGTTTTAAGAAATTAATACAGTTGCATCCGAAGGTACTGCTACCATCTTTAGAGCTCCACCAGTCATACTTTTTAAATCAACAGTGGCTAAAAGAGATTTTTAGCCCCTTTTTTAGTTTTTTCTTCTTCTTTTTTATAGCTTAAATACTGTGCAAGTCCGCCAACCCTTCTTTCTGCAGCTAAAGGCAGCATTTTTATTTATTCTTTGACATACCAGATAGCTTAATAAACATTAACAATATTAAAAAGTGAGGAGATAATTCAATTACAATTGCGGAATCAGGTTTTCTGGGTAAAGTGTTTTTGGTCTGCAGGGAGCAGAATCGCCAGCACTAAAACAACAAGCAGTTATTGCTCTTATAGTGTGTGAACTCTCCTCCTAAAGCCCATGATGATGTTTTATAAACACGGCACATTTCAGCCCCGTTCAGCGAGACGTCTTATCTAAATTCCTCAAAAAGCCGACTCTCCGAGGAAAACGTCCCAGAACCAACAATAGCGTGTCAACAGCTGCTTTTGTTCCATCGCTTATTCTGGGATTTGAGCGCTATTTTAACGCAGCAGACGTTAACAGTTTTTCAAGCCCATCTTGGCACTGCCAGGCTTTTATTGTGAATACGGAGCATTTGAGGTAAAAAAAAAATAAAAATACGACTTCAGGTGTTGAGGTGTCGCTGCAGTCCGTTGCATGCGATGGAAAAGGAAGTGAGAAGTCTGACAGATGTGGAGAGCCGAGAACCACAAGATAAAACTCGTATTACTCACAGACTCAGAGACCAAATTGGGAAAAGGCTTTGTTTTTTATTTTCGCTGCTAATCAGTGCAGTGGGATAAGCCCAAGTGCAACAGGAAGACCTGATTAGGTTTCAAAGGAAGTTAGCGGTCACCAAAACCAATCTGGAGCGGCCGGCTCTGACCATCAAGTGAACCTACCGAGAGCCGCTCAGTAAACCGCAGATCATGCATGAAGCAGCGCCGCGCCTTTCAAAGTCTGGAGCCGCGGTTAAACAAGTCTTTTGTGTTTTGTTAAGAGACAGAAAATTAAATTCTCCTGTCTATTTTTCAGGCTGTTGTTCTGAAGCTTCAACGTTGCAGTAGGAAGTTTGAATGTAAATAAAGCGGTGCTTCCTCGATCCTCACTGAGAATGCATCGCACAGAACAATGCAGAAAGCCATATTCGTGTACATATGAAGACATTTTCCACATGAACATTACCAGGAAAGTGTTTATAGATGTTGCACATGTACTGACTTTACTGTTTTATTTGCAAAACAGAAGGACGACGGAGAATTTCCTGCCAAGCCGCCGATGTTGCATGAATAATATTCCGGTGGGAAAAAAGGTCAGCTCCGTGATATTATGAATAAAATAGAATGTTTTCGATGTCGGTTACAGTGAACCGTCTTTTACCCGAGTCTCTGCTCAAATCACGGTTGGACGAGAGAGTGGGCCGCTGGCCCGATCCTTGAGAAGCAGTTGGGGTTCAGCGTCTTGCTCAAGGACATGGCAGGAGGAGCCAGGGGTCAAACCACCAACCCCTCGATTACATGAGGCTCTCTGGTCTCCAAGCCTCAGCGTGGCCCTGAAACTGGTTAGTGTGCTCCGGTACGTTGGTGTGGCTCAATGTGCAGAATACAGTCCTCAATCTCTGGGTCTAAAAAGTGAAGAGCCTTAAACTTCCATTCTCTCTTCTGACCACCAGGGGGCGACTCCTCTGGTTGTATAGAAGTCTATCCTTCATGTGTTCAAGCTGCATTCTCTCTCCTGACCACCAGGGGCGACTCCTCTGGTTGTATAGAAGTATATGCTTCATGTGTTAAAGCTGCATTCTCTTTTCTGACCACCAGAGGGTGACTCCTCTGGTTGTATAGAAGTCTATATAAATTACTCTACTTCTCTTGATTTATTCCCTCAGTAAACATTGTAAACATGAGTTTATGTCTCAATCTCTAGTTTCAAGTCTTCTTCAATACAGCATGATGTTCATTTAGTAAATTATGGTCATTTAGAGTCAAACAGACCAAAAAGCAGGAGATGCTTTAGAGGCGGGGCTACAAGGTGATTGACAGGACAGGTAAACTCATGTTTACAATGTTTAATAATGAATAAATCAAGTATCATATACTTCTATGCAACCAGAGGAGTCGCCCCCTGCTGGTCAGTAGAGAGAATGCAGCGTTAACACATGAAGCATAGACTTCTATACAACCAGAGGAGTCGCCCCCTGCTGGTCAGTAGAGAGAATGCAGGTGTAAGGCACGTCCGCATTGGCTTCACTTTTCAGACGTCAATCAGAGGACGTACAAAAGTAATAATTGCACATAATATTAAGAACTGACCGCTTTAACTCAAACATTTACCTGCAGCGAAGGCAAAATAAACTGTGGGCTTCGTTGCGGCGGTGAAAGGAAATGAGGAAGCAGACGAGCCGCTGACGGCTCTGACGAGGAGACGCTCTCGAGCACAAACACTCTCACGAGACGTTCATTGCCCTTCGTCCGTCACGGCGTCTTAAATGAAGCTTAATTACAGAGTGAAGCTGCAGACAGCCGGTGGGCCGACGTCCCAGCTCTCTGCATGCGGCTTGGGAAGCGCTTCAAGGGGACATCTGATTCTACAGCCGACGGGCCTTTGTACCTGTGTGTGTGGTGTGTGGTGTGTGTGTGTGTGTGTGTGTGTGTGTGTGTGTGCGGTTGCCAGGCAGTTTTAGAAGAAAGGTAAATGCCAAACGGAGAAAACACTTTTCTTTCACGTTTCTCTCCAAGGACGTGACTCCGGAGCTCTTTCAGGGATGAAATGCTGATTCACAAAACACCCTTCAAAGTCTGCGTAGTCGAAACTGAGGAAGGGCGGTCGGGGGGGGGGGGGGGTTACTTTTTCCAGCCAGTGCGGGTTGTGTGTAACCCGACATGTCTAAAGTGTAATTGCTGAGATTGAAACACAGCAGATCTTTTGATTCTCTCCGTGTGAAAGCGGTGTTTCCACACCCCGTGACACGAGCGCTCAGCACAAACATTTATTTCAGATCTCGCCGTTGTTTACAAACTCCCAGTGGCTGATGGGAAGTGAGGCGCCGTGCCGTTCCAGCGCCCCTCTCCCTTATGCAGTGACGTTTCTTCGTGATTGTCATCATGAAGCCGTCTCACCACGACCAGTAACTCAGAGTCGATGCGTTCAAAGTTATGTAACGACAGATGAGGAGGATTCATCCTCTGCCACGAGTTCTGGAACAATCTGCTTTTATTTTGGAGGATTGATTTACAGTCGGGGAGGAAGTGCGACCGAGAGATTTGACGTGTGAAGCATAAAATACGGAGATACACATCGAACAGACGTTCAGTAATCTGCTGTTTATTGACCTCTATCAGCAAGACTCATTTTTATTATTTTAACTTGAATACATTTTTGAAAAAGCGCTGTCCTTGAAAACAATAATCATGAAACACTAAACTTTGGGTTAAAAGCTTAACACAAGCTTCAAAAACATATGTGCTATAATGAGACTTAAAGAATGTTATATTAATATATAGTTATTTATATGTACATTAAGTCAATGTTATGGGATATTGTTACACTTTATATGCCACACATGTCTATATTGCGAATTAACTTACTTCCAATGCTTTATAATCAACTTATAACTGCATTATTACAGTTTTAAACACATTATAAATCATTTTATAAAGACTTATAAGGTCAACTATCTTAATACTTGACACGATTACTTCATGATTATTTTTATTCCCATTGTCATACATCATAATCTTTTATTATAATGCATTAAAGTGTGATTATAAGTAACTATATGTGGTCATTGTTGTCTTGAAGTAAAGTGACAAAAATATTAAATAAATACAAAATATTGAAAAAAAACTTTTATTATTTGTGATAGCTCATAGTTTTCTAGTTGAGCATCAATTTATTGTTGACCTACATTTTCCCGTGATATATATTTTCATGTTCATGTTCATTGAGGGAGTGAATTCTTACACGTCTCCAAACACGTTTGCCCTCATTACTGAGTTCTTGTTCGAATGTGCCGAGTAAAGACGGCAAAAGAAAAACAACCAAATCTTTTGGTTTTCCTCGGCACAGCTGTGAGTCAGACCTGCTTCTTGAAGCAGACCCTGGATCTGCCTCCGTCCCTGTTAGTGGCGGTGTTTACTGCTTGTTGGGTTGTAAAAGTGATCCGGTGGAGAATAAAACTGCTTCTCAGCAAATATTTCAAAGAGTTTTTCAGAAGTTTACGGCCCTGATGCCGTTGTTAGTGTCTTCGGAGCTCAGTTGTTGTCTTTGGTTGGTTCAGAGTAAATATTTCTCCTCCTCTGTTGTGTTAGGAAATGATGCGTACTCAAGGCCGGGGGACGGTTTCCCTACGCAGACTAAATACACTCCTTTTGATTGTTTTTCTTCTACAGTGTGTCATTCGTGTTGGTTTGTGCTCTTTCTTCGTGTGGCTGAAACGTAACGTTTCCTTCACGTCTCTTTTGTTGTCGTTGTGTTTTTGTGCCATCACTGATTTGCCGCCACCGTGAAATTGCTCGGCTATAAACGGCATCACTTTATTGCATCTGTGCAAAGGGTCCGTCGACAACACAGTTCTTGCACCTTCGAGATCAAACGCAAGTGCAACAATGTAACAATTTCTTCTTTTTTTTTAACCATTTATCTGCTTCACTTTTGAGACTTTAAAGTTTGAGTTCAGGACATGTTTTCTGCACATCATTAGCAGCTGATTTAGACCAAAGTTGTATCTGTTCGGGAGCCGCTGGTGCCCGTCTGATAAAGTGTGGAGAAATCGGGTGGTCTGCGGCGGCGGCGGGAGCTCAAGTGATTTGTGGCCTCGAGCCGAGACAGAAAGCAGAAGGGAATTAGAAGACATTTTTAAATTCTAGTCTGGTTTTCTCCTTTTTACAAAATGCCGAGCCAGGAAAGTGGACCGAAAAACATCTTCAGGGTTCTTCGGACAAGCCAACGGGGCCTGCTAGCCGCAAACAAAAAACTGAAATGCTAACATGACGATTGTTGGATAACTCAATTAAACATAAAGGCAATTAGGGTGAAGTCGGTTGGGAGATAATAGCATAGCAGCAGTGAACATATCAATGCAGGGCTCATTAAACCGCCTCTGGGTCAGAGTAACACAATCCGAGGGTATACGAGTCTTTTCGCAGCGCCGGGGCCTCTTCTTGATCTGTTTCCCATCAGTTTCAGAGGGATTGTTTTGGTCAACAGCGCGAGGAGCTTTGTAACGCTGCTTTCAGATCTCTTCTCTTTTGACGGCGGGCTCCAGAGGACATGCGATGCACTGGAATCGTAAACGCTCATATAGAGCGTCGAGGAAGTGAAATCTGCAGTCAATCAGACTCCAGCTGCCAGAGATGGAGTCAGATCCCGGGCGTTTCTTCCAGAAAGAAAGCGACGGGTTCTTTTAAGGGCTCTTTTTACTTCCGTTCTGACCTTTTCAGAGCGAGGCGGCGTCAGATCCTGAGCGTCCTCGGCCTCCGGTCGAGCTCGTATACCTCGCATGACTCTGAACCGCCGGGGCCGCCTCTGGCTTTTGACACGACCACCAGAGGAAATCACTCACTCTCGCCCTCGAAAGACTGCAGTCATCGTCTGGAGGACTCAAGACATGTTTGCCATTATTACTCAAAAGACTTAAGTTTTATGAATCGAAGGCGCCGCGCTGCTTTGACATCATCTTTTCCCAAATCCTGCCTTTTTCTAAACCAGTCGAACAAAATAAACCTTTTGTGGTCGGACCCAAACTTCTGCATCCATAATTCTTGTGATGTTTTGAACGAAAAGGGTGAGCTGAAGACTTGTTCTGGACCATGAGAGGCGTCGGTCGCCCGCTAGCTCTCGGCCCCCCTCGTCCTTCAGGGGTCTGGCAGCAGATCTCTTCTCTGCAGCGGCTGCATCACGGCTCCAACTCCAAATCTGCTCCGGAGGTTGTGGCCTCGTTGGAATGCATCCACAAGCACTCAACCTCTCTCTCTCTCTCGCTCTCTCTCTCTCTTGCTGTCATATAGGGTCGCTGCTTCTTTTTTTTTACTGTCTTAAACTCTCTCTCTCTCTCTGACGTGAGCACATCCTCCCTCCTTGTTTGACTTCCCTCTGAAGCCAGAAGATGGGAACTCGCTTTGTGCACATTGCAGCTGGAAAAATAGGTCTGATGTCTCTGTCAAGCTTCACCAACAATACGCTTGTTGTCCTGAGGGACATTTAAAAAAAGACCAAAAAAAACGTTTTCACAGAATTAAACCAAAAGCAAATATGTTGTTTCCTGTTGCTGGAGGACTTTTGAAAGCGGTTTACAGTAGCGTTGGATGGGATACCGATACTATAAAGGTATCGCAGTGCCATTAAAAGAATAATTTTTATAAGTACTGGTACTTCAAGTATGATAATAATAATATTGTATTCCCGTGATGTAGTACCACTCTCCGCCTGAATTGTCACTTACTGGTGGAGGGTGGCGCTGTTTTGCAAAATAAATCATATTAAATGCTGTTTCATGTGATACCTGGTTGCAAACATGAAGTTATCTATCAAAGAAGTTGCAAACTCAGATTACTGCACACCATGCACATTTTATTTATTAATACAATTTAAAGTTTAATATTAGACATGTATCAGTTGCTTTAAGTAAAATATGAATAAATGCCTGGACAACAGTGCGTTTGGGAAGAGAATTTTAATAAGAATGAGATTTTTCTACCTTGTTCACATATTTTTGGATGATTTTTTCAAAAATGATTGCCCACGGATTTGTCATTTAACATTTCAAAGGAATTTGTTCAGCATTTTGGGAAATGCGCATAGTTTTTAGCCTTGATGAAAAGATGTATACCACTCTCACCGGTCATCTGTGCGTTGAGAATAGACCTGGAGTTAAGAGCCGATTAGCTTAGCTTAGCATAAACCCAAGAGACGGGGGGACACGGGGAGACAGGCTCTCCAAAGTTAAACAGTTCTGGCCGAGTTTAAATATCTCAAAGAAAAATTAGTTAATTTAGTTTAAGTTTTGGATCTCCTGGATCGTCAGTATCGATGTCTGTGCTCCAACCTCACTGTGACAGCAAGACTCCAGAGAGTTCACTGCATTCGGCCAAGAAACCTCTTCATCGTGGCCACTTTGTCTCTCTAGGAATGATGGGCTGGCAGTTGAGCGGCTATGAGGCCGAGCGTAAACACAACCAGGACGCATCGGGGCGGTGATTTAAAATCTCGTGTCTGCAGCCGCCTCGGGGGAGCGGGTCTTCAAGAGGCACCGGGCCACAAATTGGTCATTGGTCATTGGTAAATCGATGCTTCCACATAAGCCGCATGTGTCATCGCTGTACTTTGGACCAAAAACATTACGTCGCCGACCGCAGAAGCGAAAGCAGCGTAAAAAGCGCACATTCTTCAACGTAAACGGCTCAAAACAAGTGAGAAAAACTAACAAGAAACTCAACATCTTGTTATTGTCGTGTGTTTTGTTTTCCAGCAACGCTGTCAGTAGAGCGGCGTAATGTCCCAACAATGTGAACGCAGCGAAAAACCTCCAGACTCCACCTCTCGCTGCATCTCCACCTTCTGTAATGTGTCTGCTGCCTCGGCGGTTTGTGCATTCTGGCCTGAACGCTGTAAGTGAGGACCCCCGCCGCCATCGCTCCCCTGTGCTCGTCTGGAGGACGTCTGCAGCGAGAGGTCACTCGTTCATCCTGCAGGTGAAAACAGATGCTTACCCCTCACCGAGAAAGCAGGCGTGTTGCATCATGACTGCACAGCTCGAAGCCCAGAGAGGAGGGAGGAGGGGGGAGGAGGAAGGAGGGGGTTCAGCCTCCCACAGCGGCGCTCCTAATTATGGAGTTAAATGTCAAGACATTACCGAGGGAATTTTAATCAAAGAGTTCAGCGTCCATCTATTTTGCAAACACTTGGAGTCACTGGTACTTCCTCCTCCAGGATGGGAGATGTTGTGTGGCGGCTCGACTTCCTGATTAACCTCTTTGAAAAAGTACAGCAATGTGTTGGAGTTTTTAATGTTAAGGTGACGTTTTTTTGGAGATTTACTGCTGTTGGCACTAAAGTATTAAGAAAAAGTACCAGAATAACAATGTAAAAATACTCCATGATAAGGGAAAGAGTAGAGATACATAGTATTGTCATGAAAATGTATTTGTTGGGGTTGTTGTCCTTGTGGCTGATATATTATTACATTAGATTATAATTGTTTTTACTGGTGCAATAATTAGTATTATATATATATATATATATATATATATATATATATATATATTCATTTTGTATTTTCTAATCTTTGCATTTTTTGGTGAAATATTGGATAATTGTACTGCTTTTGGCCTGAAACAGTTGTTTATATCAAACATTGCTGACACCTCATAGACATTAAACGTGACGAGGAGTCACAACTACAGACGTTTTGTTTTGAGACATCGGCAGACAAAAGGGTTTAGGAACCGCTGGTTAGATGCAGGAAACATTATTCACCACAGCTGAGCTGACGGCATCACTTTCAGTCACCAGAAGAAGTGGACATGGATCAAATCCACAAGGATGTTATGTGATTTAGTATTTTATCGTCGTGCATCTTCTCGAAAATCAATTGAGACAGAGACCGTAAATGGATAAAATAATCAGACAGGATGGTCTTATTTCGGCTAATCGAGCCAAACATTGAGGCTCTTAATCACATTGATGGAGTTTAATTGGCAACATTGCCCACAATGCATTTGCTTCGTTTCACAGCTGATGATGATGATGATGCTCTTCATCAAGGCACTGTGTCATCTCACATGAACACCGGTGTTTAGATTCAAACTGTTTTGGTAAAATCTCTGACGGCTGACCTTCCTATCATTTAACTTCCTATACGTCGTAAACCGCCGTTATTTTCCCAACATGTGAAACTCCGATGCACGAAGCTCAAAGTATTTCAATGCGCTCAGCTTCAGGATTGGGTATTAAAGATTTATTCATTCTTTGGCTAAACACAAAAAAGCTTGAATCATAAAACACTTCCTGTGAGTGTTTCTCTTAAAACACCAAAATTGTTCAAATCACCGAGTTTAAAAGCGAATGTGTTTGAATTAAAATAAAAAACCTCAAGGTTTTCCTGTTGAAATATAAAAGCTTTAACTACGTGAACTTTAACAACGGCACGTCAATAAACGGCGGATCAGAGTTAGCGTGCGGTGTGTTCGGGGGTATGGCGGGATTTCAGAACTTTAAAGAACCTCGAGTCCAACATGGCCGCGGCGTCCGAGAGCAGCGATGCGCGACTCGGCCGCGAGGACGATTAACCGGAGCGGAGCGGTGACGGAGCGCTCGGTGATGAGAGCCAGACAGTGGAACGGGTTTGTGAGGCGAAGCAGAGCCAGAGACTAGAACCCATTACATGAGTTCATGATTTCTAGGGAGGAAAGAGAGGAAGAAGAAGAAGGAAAAAAGGGAAGGGGGGGGAGGGATGTTTTACGGCTCAAAACTGAAACCGACGTCACTTTTCAGACGCAGCGATGCCTGAAACCCAAAATGTTACGGAGACAATCAGGAATTTGATCCGCGGTCCAAGTTTGTAAATATCCCGTTTCTCCTCTCCAACGGGGCCGTCGCTGACGGATGGAAAATGTAATTTTTTGAGAACTTTCTTTGTGTCAACGGAGCATGCTGTAAATTTTAGTGAGAACATTTTTTTGTCCAGTAAATCATTTCATAACAAGGGCCTCCTGGGGCGACGGCGCTACAGCAAATACAGATTTATTTTTTAAAGTAGCGCTCATCACAGACAATAAAGAATCAACCCGATTTATACTGCAGACCCCAAATGCAGCGATGTCATTTCCTCGAGGAGCTCGTGTCATAACTGTGTGATGAAGAGTCCCCGAGAAGATTTATGGAAGCGCACTTTATGAAAGCTGCACTTTATGAAAGCTGCACTTGGCCTTTTCACTGCATCTGAAAACCAATACAGTCTCCCTCACACATGACAACGATCTGATTGATTTTCAAACAAATGCTGGTTTCTTTTTTCAGTTGAAACAGATGTAATGTTTCTCCACATTCATGTTTGCTCACTGACGTTTACACCAATGGCTCCTGCAGCAATAAGTGTAGAGGGAAGTTGATTATTAACCATCTGACTAAGTAAAAAAAAAAATTAAAAATGTTTGTACGAGTCTTTGTGCTGAAAACAGATTTTTAATACGGTTTTATTTGATTGCAATTCAGTTGGTTTTCAGACCTCACTACTCAGAAGTTGTGCCGCATTTTGACCGGAGTCCAGGTCATCACACAAACGATTCTGCTGCGTTTAACAAAAGGTGAAAAGGGGAAAGTGAAGGTTTAAAGAGTAACGTCAGTTTTGGACGTGTCAGTTTCCTCTTGCCACACTCATTCACTTCATTTTCAAAACAAACCTCCGACGTATGATGTTCATTTAGTAAATGATGGTCCTTTTAGAATCAAATAGACCACAGAGCAGGGGATGCTTTAGGGGCGGGGCTACAAGGTGATTGACAGGTCTCTACCAGGGCCTATATATATATATATATATATATATATATATATATATATGCTCTATTAGGTTACACCGCCAAAGTACACCCACCAAGTAAGAGCAAACAAAAAGCTTTTACTTTTGATTTTCCACCTGTGTTTAATCCCAACACTGCAATTTAAGTTCTGCAAATACAGTCAATGTCTCGGTTCTCATGTGAGGATGTCCGTCTTTGTTTGAGTTTCTAAAAGTTTGAAATACTGCATGAGGGTCACGACCAAAGCCCCTTTTTCACATGATGAGCTCCAAATATCCAGACTGAGACTAAATCAACTCAATTCGTGTCCCTTGATGGAACCACCCCCCGCCCCCTAAAAATAGGAGTCACAACGTCCGCAAGGCAGCACTTAACTGGCATGAAGAAGTGCCTTCTGAGCGTTTGGCCTCATTACAGTAACGCAGTGACACAGATTGTTGTGATCAATACATCGCCTCCCACTGCGTCCGCCTGCTGGGGAGAAGTCAATGAAAGCAGAACTCAAACTGTTCGCACTGAAGGTAAATCATCAGTGAAGTCATCCATGCGTGTGGTTCCATTTTCAGATGTCCCAAAAGCCAGCACAGTTTGACTGTAGCACAACAAAAAACACTTTCAATTAATAAATGTCCCGGCTGAGATTGGAACCAGAGTCTGTTGATGTCATTGAGCATCGACGCCAACCCTGTGAGGACGCTGGAGCGTGTGATGCTTTTCTGAACATTTCGAGGTGACTCATTTTTATTGTTCACACCTGAACACGTCTAGAAAATATATAAAGAGAACGACACCTGCTGCTATTTTGCTTTTAATCAAACATATTTCCAGTTGAGCTGCATGTCTGTTTCCTGAGGTGATGACATGGTGATGGAGGGAATCATTGGGTTTTTTTCCCGCCACTTATTGGCTTCACTAAAACAAATGTGCGAAGGCTAAGTGGGGTACTAACAGCTGATTAAAAGTCTCTAAAAATCATTGAAATAAAATCAATACTTTGCCCTCCACTGGAAGGCAATGTGAGCAATAAATGAGATCAAAACTAGAGATAAATCAGCTTTTATAAATGATTTCAGCTATTTATGTGTTCAGCATCATCATGAAATATAACCCATAAAGCAAAACGGTCATTTACAAGCCGAGGTATTGATTTAAAATGTTACAGCACTTCCTTTCGTTAAATGAAAAGCACAACTCACAGCGGTTTGACGTCGACTGTGATTGTTATTTCAGGACTTCTGGAAATGGTTTGCTATGTTGTCATAACTTCTAATATTGTTTAATATGTTGTTTTGACTCTTGACTTTTGAATATATATATATATATATATATATATATATATATATATATATATATATATATATATATATTCCTCTTTGTGCATTTATTGCAAACTGTACATCCTATTCTAATTTATTAAATCAAAGAAGAAGAAAAAAACAGGAAAGAAAGCAGGCGAGCTAACTAAGCCAGCTGGAAATAATAGTTATAACAATATATCTCAGTTTATTTATGTGTTCTCTTCTGGGATTCTTACTCCCGACTATCATTCTGTGCTCAGGATCACCGACGGCCGCCATGGCCTTTCCTTCCGGCCTTGATAATCACCCAAAACCGGCTCCTCCTTCTTCTCACCCTCCTTTTGGAGTCTTTCAAGTCGGAGAATAAATGAGAGCGTTCTCCTTTTCTGTGTTTGAAATATAGATAGGAAAAAAAAGAGTGTATTTTAAACAACTAAAACACAGCCACAGATCTTTGATCCATGTCGGGCATAACTGGACTTTTAACAATATTAACTTTATCTATAAGCTACAGCACAACACAGTAGGATATAACAACAATAAACAACTTACAAATATTGGTCTTTTTGTAAAAATCAGTTTTTTGTTAAAGCATTTCTTTCAAAAAAAGATAATGCCATAACTGTCTGCAACCCATTGCTTATCTTCCAGCAGTTTGTACTCCACTTGAAAGATTTGCTCGGATTTATTTCGCCCCTGGAAGCAACTTGATGGTGGCGGTTCCATTGAAATGAACAGATTTATACGGTTTAAATGCTGGTGTGATCCGGCCTGAAGCCCGTCTACTCGTGCACTATTATAAAAAGATTGAAGTGCACGGCATGCCACGGTTTTACAACAGAGCTCGCCCACAACTTCATGATTTTGAATACCTGTTTTTAAAGTCCCATGCATCTCCAGTTGGGACGTTCCATGACAACATACAGTAGTGTTGGCATCGAGATGGATTAAGTCCTGATGCAATGGGGGAGATTGACTGGAGAACCTGCAGAAACAGAACATATGTTTGGCTCACACGGATGAGGTCAGTGTTGCTGCAGACTCACCGGACCCCTCCGGCGTGGAGCTGAAACACACAGCGCTCTCTGGTCAGGAGCTAGCTGAAAGCAATAAATTGAACGAAAACGGAACCAACTCAAAGGGGAAACTATTCATCCCAGCCCTATAACTCTTCCTGCTCCTTTTTCCCCCCTATTATATTTTATGTTCAAGCTTTTTTTTCCCGCACTGATTGCATTAGCAGGCCCCGAAGAGGCCTTGGAAGAACAAAGCCGTCATAGCTGGAAGCAGAGCCAGCTCAGAGGAGGAGGAGCCCGGAGGTCTGGAGGGCCAAACACAGCTACATAATGAGTAAAAGGCTCTCGTGTCATCTTGTAAATGACTTCCTCTACGCACACTCCAAGGGATTGTTGTGTTTTTATCTTTCTGTTGCAGTTGTCTGTGCCCCGTTTGCTTCACTCATTATGTTATGGTCCTTTTTGTTTTATCGGCTGTGTAACGAGTGTAAACAGAAGTGTATTCTGGTAGTAATAGTATTCTGGCAGAGGCAGTTGTAGTAGTGGTGGTGGTAGTAATCCGATTTGGGGCGGAGGCGTCCCTCTTGTTAGCAATAGGACCAGAATCCACCTCCCTTGTCAACCTGCCATCATCCATCCACGAGTAGCAGAAAGTATGCAGGGTTAGAGTTTAGTTCAATATGCCTGATTCATTGAGTGTAGTAGTAGTAACAGTACCAGTAGTAAAGGCTGTGGTAGTAGTAGTAGTAGTATTAGTGCCGGGGCGTCAGGGCCTGCTAAGCCTTCTCTGCTGGCCTAAACAGAATCACAAAGTTATAGCTATTTTATAATTTAATTTCAAATACTACATGTATTATAATTATTTTTCCCTATTAGCTTATTTTGTCATTGCATAGCTCCTGTCTTGTCTGTTCCTCCTGCCTTGTCTGTCTGCTTCTGGTCAGCGCGCTGGTGCAGCTTGGTGGCGGTATGCACCTAGTCAAGTTGGTTGGGATCTGCCATTAAACTAAAGAAGAAGAAGAAGAAGAAGAAGAAGAAGAAGAAGAAGAAGAAGAAGAAGAAGAAGAAGCAGACTTTCCCTGCAGACTTTTCCTGTGGACACTGTATAACTTGGACTGCTGTCCTCCCCGCCCCGCAAAGCATCTCACCCTGCTTCGCCACCCAAGGCGCGATAGAAAGCAGGTCTGCGCTATCTTGCTGCTAGCTAGGTCGCGAGCTAACCAGCGCTCGCTGTTAGCTCGCGAGTAGTAGTAGCAGTATAAGCAGTAGTGGTAGCTGTTGTGAAGGCTGTAGTTGTAGTAGTAGTAGTAGAAGCTGTAGTAGTAGTAGTAGTAGTAGTATAAGCTGTAGTAGTAGTAGTAGTAGTAGTATAAGCTGTAGTAGTAGTAGTAGAAGCTGTAGTAGTAGTAGTATAAGCAGTAGTGATAGTAGTTGTGAAGGCTGTAGTTGTAGTAGTAGTAGTAGAAGCTGTAGTAGTAGTAGTAGTAGTAGTAGTAGTAGTAGTAGTAGAAGCTGTAGTAGTAGGAGCTGTAGTAGTAGTAGTAGTAGTAGTAGTATAAGCAGTAGTGATAGTAGTTGTGAAGGCTGTGGTTGTAGTAGTAGTAGTAGTAGTAGTAGAAGCTGTAGTAGTAGTAGTAGTAGTAGTAGTAGTAGTAGTAGTAGTAGTAGAAGCTGTAGTGATAGTTGTTGTAGTAGTAGAAGCTGTAGTAGTAGTAGTAGTAGTAGTAGTAGTAGTAGTAGTAGTAGTAGAAGCTGTAGTGATAGTTGTTGTAGTAGTAGAAGCTGTAGTAGTAGTAGAAGCTGTAGTAGTAGTAGTAGTAGTAGTAGAAGCTGTAGTGATAGTTGTTGTAGTAGTAGAAGCTGTAGTAGTAGTAGAAGCTGTAGTAGTAGTAGTAGTAGTAGTAGTAGTAGTAGAAGCTGTAATAGTAGTAGTAGTAGTAGTAGTAGTAGTAGTAGTAGTAGTAGTAGTAGAAGCTGTAGTAGTAGTATAAGCTGTAGTAGTAGTAGTAGTAGTAGTAGTATAAGCTGTAGTAGTAGTAGTAGTAGTAGTAGAAGCTGTAGTAGTAGTAGTAGTAGTAGTAGTAGTAGTAGTATAAGCTGTAGTAGTAGTAGTAGTAGTAGTAGAAGCTGTAGTAGTAGTAGTAGTAGTAGTAGTAGTAGTAGTAGTAGTAGTAGTAGAAGCTGTAGTGATAGTTGTTGTAGTAGTAGAAGCTGTCGTAGTAGTAGTAGTAGTAGTAGTAGTAGTAGTAGTAGTAGAAGCTGTAGTGATAGTTGTTGTAGTAGTAGAAGCTGTAGTAGTAGTAGAAGCTGTAGTAGTAGTAGTAGTAGTAGTAGAAGCTGTAGTGATAGTTGTTGTAGTAGTAGAAGCTGTAGTAGTAGTAGAAGCTGTAGTAGTAGTAGTAGTAGTAGTAGTAGTAGTAGAAGCTGTAATAGTAGTAGTAGTAGTAGTAGTAGTAGTAGTAGTAGTAGTAGTAGAAGCTGTAGTAGTAGTATAAGCTGTAGTAGTAGTAGTAGTAGTAGTAGTATAAGCTGTAGTAGTAGTAGTAGTAGTAGTAGAAGCTGTAGTAGTAGTAGTAGTAGTAGTAGTAGTAGTAGTATAAGCTGTAGTAGTAGTAGTAATAGTAGTAGTAGTAGAAGCTGTAGAAGCTGTAGTAGTAGTAGAAGCTGTAGTAGTAGTAGAAGCTGTAGTAGTAGTAGTAGTAGTAGAAGCTGTAGTGATAGTTGTTGTAGTAGTAGAAGCTGTAGTAGTAGTAGAAGCTGTAGTAGTAGTAGTAGTAGTTGTAGTAGTAGTAGTAGTAGTAGTAGAAGCTGTAATAGTAGTAGTAGTAGTAGTAGTAGTAGTAGTAGTAGAAGCTGTAGTAGTAGTATAAGCTGTAGTAGTAGTAGTAGTAGTAGAAGCTGTAGTAGTAGTAGTAGTAGTTGTAGTAGTAGTAGTAGTAGTAGTAGAAGCTGTAATAGTAGTAGTAGTAGTAGTAGTAGTAGTAGTAGTAGAAGCTGTAGTAGTAGTATAAGCTGTAGTAGTAGTAGTAGTAGTAGTAGAAGCTGTAGTAGTAGTAGTAGTAGTAGTAGTAGTAGTAGTATAAGCTGTAGTAGTAGTAGTAATAGTAGTAGAAGCTGTAGTAGTAGTAGTAGTAGTAGTAGTAGTAGTAGTATAAGCTGTAGTAGTAGTAGTAATAGTAGTAGTAGTAGAAGCTGTAGTAGTAGTAGAAGCTGTAGTAGTAGTAGAAGCTGTAGTAGTAGTAGTAGTAGTAGAAGCTGTAGTAGTAGTAGTAGTAGTAGTAGTAGTAGTAGAAGCTGTAGTAGTAATAGTAGTAGTATAAGCTTTAGTAGTAGTAGTAGTAGTAGTAGTAGTAGTAGTAGTAGTAGTAGTAGTAGTAGTAGAAGCTGTAGTAGTAGTAGTAGTAGTAGTAGAAGCTGTAGTAGTAGTAGTAGTAGTAGTAGTAGTAGTAGTATAAGCTGTAGTAGTAGTAGTAATAGTAGTAGTAGTAGAAGCTGTAGAAGCTGTAGTAGTAGTAGAAGCTGTAGTAGTAGTAGAAGCTGTAGTAGTAGTAGTAGTAGTAGAAGCTGTAGTAGTAGTAGTAGTAGTAGTAGTAGAAGCTGTAGTAGTAATAGTAGTAGTATAAGCTTTAGTAGTAGTAGTAGTAGTAGTAGTAGTAGTAGTAGTAGTAGTAGTAGAAGCTGTAGTAGTAGTAGAAGCTGTAGTAGTAGTAGTAGTAGTAGTAGTAGAAGCTGTAGTAGTAGTAGAAGCTGTAGTAGTAGTAGTAGTAGTAGTAGTAGTATAAGCTTTAGTAGTAGTAGTAGTAGTAGTAGTAGTAGTAGTAGTAGAAGCTGTAGTAGTAGTAGTAGTAGTAGTAGTAGTAGTAGTATAAGCTTTAGTAGTAGTAGTAGTAGTAGTAGTAGTAGTAGTAGTAGTAGTAGAAGCTGTAGTAATACCAGACAGGTGAGCTGTGGGAAAGACCATCTTAGAGGTTGACAAACTGCCGTCTGGATCTTTTTAGTGGTTTGTAGCTCGGAGCTCAGCAGCATCACAGACTGCTTCTATCCACCTACCTTTCAGCAGTAGCTGGTGACCGGACGGGACTTGGAGATCAGAGCTTCGAAGTGCTGTGGGTGGACGAAGAAGCGAGGTCTTGTTTACCTCTCACTGTAGTGGCTGCACTGCATGCGATTCATGAATAAACCTCTTTCCTTTGCATCCTCTCGCTGTCGTCATTCTGCTGCAAGAGTTCATGGACGTTATCGCCGTGCCCGCTATGAACGAATCACGGAAATTGCTGTAATTATCTCTCAACCAGATCCTCTTCATGTTTACTACCTTTAAGCCCATGTTTTTCCTCGTCGCATTCATCCGGAGGAGGGGGGGAGGAAATATCAATATGGCTTGCATCAAGTCAGAGAATAAATTATTCCTAATTGCTTACAGAGAGCGGTGACGCTTGGGGGGTTTTGTGGGGAGTCAGCGGGGGCTGCAGACCGGTGTACAGTAGGTCATGTATTACATAAAGCTGCAGAGTAAAAGTACACAAAACAGAACTATGTTTCTCAATGTGTTTTTGAACTTTTAAGGGTAGTTTTCAAAATAAAATCGACGTATTTTTCTAATATTTTTCCTTTGGTTTGACCCTCACCGCTTTGTTTGCTCATGCTTTTGACTTATCATTATAATTTAGATAATACATCAATTGATGTAGTTGATTTGGAAGGAAGGCTGGAAAACAAATGACTCAGTTCAGTAAATACATTTTAACATTTGCAGCCTTTCCCCTTTTTAATGCACCGGAGAATACAATAATAGTAACAACCAATCAGTGCCAGTTGTTGTTCTTGTGTCCTTTCTGTGGCTTCATTCACATCGGAGAAAGTCGAGTTGGAATTATTCTACCATGCAGTTTTAAGTGTTGTAATTATTATGAGTGCACAGTCTAACGAGATTAGAAGAAACGACTCAACAGTTGGAGTAATTAAAGTGGGAGTCATGGTGCAGATAAAAAAGAACTGGTGCAGAAAGAAATGTCATATCGTGTGCAAACTACGGCTTCAGTCAACACAATGCGGAGTGAAATGAAGCTAAATGTAAATACTGGAGGAAAACAGGTGTGCTTGCGAGACAAAACAGCTTTTATTTAGCCTGATAAATTAGTCTAGGTCTAACGCCGATGTCATGAAATTGATTTGAAACCCTGCTGTTATAGTACAGTTCATTAATGTTTCCACCGCTATAGTGGTAAAACTATGGTACTAATACTAAAGAAAACTGAGGATTTTGTGGCGCATATATGTGAAAATGCACTTTAATAAATACCAGAAAGATATGTTTGACTTGGAACCAAAATGACCAGTAAAACACCATGTGTTCCCTTGTCCGGACAGCTGAGTGAGAAAATTTAGAGGAACTATTAAATTGAACAATTGGGTTGTAATTCTGCCAGAGGAGAGAATTTCACTGTCGGCTACAACCCACTGACAGAGCTAGTGATTATTCAATTCAACGTCTGAAAGGGTATATTACTTTAAGATAGGTAAGATTCCCCAAACCACATGTTTTTTATTTGAAAACAATAGAAAATGTTTCAACTTTGACAAGCCGACTCGTTCACTAGCAGTGGTTTTGTTTATTCATAATCATCTCTTTGTAACAAACCATAAACATGACATATTTCAAATGAGACCACATGGAACCACGTTCTACTGAGCCGCAAGATGAAATCTATAATTTCAGCTTGTGTGTTGATGTTTTCGGATACTTGGACATGGAATCCCGGGCTTTACGTCCAAATAGTAACTGCAGCCGTCTTTCTGAAAAAGACTCTGCTGCTGTGTAGCTACATTGGTGTGGGACCTTAATTTAATTTGCACTGCCCACATGCAATGCAATGGCAAAGCTTCCCTTTTTTTGTAATTGAAACTTGCCAAAGCTGCAAAACATGGAGTTCTGAGTGCTGGTGCTGGTCCAGGTCTTGTGCTTTCCTACTCGGAGGCCTTTGGCTCCATCTATTCTACCTGCAAATGGGAAGTCAATGTGAATCACACCATTTGTTTTTCCACTTATGAGCATAAATAGTTATTTTTTATCCACTGTGACTTGCTTGTGAATATACAGTCGTAGTCTGTTTATATTTGAGCTCATTTTGGAAGCTCAGGAATGTTCTCTCGTGTTTGTTTTGTTTTCTTCTTCCGTTTACTTCCATCCAATCCTCCAGTTTTACTTTGATTGACACCTTCTCTGGCGCAGTTTGAATTATCTGGATACAGTAACCTTCACACATCTGCTGCCTTAATACGATTTAGAAAAAAAGGCTAAGAACATTATTTTGAAATGTATAATTTAATCCAGAGCTGATGTGTTCGGAAAATTTGCCGATTGGGGATTTTCAGCTTCTCTCCGTGAACAGAGAGTACAAATTCTTTTATCGCTGAGAGTCCCAAAAGAAGAGGTTGAAACTGGTCTTTGGCTGGACAAAACCAGTTAAATTAGCACCTTAAAATGCCATTTATTAGAGGCATTCCCAGCCAGTCCACAGAACCGAATGATAGCACAGGTGGCTTGATCCACAGTGATCTCATGTTTTAGTTACGTCCCAAGTAACACGATAATTGGAGCAATGAATGTGGCAGTTGAGGGACGGAGTCTGTACCGGAGACCAGGCTCTTTGAATTACTGAATCTTGGATGATACGTCCTGGCTGTGGACTCCACTGTAAATAAATGCCAGAGCACACCCTTGCTGAATCTGGCTGAAGGTGCGATTATCTCTGGCGGCTAAATAAAGGGCACGTTGGCTCGCAGAAGTGCCGGAAAGCTGTTTTCCAAGGACAGCGGATCCCCAATGCCTCGCATGTGGATCCGAGACGTCTAATACTCATGAGCCGATTTGTACTACTGTTTCTTTTTGCACATGTTGTTTTGGATGAGTGATGATCCGTCTCCTGTCCATGAGTCTGCAGATGAAGACCAAGCGCTGCAGAAATGAGGAGACTCCAGAGGGGGCTTCGTGTGATGCATGTCTGGCGATGCACAACGATAAGAAGATATATGCGGACGCTAAAGGTTTAGCATTTATCTGAATAGGTTTTTTTAACTCCTAAATATCCTCATGATCTAATTAGAGCGATTTATCTCCAGGGTTTGAGAGTGTGCCATTGTGACAATGGCAGTCTTCATAAAGTGTCCCTATATTAATTTTTTTATCAGCTGCATCAAAAGCTGCAAGGTGGCCTGTCAGAGAGGAAAAACAACACTATTTAACATTTTACAGTTGGGGAGGATTGCATCTTTTTGCTTTTCTAAAACAAAAAGTCATGACAAACAATGTAAAGTGCTGCTGCTACTGACCGAGTCCCCTCTGCCCAAGTCGGGTGTCGAGCCGGGGCTGGTCCCTACCTTTGGTGGTTGTCAGGGAGCTAGCGGGGAGCTAGCGGAGAGCTAGCGGAAGTTAGCGGAGAGCTAGCGGAAGTTAGCGCGGAACTAGCATGAGCGCCAGCTGGCTACAGCGGGGTGCAAATGGTGACAATGACCGAAGGTAGTAGCGGCGACTCTTACGGTAGGCTAATATATTAGCACATCCACGTTTTCTCACGAGACAAATAACTCAAATTAAACATTTATTTCAGGTCTTTTGTCACGCAGAAAAGAAATGTAACAACCAAAAGCCAATGCTGTTAACTCTTTACACACCGGCAGGTAAAACCAGGATTGTTTGGATACCAAACTGATGCAATACTGAATGTCTCTGGCCTATTGAGTGTGTTTCCGCTCCTGATCTCAAGGATTCTGGAGTTGTATCTGATGGCTGGGCTCGTTGCTCTGGGGCGGCTGGTGATTGCAGCCACAAAGGGCTTACAAACAATCAGTGTGCAGGATCCAGTCTGCTTCAGAGACATGTCTCCCACCACATGTTTAGTTTTTATTTATGTTAACAGAAGGTCTTCTCTCAACGTCAATACCATAAAACATCCTTTTCCTTTGTGTTTGTTCATGTTGGCTGTAAAGTGAGGTTCACCCGTAGGTAACACGGAGATGACTGGAAACAGATTGTGCTTTTTTATGTATGGCAGCTGATTTCCCTCAACGGACAAACTCCATCCAGTCTTTCCCTCAAAATCAGCAGCGTATCAAACAATGATGAATTTAGATTGGATATCCCGTCTTAACCGCCATTCATTTTGTGAATTTCAACCATAAGTCCTTAAGTGTTGCATCCTTTTTTTTTTTTTTCACGGCTTTTCAAAAATAAAACCCTAAATCATGAGAATATTCCTTCACCGACTTTTGTGATTGAACTCCTTCCAGCTCTATTTGTCAGCGTTTAGCACTTAAAGCCCCTCATGGTTTTATTGTCCCAGTTAGAGCCGTGATCGTGGATTAAAATATCAAAGGCAGAGAGAGGGAACGAGAGCTGAACCAACATACAGAGAGGGACGTAGTGAAGAACTAAGCCTGGAGAGATGCTTAGAGTGGCTGTCCAACTCAAACAGACACTTTGCCAGCGCTCCAACCTCAGCGAGCCATCCATCACTGGATAGGGACATTATGGCGAACATGTTTTCAGCCTTTGGGTCCATAGGTGCAAGGTAAAGCCTTTTATATTTAGATTTAAAAGAGGGAGGGTTCGGTGAATTAATGCAGGCTGAGTTGTTTGTCTTTTAAGAAATCAGGGCTTTCACCTTCTCTCTCAAAGACTCCCCAGCCATTACTTGGAAAGGAGATTTCTGCCTCCAGCGAGGTGTCAGCTTTTTCCCCTGTACGCAAGACATCACTCAAATTAATCTTGAACCGTCTTCTTAAATGGAACATGTGAGGTTCTGAGGGAATATGAAATATCTCACAATGACTGCTAAGTGTTTTTACTTTGGTTAAATGTATTATTTTTGAGAGAAAAGAATAGTGTTTTTTTCCATTAAGAGCAAATGGGCAAACAGCCCTTGTTTTAGTAAAAAGTAAACCTGTCCACAGTCGTTACCCACTATAGGATCACAGCAATATGCATTACAATCAGAGGATTTGCTGACAGCACAAAGTAAACTGAGCTGAAACAAGCCAATCAGATTAGGCTCGCCTTGTCACATTTATTTAGAAAAATAAACCTTTGTAAAGGGGCATCATATTTTTCACAAAAGCCAACCAGAGCAGACAGGGCTTTTTTTCTTCATTTTTCTTAATGGAACATTTAATGGAAACAAGTTTGAACCTGAAAATGAGCATGATGTGACCCCTTTAATGGAACATTCTTGTCTCTCATATCTGAACCAAATATCCATAAACACATCATGATAATCCATCGTGTAGTTCTCGAGACATTTCCACAATGTTCACCACACTTTTCAAACTCTCGGTAGCGTTAAAGGAAACATTGGGTGATCACCAATAATGTTGGAGACCTTGAATGAATGTTCAAATTGGATGACAATCCATCAAATAGATGTTGAGATATTTCAGGACCAAAGTGAAGCACCGACCAACCAAATGCAACACTTTGAGCAGCAAGGACTTCCTTTGTGGCCATTGAATCCTCCGTTTCTTCAAATATTTATCTACTGCTCCACAACTGCATAGGAGCTGCTCTCTGCTAGTCCGTTTCCACCACTTGTACCCGACAACATCCCCAAAAACTGTCAGCAATCTGACGCTCAGCATTCTCAGAGTCTGGAACGTGAACTTCGACCTGGTGAATGATCACAAAGCCTGGATTCATTTCCTCTCCTGGTCCCTCTGCGTGGTCTTAGACCAACTTGACTTGACGCAGCGCCAAATTTCACTTCGCTATGAAATATCTGGTGCTTTCAACACAGCTGCAAACGCAGGGATGCACGGTATGCATTGGAGTATTCTTGAGTATTCATTAGCCAGTGTTTGGGTTCACAGGCACTGAGTAATTTAGTTTGCACTAAATGCACACAACCACACACACATAGACACACACATACATACATACGCATCCACAGACAAAATGTTATGGTGTCCATGTGTGAATGAGGTAATTACACAATGTTGTTCACGATGATAATGCTTCACGGCTCATTAGGCCCTCATTCCAAACCGTTTCCAGTCAACTCAGCTGTTGCAGGTAACCCTTCCTTCACCTTTTTCGAACACTTCCCATGCGGTGATGGGCAAAATAATAAAAAAAAAGATAATCCCAGCTGCAACATATCAGCCCCTCTCCCCTTATGTTTCTTTTATTTGAGGAGTCAGATGATACGTGTGTCCGCTGGGACTCGCAGCAGGGCCTCAATCATCGAGGAATACAGGCAGAAGAACATCCTGTAAGGCTTCCTGCAATCTGAAAGGCCAGTATCTTTCCAGAAGGGAACGTCATCCTCTAAGGTTTACCGTAGACACGTTTCTCAGCCTTCTTAGTTTACATTTATTAAATGCATTTTAGGCATTTGGCTTGGGTTCCTGTGAAGACGTCAGCAGGGAGGGCCTCATTGTCTCACTAAAAGCCTCGCACTTCAACATGTCATCTGATGGATTGGCTGTTGTGTGGATTGAATCTGCAGGCTACTGGCTAGGCCAATGTGGTATTCCCCAACTTCCCACAAGGATTAGTGAAGTTCACTGTCTGTCTTTCCATCTTAGGGCTCATTATTTTCACATATCTTCAACACGTTTCTCTTCTACCTCTGATAGCGAAAGCATATTCTGAGCAACGCGAGCTGCTCTCATACGGCGTTTGTAGCTATTCCTAAGAAAATGAAATCGTGGATATCGGACAAAATAATTCGTATGTAATTCACGTAAGCATGAACCAGGAAGACCGGGGGGGGGGGGGGGGGGGGGGGGTTCCTTGCTGTTCGTTCCGTGTGAGAAAGAGAAGTCGGCGTAGATTTAATTGTCACGTAACTTCTGTACTTGAAGTTGTTGTTCGTTTTGGCGGTCCCTGTGGCCAAACGAGGTAGTGTTTCTTCCCTTTTGAAAACCTCTTAATTTTACTGACAGTAAATGGTAAACTACATTTGCTAATTCATACACTGGCAAGGTCCCAACGGCCCATCAGGACTGAACCAAGTCATAAGCCGACGTCACAGCCCTCGGAAGTGTCTTCCGGATAGAAGACGGCACATTCTGCTCCAGTGTCCGTTTTGGGGACCTCGGATTTGCATCCCTGCTTTTTGCAGATGATGGACAGGTGGTTTGATGTGGCGTCAGCAGGTCGTTGTGGTGAAGAGGGAGCTGAGCTGGAAGGTCCATCTACGTTTCGACCCTCACATATGGTCATGGGCTTTGGGTCGTGACCGAAATAATTAGGTTGTGGATATAAGGGAGCTCGGAGAAGAGCCGCTGAGGTGGTTCCTGCATCTGATCAGGTGGCCTCCTAGACGCCTCCCTTTGAGAGGTTTTCTAGGCACGTTCAACTGGTAAGACCCGACCCCGGATAAGCAGAAGCTCACAGATGGATGTTAATAAGTGTTGATCTGCAGCGTTGAACAGATGCAGGCTAGCTAGTGTTCTCCTGCTTCTGTCCAAGTATAAATGTCTTTAATATATACAAATTGTGTCTGTGCTGTATTTGAAATACTGTGAATAAAAGTTGACAACCCACGACGAGAAGTTGCGCTTTATGTGTACTCAGAAAATGTATTAGCTCAGCTGTATTACAGTATTAGTTAAGTATTGGAGTGTCAGATGCAGAAACAGCCTATAAACCATGACCGTGTACATTTTTCTGTTAAGAAAAAGAAAAAGAAAACTGTTCATTTACCGCACTGACTCCTACTCATAACGGTTGTTGGACAATAAATAAAACGCTGATAAACGATTTTAAAAATAGGTCAATTAAACCAGATAACCATCGTCTGTCCCCGCCACAGTCATATCCCCCTCACCCAGCTCATCCCGGGAGCTTTACATCTTCCCCATATGGGACAGATTGAGTCGTGACCACAGCTCCTCTCTCTCTCTCATCCTAAAATCAAGGCTGCAGAAATCAGCCTCCTTTCACGCTTTCCTGAGGCCACACAACGAGACGAGACGAGGCGGCTCTGATTCGGCAGCAGATTCTCTCCCCCGCCATCATCCCCCATGGGGTTGGAGGTCAAGTGCGGCTATTATTTTACGTGTCATTATCAGCTGCATGATATCCTCGCTCAGACAGGAAACGGGCGTCGATGCAAAGAGAGGGAAGGGAAGAGACGTGGGTCTTGTATGGCCTGTTGCCCTGCAGCTGTGGTTCGGGTCTCCTTCCCCCAAACCTCCCCCTCAGGACTTCACGCGAGCCAGTTCACGTCCATCCAGCGAGTCTTCACCGTCTCAAACTGCAAAAGCAGCTGCGCCTCATCCCTTTTAACCACCGTTTGGCAAGATGGAGTGACCATCAACGGGCCCAAAGCGCAGCTCCCCTGTCCTCTGACCACAGCTGCTCTGATTTTTGATAAGCTTAGAAGTGTTTGGGGCTCTTCATTACATCCCGGACTTCGCTTCCCACCCAAAAAATAAAAAAAAACACTCCCGTTTCTTGTATCACATCCTACGAGAGGAGCCAAAAGACATTAGCCTCGTTGTAATCCAATCCAAGAGTTGCATGTGTGAGCTGATAGAGAGCAGCAAAGCGGGAGCCTCCACCGATATCTAATAGGGCGTCCTCGTTTGTATTTATTAGCTGACACTCGAGTATCGCCGCGGTTTGGAAGTGTTTATCGTGAAGTGTACGCACTTTTCCACAAACTTGGCTACTGCTCTGCCACACACATCATGCTCCTGCGTAACGTGGAGGAGATGTGCAGATAACAGACAAAGTCCCGATTCACTGGATATATATAACGCGAGCGCTAGCTTTCGCCTCCCTGGATATTCAGATGCAACAAGAAATATTTTTACTGTTGCACAGCAACTAATGGCTGTAAGGCACCTGCCAGGGATAACACTGATTTGGCGAGGCGTCTGAAAACTCCCTTTATGGCCCAGGTGCAAAACGATGACAAGGCGTGCTCGTGTTTGACAGTCTTTTTGCATTTACTTTATCAATCAAGTCAAGTTGTGTCTGTTAGTTTTAGTTTTACTCCTTTGAGCTTTTTATTCTTTGCTCAGCTGCTTTCTCTTATGAGTTTTCATTTTGTTTGCACTGTTATTAATAATAGCTAATAACTCCTTTCAAATCGGGTCAAGGGACAACAGCTGAGAATGACATTCAAATAAATAGTGAAAGTCAAGTTGAGGTCAAGAAGAGTCGCAGCATCCAGGTGACCAGGTGACTGGTACGCCATCTTCTTGGTTTTATGGGAATTCTTCCTGCCAACGTCATTTTACATTGATAACTTGAAGCTGTTATAGAAGTTGTGGGTCTCAGTTAACCTAACGTTTGTCACATTTATCAAAGAAATAGCTCAGTTTAAGTCAACTTGTAAAAAAAAATCCTTGAATTTCCCCTCAAAGTTGAGGTATTGGCAGCGATCCAGAGGTCTGAAGAAGTGAGGCTCCTACTGTAGCTGATGGTGAAGTTTATTTTATTTTTTTAAAGAAATCTCTTGTAAATCAGAACATCTGTAACAGCTGGAACTGCCTTGAAACACAAAAAGAGAACTCATAATATTATTTTTTATATAAATCAAAACTCCATTGTTTCAAATATCTGACACCTCTTCCAGTCGAGTCATTGTTGGCGCACCTTTAAAACCAATTAGGAGGATTGTGTCCCGTCAGCCTGTAACTCAAGTTCTTGTTTCGAAAAAATGACTAACATTTCACTCACAGGTTATTTAATAACACACACACACACACACACGAGGAAATATATTCCAAAGTGGATGAACTGTATTTTTGGAAGGAAGCCGTTCATTTGTAAACTTGAAGTATTAAAGTAGCCAATAAAAATTAGGAATGACTCGGGAGAGCGGGGCCACGGAGCGGGCCGTGCAGGTACGCCATGGTCTCCTCAAGTCAGCACACGTCCATGGCTCTTGTGAGGATACATCTTTTTCCTGCCAGCAAACTCAGAGTTTGGAACATTTTAGAATGGCGAGTACAAAATCACCATCATTTACCGTAAAACAAAGTGCTGCCGGGTTGATGTTGATTGACGGTGAGGTGTCCAAGAGTTAAGAGGCGTACAACAGCCCCTTTGACTCCCATTCATTCCACTAAATCCCCCGACGGACTCGACCCTTACACCAGGTCTCCGGCCAAAGAGTTGTTTCAGTGTCCTTTTCATTAAGTGTGTGTAACCATTATGTTCTCAGCGAGGCAGAAAACGCTCTCGTTACCGCTCACGGTTTTAATGCGGTCGGCTGAAATGACCCTGCGTGCAGAGGGCTCGATAAAAACGACAAAGCATGAAACTACAGATCGCTCTCCGGAGCAGGGGTGGTGTTAACCTGGGGAACCTGGGGAGCCGTGAGGTTCAAAGGATACGAGCCTCGAGTTATTTGTTTAGGACCCAGGAAGTTACTCGAGCCATAGCTCAACCGTGCCCCCTCTTCCGGGGTCAAAGGTCACTGTCGCTGGAGAGACCGCACAGCGGCAGAGAGGGTAAAGTTGCCGTTTACTCCGGGAGAACGGAGAGGGGCAGAAAGAGGGAGAAAGTTAGATGAACAGTTTGCGGTACAAAACACCACAAATTGAATTGCATCATGAGCTCATTGTTTAGTGGCTGGTTTTGATAAACGTGCTGGTAGCATACGATGTAATGATCCACTGCTCTGCTGCAAGCCTACAAAACCACAAGATTTCTCTACAACACAGAGAAGCCTATATATACTACTACTGCCTCTACTTCTACTACTATCGACATCTCTTTATTCTTTGAATTATCATATCTCTCTAGTATTTCGAAACAATAAAACTAAATGCCAGTGTCCCTCATAACACTATTGTACCGGTATATCATCCAATTAATTGACTAGATGGATATAAGAAGGTTCTTTAGGAGAGGTGGCAGCTACACGGACAACAAAATAGATGTAAATGTTGATCAAAATCTTATTCCCTTCTGCTCATAATAAAACTCAAAAGTTGACACTGTCAGGTCCCTTTAAGAATTAGGATTTTGGAGTGACGCAGATATGAAAGCTAGTTTCTCCGTCTTTCTTTAACAAGCGGGAAAATTATTATTTCTCTCTTATTTGAGAAAAGTTCATATTTGTGTCGTCAAATTTCACTATGACCTGACATTCTGTCTCTTGTGTTATATATTGAAGGCAAGAAAAGCTACAGAGCAAAAATCACACTCTTTCTGTCATGATGTTGGTTTGTTTGGTGTCCTGTTTTATTGTGAAGTCTTGTGTGTCCACTGCGATCCTGCACTTCCTGCACCGTGATTGTCTGGCTGCCCTGTTCCCTTCACCTGTGCTGCCCTCATTGTTTCCACCTGTGCCTCGTTACCTTCCTCTTGTATTTAAACCCTGTTTGTCTCCTGTTCCCTGGTCGGATTGTACTGGTTTCCCCTGTCTGTTACCCCTGTTGGATGTCCCGTGAGTTTAACTGTTTTATGCCTGTTTTTGTTCCCTTTTTTGCTACTGGTTTTTGCCTCCTGTTCTTGCTCCCTATTTGGGATTCCTCTTTTTGTCTGTGCGTTCCTCGGCCTGTGTAAGGCCTGACCTAACTTTTGTTTATGGATTACATTTTCTTTTCGGTGTTTGGGTCCTCCCTTAAATCACACTTTCTGATTGAACCAATCAATGAACTGGCTGAAACGATGGATATCCGCGGCCCCATAAAAAACGTGCTCATCATTAACCATAGATGTCTGTTTCTCCGCAGAATGTCTTCGACTTCACATTATGAGGAGGAATTCATGATGTGTGAGGAGGTGGAAAAGGTCATTTCACTGTATGTCCTGTTTGTTTCTCATTAAAATACAACAATACAAGGCAAATTGAAGTACTCTTCTTAATTTCTCTGCAAGGAGGCCGAGCATCAGGACGAGCAGCTGTCGGACCTGGTGAGCGTCTCCTTAGTGCTTTACGTGACACGCCACCGTCATTAGAGTTGTGTTCAGTTCAGGGAGATGAACGATTTCTTGGAGGTGATGAAGGAGCAGAAACACTTGACGGTTCAAGAGCAGCAGGTCCTCAGGGAGCGCCACTGGCCAAGTGGAAGGAGGCAGCCACTGAAGAGCAGAGGAGTTTAGATCAGTTGACCTCAGTAATACACAAGCTGGAGATGCGGCTAAAGTGGTAAAAGGAACACACTCTAAGATGTGGGAGGAGAGGCGGCGACGCGAGGAAAGTGAAGCAGAGCTGGCACTCAAGACGTGGTCGGAGGGTTTACGGAGGATCTTCCTACTGTGGAAGAGGAGGTAGAGAGAGACCGGAAGCTGCTGGAGACTGTTTTCAACGCACAGCTTCTCAGGCAGCCACTAAAGAGCAGAGGAGTTTAGATCAGTTGACCTCAGTATTACACAAGTTGGAGATGCGGCTGAAAAGAGTGGTATAAGAAACACACTAAGATGTGGGAGGAGAGGCGGCGACGCGAGGAAAGTAGGAGGCGAGAGCTGGCACTCAAGACGAGGTAACACCCGATCAGATGTCACGTCACCGGCGTGCCCCATCAGATTAGTCTGGTTATGTACGGTATGGAGGTACACCCATCAGCTCCACCAGGTACTGAAGGTACATCCATCCGTTATCGTCAATCATTGCATACGCAGGCAACTACCTCAAGATGGTAGGCGTGAATCAGGATTTGTTGATAAAGGACACATGGTGGTTACTTCTCACGAAACATTTTAGGTTTTGATTAAAAGTGTTTCAGCTGCGGTCAAATAAAGGGAAAAAAAGCCTCAAATTATCTCAAGGATCTTTACATCGGAAATGAAGTTGCACAGTTGTCCCACCATTTTGGAAGTAGTAGGGCTAGAAAATAGCATCATTAATACTATTAGACAGTCACTTCACATTTATTATTAAAATAATATATGTGCAACTTTGTTATTCGGGAAGTTCTTATTAACAAGTACAAGTACTTTCGTACTACTCGGTACTGTTGAAGTAGCTCTTCAAAAAGGCTGGTGACCCGTGTGGTCGTGTTTTCCGAGTGGGTCCCTTTTTTTAAAACCTCATTTTTGCCCCACTTTAGTCCTGGTTCTCTCAGGCCTGTCCACAGCTGATTGTCTCATTTACTTATAAAGAGGCATGAGTATTAAAATAAGACTGTACACATAAGACATAACCAGGTAGAAATTCCTCACAGTAACCTTTAAGAACAAATATATTTGTACGAGCGGTTCTTGTGAGAGGAGGCGTTGCATGCAGACATTTCCTGGCTATAAAAGGCCACATGCCAAAACAATATTGGAAACCAGTGGTTTAAAAGATTGGCCTCTTTTTGTAAGTCTCCTGATTGAAAAAAACAGGGATCTGGTTTAGTTGTCCGTCGCCCGTTGGGGCCGGTATATGAGGTGTCTCATTTCGTAGTAATAATCAAAAACATGCTGATCTAATTATCGTAACGTCGGCTTACAGCCACCTCTTAGATAAACCATCAGCCAAATGCTTCACCCACGTTGGACCTGTTTTTCTTAGCCAATCAATTTCCGAGGCGGCAGCCGGGATTACCTCCAAGGCTATTCCAACCCTCGTGCAACCGGGCCTCGAACGCCGTCCGTGTCCTGCTTATTTTGCCTTCCTCCTGCGTATTTAGGTGTGTTTGTTGATCTTGGTCGTGCTTCCCCTTTGTTGGAGGATGAACCTTTTTCGACTGTTCCCCGTGGCCAAGCCTTTCACACCGGTTTGGACTCGGGACCGCGCTGCGGCCCAGAATACACAAACGCCGCTGGTCAGAAGGCCCGGCGAGAGGCGTGAGGAAACCGCTGGGCTACAGACCACACAGCCGTCAAGAAACCGTCTCGCATGTGCAACTTGAGAGAATTCTGTGAATGCGCTCGGGGTCAACGTCGCGGTGACTCCGGCTCCTTTCCGTTTAAGGGAAGGGGAAATACAGGAAGACCCTCCGTGATGTGTATTTTTGCAGGAAGTTGAGATAGAAACGGAGGGATCACAGAACCTTGAGTCACAACCACAGGGGTCAGTTTAATCAAATAAATGTAAAAGAATTTTTTTTTTTTTTTTTAAAGGGCTAATTTTTAAGAAGGACTGCTGGTGAATCATTTCCACAACAGGAAAAAAAAGATTGCTCAATTACGTTGTTCTGAAGGTCTCCACTCCCATAGAGGGAGAGTAAAAATAGTCCACTAGATACTGGACGTTTCAGGATAAATTGGTATATTTTGGCAACCGTTAATGAAACCTCAGAACACGAGAATCGCAGCGTTTGTAAACTAATGGGCAGTATTACAGAATGTATTAATGTTTTGCCTCATTTGAAGTGACTTTTTGGACACCGAAGGGGATTTCAGTGCTCCAAAGTAACAGCTCATATTTTCCTCTCTTTCCTCTGTCCTTTCTTCTCCTTCCATGATGCATTCACTGTCTTGTTATGAACTGTTGACCAATGGGGGTTTGACCATGAATAGACAAAGGGTGAGGAAACTGAAGTGTGAAAGTTAATGGAAATTAATTGTCGTGAATTCTTTCTGTGGCGTAAAAAGGAAAAACAACCGTCTGTAAAAGAAAAGAAAGCTATCCATTCTTACTTCTACAAATTACTTCAGCATGTCTTTCCTACAAAAGCATTGACTGCCTCTGTCTGTTAGCGCTGCAATCTATTGTTTACACATCATTGTGGGTTTGAACAGATAAACACACGGAAATGTTTCTTAACCTTTTGCCTGTTTTATTCCATACTCTTGGCTGTCCTGGTAAATATTACCATGCACAGTTTATTAGAACCTTTAACATGAACAGTTTGGTGGTGCACCAAATTAGTTTTTAGTCACAAATTAAAACTATTTTGCATTTATTTCTGTCGTATAACAATTGTGAAAACCTACAATGCAACATGAACGGGAAAAAGACACTTTATCTGTCTTTTTTTTTTATGTCTGCAATAAATAAATCGTATTATATCATATGAGAGACGAACTGATGCGTTGCTTGTTTTGGTCTTTTTATTGGATTTGTTAACAATAAGAGAAGGAACCAAAGTGAATCAGCAGCTCAGGAGAAGTCATACATTTTCTACATCTGTATGTTGAACTCAGCCAGCAGTTTTTGTTCTCACTTGGAGGGTCAGGCCACATTGCCCTGCTCGGGTGTTACAAAGACATCACACACGCTTCCGTGTGCCAGAAACCCCAAGAACCAAAATTTGATTTGCAACCTCCATCAAGTGTTATCGTGAATAAAAGCTATTTGCATTCAGAATGTGGGGGGAGTAGAGCTGGGAAATCCATAAGCTGTCATGTGGTCCAGCTTCAAAAGTCTCCGTTTCAATTTTTCATATCAAAACCGCTGAAAGACAGGGTATTGTTTGACTTTTATTTTGTCGTCACGGATCGCACCACATGAGATCTTTATGTTTTGGAACCTTCCAGACTGCAATTGATTCGATAATAACGGTGAAATGCATCTGTTCTCCTCCAGGAGTTATAAAAGATTTGGAAAGTTTTATGCTGGTTTCACACGTTGTCTCTGATGGAAAACGGTTTAGGAGGGAAGGGAAAGGCCACCCTGCATGAACACTCGCTCTCTCTCTTTTCCTTAAACGCACACCTCAGCTCGGCTTCTTCAATACATATGGCACAAAATCATATCGCGCAAATTTGACATTATTGTGACCTTTGCATGAGGAAATGCAAAGGTCTAATACGACCATGGTAGCTAACGTTACTAGCCGGGTTCAAATGCGTAGGTGTAGGCCTCGGCTAAGTTGGTAGCTAACGTTATTGTGTTCCATCGGCTCTGCTAATCAGCTTTAGCCACACTTTGTAGAATATTAAATATTTTAATCTTAATTGGAGTTGAAGTGAGGAGATTGGGTTGTAATTTTACTGTGTTCACTTTGGTTTGGCTAATTAGTTTGACTGTTGTCCTGCTGTGTTTCTGCCTGCTCCAAGGTTCTCCCGTTGAGCCCTAGGGTGACCTTTTAAATCAGGTCACATAGAATAAAACATGATATAGATTCAAAAAACAAAAGAAAAACATGTTAAGTACCAAATTAAACATAAAAATCAGGGCTACAATAATATATAATCCCCATGTACAACCTCTAAACACATCTTAAACAATACATCGGATTAGGGGTTAGGATGAGGGCTTAAAGGGCTACGCCATACCAGCAATACATTGTTATTCCACTGTCCCCAAAAAATCTAGCCCTAACGTTAGCTAGCATATAGTGCAGTCAAAGTGGCCTCTTTTCTGCTGCGCGTATATGCAGAGAACTTTTTTGGGGAAGGGGGGGGATCTCAAAATGAGCTCTGAAGATATTTCACTATATTTCAATGCTCCCACCAGATGTGACAGAATCGGTCCTTCCACTTCTCGATAATGGCCCTGAAAAGCTTTTCTTTGGCTTTTATGTTTTCCATGAGATGAGGAACACGGATGGATCGGACTCAGGAATTGTTTTTTCTAAGAATCGTTTCCTAAAGCGCTTAACTGACTATATATAGTGATCACTTTGTCCTGCTGAGTTGTCTGTGTGGACGCCCTCCTCCTCATCTATCTATCTGGCGGATAGGAACAACCCACGGCCCCGACCCGGGAAATGCTGTCTGTTTACGACAGTGGATTTAAAACTTGTATTTCACTTCCTCTCAGTCACCTGCTCCAGCCTCTGTCTCTCTGTGGCCATGTCTAGTGTAAAGTTCCGAGAACTCAAAATGTATCTATTATTTATAAAAAAATGACTAATTAAATTCAAACAGACTGGAGCAGCGCTGTAAATCACACCCCATCTGTCGGCCAATACATATTTCCACCAAACAAACGATGTGTGTTTGGAACAGCAACAGCTGCATTTGGAGTCACAATTGTGTTTTCAGCAATCAGTGACGGAGAGCAGCAAAATGCAGATCTGTTTATTAGGAAATGTCATTTAACGTTCGGCTGCAATCATTCCCCCATTTCTCCTGTAACTTGACCTGGTGTTGCCCAGCATTCCCGTATTCTCAAACACATTTCTGTCTCTAAGAGACCATTTTGGTAACAATATAACCAATATATCATTTTGCCAAACCCATATATTCTATTATCACCTAACCTGTGTCTCCTTGGAACAAACAAAACAAGCCAGACTTTTGGATTATTATCAATATATATTGACCTTGCAATTAACAAGAAAAATGTCTGCCAATTATCTGGAAAAAACTGCCAGCCTTGTCCCCGACCTCTGAATAGAGGCGGATCCCATTCCTTTCTGGTTGACCACTTATTTTGTTAAATAAGTAGTCAACGGCAAGACAAATCATTCTTTGATCTCTTTTGAATTGTCCCATGAATTAAACATGTGATGTCTGTCAAATTACACATTCACATTTCTGCCATAAAGCTGCTGAAGTATGAGACTGTCAGAGCTTTGACTTGCAGATCAAGAGGCGCAGAAGGGAGGATTCTCCCTCTGCCAAGACTACCAGAGTCGTGGTGTCGGCCATTGAGTTTATTCCACTGGAGACCCGTTGTCTGGCTGGAGGTTGAGGGTCGATGATTGAGCTCTCCAGCTGGGCTTTAGATTTGACCCCGTGACCTTCCAGCTTATACAAATGTAGCCTTCATTTCATTTACATTATGCCTCGACTGAAGTGCGGTGAGTTTGGACTTTGAAGCCCCACCGGCTCGCTCCACAAACCTGTGAGAACTTGTGGATCTAAGATCATTGTTTTGGCTTCTGTATCCACAATCAGCGTGGCTTCTGCCCCCATGCGCAGACTGAAGACGGGCTCTTTGTAGAGGTCACGTTGTATTTTGGGCGCACAGCCACCCTTCAATCCTCTCCAATCCGTGTTACATCAAAGCGGCGTATCCTCTTCCCCTCGCCAGTGTCCAATAAGCAAGCATGCTCTGGCCTTCATTCAAACCCACACTAATTACCTCCAAAGCTTAGTGGAGATGGGCTGTTGTTTGGAAACACGTGTTTCTTTGGTAACTGTACGGCGAGCTACGATAAACAACCCACAACTCTCTGATACATGTTCAACTGTAGAGCCCAGATCAGAAAACGAGATTGTGGAAATGACTTTCTATGCTCATGGATTCGTAATCAGATTTCTGCAAAAACGTTCCTTGAAGAGTTTTGGAAAGAGTCCAAGTAAAGTACAATCGGAGTTCATTGCTGAAAGGAAAACATAAACAGTATCAGCGAGTGTGTGTGCGGGTCTCCTCCAGAAGCTCAAAGACTTTAACTTTCCTCAAGACACTCAAAGTGGAAGCCATCATGGGAAGACAATCTTACTGCAATTTGAAGGTTTTTCGCTTTTGAAAAACCCAGACTTTGCAGATGCTGTGCAAACCAGTACGGTTAGTACTCCCAGACTCCAAAACCCCCCAACTCCCAGCTCCACACCCAGACGCCTCTTCCTCTCTTTTACAGCCAGACATTCTCCAACCTGTCTGGGGTCCAGGAGTCAACCACCACCCCTTGACACCAATCCGTACGGGTTAATTGACAATGAAAATACCTGGAGGGAACACGGCCGTTTATAAAGTCAAGATTTAAACCTGGCCATATAGGATTATTAAAAAAAAAAGTCACGAGCACGCCGCAAAGAAAATACCTTGGCCTTCAGATGAATAGGTATTCTTTCTTCCACTCGAATGCGTTGTTTTTCTTTGAGGGAGCTTGCGGTCTTGGGAGTGCTTTTGGACCTCAGCTCTGAGGCAATTTAATGGACGTACGGAAGCCACACTGTGCAGAATATAGCATTAAAATATGTTCCTTGTGTTTTGATACCAAATTGGAGCTTGAGACCAGCCGACAGTGTGCATCGGTGGCATAAAAACGAGCCCTGCAGTGACACGCGGGTCAGCTTTTTGGGCCACGGCGATGAAAAACGGCGTCCAAACACCTCGGCGGCGCTCTTACGATCACTGAGGAACGCTCTGCGGCCAGGAAACACTGATTTATGACCAGGTGGCTCAGTGCGAAGACGGTGTTCCCTTGCAAGACTTCGTCTCGACCATTACCATCATTAACATTCGGTTTGTGGATTGAATTAAGTGTGTATTGCACAATGAGAAAAAGTGATGTACGTGGAGAAAGACAGAGCTTGCTGCAGATCTTCATCTAAACTACTTGTTTGCGGGACGGTGGGTAAACAAAATCCAAATGTATAGTTCATATTTCTTGGAGCCTGTTATGATGTTATGCAGCAGTTTTTCCTGTTCCTCCTGTCAGTGCATTATGAAACAGTTTGAGCGTATAACTGCGCAGCGATAGCATCGCCGCCCCAGTTTTTGCCGGAGGCTACTGAGCTTGTGGCGAGATAGCATCACGATTACACATCAGCAAATGCGTTAAACATGAGCGGCCTGCGAAAGAAGCCATGCAGCCGCCTGCGGGTTTTCAATGGCGATCCCGCAGATATCATCTCTCCGTGTAATCAAAGGTTTACTCACAGCTGCTTGTTTTGACAGCGGCTCAACTGAACTAACCTTTTCAACCATTTTGCATTTTACTTTGACGTCTTTCCATTTTCTCATGTCTGTGTGATGATCGTCGGCTCATCAAAACCGCCGCGGTGCCAAAACGTCTGTATTGTCGTTTTATTCTGAGCGTTCGTCACGGTCGCACGCGTTGGGTGGTTCCAAATAACGACAGCGTGTAGCGTGTAGCATGTAGCGTGTTCGTGTCTGTCAACTCGGTGTGTGGCGGGATGAGAGAAACAGATGGCGAATTCATTGGTTTAGTCCGTTGACGCCGTCCACATGTTTCTTGACATGGAGATGGATGAGCTGACGGCTGGAAGCTAACAATGCTAGCAGTGCTAACCGAAATCAAACGAACTGCAAACCAACTTTTCAGCGTTCTTCTTTTACTTTGTTGCCACATTGCAAAGTTTCTTCACATTAGGGTTGCCAACAGGGTAGAAAAAAGCTAAATAAGCACTAGATAAAAAGCTAAAAACCTGGTGGCAAAGTTTAACTCTCACTTTTCTCACTGAAGGGAGATGCGACCCCTCTTTTCTATCAGTAGTCTAATTTAGGCGGATGAAACGCCATATATCCGCTGCCGTTAATACTGATAACGTGATCACATTGAATGTCAATGGGCAGATTTTCCAAATGTGGTTGTCCAGCACTGTGAAGCCTGAAGCCTGAAGCCTGTGAAGCCGAGCATTCCAGCGGCCGCGATGCAGACTCCGCGGCCCTTTAGCTCATCTCACTCGTCAAGTGTCCCGGGTATCGCGGCCCCGCTGTGCTCCTGACAGTCCTGACACGGAGGCGTCATTAGAAACACGGGTTGAACAGGTTTTTTCTCAGAGGCCTCTGAAAGGTTTCATCCCGCTCTAAAGAAAGCACCGTCTTACATCTGCCTCGCCTCGCCTCACTCTCGGTTCTCCTCCCATCCTTCATTCTTTTGCGCCGCGTTTGCAATTCGCTTTGAGCGTCTCGGGATCGTCTTCTCCTTTCCCAGACAGCTGGAGCGAGTTACTGGCTGTTTGGCCATCGGGCCAGCTGAAGGGGTGGAAGGGGAGGGAGAGGCAGATGGTTCGATTCTCATGACACCCTGTCTGCTTGGCAGAGACGTCCGAGAGCAAGTGGAGAAGGATTTACCCACCGACAGACGCTGAGCGTATATTTATACACACACACACACACATTCGTGATGTACACACAAATAGGATCCAGTGCTTTCACGCACGTTGTTCCTCATTTACGTTGGAGGCTTTTTGCTCGACCCTCTGGTCCAGAAAACACGAAAGCAGAGTGAAGAAGTAGATCGAGCCAACGAAGTGCAACAACATGCACGGGGAGATCACACAAATACAAACGCATGAATGCAAACACGGTTGCAGGAATGTACACAAGTGTTTCCACCCGCAAAGCTATTCCTGTGGAAGCGGAGGAACCACAGAAACAACATTTAGACCATTTAGACGTGGAACCAGACCCCTTCAGGGACAGAAGCATAAACAATGAGAGAACATCTCATTGTGAAATTGTGATTTAAGTTGTGCTGGTTTTATTTTCCTAAATTAAACTTGGTCAACACAGTATTAAACACATTTTGTACCAATAATCAAACTTATCTTTATGAATGGAAACAGATGAAATTAAGCTAATCTTATCGGTCTTTACTAAGGTCAACATTTGCTAATTAAATAATCAATTTGCCTCATATTTAGTAGCTAAGATAATACGTTAGTTGGAAATTAGAATAAAATATTCACATATGGCATTGTACATTGTACAATTTTCAGTCATTAAGTCATATGTAATGTCATTAGAATTACATTTCTGATATAAAATAAATGCAATGCAACTCTTTGGTCCTAATTGGAGGCCAGATCATGTTTGGTTTTATTAATGACAAATCTTTGGGTGACTTTTTTCTTTTAATTTAATTAAATCCAAAACAAACACATAAAAGCGGCACAATCCACACACCGCTGTGTCGCTCTCTGTTGGACGTGTCTTTTTAAAGCGACGGTCCACCTTCCCGCACACGTCGGCACCGTGTTTGTGAGAAAATGAGCACATGGCACAAACCTGCACCCAATATATTACCTACTAATATTTACGCAATTAAAAGCACATTTTCCACATTATATCAACAGTGGCCGTGCCTCCCAACACATTAACACATGATTCAAAACATACTTTTGGAAGGGACGTAACTGCAAGAATTTGGAGAAGAAAAAAAAAAACTGAAATTACTTTGCAGAGAAAAAGAGTTTGGGTCTCCAGGTGTTTCACTTTTTTTATTTTTTGTGGTTTGTTTTGACAAAATAGGCGACGTTACAATTCAACGGTTTCTCAGCTTCAATAATTGTTTGCTGAATGTTTTCAGGTTTGTTGTCATATCTAATTATGGCAGAAGAGCAGGCTGCATTCCTGCGGTGGACGACTCGGTCATCATGCTCCTCCAGGCGCCTTGGGGGGGATACTACTGTGTGTGTGTGTGTGTGTGTGTGTGTGTGTGTGTGTGTGTGTGTTAACATTGCAGACACAGTAGGTGGGAGGTATCCATAGCTAGAAGACCCTGCTGACAGCTGCAGACAGGTGGGAAACCTTACAATAATGTTACACAGGAGTTAAAGGAGCGTGTGTGTGTGTGTGTGTGTGTGTGTGTGTGTGTGTGTGTGTGACTGAATGCATGCATTAATGTCAGTTGATGTGTAAAAGGACACCGTGACCACAGACACCAACAAACGTGGAATGAAAAGTATTCGTACCACTTTTTTAACCGTGTTTTAAATTGTGCGCTTATTTACGTTAGTAAGAACAAAAAGGAAGAAGTCGGTTTTTAAGTTAATTGTTTTGTCAACACCACTGACAATGTTGACACTATTAATCTGATTTGAGCAAAATCTGTTGTGAACGGGCTCTAAAAATACTTTGAGGGGGATCACAACAGCCGCAAAGCCAAATCAGGACCTAAAGTGTGTGTGTGTGTGTGTGTGTGTGTGTGTGTGTGTGTGTGTGTGTGTAGAACCACACCTGTTAAAATGATGTCTTAAATTATGACAAAATCGGTCCAATATACGGAAATATAAACCTGGAAAAGTGCTGAGAATCTCTGTGTTCGTTCCTGCACACGGACTCACACTTGACCTCCACTGTCACGGCTCGGAGCAAAAAAATATGATTTAACAAGTTCCAATCCTTTTATTATCAGCTGCTACGACGGTATTGTTTTCACCCCGTGCGTCTGGCCGCGAGCCGTCGGGGCAGAACGCGTCCCGGAGACATCGACTGCAGCAGAAGTATCTTCTCATCTATCCCCTGCCGGGTGTTTCCATGTCTTTATTGTCAAAGCAATGCCGTCATCACACTTTACAGGTTGTGTGGTTGAGATCTGATTTGGCGTCGCTGCTGGTGGGATCCCATTGCTTGATGGTGTCTAGTTGTAAAACATATTTTTAGATTGATGTGTCTTAACCAACTGGGCTATCGGGTTGACTTAGGCAGCCTGTCGTGTAAAAGAGATGCGAGCACTAACGCTGCCCGTGTTCCTCCTTTAAGTTCGTGTGGCTTTGGAGGCCTGAAGGGACGGGGGACGGTCAGTATTGACGACTCGGCAACTTTCCTGTGAGATTGAGCAACTTTTGGAGCTCGTGAGTTGACACTGAGCTGGGTTTTTAGGTTGGTTAGTTTGCTCTTGCTGGTTTTTCAAGATTAATAACCCCAGCTTTAACTAACTGGAAGGCCAACTTTGTCTGCAGTTTGGCAATTTTTCCAAGCTGTTGATAATCTAATACCTACTGATGAGCTTGTAGTCGTACCAGATAAACATCCTCAACTAGTTTCTTTCACTTTGTATTTGTAGCAATTTGTTCATATGAATTGAAACCAGATCCAGAATTTATTCTATTAGCTCTGGTTTGGCATTTTTATTTAACTTTTGCAGCCATGTTGTCAGCGTCTTGTTGATGTGTCAGAGGTTCCTGGTGTCCCACTCTAACTAATCTAATCAATATCATGTTGCGGCAGTGGTCCCGTCTACAGTTTGAGCACTTTCTCCAATCTCAGGACCATGTGCTCCATGTTCAGGCCACAGCGTTACTCGCTGCTGTGGGTTTGAAGCTCCCTGAACTAGCAGCAGGAGCAACAAGCATCACCTTCGCTCTGCTCAAGTGATGAATATGAAATGTTTGAATCTCAGTGTCCTATCATATGTTTGGTGGCTGCAGAAACTTAAAATAAATAATAAATAAATACAATTTGTCCGTGACCGGTGATGGTGTCAAAGACTCTCCTACGGTGGTGTGAATAGAATCCCTGCAGAGACATGGAATTCTTGTCATTTTTGCACATTAAATCCGTCAGATGTATGGATATTGAATATCAGGACATTATAACCGTAACGACTTTCAAAGCTGCGCGTTTGTTTCATCCCTGCAACCCCCAGCTGCGGAAGAATCTTCTTCCCCCATGTGCACCGAGCGACTTCATCCTCTCATCTTACCCGTTCACCACGAGGTCGCCGGCGTGGTGATGGCACCGAGGAGGGAGCGTCTTGTGCAGGAGCAGCCCGCATAACTCAACGGAGCATCGGCACTGAACTGAAAAGTATCCCTTCAGTTAAGTTTTCCTTTTTGCTCGACTTTGTGTGCGGGACTTCCACTCACACACAGAGAGCTGTGGGTTTTCTTTATGGTGAGATACAAGAAAAAAAACAACAAGGATATCTGCAGCTCAGCTGACATTCCAAGTCAGAGCATGGTGTTGACTGCGGCCCGCTAATTGAAGACACATTTGAGAGACGTCTCTCGGCGAGTGCCAAAACGGGGCTTTTCGCCGACCGGGCAAATCCTGGTGCAAGAGGGACCTCCAGTGGCCGAGTCGGTGGAGAGGGAACACACGGTCCTGCTGCCTGGAGCACATGTAGAAGATGTAGAGACAAACACGGACATATAGCTCCCAGCTGGTCTGACTTTCATTGTGATAGTGTAGTTTGAGAGTACGTCCATAAGGTTTAAGTTAAAGACACTGCAGCGTTGCATTAAAGCTGAGGTCCAGTTGGTGAGTAGACGACCTTCCCTGTGTTGCACGGACTCAATTAGAATGATTTGCTGAATGCAAGACAAATAAAACAAGCAGAGGTCAAGAAGGCTGTTGAGTTTCCTCTGAGTGAACAGTTACCCTGTGTTTATGTCTCGGGCTTTTATTGTGAAAGGTCAAGAGCAGAAGGAGTGGATCTGGTCTGCGCTGCCATAGTGAAGTTGAAAGAGAGAAATAAAGTTTGCCGTCTTGGTTGAGCCTCCGTGTTGGTTAACTATATTATTACGTGATTGGTCGATGCCTTTATTTCTTTTCTTTTTTGACGGCAATATTCATGTTCTGTTTGAAAGTGTTCAAAGCAAAAACAAATATATTAATGTTTATGAATGAATACATGTAAAAAAAAAAAAGGAATACCGAGGTGTGTAAAGGGCTTTAAGGCTCCAAACAACCCATAATGCAACACTCTGTAGGAGCCAGAGTTACTTTTTCATTGTCATGTCCAGATTTTCTTTATATTTGTATTTTAGTACGTGCTGCAGCGGCTCTTACAAAGTGCATACATGCGGTATGTTGACCCCCTTGTGGGTCGAAGGGCCAGAAAAGCATCCTGGCTTTACTGCAAAACTCAACTGGATGTAGTAGACAAACTGGTATTTTGGCATCTGCATCAAGCATACTGTCATTAGGACATACTGAATCCTTTTCTGGCTCAATAAGAGTGGTAGTCTGAGTATTGGAGCGGACAGCCAGTCTGATATTCCATCCAATATGGCCGTCCTCGCCATGTGGCACCAAGTCTTTTCCATTTCTCACAACCGTCTGTTGCTCAAACTCAAATTCCTCCTTCTGGTTCACGATGTGTAGAAGCGTGAGGCCGGGCCTGAGCTCGACTGAGCCTGAGCTCGACTGAGCCTGAGCTCGACTGAGCCTGAGCTCGACTGAGCCTGAGCTCGACTGAGCCTGAGCTCGACTGAGCTCGACTGAGCCTGAGTTTGACTGAGCCTTTTAATGCCGGGCTTTACCAGAGCTTTCATCGTGGCTTCACGTGCCGAGGAAGAGCGTCGTGATTTAAAGAGAGTTGACGATGATTCTTCCCCACGCAACGTGATGTAAGCCCGCCAGGAGCCCGGCTGATGTCTTCATGGCCAAGAAAAGAGAAAGAAAGGCAAAGAAAGACATCTCTTCTAAACTACTGATATCTGACAACGACGAAAAAAAACTCTGACTTTCTTCCCAGGATCCTTCACTCGCATCTCCAATCTTGTTTGTTTAAGGTGCCAAACGAATAGATGGATGTCTGGAAAAGAAACGATTAAAGAAAGAGAAGAAGAAGAAAAGCAACCCTGCCCTGGCACACAAAAGGCATTTCAGGTCTGAGAGGAAATAGATCGCAGATGTCGTTGCCAGAACCCGAGGAGGAAATGTTTACAACCTGCACAGCGAAGTGGTGCCAGCGGCTCGGCCTGATATCTCGCCGGCGCTACAGCGAAGGAGAAAATCAACAGTTAGAAAGTGTCGTTAGTTGACAAGTTCTCCGAAAATAAAGCAATCAGGCCGTTAAAAACAAACCTCTTTAAAAGGAATAGTTCTTATTTTCCTGCCAAGAACCGGAGAAGATCAACACCACTCTGAAGCCAGCTGCTGTTTAGCGTAGCTTAGCATAAAGACTGGAATCCATAATAATAACAGTTCACTTTATTTATATAGGTACCTTTCAAAACAGCAATAAAGTGCTTTACAATAACGCAGAGCACATTTAAAACACAAGGCAAAGAGCGTAAACACATAAATAACAGAGTGAAATGAACTAAACATTTTGTAAAACACAAATAAAATCACCAAAAAAAAGGGATTTTGGCCGTGATTTAAAAGATTAGCTCATTCCACATTGTAGGAAAGGCTCATTTACATTTATGTGTGAACCAGGAGCGACACATCTGTGCATCTGCGGGTCAAAGGGCAATAAAAGAGCTGAAGGATAATCTAGTGCAATATCCTAATAATCAATTAGAAAAGAAACAAGTCTACCCTGAATCCACCTGTGAGCTCCTCTACAGGCTCACTAAGTACCACGTTGTGGTTTTGTGGTGTTTCAGCCTTCATGCTCTTCATATTTACACTGAAGTAAACAATCAAAGTGAAAACAGGACTTCCAGGTTCTGTTCCAGCAGTAAAATACCTCGTTAAAAATCAAAGAAATTTGCACGCTAGAGACTTAAGATATTCTCAAAAAGTATGTCGTGTGACACATCATTTCCAATACTTTATAGAGCTGGAACGTCACGGCAGGACAGAGACTACAGTTTATTAAATTTAAAGAAGAAGAAGAGCATTACTCTGTGTTCACACTGTAATCGTTTACCTTCTGCTAAAACCACAAAGCTTTCTATTCTTGGTGGCGCCCGCTGTAGTGGAGCCTGTGAGTCAAGCCGAGCGTCAGGAAGACAAAGGAAAGAAAAGACTCGAGTTGCAGGAGCTGGAGGAGCAGAGAGCGACCGGGACTCGACCCCAGGACTTTGGCTCCCTGCCGACACCAGAGTGGTCAATCTTCTCGTCTCGCGCTTGGAAAATGGGTGTATTTTCCAAAAATGTCAAAGTATTACCTCCACAAAGTATTTTAATTCCGCTGGATGCGTAGAAAATAAATTGTATATATACATATATTAGAATCAATTGAGAGAAAAGCGTCCTCCCTTCGTCTGCGTCGAACCCTTCACGGGTGAGATCACAAAAAAAAGTCAGTTGTCAGTATTGACAACGTAATAACATTAAAACAACATCATCCAGGATAAACACTCCCGTCCAGTGAAAAGTATATTCCTCCACGTTAAAACACATCTGTCTCCCAGACCCTTGATGCCCTTGAGGCGACGACCTCCGCTGCGCTCCACCTGTCGCCCTGCGTTCATGTAAAATAAAATAAGCGGCGGCCACATGCCGACCAGGGGTCACCGGCGGGTCGACGTCTCGCCGCCGCCGAGCGAGGAAAACGGCTACACGCGTGTTTGCATTGCTTCCGCTGGGAGGGCCGACATCGGCTACATTTAAAAACCTCAAACAAATTTCCTTCCAGCTCCGCAGTGCTTAACCGCAACTTTTAACCAAGTCCAAACCCATAAACGCTCCTTTAAGAAGTGACGCCCGGCCAACTTGACCTCACTGAGGATTGAGAACTCACACACCGATCTGGACAGAGAAACGCTCGGCCGGCGCTGCGGCCCTCATCCATCATCCTCCGTCCGCAGACAGCTGGTTGAATCCGTACAATCGGGGGAGGCGTGGAGCCGGGAAGCCGGAGGACTGGTCTGCGTGTTCGCGGTGACACGGAGAGGATACTGCGGTGGGAAAAGGGCCCCAGAGAAGCTCACGGCTGTCAGAGTATCTCACCCACATGGGCCCTGAAGGTGAGGGGAACAAGGGAAACGAAGAACGCTAATACTGCTGTTACTCCTCTCATTATAGGTATCATTTCTGTCTTATGGATTGACTGTGTTGTCACTTTATTATCTTCTTTACTCCGTACACATGACATCTATTCCACTTCTGTCCGTCCTGGTAGAGGGATCCTCCTCTGTTGCTGGAAGTTTCTTCTCATGTTTAAAGGACAGAGGATGAAGTCAACAACCCCAAAATGGGGACCCTTTTATATCAGGTCACAAGGTACGAATCAAGAAAAAACACATGGTATAAATCACCCCTAAAAATCTAATTAAACATAGAAATCACAGCTACAATAATATATAATCCCCATGTACAACCTCTAAACAATAAATAGGATTAAGGGTTAGGGATGAAGCATTTTCGTGCCACACAAACAGTTAGTTTGAGGCAATAAACTCACTTGGTAATAAGTACGCAAACTAAGTCAAATGCAAACAACGGAAAACACGTCACAAAAACATTGTGAACGTCGTAACTTCAAAATAACTCATCTGGGACATGAACGCCGGTCACCTGGCTGAAAGTCCTGTGTTTGTTTGACCCGCCCACCATGAAGTCTTTCTCACTTCTTACTTTCTATTCATGCATATGCGTTTACATTGCAGCCCTTACAGACTACATGTGTCATATGTCACTCATGATATTTGTTGTGTTTGTTTTGTCGTGTTTTCATGTGTGTTATCAACGAGCTACAACTGTATTTTGTTGTGCGGAGACCTTCAGGCCTGCACCCAGATCCTGCATGCTGACAGTACACACAGTACACAGTACATAGTAATCCCATCCTCTTCCACCTCCTTCCATAAACACACAGCCAACGATGAGGAAGACGCCAGCAGAAAGTAGAAGAAGAAAAGACAACAACACGCACGCTGTTGATTCCCGTGGCGACATGCCGTCATTGTGAAAGAGTTAACAGAAACATCGCGTGCAGCTTCCCCAGCTTTCGTGTCACATCTTTTAAAAGATGCACATGCCACCCCCTCCACCCGAGACCACAGGCATGGTGACATCGTGCACTTGCATGACAGCGAATGCTCTCGTCAACGGTCTTTCTTCGTCATCCAAAAGTTCCTCCACCGCTGTGAACATGAACTAATGCGGTTCCCTCTTTTTCAGCATTCACCTTTTTTTGTTTTTTTGTTGTATAATCTTTGACACGTGGACTTTGGCTTCTGCAAACGCCCACCTTTTAAAGAAAATGCCATTTAACCGCTATAAAGTCTGTTACAACACGAAGCTCAAGCGCCTCACTGTGCTGTGTTTGCTTTATTGTTGCAGAAACCTCAACTCCCTCTTGAGCACGTCGCCCAGTTTGCATTCTTTTCACTTGACTTGTCGATTCTTTTTGTTTATCGGGGATAAAGGATTCCTCTCCGCGTGATGTCAGTGTTTTTCTTTAGTGTTTACGTGCAGCGTTTGTGCCGTCCGGTTTGCTCGTGAGCGCCGGCGCTAAAGATCCACAAGAACCTCTCAACAACACCAACAAAAAAAGCGACACCTAACCCCGGTGTGTGTTTACTCACGCCGCTGTTAAACATTTACATGCCCATCCAAACAGTGTCAGAGAGAAAGAAAGAATGAAAAAAAAGAAGCCCGCTCTGTTTCGCATTAGCATGCGGGCCGAGCGGAGCGCCGCCTCCTCCTCCGAGGCGGAGGAACGGTCCCAGAACATCCCATAGTAATCAATCTGATGGACCCAAACAGCGGCGCACACGGCAGTAAACATCTCCTCGCTCCGCCGGGTCGAGGTCTCATCTCCACGTGGAGCGAACGAGACGCGACGCCGGGTTTCACTAACATTTTGTCTTTTCGGGGTTAAGCTCCGAAAAACCGCAAAACGTCTCCGTGCCGAAACATCCCGGAGTTTGTTTTCACGAGCGGAGACAGACGAATATATTTCCCTAAGTGGGACTCCAGCTCTCATAAATGCGCCTTCTATTCACAATAAGTGAGCCTTTTCCAGCCTGCATGTGGTGTTATTTATAATCCACATAAGCTTCATACAGTACATACTTGTACCACATAATCTGTGTTTGCACAAGCAAGTGCACAGACAAGTCTCCACTTTAACAAGTCTCACTTCTTTTTTTTAACGGCTATATCCTGGTGTTAAATATCTGTTATGTGTTTGGTCTGGCTGTGACGACGGTTGGACATAAACATGCTATTCTTTCCGTACCTATACCTGTTCTATTAATAACGGGCCATAACGTCTGCGTCTCGCTCCGCATGGCGGGGCGCAGCGGTATTTATTGTGTGCAAACGCGAGCCTGCTTCCAGCCGCCACACGTTGTTAATCTCCGGCTACACCTCCGCCGCTCGCAGCCTCATTGAGGTCGGACTCTCATATTTTCATATTTAGCGCTTGGCAGTCAGAGGGCAAGGGCGGCCCGCCGCTGCCACCGGCGTCCCTCGTGGTCAACGGCGCCAGGGGCCGCGAATCCGGGGGCCGCCACACCTTCCTGACAAGACGTAACGCAACGGGCTGAGAGCGGGGGAAGGGTTGAAAAGAAATACAGGCTCGCATTCCTCTGGTGGACACGTGGACCACCTGGAGCGGGAGATGCATTAGACTCGGGTCCAGAACTCGGACCTGAACCCGGGCCTGTACATGTACCCGCTGAACCCGGAAGTTGAGACTGAAAGATCTTTATTTCTTTTTGGAGTAGAAGTACTTTTTCTCATTCTGTCCTCGACTGCAGTGTTTACGAAACTTTTTTCCTGGGATCCACTAGCAATCCGACCAAATTCACAATAGGCCTTGAATATCGACAACATTTGTGCGGTTTGATAAACCACAACTTTATTTAATGCACGTGTTATTGAAAACATACCCACATGCTAAATACTTTATAAATAATACCAAATGAAGGCATTTAGGTTCTTCTTCTGTTTCCTCTCACCTGTCAAACAATCAGAATGAACGGCAGCCTTTTTGTATTAGATTCCATGGTATGGGTACAAATATCGGAACAACACGAACATTCAGGCTCCCTCGTGTGGCTAGAAGGTGAACTGCAGATATGAATGTTAACTAAAAAGACTGGAAGAAATTCTGCAAATGTATTTGGCGACCCGAATACCCCCCCCCACCCCCTCTTCTTTGAGAGTCACTTTTTTTAATAATTTACCCTGTGAATTTTACCCGTCTGAAATATTATTACAGGTAAACCAGCACCAAACATTTGTGGTAGAAAAAGAAAAATCTTATTTTATTGAATATATTATACTATAGTATAATTATTGTAGGAATCATGCATGACTGATATGTTTTTTTCAATCCTTACAGCCCAAAAATCAAACATGTGTACATCTTGACGTGTACAGAAATCAACCATCAGCAGTAGAGCTACATCATTAGCGTTAAACTTCTCATATGCTAGTAGTAAAGCATCTTCACTTCCTTCTCCCCCTGCTTGTCTTTGCCGTTATTAATATCTTTACTTTATTGTTGAGCTTGTTGGAAGACATTTGCACCTTTGACCCATCAAACCGTTTCTTAATCCTCACATTGCCACACAGCTTTTGTTTTGTTGTTTACGTGACCCAACTGACATCGTGTGTAAACGAACAAACGTGTTTCTATTTCATGCAAAGTCAGCTTTATTGTAAGCCCACTCTGACCTCAATATCCAGCATTATTCAGGGTGTTCACCCTAATTATCACACAGGGAGCGGTAATGAAACTCAGGGTTGTTGGAAGATGACTAAGATGCTGAACTAAACCCCACAAGAGTGAGCGGAAAGTTTTGACTTTTAAAGCATCTTTTGTTTTTAAGTATGTAGTTTTAGCAAGAATGTTAATTCATGTCCCGCTCCTCATTGCGTTGGTTGTCACTTTAAACCTGCATGTGTGTAATCCAAGGCCTCTACAAGACGTTGACACCTGCGTTCACATCCTGCATCCCATTTGTGCTCTTCAAACTTTTAATTGAGGTTAGGAAAAAGGTTGTGGTTTTGTCAAATATTTCGAAACAAACCTCCCGTGTTGACTTCTTTAGTTAATGAAAACCACAACCTTTTCGTGACTTTAACTAAGTGTGTTGAATTGCCCAAAAATGACCATAAAATAGTAGTCGTGTTGCAGTTGCCAGAGCCGTTGTGGATCCAGTCGACAGCTCTGCTTAGTGCTCCAGGAAAACTGATTAAATGTGTTGACGGGGAAAGTTTTGCTTGCACTTTAAATATTTTTTAATTTAATTATTTATGACGTGATGTGACTTTGGAAAGAGGAGTGCAAGTGATCGACAGTGTGAAAAGATTTGCAAAACACAGACATTAAAAGGCCCATAAATTATCCTTGTGGTGAATACGATGCAATTATATGAATATGAATGAAACACATCGAAGGGGAGGATGTGGTGAGCAACATCTGCACATAAAGAGGCTGCTTATTGTATTGTTTGTTTAAAGGGGACATTTAATGCGCATTGTCAGGTTCATACTTGTATTTTGGGGTTTCTGCAAGAATGTTTATATGCTGTAAAAAAATTATAATAATTGAAACTCTCCGTTTTAGCGCCTGTCCCTTTAAAACACTTCCCGAAAAGGTTGAGTCTGCTCTGATTGGTCAGTTTCTGCCTGCGACTAAACATGAGTTTATGTCTCAATCTCTAGTTTCAAGTCTTCTTCAATACAGCATGATGTTAATTTAGTAAATTATGGTCATTTAGAGTCAAACAGACCATAAAGCAGGGGACGCTTTAGGGCGGGGCTACAAGGTGATTGACAGGTCTCTACATCACACCTCCTCTGGTTGTATAGAAGTATATGCTTCATGTGTTAAAGCTGCATTCTCTCTCCTGACCACCAGGGGGCGACTCCTCTTGTTGTATAGAAGTACATGCTTCATGTGTTAAAGTTGCATTCTCTCTACTGACCACCAGGGGGTGACTCCTCTGGTTGTATAGAAGTCTATATAAATGACTCTACTTCTCTTGATGTATTCCCTCAGTAAACATTGTAAACATGAGTTTATGTCTCAATCTCTAGTTTCAAGTCTTCTTCAATACAGCATGATGTTCATTTAGTAAATTATGGTCATTTAGAGTCAAACAGACTATAAAGCAGGGGACGCTTTAGGGGCGGGGCTTATTGTGATATGTCAACGGCCGTATTCCAAGATGGCGACGCCGAGGCTTCATAACGACAGTCCACAAACCAACGGGTGACATCACGGTGACGACGCCCACTTCAGTCTATGAAGCTGCTCCTATTCTATTTCTAGGGTGCGGATGAAGTTCAACTTTATTTTCACTCCCTAATATATGGTGTGACATTCAAAAGCAACTCCCCGAACATTTCCCTGGTCTTTTCAAACTGTCCGCACCACGTGTGCGTCACATGGTTCCCATCGAGTCGACGTCGCCTCACATGCGCTTTAGTTTCTTGATAAGTGAGGATCCGATCATCAGAGTTGAGACGTACCAGATCCCCGGTGTGTGGGGGACAATAAGTCGAGCTTCAGTCGTGTCGTTTCCTCTGCTCGCCAGCTGTGAGGATTCATTGGCAAAACAACAAACGGCAACATTGTCAGGTGCTTCACTGCTCTTGTTAGCGGTGTCGATTACAAGGTCCGGATAACGCGCAATTACCGGAAAACGTGACTTCAGGAGCGCTCGGCACATGTGATGCTCATGTGATGCTCATGTGTCACGCAGAGGGAGGAGGACACGAGCGCATAGGCAGGGTTTTAATTCATATCACCAAGCAGATTGTTTTTAAAGACAGGTGAACAATAGTGGAAAGAAACAGTATGTTTTCACACGCTAGCCCAGTGGTTCTCAAACTGTGGGGCGCGACCCTCTAGTGGGGCGCGGAGGTATTACAGGTTGGGTGCAGATTTATCTTTTTTATAATCATTTATTAATCCCACAGTGGGGAAATTATCCTCTGCATTTTACTGCATCTTAGTAATTAAGGAGCAGTTCAGGGGGGTGCAGTGTCTTGCTCAAGGACACTTCCACATGCAAACTATGGGGAGACCAGGGAATCGAACCGGCGACCTTGTGGTTTTAGGATGACCACTCTCCCCATGAGCTACATGACAACTTCACATAGTACAAAAGTACAAAGTACACGGACATAACACGTCATTATTTATTGTTTTCACATGCTAGCCTAGTGGTACTCAAATTGTGGGGCGCAACCCTCTAGTGGGACACAGAGGTATTACAGGTTGGGTGCAGAATTTTATAAAAAAAAGATTATATATTTTTTATTAATCCCACAGTGGGGAAATTATTCTCTCCAATTTACCCACTGGGGGTTCAGGGTCTTGCTCAAGGACACTTCCACATGCAAACTATGGGGAGACCAGGGAATCGAACCGGCTACCTTGTGGTTTTAGGACGACCTCTCTCCCCATGAGTTACATGAGAACTTCACATAGTACATACATGGCGAAATGCCTGTACTTTCGTGGTAACGTTTACGTTACGCCGTTAACAGGCTAGCTTGCGCGACGGCCGACGACTCACCAATTCTTGACATTTTGCCAAAACAGAAACGTCAGAAAAGCATATCTCACGGAGATCGGCTTTTTGTTGGGGCGGTGGGGCGTGAACATTTACCTTCCTCCAAAGTGGGGCGTGACAAAAAAAGGTTTGAGAACCACTGAGCTAGTCCAAAGACAATGACTGGGAAGTATTCCACGACGCGAACCGCACACACAAGCATGGAGTGGTAAAGTTCTGGTCTGGACGAGGAAGAGAGAGAAGACGAGTGCAGGCTCCGGGCTTTTCCGGGTCCTCAGGGAGGTTTTCGGTGTCCGTTGACGGGGCTCCCTGCCTGAGGACAGAACAATAAACTGTAAGTGAAGATGACCAAACACAATAAACATCACGTGTGTGCAGGAGGGGAACCCAGAGAGGGAAACGAACCCAGCAAGTGATGGACTGTCAGAATCCATCCAGACAGAAAGGTTCAAACTGGGTTTCATTTGCATGTTTTTTTATATTTTTAGATGAGTTCAGAAGTGGGTTCTAACCAACAGAACCACAGAATATGGAGCGCATTACGTGACCTGTATCCTGTTACAGTTACTAACATTAGGGAAAGAGATGTGACCATTATTTAGTATGGAAAGCAGAAAAGGAGCGACGTCACTGTACAGGTTAGGTTCTCACAAAGCAGGACATTTCTGCATTTCTTTCGTTTCTCTTCTTTCTCCACTCGCACATCCAAAAGTAACGGAGAGTAATCGAGTTACGTTACTTTAATAACGCGATACTTGGATCGGGTTATTGCTTCATGTGGAGGACATATTCAAAGTGTAAAGTGACTAAAAAGGCGCAACTCGGTGATAACCTTTGCAGCTTTGACTCGGAGGAACGTCTCAGCTCCAGATCGTGTTTCTGCAGGTTTACAGTCGAGCACCAAAGTCTTGGGTAGAGGATAAAGTCTCCACCTTTGTGTTAACCTTCTGTGACTAAACAGCTTAATAACATAGTGCTGAGGTCACAATTAGGGAAAGATGTCGATGTCTACTGGCTCCTAGAAACCGCAGCACTGATGTTTAGAAACTATTTTGTGTAAATCCTCCACACCAGACTCTCCAACTACGGCAACATAATACCACAATATACCGATTTTAAATAACAAATCATTTCACAAAAAGTCATCTTATTTTTGGAGACCTCAATCAAGTCTCCTGCAATTTAAGAAGCTCTTGTTCCATTATAAAGTTAACCTCTCCTCGTACACATCTCTTTTGATACACATGTATTCATGAAGACATCAGACGATCTCACCAAGATTTATACAAACGGTACAAATGATTCCATTGTCTTAGAGTTGGAAGAGTTTGCCTTCAAGTGAACGATATCAACCACGAGAATCATTTCACTCTCCTCTTCTGAGCCTCTGATTTAGTCTGACTAATCTCACCAACACGCCTATGAATCTACGCTTTATATAAATCACATCACACGAGGCTGGTGATGTGATTTATCGCCGCTGTTTCCTCTCTCTCTCTCTCTCTCTCTCTCTCTCTCTGCACTACAAAAAAGTAGAAGAAGAAAAACAGCACCCTGCATCATCTGCACTCAATCAGAATAATTATCTGAAGAAATGCAGCGCGGAGCCTGCGAGGGGAACGGAGCACAGAGGCTGTTGGCATCCGCCTCTCCTCCAGTCGTTATTAGCTCTCTCTCTCTCTCTCTCTCTCTCCCTCTCTCCATCTCTCTCTCTCACCCGGACGGTTTGGGAGGAAGCCATCTGCAGCCGACAGACAGACAGAGGAAAAAGACCTGACGTGACTCCGGTGCCCAGAAAGTATCAGCCATCTCTCAAGGCTTTTGGCAGCGCGGCGGCTCCGCTGGCACTGGAGCATCAGCCTTATGTTCTGTCTCTCAAGCTTCCTCTTGTCCGCAGAGAGATTTAAAAACAACACAAAAACAACACAAAAAAAACCACTGAGCTTGTCACTCTTTAGTGTGAGCTTTAAAAAATCCCAAAGCGGGCAGCGAACACCTTTTGGGTTCTGAGGCCCTGTCAGGATTGGCGAGCTCTCTGTGGGACGTCGAGGGGTTTCCTGTTTGATTGCTAAACAGCTTTCGCAATCAAAAGTCCCTCGAAGCACGCTGACGTCTTGAAAGCAGACGAGACGGAGAGAGTAAATCACGGACGAGGCTCCGTGAAGTATCGGCTCTGTGATCGTCCTGGCAGCCGTCACGAGTCCACGGGGGACTGGCAGCCGTCCTCAGAGGACCATTTGTGTTTTACATTTCTATTTTCTCCGCTGAGATATATATCGGCCCTCGTCTCTGATCCGGAGGCTTTAAAGGACTGAACTGGTCACTTTAAAAAGGCAGGGGACCTTTTCTCCAAATCCAAAAGGCAGCTTCAGTACTTCCGCAGCTTTAAAAGTCTAAAAGATGAATTCATGAATATATTAGAGGTAGAAAGACTTTGAATAACCCTTGATTATAAGGATTTTATAGATTTAGGCAACAATTCTCAGTCATATTCCTTTTTTCGCCCATTGAATTCTAATTTCTGTAGATATATTTGGTCATAATTTAAGTTATGGGAACAAGAAGACGTCACTACAGGGGGTCCAATAATCAGAAAACAGTTCAGCCGGGTGGACGGGTCGTCTTTGAAGACCTTCTCTAAATGTTGGATGGGGGGATGGATGGATGGATGGATGGATGGATGGATGAATGGAGGGATGGATGGATAGTTAACAGAGTTACTCCGTACAATAACAAGCTTATTTTGCTAGGTCCTCCTTCCACACAAAATTACAATAACTTAAAACTAAAGGTACAAATCTGCATTAAAATTAAGAATTAAGAATACAAAAAAGTACTATAATGCTAATAGTATAAGAAAATGTATAAAATAAGGGACAAAAATAGGAGAACAGTATTGCGCAATCAGCTTCACTGAGTGTATAAAGTGTACTTAGTGAGTACACTTGCATTATATATCTGTACAGAAATGCCCAAAGCTAAATACATAAGACCCAATATACTGGAGTTATTTTTAAGGCATTTAAAATGTATAAAGATTGTAGATTGTACCCATTTTATGCCTTTAAAAAGTCACTGATCCTCCCTGTTCACATTAGAGTAAGTAAGTAACGACCTATTGCAACAAGAAAGGTTGATACAATGTTTCAGTTATGGATCATCTTCTCAAAGGGTCTAATATTGATTATGCGTTGACATTGTAGCTACTTGAATCGACGGCGTTGGGAAAGAGGCCCGTGATGGACGGATGTTCACAACATGCGAGTGAAAGATTTGCTGTCAGAGTTCATGAGGCTCAACAGAACATTCTGCGGCCGCCGAGTGCCAAGAAACCTTTAGAAGGAAAAGCAAAGATGAGTCTGGTACCCGTGAGGCTGCAGAGCTCTGGCTGCCTGACGGGTCCTGCAGGGACTGGCAGTCACACGGATGTGTGCTCCGTCTGGTGGGACGTCTTCTGTTCCAGACCTCGGATCAGCGCTTGTCTTTGATCCAGAAAGCGTTTTAATACAGAAGAGGTTTTAATACACAAGAGGTTGCTCTTATAAATAAAAGTTTGTCTAATGGTTCCCGTAAAAGATAAAAAGTGAGCAAACGAGCAATTGGATTATTTTTGTTGCTTTTTTTAAGAATGATAATTGCACATTTAGTTTGACGAAAGAAAATCCATTTGCAACTATTTTTTTAATCAAGTTATGGATTTCAAGCAGGGTTCATACACATTTCCATGACCCAAAATCTGGGTGTAAACAGTAAAAAGTGAGTAAATGTAGTATTTAAACTAACAATGAGAATACAAAGCATACAGTAAACCTTAAATGACTCAAATGAATGAGACAACAGTTTGATTAAAAGAATAAACATTTATATAGATGCCTGTATGTATGCCTGCTTATATTCTGAGTCTTTCTTTTAAAAGCATTTTAATTATTTCAAACTCAGCGTAAATGAACGTCATGAACACATGAATTTAACAAATTTACATGACTTTTGGGATTTCATTTTTTTTTTCAAGGACTTTTCCATGTTTTCCATGACCGTAAGAACTCTGTAAAGTGATAAATGTCGACCATTTTACCGGTTCTGACTTCTCAAATGCGAGGTTTTGATGCTTTTCTTTCTCATGAATGGGTTTTGGATTACACATGATATCTTGGTTTGAAGGAAACCAGCATTTTTCAGTACTTTTTTTCTCAAAGTTTTGGGGGTGTTTGGGCTGAGATGAACTTTTAACACCGTGCTTTCAACAATCCTTGAACTCGTTCTACCAAAACGGGTTCTTTAAAAGGTTAACCCATAGTCTAACAAAGAACCCTTCATAAAAACATTTTTTTGAAATGGTTCTGGGTCAAGCCCCTCTGGATCCTCATTTCTCAGAGAGCAGAAGACAGAAAACCGAACCCCCGCTGCTCTTGACGAGTACTTCTAATTTCTGGAAGAGCCGAAAGAACAGCAACTCCTCTGAGGTTTGGCGACCGCGCTCAGATGGATATTAGCCCTCCCTGATAAATCTCTCATACTTCACCCCTGAGGTTTGTACGAGTCTCCCCCACACAGAGGCCTCTAAACACTGAACCAAATGAAGCTGGTACCTGGTTAAAGAGCTCCGCATACAGCATGTTGGACTTCTCCCCATGAGACTCCAGGTCGGCCACAGCGCCGGCGTCCCACGACGTCACGCTGCTTCCAAAGAAAGGCCATGGGAGTGCGGCCACAGAGGAAAATGTATTAAAAAAAATAGTCCTTTTTAAAACACTCCAGAGCTGAACTCTGGGTTGACTGCCTTGCTTACCTGTCATGGCGCGTAGCGTCCTGCAGGGGGCAGCGGACGCTCCGCGTGGGGCTTTCTTCACTTAAACTCTTCTTCAGCTTCTCCGCCTTCTTCTTCAGCAGGATGACCTGTCGCAGCAGAGCGTCTCTCTCCTCCATCAGGCTGTCTTTGAATCTGGAGAAGCACGCGAACGCACACAATACAGGAAGTGAGCGTCTGTTAAACTTAATAAAGTAACATGAGTCCATGTGGAGCTCTCTGGAGTGGAGCTTCCCATAGATTCAGAAGCGGTGCTTAAAGGGGTGTATTTAGGTTATTACGTTCTGTAGAGGAATACAACTTGTATAAAAGATAATAATATTAAAGGAATAGTTCAACATTTGGGGAAAGAAATGCCTTTTTGCAGACAGAAGCTGCTTAGCTTAGCTTAGCATAAAGACTGGAAACAGTGAAACAGCTATACTGGCCTATCAACGTCTCTAAAGTTTACAGAAACGTAGATAACGTGTTAAATAATGGGCTTAAAAGATGCTGGTTGACATATTTTTAGACGTTTACAGGCTTTATGCTAAGCTAGGCTAATCCAACGTATCCTCATACAACGGTTCGTACGATAGCCTACATAAAAGTAACGGTCTTTTCTAAATAGACCTCGGTCTTGACAGGAAACAATAAATTTAGATTTCGGAAACAAAACTAGTTGGTTCAGTTTAGGAGAATACTGCGAAATACTTTAGTTAGGTTTTGTGAAAAAATTGTGCTTTGTGTTAAAATACTGAAGTACACAAGTTACGTGACAATCAAGTCAGATCTGCCTCCCAACACCTCTAAAGCTCATTAATTAGCACGTTATGTCTCATGTGTTTATCTATAAAGACTGTAAAACTGAGTCAACCAAGAAATCTAACACCCGGACTTCCCTCATATGTTGAACTATTCCTTTAAAATGTTCGTTGGCGTGTGTGAAAATGACTTGTTGAAGCCAGAGAAAAGAGAACATATAAATAAATGAATAATACAGGAATCTCTCATGTGACATAACCAGCATCGCTCTGATATCGACAGCATACGTCTTGTTTATTGTTGCTGAATAATATTGATGTTTGTGTATCGGATGTGTGTGATGGAAGTGCAGGGAGACACACACACACCTCTTCACACAACACATCCAGTAGCGCTGCTGCTGGCAGAGCCACTCGAACTGCTCCGCTGTGCCCTGCAGCTTCCTCAAGCTGCCCTCGTTCTCCTGCTGCAGCTCCCGCACCTCAAGGACAACGGTCACAAGGTCAACCAGGAAGTGATCAGGACGACAGGAAGTGATCAGGACGACAGGAAGGGATCAGGACGACAGGAAGGGATCAGGACGACAGGAAGGGATCAAGACGACAGGAAGGGATCAAGACGACAGGAAGGGATCAGGATGACAGGAAGTTATCAAGACAACAGGGAGTGATCAAGACCACAGGAAGTTCTTCTTCTGTGGTGTTTAACGGCAGTGTGCATTCTTTTTGTTGCATTACTGCCATCTTCTTTACTACGTTTCTTTAACGCATTTATTTCTTTACTACGTTTCTTTACTACGTTTTTTTACAACAGGAAGTGATCTAGACGACAGGAAGTAATCAGGACGACAGGAAGTGATCAAGACAACAGGAAGTGATCAAGACAACAGGAAGCGATCAAGACAACAGGAAGTAATCAAGACAACAGGAAGTGATCAAGACGACAGGAAGTGATCAAGACAACAGGAAGTGATCAAGACAACAGGAAGTAATCAAGACAACAGGAAGTAATCAAGACAACAAGAAGTGATCAAGACAACAGGAAGTGATCAAGACGACAGGAAGTAATCAAGACAACAGGAAGTGATCAAGATGACAGGAACAAGACAACAGGAAGTAATCAAGACAACAGGAAGCGATCAAGACAACAGGAAGTAATCAAAACAACAGGAAGTAATCAAGACAACAGGAAGTGATCAAGACAACAGGAAGTGATCAAGACGACAGGAAGTGATCAAGACAACAGGAAGTGATCAAGACAACAGGAAGTAATCAAGACAGCAGGAAGCGATCAAGACAACAGGAAGTGATCAAGACAACAGGAAGTAATCAAGACAGCAGGAAGTAATCAAGACAACAGGAAGTAATCAAGACAACAGGAAGTAATCAAGACAACAAGAAGTGATCAAGACAGCAGGAAGTGATCAAGACAACAGGAAGTGATCAAGACGACAGGAAGTAATCAAGACAACAGGAAGTGATCAAGATGACAGGAACAAGACAACAGGAAGTGATCAAGACAACAGGAAGTAATCAAGACAACAGGAAGTAATAAAGACAACAGGAAGTGATTAAGACAACAGGAAGTGATCAAGACGACAGGAAGTGATCAAGACAACAGGAAGTGATCAAGACTACAGGAAGTGATCAAGACGACAGAAACAAGACAACAGGAAATGATCAAGACAACAGGAAGTAATCAAGACAACAGGAAGTGATCAAGACAACAGGAAGTGATCAAGACAACAGGAAGTGATCAAGACAACAGGAAGTGATCAAGACGACAGGAACAAGACAACAGGAAGTAATCAAGACAACAGGAAGTGATCAAGACAACAGGAAGTAATCAAGACAACAGGAAGTAATCAAGACAACAGGAAGTGATCAAGACAACAGGAAGTGATCAAGACTACAGGAAGTGATCAAGACGACAGAAACAAGACAACAGGAAATGATCAAGACAACAGGAAGTAATCAAGACAACAGGAAGGGACCAAGACAACAGGAAGGGACCAAGACAACAGGAAGTGATCAAGACGACAGAAACAAGACAACAGGAAATGATCAAGACAACAGGAAGTGATCAAGACAACAGGAAGTGATCAAGACGACAGGAAGTGATCAAGACAACAGGAAAGCAGGATGTAAGGACTGGGCCTTAGCTGAAGGCCTTAAATGGGAAATAAAAAAAGAAGTCTCTGGAACTCGGTGCCGTCATCTGGAAAGATGAGCGAGGCTCGACGGGGGTCCGGCTTAATCGCCGACTCCCTGGACTTTCACAATAATTCACAGACTTTATCCTCTGCAAATAAAGTTCTCATTAAGTTGCTCGCTGGCAGGGCGGTCTGTTGTTTCGCTCTGCTGCTTCTCGCAGGAGAGATAGCCGTACAGTTGGATTCTCTCCCTGTTTGATGGACTGGTTGAAACCGGGGCCAGGAGGGGGAGTGAGCCTTTTGAAGCCAAGCGTAAATAAAAAAAGTAAAAAATGATTTTATATCCTCACAGTGTGTAGGAATGTTTCCCTAATGCCCCGACTCGACACACATTAATACAAACCTCATGCCAGAAGGAGAATAATCTGAATTAGTGCGTTCTCTCGGGTGGTTGTCAGTTTTTTTTTCTTCAAATCTGGCCACAGAACATAAATTTGAACCTTGGGGTTTTTACGTTTCATGAAATTAATTATTTAAAATCCGTCAGCGGACTTTGTTGCTCTGTTTTTAACTGACCTAAATGGTGTGAACCCTTCTGATTGGAGGAGGGTGTTGCACTGCATTATCTCTGCAGGAGTTGGCAATGAGAAAATAACCCGCATTCATTATTAAACCATTAAAAGTCCATTAGTTATCTATTTATGGACAAACAGGGAGGACCAAAGCAGCGGGGAAGAAAGCGTCCACTCCTGACACCTGCTGGACAAAAGCTGCATTACAACCATTTTACTTATATTTTAGTTTTGTTCGATGCTGGAGTTTGTTTAAATGTTTGGTTTGTTGCTGATTAATTTGTGTGAATAATCTCTTGTAAATAAAACTATTCATTCATTATTCACACATTATTAATATATAGTCACACAAACTGCAGCCCACATGTCAAAGCAGTTATTACAGATTATCATCTCTTCTTGTTTTGTTTTATATACTGAACTCAATGAGTACCTGAACGCACCATCGACAATTTGTTTAATAACTTTTTTTTTTTGCCCTCAAGCAGTTTACATCACCAATTATTATCTTAATGTGACTGAAACACCCAGTTATTAGTATTATTATTGTGCTCTCTGTGTCAACATTGTTAGTGATATTAAAACTGATATGAATTTACTTTTTAATCAAACATATTCAAGAATTTAAAGAGATTTAAATAGGCCTGAAGGGAATAGTTCATCCAAAATGTGCAAATGGAGCTCAAACAATTGGCAGAACATTTTATATTGATTCATTGTTGTAAATCATTCTTTAAAATAATTTAAATCTGCTGGTTTTCTCAGTGTTTCTTTAATATTAATATTGAACATCTTTGCCTTCTGGACTATCTTAACGTGTCAACTTCGGCTTTGGGAACTTTTGACGGACATTTATTCACAAATTATTATTTGATTAATCAAGAAAATAATCAGATCAGTTGATAGTGGAAATTGCGTAAATCAAATATGCATCAAAACACATGTGGATATAAATATGGATGTTTTATGCTGCTGGAGTCGTTCAAGACGTTTTGATTAATTTTGACTTTACCTCCTTCTGATGAGCGGAGCGTAAATCCTTCAGCTCCTCTGTCAGCGTTCGGTTGGAGTCCTGAAGCTCCTCCAGCGCGGACGTCTTCCTGTTGGGGACAAACACAAAGAAGATTGTTTTATTATTTTATTTGATTGTTTACGTTCACTTTTCTGACCAGATTTTTACACAAGGAACAGGAAACTCCATCCATCTGATTTCTTACATTAATAAACAGAAACTAACCGGCAAAATGATGCACGAATACCGCTGGACAGCAGATTGTACCTTAAAAATACCTTATTTTCTACTATAATGTGGACAATACAACTGAGAAAGAACGTTATTTTTATGACTGAAAAGGAGAAAGTAGCACGAAGACTTTTAATTAAAATGGCTTTAAGTTCAAGTTCAGTTTGAATATAAAATATGACTCTTAAACTAAAACAATGTTTTTATTTCAAGTGTTTTTGCCACAGATTTGTTGGTTCATCTGAATTTTAAATACATTTTTAAGTAAATATGAACGTCCCTGTTATCGTTTAGATTTCTTTCATCTTCTTTTTTCATATTAATATCCCCACCATTGATGCAATATAAGTGTCTACACAGCAAATAATCGGTGAATTCATTATTTTATCTATAAAATCAGAAAAAGTGAAAAGTGGGCCTGCCTGAGCAGCTCCGCCTGGAGGCCCCCCGTCATTGCAGCTCTGCGCTGGGCCTCAGCGTGCAGCTCCGTCCGGAGGCCCTCCGCCACCGCGGCCCTGCGCTGGGCCTCGCCGTGCAGCTCGTTCACCAGGCCCTCCAGCTCCACCTCGGAGCTCTGCAGGCACAGCAGCTCTGAGCCGACCTGTTGCAGCAGCTCCCCGTCACGGGAGCTCGCCTCCACCAGCAGGACCACGCGCTGCTGCAGCAGATCCAGCTGGTCCTGCAGGGGAGACACACACACACACACACAATGACACACACGGACACAATGACACACACACAATGACACACACACACACACAATGACAGACACGGACACAATGACACACACACAATGACACACACTCAGACAATGACACACACACACACACACACAGACAATGACACACACACACACACACACACACACACAATAACACAGACACACAGACACAATGATACAATGACACAATAACACACACGGACACAATGACACACACACACACACACACACAATAACACACATGGACACGATTACACACACAATGACACACACACAATGACACACACTCAGACAATGACACACACACATACACACACAGACAATGACACACACACACACACACACACACACACACACACACAATAACACACACACACAGACACAATGATACAATGACACAATAACACACACGGACACAATGACACACACACACACACACACACACACACACAATAACACACATGGACACGATTACACACACAATGACATACACGGACACAATGACACAGACAATGACACACACACACACACACACAATGACACACACACATAGACACAATGATACAGTGACACAATAACACACACGGACACAATGACACACACACACACACACACACACACAATGACACAAACGGATACAATGACACAATGACACACACAGACACAATGATACACACGGACACAATGATACACACACAATGATACACACACACATACACAATGATACACACACACATACACAATGATACACACACACACACACACACACACGTTTATCTGATAAATACACAAATACTGTTTTATGGCTTTTATTGTTGTACTGCTTAGTTCACTATAGTTAGCTTAGCTTCGTCTCTTCATACTCATTCTTACATAAAGATGCATGCAAAATGGTCAAAATGTGCACAAAAGGCATATTATCATGCATATGTATCCTCTATTGCTTTATCTATTAAAGCCTCCCTGATCTTCACATCATCCTCTTGTACGCAGATTCCAACACAGCTAGAGGTCAACGAGTTCGAGACGAGCCCAAACCTGACTTTATACCTAATCTGTGAGTGTAAAGTGTGTGAGTCACACTCTCCACATCTCCAACAAACACCATGAAGGCTTCTAGCAGAGCTGCTCGTTTGTTACTGTGAAGCAGGGATAAATCCTCGAGGTTGTTGTTGGCACGCTCAAGAAGAAGAGACAAAACCACCAGAATTTATCACATTTTCTTCAGAGTTTTGTCTCGTCTTGCTTGTTTTTTCCTTGCTTGTAAAATCCTTGAAATAAAGCATTCAGAGACTAAATATCTCTTGAGCTAAAACTGCTCACAGCTTAAAACTTGCACAACTTTAGTTGAGTAGGAGCCAAAAACCCAGAAAGAGTAAAAAAAAAGCCCCAAAAGGTTGGTAACCACGAGCAAAGCCCCTGACGGTACTGATGCTAACTGGCTCTTACTGGTAGACTCATTCCAGAGTCATTTTCAGTAATTGCAGCATAGGTGGCCGGCTGGCACGGTCATGGCTATGTGCATTGAAATTATGGGTTAAACGCTACAAGATTAAAAAAATAAAAATAAAAAACCACTGAATTGGACAGCCGTTAGCCTTCAGGTAAGTATTTCCTCACCAAGACTCTAATTGTAACGCCGGCGTTTGAGGTTAAAATAGTGACACAGCGACAAATTATCCGCCGACTCCGCCGAGGTTTTTGAAGCCTTTTTAAAACTAATAGTTTTGGCTTTACGGCACATTTACTGTGTGGGTCGGCCTTTTTCTGCTTTTATAGCAGCAAACAGCAGAAAACATCTGGTAAGAAAGAAAGAGCCCGACTCGGTTTCATTAAACCTCCACATCTTCATCTCAGGATACCTTTGATGTTTCAAAGTGGAATCATTTGAGGAACAAGAGACAGTGGCTGAATGTTTGGGGATTAAAGAGGAGGAGGAGATACCAAGATGCTATTTTTGGGAAACTAGAACCATCAGTCTATCTTTAAAATCTCTATTTATATTATTCATAATATAACATAACATATATAATATAACACTGTCCTCACCTTCTGTCCAGGCCTTCATCTCGTGCTGCATTATGTGATTATTTTTGGCTTCTTGGTGACGTTGTAATGGCTGTGCCATCAGTGTCTGATTTAATATATCTGTTGATTCATTTACACTTTTATTTGATTTAATATTAGTTTTTTCAAGGATTTTTGAATGGATGCTAATTTTAAATACATATATTTTGTAATTTCTTTTCATGTACTCCCATTTGAGAACTACTGATTCAGACAACTCCCAGACCGGACAACGCCGTGGTGACCTGTCAATCACCTTGTAGCCCCGCCCTAAAACACCTGATTTATGGCTTATTTGACTCTAAATGGACCATCATTTACTCCAGGAACATCGTGCTGTATTGGAGAAGCCAGAAAAAGACTAAAAATGAATGCTATGTTGCTCTGTATGTGTTAAACGCTACCAAAAGGCCCAAAATAACCCCTTAATGCAGCATGAAATAAAGAAAAACGGCCACCTGATGAATAGAAGTCCAACATTCATTCTCCTTTTGGCTCAGTGTTTGGTCTCCACCACCTCCGGAGGGAGATATGCGTCTCTTTAGCTGCTAAATGATCACCAGCTAGTCGTGAACTGAAGAAAACAACATCACTGATGAGAGCTGAGAGAGTGAACCATAATTCTGTGTGTAAGGAGGACCGACAATATAAATATCTGGGCTCTTGAACCTGCTGCCGGTGGATCTTGCCGATGAGATGTTCCTCTCTCGCCCGGAGCTCCGCGCTCATCTGCTCCTGGAGGCGGAGTCGAGCGGCGGCGGCGTCCAGGTCGCTCTGCAGCTTCCTGTCCCGGTCTCTGGCCACCAGAAGCTCCCGGTCCAGCACCGCTGCAGCCACAGACAACAACAGACAACAGTCGGGGTTGGAACCGCTGAACCACAGAAGATCTGCTGGATGATGCATTTTCAAGACGGTGATAAAGTGTGTTTAGAATAACCATCGTTTTTTAAACCACGACACCTAGAATAAAGGGCTGTATGTCAGCTGCTGACACTTCTGGCATTGGAACTCTTCCCTTTCCTCTCACCTCATCACGTGAAAACACACTGAAAAGGGGTTAAAATTGTAACCTGTCAATCACAGTAAGCCCCGCCCCTAAAGCGTCCCCTGCTTTATGGTCTGTTTGACTCTAAATGACCATAATTTACTAAATGAACGTCATGCTGTATTGAAGAAGACTTGAAACTAGAGATTGAGACATAAACTCATGTTTACAATGTTTACTGAGGGAATAAATCAAGAGAAGTAGAGTCATTCATATAGACTTCTATACAACCAGAGGAGTCGCCCCCTGGTGGTCAGGAGAGAGAATGCAGGTCCAATCTCAGTTGAGGATGATCATTTAGGATTTTGGGTTTTACAGAAACACGTTTCCCGTCTTATTTTAGGAAAGGAATCCGGCTCTTACGGAGCCGTTCTAACTCAGGGAGACATGAACCCGGTCAGGCATTAAAAGTAGCTGCCAAAAGATGGTGGCAGCTATTGCTAATCAACGTTAAAAAAAAAGGTGTGATTTCTCTCCTTGCAGCTGAAGTGAAACATTAAGATGAGTGAGGATGTTTCTCCTGCAGGTTTCACTGGCTGGTTGTCAGGTGCTGTGTGGGGATTGTTTCTCTTCCTCGTGAATCCTGATGACATCAAAGCAGTAAACCGTTTCACGTCGTGACCTTTGATATTATCCGCTAACAGGTTCTTCTTCAGCGTGTAGCGTGGATCTCTGTTGGTTATGATGTTGCTTTCTGCACATTTATGAAAACCAAACACCTTTATGAACATTTAGCTACAACAGAAATATGTTAAATTACACTTTACATGACATTCTGCTACTCCTATATATTATATTATAGAATCTCTCGACTTTAACTGGACTAACAAGGTCATAATGGCAGTTTCCCCCCATGAACCGTGCACTCCAGCAGCCGAAAGGTAAATGTGTAACTTCGTTCTCACCTTTGTCGTGAGCCAGCCGGGTGCACTTGGCCGTCAGATACTGGATCTGACTGCAGTCTTCGTCCCGGTGCGCCTGGAAGAACCTCCTCATGATGGATCTCTTGCTCTCTCTCTCTCTCTCTCCGATCCCCGATCTAAAGCCTCCTCCGGCTTCCCATGATCCTTAGGAGCAGGCAGGTGTGTCTACCTGCAATATTTCACTCTCCCTGTAAGTCTGTCTTAAGAAGACAAGAGCGCACCTACAGAGGGCAAGTTTAGGCATCAGTGTAAGCTGCTGTTTGCATAACATGGAGGCGTGCTGCCACTGTGTGTGTGTGTGTGTGTGTGTGTGTGTGTGTGTGTGTGTGTGTGTGTGTGTGTGTGTGTGTTTTTAGACCTGATGCGTTTCATTGTGATCTGGCTCACTGTTTGAATAGATAGGAAAACGCTTGACTTGATTTCGTGCTCAAACTGAAGGCTTGATAAGCCGTGAAATGGAAATATAAAGTTGGCCCCCCGAGGCGGCGGCGCTGCAGGAGCTTGTTGCGTCTCGCAGGCGGCGGGTTAGCTCTTCTGTGAGAGGGAATTCATGGAGGAACATACCGGCATTTAATTACAGCTTATGTATTGGGCAGGTTCGTATGTGGAATACAGTCTGAAACGGTTTTATTTTTCATAATTTCTCATAATTGTCTTTTTGTCTCGGTTGTCTTTAATGTCTTTTTTTATATTTATCTTGTTTATTGTATATAATATGTACATATGTACGATGAGAGCTACGTGAAACCGGAGTCAAATTCCACGTATGAGACTCAAAGACGTCTGATACATGTACTAGTAATACTGAGGTAGCTGTACGTAACGTTCTACTTATTATTAGGAAGGTGTCATTTTTGGGCTCTGAGAATTTGATTGATTGGCGCTTCACACTCATTTCTGAATATTTACAAACCAATCAATCGATCAATGAGGAAAATAATCAGCAGATTAAACCACAATGAAAATAATCACTACTTGCAGCCTGAAACAAAATAGTAAAAAAAAAAAAATGCTCCACCTCCAAATACTAGAGTAAAACTGTGTTTTTACATGAGTGATAATAATTTCATTTTTTTACTTTTAATACTTTAAGTACGGTTTCTTGGTTTATACTAGCATACATTGAAGTGACATCTTCAATGCAGGACCTTTACTTTTAACAGAATATTTTCACAGAGTATTAGTACTCGTAGTACTCGTAGTAGTAGAATACTTTCTCCACTGTTTGTGTTGTAATGCAGATCTGAAAGCAGGTTATTTTACAGTCTTTTTACGTCTTTAAATATTCATTTAACTAATAATTTCTGTCAGGATCAATTAAGGAGTTTTTATTTATCTCTATTTAATGTGTGAATTAAATTAAATGATGTTTCATAGCTTGATAATACAAATAAATAACTAATTACAAATAACAAATGCGCATAATGTTGTGTGCTCTTCATATTTATATATAGCCTCTAAAACACGACTAATGGAGTAAACAAGAAACAATAAACAGCCGCTAAAGGTTTTGGTCCCCTGTGCAGAAGAAGAGGATAGAAGTTGCTTGTTGTGGCTCGTCTATAAAAGAGACGCTGTGATGTCACTCACCTGTTTCTTCTCTGCACGAGTCGCATGTTGCTGCAGAATCTTTTGACGCCAGCAGGGGGAGACAAAGCTCCTCGTCCCGGTCTCCTCTCAGGAAAGCTGTTTTTAGTTTGTGTACACACTTATCTTCATGCATTTATATTTCAATGTGTTCATTATTAGTTTGCAACCTTTTTTAAAACATGTATTTGTGTTTGCAGGGCAGTGGTGCTATCAACCAAGAGATGTTGGGGATTAATATTTCATGAAACAAGGTATTTCTTTTGATTAAGGATCACGTGATGATCTAAACTCTGGTTTACGTCTTTTCCACTTTTACTACTGGACATTTCTTGTAAAAAATTCTATCTATGGGATTTATTTGGGAGGGAAAAATCAATATAATAGGCTAAATAAACGGAATAAATATATTTTGGCTTTATTATATTGTATTAAACCCTTTAATAAATGTTTATATACTTCTTAGGAGGGGATATGAACGATATAATCTGATGCAGCCGCACCGGTAGTCATTCAAAAAGGAGAGGATGTTCAAAAATGGCGTTTATTTAAAAAAAGAAAGAAAAGAAAGAGAAAGGAAAACCACCATGCTGACTTCTGCCTCTTTAACACAAACGTTGTAGATAGAAAATGGCGTTAGGGACATTTGACATTTTGAAGCGTCCAATTATTCAAATAAATAAACACAATATCCTCCCAGAACAGAAACACAAGAGGAGCCCATCCCGTCACACCGGGTGGCGTCACGTAAACAATAACCACGGATCGTGTCAGTAGTAGAAGTTAAATACAATTTAAACGTGAACTTTAAAAAGCTGCCATCAGTGGTGCTTTCAATACAATCAGTTCCTTCACGAGGTCGTGATCTCTGGAAGAGTTGCGTAACAAGACGAGGAAGTTCAAATAAATATCACAGCTGAGTGTGAGGGCTTTAATACCAAAGTGTGTGTGTGTGTGTGTGTGTGTGTGAGTATTGTTGGGGTTTCCCTTCTGCAGATTTCCAATGTGTATTTCCTCCATATTTTGTATGAAGGAAACACTGCGTTCACCTTGAGAGTTCCATCGTGTGTGTTATTGTTGTGTTATTGGGACTCAAGTGAAGACTCAAATATATTGTTGCAACCCGGGAGGCGATTAGCTTAGCATCGCCTCCCGGCTTAGCATAACAATAAAACTTCCCGAAAGTTTATCGATTAACACGCTGTACCTCGTTTCTTTCATCCGCGCCCGAGCAGAGATATAAAAAGAGTTATGTGCGATCGCTAGTTAACAAGCGACAATTTTACTTGTTGGTTTTTAAAGTGGATTCTGAAAGTGGAACATTTAGTTTTGGGACCAAACGCGTTGACGTTATGAGCGTCAGAAACTTTCATTGGAAATCTGCTGTGCTTGGAAACCCCGCTCACAAAGATATGAGTCAGTATTATTTAGCATTAAAAATCAGTTTTTTTAATCTTCCAGAGAGCAAACTGAACCATAACACAAGAACAACTCCTCCACCCAAACATCTTGATCTAAAAAAGCGCTTAAGCTCCCACAATGCACTTCAACAGCGACCAGGAGACGAGAGGCCGTAAGCTGCCAACAGGTTTCACAACCCAGTGTGCACATCTCCTTCACAGAAACACCTCAAAACAAATCAGAACTGTGTTATTAATATGTTTTATCATGACAATGCTGGTGTGAGGAGGTGTGACGGCATGTCTGGACCTAAAACGTGACGCTGAATTCTTTTATTTTGAAGGAGTCGCATGTGAAAGCTTAAGTCTCAGCTTGGCTCAGTTTCTCACGAGGCCGCCGTCCTCGAGCTAATCCTACGCTAGCTGGCGGCTACTTAAAAAAATAAGCTTTTCATGGTTTCTTGAGCTGAATGCTGGAGGAGCGAGGTCACAGCTCTGCAGACGGGGCGCCTGGGAAAAAACGCCGCGTCGGTTTAATTTGATCTCCGTCTCCCTTTGTGTGATGACGCGGGACTTTAGGGAGTTGAAAGGGGATAACTTTTGTTTTTAAAGTGACACATATTCCCAACAACTGATTTACAGTCACACATTTAACAGGGTTTGGTGGCAGCATCACTATCACAGCTTGACGCTACGTTAGCTTAAGTTTTCACCTTTTACTTTTGAGGAGAAAAAATAAATAAAACAGACACAGTTTTATTCTGATGGTGCCAAAAGGAAACAGACCTTTTCTGATAATCATGGGCGATAAAATCCAGACGACCCCGTCCTTCTAAGTCTTTTTTCTTTCTTTTTTCACAGATAAAACCAGCAGTACTTTCAGCTCACACACACACACACACACACACACACACACCTCTCAAACGGGAAACACACAAATGGAGAACATAAAAAAAACCACAGGAACTAAAATGAGTACAAATCCAACAGAAAGTCAGCAGTTTCCATCCCACGAGTGTCAGTTCAACATAATGCAGGCGGTAAAAAAAAAAAAAGAAGAAAGTATTGCACTGGTTTGGTGTGAGTCTATGGATGGGCGGTCATCATATAAATAACAATAAGAACCAAACAGTAATACAATAATAATTATAATACTAATAAAAACGGTTCCCTCCCTCTGCTGTTTTACCACTGCTGCCAGCTGAAGTCGTCGTTGGACCCGAAGACCAAGAAGAAGCCCAGGATGGTCCCGAAGATGACGACGTTGCCCGTCAGCACGAGCGCACACGCGCCCCAGGCGATCTGTGGGCAACACGTCAATAATTCAGGTCAACAAATGCTGCCGCACACGTCTGCCAGGCCGCAGCGCATTATTCAGGCCGAAGATCTAGTTCAGGATATCAGACTTATGACTGTTAGTAGCATCAATACAGTGTTGGTTTTCATCTTTTACTTCATGTACTTTTTACTGTAAAATGTTAAAACCTTTCTAGGGCACTCGTTGAGATACTTTGTGAGGGAAATGACCATATATGGCTACTTGCATGATAAAGGGCTACACCTTTATTTTGCTGATAAACAGGACGTTTTGGGTGGAACGGAACACGAGGGAAACACTTGTTTTCACGGCTGCACAATTAATCTAAATTTATTTCAAAAAAGTACAACATGGCAGGAGACACAATACTGAAGTAACATGTGTCAAAATACCATAAAAAAAGAAAAACAGTCAATCATCCGGCTCATCAAACTTAACAACTTAACGTCTCGTTTGGTTCACATCCACGAAAATATCTTTATATATAATATCTTTATTTTTTTTATGAATGAATATGAGTGGTCAAGTACTCGTGGGCGGGATTTGTGTGTTCAAGAAGATACAGGTATATAATAAATAAAGGGGTGTCGGGGTGATTGTATTTTTTTTGTACTTTATTATTGTCTGACAAACCTCATTTTTGTATTTATGTTTAATGTTAATATATCTAAATGAATACACATTTAAGTGACAAAAAAAATCAATTATTAATGAATATGAGAATAGTGAAAAATGCATCACAATTAGATATTTTTCCCCAAATCATCCAGGCCTTTATATTTTAGCTTTGGTCAAAATTTAGCCAACAAGCGAAAAGTAAAAATGACGGATTAAGAGTTGCATTTTAAGGTTTTTAAATGATGGGAAAGTTGGCTTTTTTTATTATTATTATGTAGAAGTGATGCCTTCGTTTTATTTTTTTGACGAGGATAGCTTCCTGTCTTTATGCTAAGCTAATCGCCTCCCGGGTTGCGGCGCTATATTTATAAGAACATATCTTCATAACAGAAGTTATTATGTGGAAGTGATGCCTTCTATCTTCTATCTTTTCCACAAAAGTCTGGTTTTGTTTCATTTCACGGCGCCGCCCCGTCACAGTGACGGTAAACGGCGGCGTGAAGCCTCCGTAACTTACGACGGCCGCTCTGGCGAAGACGACGGGCAGACCGAAGGCCGAGATGACGATGCCCGTCGTGAGGAAGATGGCCAGCTCTTTGCAGGCGTTGCTGGCCGAGTCCGTGTCGTCGACCACTCTCCGCGAGATGCAGTAAGGGATGGGGGCCAGGATGTAGAAGAAGAGGAGGAACAGGGGCCAGTATTTACTGAGAGAGAGAGAGAGAGAGAGATAAATACCCTCACGCTGTGATGATGAAGGAGGAAGTCGAGTGACTTGAAGGATAAAGGACAAAACACTTTTCAGCACATTATAGTATTTTATTCTATGATATAGTATTTTATTTTATTCTATTACAACCTGATAACTGGTTTGCATGTTTTGTTTTTAACGTAAACGCTGAAGCTCTCCCTTACATTTAGTTATGATTGAGTTGTGCCTTAAATGGTACATTTTAGCGTCTATAACAGTTATTAAACCTAACAACAAAAGTTCAACTAGATACAAAAAAAGAATAAAACCCATGTGCATATATTTTAAATATGAATTTTACTCAATATACTATTTATAATAAACCATAAATAAGATACTATTTGAAGGGGACAAGCCTGTATTATTAACATTAAATGAATCTGCACTTTATACACTCGGTGAAACTGATTGTGCAATACTGTTCTCATATTCATGTATTTTCTTACACTATTAGCATTTATAGCAATGTTTTTATTTGAGTTTTTGCATTATTAATTCAAATGTGTACCTTAAGTTTATTGTAATCTGTGTGGAAGGAGTTCTTCATGTACGGAGTAACTTTGTTATCTGCGTATACGACAATAAAAACATCTTGAATCTTGAACGTCGGGGTTTTAATGATCTGCAGCTTCCCGTTATTCATGAGCCGACGATTCTACGGTAACTGATCCTGATGATGAGCTTCAACCGTCCGATGACATCGGACTCTGCTGATGAATATCCTCCATTGATTTTCTAACGGCCTCCTTCCAACACGTCCTGCTGGACCGAGGCCGACACTTGGCGTCCCGGTAACGGCTCAAATGGAAATGAGATTAGATCTCTGGAGCCAGACCTCGGGGCTGTGGCTCCAGGTTTCTCGTGTTGGGCGTGGAAAACCTCGTCAGAGTCGTTTTCAATTAGCGGGTCGACCCCACTGGAGAGAGTGGTGGGCGACGAGCAGAGAGACAAAAAGACCAGGCTCTCTTTCAATGTGGTCGAAAGCCCAAGATTCACTTTTTCTCAATTCGTTTGCGGCCATTTTAAAAACTGTAACATTGTTTGTGAAAGTGCGTCACTAAAGTAACACATCCACTGTCACGCTCGATGTCTTTGAGGCACTTTATCACCCAACATGGTGATCCTGTGAGGATCATCATATTTCTGCAATCAGCTTGGATGTTAACTGCTGTAGTTCAAATGAACCGTCCCACAAATTACCAGGCGACAAACCCAGGGGGCCGTCTCGATATCCCACCGTAAAAATACTGAAGAGAGAAGAAGGAAAGTCTAAATGTGGGACTGAAAGGTAACGTTACTGCTCACAAAGGGAGGAGAGTCGTGCGGCGGGTTAATCCGGCCCCTGCATCCACACCTGCATCTAAAGCTGTAAACCCATGATGGGATCACCCAAGATGCACCTGAGTGCCAAGTGGGAACACTGAGAAACACACACACATTCACATGCTGTGTGTGTGTGTGTGTGTGTGTGTGTGTGTGAGAGATGGTGGTACTTACTCATACACAGGGAGTGCACATCCCAGCATGAGGAACATGAGGCCAATGGCCCCTCCGAAGGACAGGCTGATGAGAGCTAGAAGACAAGAGGAGACAAGAGGACATCAGCATGGACAATGTCTATATAAAACTATAATATTTAAATATTATTATGAAAGTCACACATCTTCCCTCTTCCATCCCATCATCACCCCCTCCTCCTGCAGCCGCCCATGTGATGAATCAGCTGATATAAAGCAGCTAGCATCGCATTATAACGGTAACTACTACGTTATTGCACCACAACAACGACAAAAAAGAGGAACTGGCACTAATTGCAGCCTCTCAGTGACGCGTCACGTGACTGAAGCGTCTGTTCTATTGTTATAATGCGCATCATTGTGTTGATTAAAGAATGGAGACCGTGAAGCTAACGCTAACGACTGTACTGGCCCTGCGGCTTCCTCGCGTCACCGCTAGCCAGCCATCCATCTTCAGGAGTAGTTACCGTTATATAGACTGCGCCGGGGTTATTAAAAGGTTGTTTATTTTACCTTTAATCCCGGCCATTTCTCCTGGACAAAAAGCTCAACACGCGGCGCCGACGAACGACAACAGTCCGCACGTCCAACCGTACCTACGACCCTGCTGCCGTGCTGCCTTCCGGTGCTTACAGGAATATAGGATTTTTAAGATACAAAAAAACAAACCCAGGGGAACGTTTGTTTGTAGCAGCAGCAAGCAAAGTTAAACATACAAGAGTAAACATAAAAGTATTAACACAATACTCAATATATATAACACAACAAAATAGCAGAGCATATTCAATTTAGGAAAATTAAATAATAAAGAAAATGCAAAACTGCAAAGTATATACGGTGTATGTAAATTGTATACAAAGTATATACAGTGAAATAGATATTATACTAAATAGTAGGTATCTAACTAAACGACCAAAGTGGTGCTAGGGTTTTTGATATTTATGATTTATATATGTGTATAACATACAAAGGAGTGTTTTGTATTTAGTGTCCTGCAACCTGGTGGTTAGTGGTGGAAAACATATTTGAAATCTTATTTCAGTAAAAGCAAAGAAATGTGTATTAGTTTATTACAACGGATGCATAAACGTGTTAGAAGCATTTAAATAGAAGCTCATCGAGGTTCAGTTCATATTTACTGTTGGGTAATTTATAAAAAATATATAATATTTAAAAAACTATTCATGTTTTGTATGTAAACGCTTGACTAGCTCAATCAGTGGAGGAAAAAGTACAATACCCTCAGAAATATAGTCAAGTAGCCTTGATATTAAAGTAGAACCACCACTATTTTTTTTCTTGTTCATCAAAATTATTCTGCTTTACTTTTTTACTTTCTGTTTTAATATAACTTTCCCAGTAAGTAACTGTGTTTTAGTATAACTTTCCCAGGTATGGAGGACGGGGACCACAGACTGCAGGCGGACTGATGGTCGCATTGCAGGAAATCAAACTTTCTAAATCGTCCGTGAAGGCATCACTTCACCGAACAGTGAGAAACCAAAGCCTATTTCCAAAAATATAACGTAAAGTGTAATTATCAATGAAAAAACGTCGTGGTATATCACGAATATTCACCTTGTGTATTTTTAAGTTATTTTAAAATTAATAATACATTATTATTAGTCTAACTTCTGACCCGGATGTGTCCACTTTTCTACTTCCGCCGACTCCGTGAGCCCATTCCAGCCAAGATGGCGAGCGGAGGGGTCTCGGTGGCTTCGCTGTGGACCGAAGTGAACCGTTGCGGGCAGAATGGAGACTTTACGAGAGCCCTGAAGGCTGTGACTAAAAGTAGGTGTTCCCGCCTGTCGTCTTTACTTCCAAACCGGAAACAGGACGGTCCACGCGCCTTGGTAAAGCAGTAATTTACCCCAGGAACGTGCCGTTTCTCTCCTGGTTCGTGACGTGTCCCTAGCCCTTGAGCTAGCTCAACATGGTCGGTGTACCACCAGCTTTACAGTCAGCTGTCACCGAACACCGTTATGCGCGTGCAGTGCCCGTTGGCTCTTCAGGTTTCAGTCGGTAGTGTGTGTCCTTGTCCCTTTTTAATCTGCGCCGCTAATGAATGTGTGTGTGTTTGTGGTCGCAGTTCTCCAGGAAAACAGGGACGACGTGACGGCTCTTCACTGTAAAACTGTTTGCCTCGTTCAGACCGGAAGCTTCAAAGAGGCGCTGAACGTCATGAACACGCATTCAAAAGTGCTCAGCAGGTAATACACTGAACTGTGTGCTTATTTTAATGTTTAAAACACATTATGTATGAAGGGTGAATGTGTATTCCCAAGGTGAGAAACAACCATCTGATTAACCAGATCATCAATTAGTTAAATACATTTATAGCTTTTCAAATGCTAGGGTTTCCACACTGTTTCAGGTGATGTAAATTAAACATATTTGTGTTTTGGACTGCTGGACGGACATACAAAAGAGACCGCTATTAACTCAATGTTTAATCTGTTGTTCAGGTTAGTTTGTAGAGCACTTTATTGCACAAAAATCAGCTCATTGAGTTTAACATGGGGATTAAACTGTAGTGAATAAGTAGTCAATACATGCAGACACGCAAACATGTCCATAAGTGGCTCGAGTTTTACCTCCACTCAGCAGAAAAGTTGTTCCAATACATGAAGAGCATGAGCGCTGAAGCTCTATCTGATATGTTTAAATTAAAGAAATGATCAACACTTCAATTGTTGACGTAAACAATCAGTAGTTGCAGCCTCGTTTTTAATATTTGTATGAATGGGTGAATGATGACGAGTAGTGTTAAAGCGCTTTAAATGGTCGTAAGACTACAAGTACAGGTCCATTGCAGTGTGTGACTCGCGGTGTGAATAATGTGTATTTCTCTCCTCTCAGTGATGTTGTGTTTGAGAAGGCGTACTGCGAGTACCGGCTGAACCGAGTGGAAAGCGCCCTGAAGACCATCGAGGCTGCGCCCGAGCAAACGGACAAGCTGAAGGAGCTCTACGGTCAAGTGGTGAGGCTGTTAAGACATAAAAAAAAATGGATGCTCTCTATTTGTAGACTGTATACTTCTGAGGGGAAATAAAACAGCGTGCCTCTTTATGTGGAGCATCTTGTAAAAGCCCACAAGACGTTTGTATTTTTGAATGTCTGTATTTGCCTGCTCTCTCAACAAGAAACCTTTTTTTTTTTTTAATCACTGAAGCTTTTGGTGTTTGTGTAAAGACTCCTGCTGATGGGAAGTGTCTCTTCTCATTGTCCAGCTGTACAGACTGGAGCGCTACGATGACTGCAAGTCCACGTACACAGATCTGATCCGGAACTCCCAGGATGAGTACGAGGAGGAGAGGAAGACCAACCTCGCTGCTGTGGTGGCTTCTATGAGTCAGTGGGAGGAAGCTCCATTGGTAAGCTCCTATGCAGTATTTACATGTTGGGTTTTTTCACGGACTATGTTTTATGTTTCGGTCTTGAAACTAATACAAAAAAGCAACTTTGAAGTGCAACTTGAATGCAGAGCATAACAAAATAGAGTAAAACGACTGGAAATCTCATATTCAGCTACTTCTAAGTCGTAACTGGATATTATTGTATTATGTTTTTTGACGTGTTATGTTTTCCCCTGCAGGAGGATCTAGGTCTTCCAGAGACCACGTATGAGCTGTGCTACAACGCTGCCTGCGCTCTGATTGGCCAGGGACAGCTCACGGAGTCCTTCAATAAACTACGGCAAGCGGAGGGTCAGTCGCGCTCCGTTCTACCTTCTCGCTGTGTTGTTCTCCGTTCTTTCCTCTGACGTAAACGTGGTTGTTTTTCTTTCACAGAGCTTTGCAGAGTCTCGTTGGTAGATGATTCTGTGAGTGTTGCTTTCTTTGGCTCCTAAAACATTTACGCACCATTTATGAAGAAAAGCGACATTTTTAATGTGGAACATTGTCACCTGTAAGACAGAAGTAGATGCTTCAGAGATGAGGATGTGATGCTCTTTGTGGACTCTGTATATTTATGAAAGATCATGAAGTGGAGAATAACGAAAGAGTCTTAAATGTCTTATAATTTAGTACATGATAAGGAATTAATCTTGTCAGTAGGGTTTTTGTTTTTATCTGTAAAGTGAAGTTTTGTAGTTAAATCTTACTGAACAAACACAATCGTCAATTCCCAGAAATAGTCTGGACAAAGATTGGGATTTTGGAAATCACTCATTTGAGTTTAAATGTTATCAAGGTCGATGGTGGATGACAAGAAAATATTAACATTACAGGCAACTAGTAATGGTTAAAATAAACGTACAACAATGCTTGACGTCTTAATTCTCCCAGAACGAACCGTCATTGCCGCTTTGTCCCTTTCAGGATGTGACCGAGGAGGACATCGAGTCGGAGCTGGCCTGCATCCATTCTCAGATGGCGTACGTCATGCAGTTACAAGGTCGGACGGACGAGGCGCTGCAGCTCTACAACCAGGTTATCAAGCTCAAGTGAGTGCAGAGTTTAATGCCTTTTAAAGAGCAGGGGAAGATGGTGTAGCACGGGTTGAAACAACGAGGATGTTGTTGTATTGTTTTTATTTGTGGCACTTTGTGCTCCATTTGTACACAGCTTGTACTTATATGTAGTAGTATGTGTCAACAAAGCAGATGTCAAATACATATTCCATTATATACAATGTACTTTGGCGTGGACTAAAGCGCTGCGCACATGATGACACATAACACATCGTCTTTTCATTATAGCTGCCTCCATAGTAGTGAAAAAAAGAGACGGTCAAACAAAGCAAGGTGTACTAAAATGACACATTGCCCATATTACACAAACAGATATTACAACCATATAATGCAGAGCCGCTGGCATCATACCGTGGAGCTATTGTTGCTCGAACATCATTTCATATTCTTATTGTGGGAGGCACAAAGGAGTTTCTAAACGTCATATGCTCTTAATTTGCAGGCCGTCAGATGTGGGGCTGCTTGCTGTGACCGCCAACAATATCATTACAATAAATAAGGTGAGTGTGAGACTATCTTACCAACGGAAGTACTTCATCATGAAAGTATCATAAGAGTAAACCTCAGACAGCCTCGTCCAAACTACTGAAATCCGTCCACATCTATCCACAGTCCTTAAATCAGGAAGCAATGTTCCAACTGGCCACAATGTGTTTTGATTGAAGCGCTCGTCTGCTTTCACAGGACCAAAACGTGTTTGACTCCAAGAAGAAGGTGAAACTGACGAACGCGGAAGGTGTCGAGTACAAGCTGGCGAGGAAGCAGCTGCAGGCCATCGACTTCAACAAAGCCCTCCTGGCCATGTACACCAACCAGGTAGCGTCCTCGGAAGAAGAGGATGTGAAGTCTTGGGTTATTCTTCCACAATTGTTAGACGTCATTACTGACCAGGATTTTGTTGGCGTCAACAGGCGGACCAGTGCAGGAAACTGGCGTCCAGTCTCCAGTCTCAGAACCCGGGTCACCCGCGGCCGGTCCTCATCCAGGTGGCTCAGCTGTGCAGGGAGAAGCAGCACGGCCGGGCCATCGAGCTGCTGCAGGTACGAGGCCACGGCGCGGCCGACTCGCGTCCTCAAAAGACAAACTGAATCCTCCTTACTTTGCTTTCTGATCGCGTAAAAGTAAAACACCATTGTTGCTGATGTTTCCTTCTCACTTTCATTCCATAAAACCTTCAGATCTTCGTACTTTTAAACTCCCCAAAAGGCGGTATAGTTGCATGCACACAATGTCTACGTTACCACATCTTTTTTGTGGCTCTGAATTATTTACTCAAGAATAATCTTACTGCTCTGTGACTGAAGAAAAGAAGGTAAATATTGAATGTGAGAAGTGATGATGCTCCATGCGTCCATAGAGACAATAATAAAGCCTATTTAGTACGTTAAGCAGGATTTCATTAAATGATTTAGTTCTGTTTTATTTGCATCAAGTGTATTCTCTTTAGATCTTGTTTTTAACGACTATTATTTTGTTTTCCAGCATTTCTCAGACCAACATCCAGAAAGTGCCTCTGGCATCAAACTGACGATGGCTCAACTCTATTTAATACAAGGTAATGCATGTTGTTCCATTGATTATGCTTTAATGTGTTCAAACACATTACTCTTAAGGACGGCATGTCAGTTGAAAATGTTCCAGCTTCAAATGAAAGCATTTTTTATTGTTTAACGGAATAGTTCATTCAGTTTTTAATCGTTGGAGTGCTTAAATATTCATTAGCAAGAAGAATTGAACCGCTTTCAAACTTGTTTTATGGCCTTTTTTAAAATGTAGTTTTCCAGTAATCAATTCACTTTGTGATGATAAGTTTAATAATGTTCCATCGTGGGCATTTGTGTTGTCATCATCAGTAGCCCTGGCACCGCTTTTGTTGTTTGTTACTCACTGTACATACTTGCATAACCTTCATATACTTTCTTTATTATTGTTTAATTTCCCAAATGAATACACTCTGCTGTTTTGTTGTATGTATTGAGCGTCTTTCATTCCTGTTATTTTTGTGTTTTTGCTACTGTGACAAACAAATTCCCCTTTGGGGATGAATAAAGTATATATTTATCTATCTAATACTCTTTTTTTTTTTTTTTTTTTTAATTGTTTTTGGTCCTCAGGTCACGTAACAAAAGCTTGTGATGTTCTGAGGTCCATTGAGGAGTTCAAGCACAAATCGGGGATGGTAAGTCCTTTCAGACTTTTATTTCTTTTTGTATATCCACATCGTCTTGACCTCTGACCTCTAAACTTTGTTGTGGACTCCTCCAGATTTCCGCTCTGGTAACGATGTACTCCCACGAAGAAGACATCGACAGCGCCATCGAGATTTTCAAACAAGCTATCGAGCACTACCAGTCTGAACAGGTTGGTGTTCTGCCGATGTGACGAGTCCATGGCCGCCTGACACCAAACTGGTTCTGTGTGTAATCGGCGGCCTGTTCTCCTCCACAGCCCGGGTCTGCTGCACACTTGGCGCTCGTACGAGAAGCGGCCAATTTCAAACTGAAGTACGGACGGAAAAAAGAAGCCATTAGTGATCTGGAGCAGCTGTGGAAGTGAGTTACAGAAAGAACTGCGAGGCCCAACATGTGCGGAGCGTTAGAGGTCATTTCACAGCTGCTGATTCTGCTCCTGTGTTCCATCAGGCTTGTCAAGCAGCGCATGTGTTTGTTGAGTTCTTTTAAACGGCTTGATAAACATCACTGCAATGTGCTTGTAGAGCAGAAAAAAAATTTTGAACTATAAAATGACAATTTAAACTCCATGTGAAGGCAAAGCGTTTATTCATTGCAGAGGTTAAAGGGATAGTTCGGCTGTTTTCAACATTTCTTAGTCGTGCAATGCCTACAGTAGAACCTTTTTCATTTATTTGTGTTGGTCTATTTTTGTCTTTTACTTTAACAGTTGTTGGGTTTCCTCCTTTTTACTTCAACGAAGCTTCATTTGTTTCATTTTTCTTCAAACAGGCAAAACACCAAGGACATCCACACGCTGGCACAACTCATCTCGGCGTATTCTCTGGTGGACACGGACAAAGCCAAATCGTATCCTTTTGATCTCCTGACATTTAAGACACTTGAGCTGAAAAGGTTCTTTTTTTTTTTTTTTTTTTTTAACTGCCAACAGCTCAAACAAAAACACCCAGCATCTCTGATTTTTAAGGTCTCAAATGTGAGGATTGTCTGGTAAATTAGTTTTTTTTAATTTTTTATTAATGTTGAGATGAAAGGTATATAAGGACAGCACCTTGGACTTGGAGAAAATATAATAAACAACTTCCACTATTTTTCATATTTTTAAAGACAAAATGATTAACTGCTTAGTTGTGTCAGAATAACTGTCAGAATAATCCCAAATTAAAAAACAATTTTGTTGCAGCCCTGGAAGACCACACCTTAGACTCTAATGGCTAATATGATTATTTAGATAACATGGAGCACAGTATTGGAGCTCCATCATATATTGTCCAACCTGAGATTATCATCATATTTTAATTGCATTTCATTTATGCTATAAGCTATTGTACAACATTGCATTCCTAACAATAATAATGCAAGAACCGTAAGACTCTTTAGACCCTATGAAGGTTAAAATAATAATACGCTTTATTTATATAGCACCTTTCATAAAATGCAGCAGGTATTTAAAAACACAGGAGACGCAAGGAGCAAATAAAATCCTATAAAAAAGGTACAAAATAGGACGATACTAGTAATAAAACATGTTGATAGTGGAAAAACACTTATAAGATATAGAAATGTAATAGAATTAATTAAAAGCAAGATTGTAAAAGTAATTTTTAAGTCGATCCTCCACCTGAAAAGGTTCCATATTTAACGGTTTTGTCCTGAGCGTTCCTCTCCAGCCTCAGCAAGCACCTCCCGTCCGCGGACACAATGGCCTTAAACGTGGACGTGGACGAGCTGGAGAACTCCATCGGAGCGACCTACATCAGGAAGAAGGCCGCTAAGGTCACCGGAGAGAACCTTCCCAAAGAACAAATGTAAACGCCCTTTCTCTCTCACTCATGATGTTCATACGCTTTCACCCCGATGCTCATACGTCTGATTTTTGCTTCACAGCCAGCCGGGCGAGATCAAAAAGAAGAGGAAAAAGAAGAAAGGTATGCAGTTAATCTAATGTTTGTGGGACAGAACGATTAAAGCAAAACAAATAATATTCAAAAGGTCTCTATGCTTATATCTTATAATAATAAAAAACAATCATTGTGTGACGTTTAACAACCTAACCCAATGTTAGGTCGACTTTGTTATATTTAATCTTATACAAAATGCTTTACCGTTGATGTATAATGCAGAGGGATTGACCACGGACTAATCATCTCCTCATGTAATCCTGATGTTTTTGTTTTTATTTTTAGGCAAGCTGCCCAAGAACTGCGACCCCACAGCGACCCCTGACGTGGAGAGGTGGATGCCCATGAAGGAGCGCACCACCTACAGAGGCAAGAAGAAGGGGAAGAAGAAGGACCAGATAGGAAAAGGCACGCAGGGAGCGACAGCCGGAGCGTCGGCCGAGCTGTGAGTAAAGAAACCGCCTGGCTGCAGTTTCCTGTAATGAAACCCAGTAATCGACTAATGGAGGAACAGCAGAGTGACCTGCTTGTTTCCTGCCGATGAATCCTCAGTGGAGACGTCCAGAAGAAACGGCTTGTGTGTTATTTAGACCAAAGGAGAACTCCACATGCTTATTTTATTGTTATATTATCAAACTACCTCTGCTCTTGAAAAATAACCCTTCGTCATAACTTCTTCTAGAATTTAGAAAAATTACATAAAACAAATTGGTGTTTCTTGATGTATATTTGTTAAAAAATATATATATATATATATATATCAAAAATAAATGTATTATATTTATTAAAAATAATATATATATTTAATTTATATATTTTTTTTAATATATTTTTTATATGTATATATATTTTTAATATATTTTATATGTATATTTTATATATATAAAATAAATGTATATTTCTTAAAACTAATATATATATATAATATATTGTATATATGTGTATGTATGTATGTATGTGTGTATATGTATGTGTGTATATATGTGTATATATAAATGTATATTTGTTAAAAATAATATATATTTATAATATGTAATATTATATATATATAAAATGTATGTAATATTATATATATATATATATATTTATAATATATAATATTATATATAAAATGTATGTAATATTATATGTAATATTTATAAATAAATATTTTTTTTATATATATTTATATTTGTTTCTTCCTCTGTTCCAGGGATGCCAGTAAGACAGCCAGTAGCCCCCCTACCTCCCCCAGACCAGGGTCTGCATCCGGCTCCTCTGCGGCCGCCGGCCCCAGCGTGGTCCCACCGCGACAGCAGAAACCCGCGGCCTCGGGGGCCACGCGCAAGAAGGCACCACAGAAGAAGAAGAAGGGAGGCAAAGGAGGCTGGTAGTCGGAGGGAAGCGAGACAGATGGGCCTCACCAAGAAATCATGAGCGTTTCTTTTTTTATGTTTCTAGGTAAATTTGACTTTTGTCCTGGCTCTTCGTTTATACACGTGAAACCAAAAGCTCCGCTCTGCTCTTCTACGGCGTTAACTTGTGGCGTTGAAAGTACAGAAGAGAGTAATTAAAGGACGGCTCCGCCGAAATTTACTTTTCGTTGCTCTGCAAAAGCAGATGGTTTCTTAGTGTTTCTGTTTTTTACTTTTGACCTTCTCAGGTCACGGTGAAATACAATAAAATGAAATGCAGATATTATAATTTTTTTCTTCATTAAAATGTCAGATGAATGGAAAAAATACTTTTCTTTACTGTTACCTGGTGCTGTAAATGTCCATACAACCTCTAATCACTGAAGTTTCAATTAAATCATTAAAATCATGTCCGTCCTTCATCAAGAACGCTTTGTGGGACTTTACATTTCTGTAACACTACATTTAATCCATCTCAGTATTTTACTTTCTTTATTATTTTAATTAGAAAAACTACTTTTGCAGTAACTTGAAGTTACATTTTGGGAGGATTGTCTTTAATATTTCTTGGATCCGAGTATTAAATCATACTCTTATTTCCCTAAAATTGTCCCTTTGCTTTCAATCAGCTGAAACATTGAGAAATATTTATTTTTGAGTCCCTATGTTCAAGAAAAATAATTTAACTTCTTGAATTTAATTCTGTCCGATGCATGTTTTAGGCCCAACAGATGTCCGCTTTTGTTAAGTCTTAATAAAACCCTTCACAAAGACACGGCCCCTGTGGTTCATACATTAACTAGATGGCAACGACTCCTGAGCTATGTAAAAACAGATATTTATTTAGGGCTAGTGGTCACAGTAGGTTTATTATAATTTTGTATTTATTGATTGCAATAATCTGTTGGAATAAAACTTTCAGAATAAAAGCATGTCATAAACCAGTTTTAGTTAAACGCTGACAAGCTGGTGTCTGGAAACTTTGCAACATAAATATACTACAATAATATATAATAGTCACAGCAATGTTTATATTAATCTTTATTCTTAAACTGTTCCTAAAGCAGGAGCCAGGTTCCCGTAACAAACCTGTTTCTCATAATTTTTACTTTCTATCTCATTATGACTTGCTTATCTTATGACTTTCTATCATAATTTCAACTTTCTATCTCATAATTATATTATTTATTTTGCTGCAGAAATGGGTTTCCATATATTTAAAATGAGTGACATCAGATAATTTCCTGTAGCCAGTATCGCATGAAAGCGTCTCGAAATTTCTCTAGCTAGCTAACTCGATCTGGACATACCTTTTCCGATTATTCCAACGCCCCGTGAACGCACCCCTCAATTGCTTATAATTGAGTCGCGCCACTTGAGGTCACAGTTCAGGTCATTACCAACGAGCCGGTAGTTTTGGGGTCGGGATGCCGCGCTTTCCGCCCCTCTACTCGGACGCCTTCTTCCCGCCCCTGACGGAGGACGTGGAGGAGCTGCTGGCCCGCTTCCAGCAGGCCGACTCGGTCCGGTTCGAGGACTTCTCCGCCATCTGGAGGGCGATGGGCTTCTCGGACCTGTTCATGGGCATGCCGAACGTGGGAGAAATGAAACGCTTCTGCAGAGTGGCCCTGAACACCGCCGCCAAGTTCTTCCTGCCTCCGCACAGCTACCAGATCCGCGTGGGAGGCCTGTACCTGATGTTCGGCTTCTTCCACGCGCAGCTCGCGAGTCCCCGCGTGAAGGTCCGACTGGCTCTGAAGGACTGGGCCGTGGTCCAGATGTTCCTGCGGGACTCCGCGGACGCCGGGCACCTAGACGTGGTCTACGTCTTCCACAAGCTCGTCGCCGCCCAGGCCGTGCACTACGCCGCCATGCCGCACTTCCTGTTCTTCAAGAAGCAGAGGAAGAAGAAGATGGAGTCCGTGTGCGCCGGGTTCCTCGGGAGGACCACGGCCGTGCAGGAGTTCTCCTCCGCGGAAGTCCTGGAGGAGGTGGCCAACGTGCAGACCCAGTACGAGAAGCTGAAGGAGGCCACGGCGAAGGTCAACCGAGAGGTCACCGTCACGCACCCGGACTTGTGCGTGCGCATCAACGACTGCGTGTCCGAGTTCCTCGCGTGGCAGCAGAGGACCTTCTCGCAGGGCAACGAGGCCGAAGCGGACGCCGAGGAGGAGAAGCCGAGCGAGGCGGAGTACTGCAGCGGCAGGGCCCGGCTCCTGTCCGCCATCAAGCAGAAGAGCTACGGCAACTTCCGGGACGCCTCCAAGTCCGAGGCGGCGGCGGACTCCTCCAGCTCCGGGGCCGAGCAGACCCGGGAGGCCTCGGCGACCCTGCAGCGGCAGAGACCCCCGTCGCTGAGGGCTCGGACCCGGAAGAGCCTCGGGGTGGCGTGGGAGGAACGCACGCTCCAGACCTGGCTGCTGAGTGTCCCCGAGACGCAGGAGACGTCGCCGAGGAGGCCGGGGAGGAGGCCGGGAAGGAAGTACCACCAGCCGGCTGCGTCCTCCCGCGCGTGACGCGGAGGCCCGGACTCTAAAGATGCAGAAAGAAGTTGTGTTTTCTATTTGTGCTCATCCACGAGCCTTTTACGTTTCATAAACACTTGGATTTGAGTTGGTTCTCACTCGTCACGCATCAGTTATTTATCTATTTTGTTCATAAATGTATTTAATAATTGCTGGTTTGTGTAATAAAAGATCTGTTTTAATGCGACTCAACTGGTATTTACAAGGATCCAAGGATGTTTTTGGTCGACCTACATTATTTTTGTCACTATATTTATGATTTACTTACTCAATTTCACATACAATTCATGGCTGTATCGTTTTAGAAACCAGTGTATTCAGGGTATCTCTTCTCGTACTTAGGTCAAACAAAATCAGAGTACTTCTTCCATTACTATAAGTTGTTTAGGAAGTATTCCAAGCAAGAAGAAGATACAGGTAATGAGGTACTATCAGCAAAATGCATTTAAAGTACTCTAATCAAAGAAGGGCTTGTTCTATTTTATCCATCATAGCCCAACATGATTTGAGTCTGCAAACCTCACTTTCTTAAAAGTCAGCTTGTTCTTGCCAGTTCGTGACCATAGGTGAGGGTTGGAACGTAGACCGACCAGTAAATGGAGAGCTTCGCCTTCCGGCTCAGCTCCTCTTCACCAAGACGGACCGGTACAGCGCCTGTTTTATTGCTGCAGCCGCACCGATCCGTCTGTCGATCTCCCGCTCCACCCTACCCTCACTCGTGAACAAGACCCCGAGATACTTGAACTCCTTCGCTTGGGGTAGGCCGTTTGTCCCCACCTGGAGGGAGCAATCCACCGGTTTCCGGCAGAGCACCATGGCCTCAGATTTGGAGGCGCTAACTCTCATCCCTGCCGCTTCACACTCGGCTGCAAAACGCCCCAGTGAATGCTGGAGGTCACAATCCGAGGAGGCAAACAGGACCACATCATCCGCGAACAGCAGAGAGGCGATCCCGAGACTCCCGAACCGGATCCTCTCCGCCCCCTGGCTGCGCCTAGATATCCTGTCCATGAAGGTCACGAACAGGACCGGTGATAAAGGGCAGCCCTGGCGGAGGCCAACACCCACCGGGAACGTGTCTGACTTATTACCGAGGATACGAACACAGCTTTTTGAGAACAGCTTTGGGTTGAATGTTACAATTTGTCTTAACAGAGATATTTATTTTCTTTCTTTATTTCTTTTTCTTTTTTGATATTAATGAATGATACTTTATTTATAATTGAGTAATACCTATATTTTAGGTTACTTAAGTACAGCACATGTGTAGATGTACTTAGTCACTTGGTTATAATTGATTTATTCGTCCATTTTAATTACAATAAGGCAAAAGTTGTATTCCTGTGTCAGGACAGTTGTAGGAACAATGGCGCCCTCAAGCGGTAGGATTGTGACACTGCATCAACAACACAAAGCGGCGCACTTCTACCCGGAAGTCGCATTTGAAGGAGTTCCTCGCTTCCTGTCTGTTGGTTAATCCACTTGTTGAGGAGGACGAAGAGGTGAACACACAACAAACCGCCACTAAAAGTGTAACAATGGCGGACACGGACGACTAAAAAAAAAAAAAAAACGGCGGTTTGAGCACCATGTTCGGGTGGAGAGAAGCCGCAGTCGTCGGCGCCTCCGCGGCTCTTGCGGGGGGAGTCGCGTATTTCGTCTGGAACTACACCTCCTCCTCCACCTCCTTCTCATCCTCCACCTCCTTCTCCTCCTCCACCTCCTCCTCCTCTGCGGGGAAGAAGCCTCAAAGAGACGTTAAAAGTGAACAACCCGTCGTGGTTGCCGCTGCTGCTGCGCCGGTTGTTGCTGCTGAACCCAAGAAAAAGTCGGAGGTAAAAAAATAAAAACAGCCGTTGGTGTCGTAATAATTACTTTAAACATAAGCTTTTAATTGATTTAACATCCAACTGTTCTTACGTAGACGAAGGGAAGATATAACTGAGCACATTTTCACTACGTTTTACTTAAATAAACATTCAGAGTTTATAAACTACAAACAGCCGGATACCTTTTTATTTCTGTGGGTTACAACAGCTACAAGTTAAGGCAAGTTCTCTGCGGAGTTGCCGTGGTGGGTTCTGGGAAATGTAGTCACACGGACACATTATTTTTAAAGGCTATCAAATGTGATGATTATTCTTAGTACATTGAATATGTTCGGCTTCAAGTAATTAGAAGACGTCACTTGTCTTCTGGGGAGTTATGATGGACATTTCTGATCATTTTATAGTTTAAAAGACCAATCGATTAATCAGGAAAATCATTTGCAATTGTTCTTCTTTTGCAAAAAAAGATTACATTTACGTTGATATAACAAAAGAAAAGCATTACATCCTCTCGTAATAGTTGATATATACTTAATTTATTCTTTGTTGGGGTTTTCTTGTCATAGCAGAAGAAAACAAACATACCAGACTAATGTCAGCGAACAACATTCATTTAAAAACAATATGCCATTTGAAGCATAAACGTGTGCAGATTGCATGTGCATACTTTTGTTTTGCAACTATTTTTGCTTGATAATTGACTTCATTATTTATTTAAATCTGTGATGCTAGTTCAGTATGTTTTTGTTTGTTTCCTGTTATGTCGCCTCTCATGTGTGCATTGTTATTGCTTCTATTGTTTCCGTTTTTACCACGTTGAGTGCCTTGAGTACCTTAGTAGTGCTTTACAAATACAATGTATTATTTATTATAATTATTATTAAACGGTAAATAAATTCCCCCAAAATGTTGCAGTTAAATTTCTGTCTGTCTAATTGTTTCAGCTCCAGTCAATGCAGATTCTTCATGTTTCCTTTTTTTTTTTTAAATCAAATATTGCAGATTGTTTTAGTCTTTGCTTTATGTTATTAAAGACATTTCTTTGTTGATATCTCTAAATATAAAAAAGGGGGTTTCCTGACAAGACTGCTCAGTGTTATGTATCCGTGTGTCCGTCCTCAATCTGACGAGCACCGGTCTGTGTGCGCCTCCAGTCCGCGGGCTCTGCAGGGACCCAGGTTCTGGTTCTGGGTCTGGATGGCGCCGGTAAGACCAGCCTGCTGAACTGCTTCTCCACCGGCTGCCTGGACCCGGACGTGCAGCCGACGCAGGGCTTCAATGCCGTCTCCATCAACAGGGAGGACCTGCACATCGAGTTCCTAGAAAGTAGGTCTGGCCTCAAAAGAGACGCTTCAAGTCAGTCGTGAGCTCGATGTCACAGCCTGTCTGTCTGCCTGTCTGTCTGCCAGTTGGCGGTAAAGAGGAGCTGCGGCCGTACTGGCAGAAGTACATGTCCAGGGCCCTGCTGCTGGTGTTCGTGGTCGACTCCTCCAACCCGGCGCGGTTCCCCGTCGCTAAGAAGCATTTACACGAGCTGCTGGCCTCCGAGCCCCGCCTGCCTGTGATGGTGCTGGCCAACAAGCAGGTGATTCTGACAGGAAACACTCCACGCCGCTTTAAACAGAACCCGCCGGCCTCTTGTGCTCGGAGAATATGAAGTGGAAGTAGTTTATAACTATGGGTCATTTCCTTTCAGATCTAATCTGAAATTAGACATAAATTGCCTCATAAATTGATTTGAAGTCAGCGCATAAAGGAGGTTTTAAAGAACTTTTGTTTTGTAATTCAACATAATAATGTCTTGATTGTCTCTGAGTGACATCTTGAGGCGGTCTACTATCAATATGAAGTGGAAGTAGTTTATAACTATCGGTCATTTTCTTTCAAATCTAATCTGAAATTAGACGAAGCTTCAGAGACTAATGTTCACGTCGGCCGCGACGGACGGTTATTTTCATTATCGATTAAAGTGCAGATTATTATTTAGATTTAGTCACTTGGTCTGAAAATAAGGAAAAAACATCCAAAGTGACATCTTCAAATGTCTTGTTCTGTCCGATCAAAGCTCAATAACCCAAATATATATATATATATATATATATATATATATATATATATATATATATATATATATATATATATATATATATATATATATATATTCAGTTTGTTATTATAGGAGAAAAAAACACATACAGAAGCCGTAGCCAGTGAATACTCTGCATTTTTCCTTTTATAAAATAAATAAAATCACTCACAATAAATCGATCATCAACACATTTGCTGATTTTGATTTTAATTTTTGTATTTTCTTTCAATTGACGAATAACTTCATGGAATCCTCCTTTCAACACTACAGTTGAGAATAGATTTCACAGTTTCAGCTCAGAATCATCCAATGATCCAAATGTTGTCATGTTATTGAATCAGATTTTAAAAAGCATGATTGTGCTCCAAAATGTTCTTAAAATCAGAAAATGTAAGCTTTCTTTTCTCTGAGTTAATGTTTTTAATGCAGCTGTCATCTCAGTAAATTCAAGTTTTTGTTTTCGTGAAGTAACTTAAAAAAAAAAAAAATTAAAATTTTTAAAAAATTAAAAAAAAAAAATTAAATATCTATCCTTCCATCTATCATCTACCCTTTTAAAAATATTTAATCATGTGTCCATCAGATCTTTTAGCTACAGATTTATTGAACATAAATTCAACATCATAGTAAATCCATAGATTTCATTTTTGTTTGTTGGAATAAAAATAAAAAGAAGTCCAAGATTTAAAATTGGAAATAAAAGATAATTTAAATATTCCTAAAATACTTCGTCCCGTTCAGACGCTGAAAACATTAAAACCCCGAGCGAGTATCCTCTTGATGTTCATCTTAATAATAAAAGTAATGTTGTTTCCAGGACCTTCCGGGAAGCTGCGGCATCACCGACCTCCACGACGCCCTCGCTCTGTCCGAGGTGGGAGAGCGCCGCTTGTTCCTCATCGACACCCACGTGGGGCGCGGCGAGGCGGCGCTCGGCTCCGGCGTCCAGGACGCCCGCGACCTGATCGTCCACATGGTCTGTGACGGCAGATAGAAGCGTGGACGCTTTCGCCACGCCGGCTGAAACTCTTTATTTATTTCAGTGTTTTTTTGTTTTTTTCTGCTTTCGGTAGAGTTTTTAGAATTTGTTTTCCCATCGTTTACCAAAAGTAAATGAGGTACTTTGTTCATTTAAAGCCTGCAGCGTCTCCACCAAAGATTTACGCTCATCCAAGATGGCGGCGGTGAGCCACGAGTGTTTTCACGTGGGTTTATTCACTCAGGACGACGTCTGTGTGGCTGCAGCTTTCTCACCAGCAACGAGCTCCGTGTTCCTCCTCCACAGGAAGACCGAAAGACGAAGCGGACAAAGTGTAATACAAAGTCCAAACATCAGCCTCCCCTCTTCTTCTGGTGAAGATTAAAACGTAAAACATGTCTTCAGGTCAGCGATCATGATTTCTGGGTATCTTTAAACTGTTCCCTCTTTTGACCACACGGGGGCGCCAACGCGCAGACTTGACTATTTACAGCTTTAAGAAAGAGAAGAAGTTTCTCTTTTAATGTCTAAATAAAACGGTTGTTTAAAGAAGTGGATATTATGGGATGTTTGCTTTATTGTTGAATAATCGTATAGCTAGTCGCCGAACGTTAACACTACCAAATAACTTTTGTGTTTTTGTTGGATTAGCTTTAAAAACATTATTGCTCTCTTTTTTGGGGATTTCATTTTAACCGTGTTTAATTTGGTCAAATCTGTCTAATTAATCCCCGTCTCTTAACCTTGGGATGAAGGGGAACTCCATTGTTGTGTGCAAAACCTTCATGTTACATTAATCCAGGAATATAACAGTTTCCACTACACAGTATTCATCAACCGTCTGATTGTCTTGTATTCTGTGTTTTTTCACACTTGAATAAATCGTTTCCACTAAATCGATCTGGTGTGACTTTTTATTTGTCGCGACGACACTTTCACGGGTATAAAACCAACAACAACATTTAATCTGAGGATGCAGACGGACTCACGTGAGGTAAATAAATAAAGCTGCTCTCTTTCACGTCTGGAATCTGATCCCAAAAAGATCTCCACGTATCCGCTTCTTTAAGCGGACGTCTGGAGACGGAGCCGGACGGACGAGTGCAGACTCCGGTTTCAAGGAGTCCTCGGGTGGGATGTTGGTTGCTAAGGACTCCAGCTCCATAGCAACAGCAGGAGATCAGTGTGACGCCATCGGCGGGCAGCGAGGCCACACACACACACACACACACACACACACACACACCGCCTGCTGCACGTTGAGATGCTGTCCAGAAGACGAGGTGCGTTTACTAACTCTGCAACACGACCTTCAAAACATTCGTACGTTTGTATTTTCAGTTTTGTTTATTTCTCTTGTTGTTGTTGTTGCTGCAGATATTCAGCCCAGATTCGGTCCATCAAACAGGTGCAGTAACAACATTTTTATTAATGTCTACAAACATTTAATTTGTTGTAAGAAAGCAATGACTACTTTTAACAATAACACTTTTTTAACTTTAATTTGTTTGCTCATCTGTTTATCATTTTCACAATATATCACTTGTATAATACTCCAAACACTGCATATTTGCCCTTTATTGTTTAATTTTCTTAAATGAATAGGCTCTGCTGGTTTGTATTGAGTATTTTTCATACTTAATAATTTTATGTCTTCTATGTAACTTTACTGCTGCCACAAACTATCTGTCTGTCTATCTATTTAAACCAAAATAATGAGAGTTGGGAACCACATATTGCAATTTCTTTATAGATTTAGTATAGCTTTTTAGTGTTCTATCTATTTCATTCATATAATTGCTTCAAATTTATCTTATTTCTGTCTTCATTGTATTGAACCGCTGGTTTAAAGTATTTCTACGTAGCTTTTTAATGTCATCCCACTAATTTCCTTAATTTATGACCTCATTCAAATAGTTGTTGAGCTGCTTTTATGACCTCAGTCTCATGTTTTGTCTCATTTTCTCCTCTATTGTCTTGTATTCGCCCCATCCCCCTATTTAGTGTATATATATACGCAGCATTATAACAATCCATGAATGTTTTCTAACAACCTAAAATGACCACAGACCACAGATATTTGGTCTTTGTTTAGTAGTTATACTACTATTTAAATGTGATGAAAGACACAAAATATGTCTTCATAGAAGAAGTTGTAATTGTTAAAATTACTGCACATTAATAGACACTTAAAATGTCTGGTGATGCCTACATTGTAATGCGTTATAAAGAGTGTATTATATTATATATACTGCTCATAAATAATACATACAGGGTGTTAAAGCAAAGTGTTGCCTACATTTTTTTATACGTCACCATGTTAAAAACTTTCTTGAGGCCAAAAATGTGAACTTTTCTCCTTCAGTCAGCTTTAAAAAATGAGAAACTCTGAAGATAAACGTAAAACAGTTCAGTTGAGTCTCTGACTTTGACTCGTGGCCACAGAGAGGTTCAGAGTTTAGATTCAGTTTCTCTGCCAGAGAGAATAAAACCCCTCAAACACAGACGGGAAACCCACAGAGCCTCAGAGTTACTCTCATTCAGAGCCGGTGTGTGTGTCTGTGTGTGTGTGTGTGTGTTGTTTCTGGATTGTGTGTTTTTCTCGGCAGAGTCTTGGAGCTGGCGCAGCACAAAACCTCAAAGTCGGTCTGGGCTACGACTCCCTGGTGAGCAGCTGAGTCCTTCCACAGCTTTCCTCTCAACTCAAATCAGTTGCATGGAAGGAAACAAGAAGCTGTACGTTCATCATCATCATTATTATCATTCCTGGTTCCTCTCGGCCTGTAAACGTCTTCAGCGTTCACACAGAAAGTAGCTCTTTGCTCATCGGTCGGGTGTGAAACCGACTCCCAGGAATCCAGGAGCCTGTGCGGTCGGCGTTGGCTTCCTCTGTACCCGGCGTGATCAGAGACAGATGTCTGGCACGCTTTGTGCGGCCGAAGCAGAACAACAACGGGGAGCCGAACAAGTGGTCGCGTTTCGATTTTGAAAGTATTCTTTCATTTTGGTTTCGCCTGGAATCAATAGCGAGGCCTCTGCATCTCTCTCCTCGAGCAGCAGGAAGCTGAACTGGGGCGACCAGGAGCCCATGTGGCCGCCGGCCGCCGCGGCGCTGGGAGCCCGTCCAAGCGAGAGAACCCAACACCTGGCGGGCCACAAAGGAGACTTCTCGGCAAGGGAGGACCACCGCAGGTAACCGTCTGCACCCACGACTCCATTGATGATGCTTGAGAGGAGGGAGTTGTTTGTGTTCATCCATAAAATGGTTATTTCCAGGCATGGAAAAGTCCCTAAAAATCCCCAAAAGTGTTGTAAAAGTCATGTAAACGTGTTATATTCATGTGTTCATGTCGTTTATTTACGCTGAGTTTGAAATAATGAATATGCTTTTAAAAGAAATATAAGCAGGCATGCATACAGGCATCTATATAAATGTTTATTCTTTTAATCAAACTATTGTCTCATTCATTTGAGCCATTTAAGGTTTACTGTATGCTTTGTATTCTCATTGTTAGTTTAAATACTACATTCACTCACTTTTTACTGTTTACACCCAGATTTCACTAAATGTTTGTCATGGGAATTTGGTCATGAAATGTGTATGGATCCTGTCACAGGCCCTTTTTATGCTGCGTCGACATATTTGAGAACAATGTTTTGGAGCTGAAGGTAACGATGAAACTGCAAAGTGATGCTCGGGACGGACGCCAGCTGATCGGCCCCGACCGGATCAATTAGTGGACGAGAAGCTCCAGAGGCCTTTATTCTGTTGTTGTTGTTTGTCTCCTCCCCTCTGCCTCAGCTGTCAGATCTCCACACAGTGACATGCAGTGTAACTCAATCAGAAGCCCACACAGGAAGTGCAGCTCCCAGAACAAATAGCACTAATGTACTGTAATTGACGATCAGGAAAGAAAAAGAACTGCTGAATGTATATATAAATATATATTTATTTATTCTTCAAACCGGCTTGTTTTGTATCGATAATCTAGATTAAATTCTTAATCTAGATTATGACGACTGTACTGTATTATGACTTGTGATGACCTCACTGCTCCTGTGATCACATCAGTCTGCCCCCTCCTCCCTTTAGTGAGTTTATAATCTGATTATCTGGTTAAATATCTCACGGTGTCACGCGTCAGAGGATGGCGAGCAGCTGCTGCCGTCGCTCCATGTGACGCTGCAACCACCGAGCATCTTGTCCCTGGATTTAATCTGCAGATTAAATCATCTTTTAGTCTTTGAAACGGTTCCTTTATGGACCCGCCGGACGGCTTCAAGTGATCTGTTTTGTCCGATTGACGCCGCAAAACCCAAAGATGGTGATTATAAGATCGAGAAAAGTGGGGAAATCCTTGTGTTTCGGCGTTTCTGCTTGAAAAAAAGTCAAACAAATAGAATAATCGATCATTAAACGGTGTCAGTTTAATACGGAGGCCTCTCTAAGACCTTCATTAGTGAACAAGACCATCAGAGAGAAATAGTGTTTTTCTCAAGAGCTTTTCTTCTTGCAGGCTGACTGCAGTGACTCAAACGATGAAATGAGTCGATGTTGCTTTCGTTTGGGACCTTCATCGTACATTTAGGTTTTTAGTGACATTTGTTGACCATAAGAAATATAAAGAATAGGAGCCTTGTCTTTGATATTTGATGATTCGTTCCGTAAACCCTTGACATGACCTGTGATAATGTCAACGTTTGACCTTGGCCGTGTGTCACCCCGCTGTCTCCACGAAGTGAAAGACATTTAAATGTTTTTGTGGGTACAGACACTCATCCATTGTTCCTCCTCCTCCTTCCTTCTGCCTCAAGACATTCTTTTGTCCCATTAATGGATGTGGTAATGGCCTCTCCATTTTCCTGCAGGAAGGAGGAGGCGAGCTTCTCCAGGAAGACCCGACGTCCTTCCTCCGAGGCGTCCCGGTACGAGCGCATTGTCCGCTTGTCAACACCCAGAACCCGGAGCTGCAGCTCCCAGGAAGCCGGGTAAAGCTGCACCGAACACACTGGGCTCAGAGCAGCGCCCAGAAGCTGAGCTGCGTCTGCATAATGCAGTAGATATCGGTGACGAGGGGCCTTCCTCCTCCTGTGTGTGTGTGTGTGTGTGTGTGTGTGTGTGTGTGTGTGTGTGTGTGTAGCACACTTTCTCATCAGCTGTTGATTTGTCAGAAAGCACATATTCAGTGTCATTATTATCCAAGACGGTGGTTCCCAATCTTTGGGTAAAAAGCATGAAGAAATTTAAAAGGTTTTAAGAAAACAGCAATATTTATGTCACGCTAATTAATGTTAATATCAATTATTGGGACTTACTGATAAGTTTCAGCACAACAGGCCTCGATAAATATTATATCTGTGAAGGAAAAACTTTCTCACACTGAAGCTAAAAGTAGAAGTTGCTCATTTTAAGGGGTGACGATCACTGACTTAAGTTATTGATCTTGCTAATAATGCTAACTGTGAGGACGTTCTGCTCCTCTGTGGTTTACATAACCATATAATGTGTATATATATATATATATATATATATATATATATATATATATATATATATATAAAACAAACTGTAAATAGAGAATATTTTTGGACTGTTAATCACACAAAACGAGAAACCTGAAGGCATCACCAAGATGAGCATTTTTGTGGTAATCTGAAAAGAAAAGAAACCAAAGTCTAGAATGAAATCTCTGCAGAATATTGCATATCATATGGTCGAATATGAGAAGCAGCGGTCGCCGTGTGAGGAAGTCCGCGTTGGGTCGTCTGCTATTTCAGTGTCAGGCGGGACAGCGAGGAGACAATGGAGCTCATTGTCTGACGTCCAGCTCCCCCGGGACGCTCGCAGGCAGCCGGAAGTCTTTTTATAAACCCTGAACGCGGCGAAGAGAGATTTATTCAGCGTTTACGTTCTGGAGGCAATGCACAAAATGAATTTTCGCTTTTGTAATTTAGATTGCAGACATAACGGATTGATTATTTTTGTTTTTATGCCCTGCAGAAAACATTATGAATCACCAGCTGCTGAAACGTAATCCTCTCATCTCGTTGCTCCAAAAAAAAAACAGCACAACAAAAGCTTAATAAATTAATGAATTTCTGCTCAAATTAAACGCATGTGCCTACCGTGACAAAAATATTGGTGTAACGAAAGCTGATGGAACTATTTACTTGGTTGCTAATAATTTTTAAGTATTTATAAGACGAGTGTTCCCTTTCTGTATTTCATGGACTTTTCTTTATTATTCCGAATATGTTAAAGAACCAAAACAAAACAAGAATACCCGGAAAACATGTACAGCAAACTCATAATAATAATAAACATATTTAAGTATTTCATGTCCGAAATACTTCATTACGTTGTTTATTGAGAGACTGAGACTTGGAGGAGATGAGGCACAACACTTTCTTTTTAACCAATATTTGAGAAATTTCGTCAGATAATATTCTTTACTTAGAAAAGCATTTCATTTGTTGTTGTCTTGTTTTTCTTAAAACCAAAATCTGATGCGATGCTCTCACTTACAAATGTTCTAGAAACTGTTTTTAGTGGGAAAAAACCCCAAAGAAGTTCACAATAAAGACTCAATCCGGTGAGGAAAAAGTCATGATAACAATAGAAAGAAATGACTAATTTCAGAAGCATGAAGCTCATAACTAAACCTCTTGACTTTTCCTCAGTTCATTGTGCACTAAAGCGTCTCTGCGGCCTGCAGGCCTCCTCACACGCCTCTGTGTGATAAGAACTGTCCCGTCTGGCACGTGGACCGCAGCATCAGGACCGCCGTGCTCACGCCGCGGCTGCTGCGGCTCTCCATCCCCAAAAGCAACCACCCGGACTTCCAGAGCAACAGAGAGGTGAGATCCTGCAGCTCTTCCTCACCGAGGAAGCACATGAGATCCTGCAGCTCTTCCTCACCGAGGAAGCACATGAGATCCTGCAGCTCTTCCTCACTGAGGAAGCACATGAGATCCTGTAGCTCTTCCTCACTGAGGAAGCACATGAGATCCTGCAGCTCTTACTCACTGAGGAAGCACATGAGATCCTGCAGCTCTTCCTCACCGAGGAAGCACATGAGATCCTGCAGCTCTTCCTCACCGAGGAAGCACATCAGGCCGGTTATTATATCGGATTCACGGGATGTGATGTAGCTTTATTTTTAGGTATTTTATTCGCAGGATCAGCTGATTATTTGAAGCATATAAACTTCCACATTGTGTGATATCTGATATAAAATGACACAAACTGGTAGAGATTTTATCGCTTTCACTCACCTCTAAGTTGCTGTTGCTGCTGTTTATCCCACTGCTGTCACTTTATTCTCATTTTAGTCTCATATATCTCTTATTATTTAGTGTATTTATTCCATATTTTCCTTCTAGGGATCTTCATCGATGAACAATGACCGCTTGAAATGAAATGTAGTGGTGTTTTCTAATAATAAATCCAGACTGTCGGAGGTGCTTGAAGTCCGTTTGTGCTCCACAGAGCGTTGCGTCCGTCGTGTCCTTCGCTTCCAAGACGGCTCGAGTCTCTCAGCGGCTGGTCCAGCTGTCGCTGCCCCGACTGAAGCGGAGCAACATCTGCCACGAGCCGGGACGCCCAGTGGACCCGATCTGGACCGTAAGAGCTCCTTCTGATGAATCCACCTCAATAGTTAGTCAAGTTTAGTTCAAACGTTCACGAACAAGTCAGTACTTGTGGAGAAAACTCTAAAAATGGCTGCCTGCTTGACATGGCACAGTGAGTTTAGATGCGTTCCAGCTGTTGGAACCAGCTCTCTGCAGTCAACTGGAGTTGTTTTCACTATTCCTTGCAATTAATTGTGGAATTTTCCAATCATTGTCATCGGCCCAACGACTGCTTCCACACGGCTGCCAGATGTTTTTCCGTCCTCACGATGAGGTTTTAGTCTGGCTCCGGCTCCGATGAATGAAACGTTTCCAGAGAACTGTGTAATGACAAAAGATTCCTTTTTGCTTTGAGCAGCAGCTGAACGTGCAACGGGATTAACATCTTTTAAGACATGAAGTCTGAACTTCAATCTCTCACAACCAGGTTTCTCGGGCGGCGCTGAGAGCCACGGCGAGCGCCCGTGTTGAAGCGTTGGCGACGCCGAAGCAGCTCTCCGAGGACTACGTCCCCCCACGAGAACCCGAGTGGAGCCGAACCCACGGCCCGTCCCCCTGAGCCTCCCTCAAGGTCAAGGCCCGTCCCCCTGAGCCTCCCTCAAGGTCACGGCCCGTCCCCCTGAGCCTCCCTCAAGGTCACGGCCCGTCCCCCTGAGCCTCCCTCAAGGTCACGTCCCGTCCCCCTGAGTCTCCCTCAAGGTCACGTCCCGTCCCCCTGAGCCTCCCTCAAGGTCACGTCACGTCCCCCTGAGCCTCCCTCAAGGTCACGGCCCATCCCCCTGAGCCTCCCTCAAGGTAACGGTCCCGTCCCCTTGAGCCTCCATCAAGGTCACGGCCCGTCCTCCTGAGCCTCCCTCAAGGTCACGGCCCGTCCTCCTGAGCCTCCATCAAGGTCACGGCCCCGTTCTCCTGAGTCTCCCTCAAGGTCACGGCCCGTCCCCCTGAGCCTCCCTCAAGGTCACGGCCCCGTTCTCCTGAGTCTCCCTCAAGGTCACGGCCCGTCCCCCTGAGCCTCCCTCAAGGTCACAGTCCCGTCCCCTTAAGCCTCCCTCAAGGTCACGGCCCGTCCCCCTGAGCCTCCCTCAAGGTAACGGTCCCGTCCCCTTGAGCCTCCATCAAGGTCACGGCCCATCCCCCTGAGCCTCCCTCAAGGTCACGGCCCGTCCTCCTGAGCCTCCCTCAAGGTAACGGTCCCGTCCCCTTGAGCCTCCATCAAGGTCACGGCCCGTCCTCCTGAGCCTCCCTCAAGGTAACGGTCCCGTCCCCTTGAGCCTCCATCAAGGTCACGGCCCCGTTCTCCTGAGCCTCCCTCAAGGTCACGGCCCGTCCCCCTGAGCCTCCCTCAAGGTCACGGCCCGTCCCCCTGAGCCTCCCTCAAGGTCACGGCCCGTCCCCCTGAGCCTCCCTCAAGGTCACGGCCCGTCCCCCTGAGCCTCCCTCAAGGTCACGGCCCATTTTTTCCTAATTCCTTTTCGCTCATAATTCAGATAAAGTGTTTGTTTGCAGACCAAAAAAGAATACGATAGCAGTTACTTGAGTTTCTGAGATAATTTGCTGTAAAACATCATAAAACCACAAACAAATGAAAATAGAAATCCGGATCATTTGGTAACTTGATCTAAATGATGGCGTGGAAATGAACTAAAACACATGAATGCTGTAAGAAGTTTGTAGAAAACTAAGATCAAAGATTATGAAAGTATTGAATGCGTTTAAATTCCAAACTCAATTTGAGACATCTGGAAGGGAAACCTGGAAACTGGTGCGTCTGTTTATTTGCGGCTCTGTTGATAATGTTCCCATGTGTGTAAAACCTTGAATAAAAGATTTGGAGACTAAAATGTATGACAGATTGATGGTTTATATCTCAGACCTTCTGAATAAATCAGAGAAGATGAATAATGTTGGGAGTAAAAACATATTTAAAGGTATATTCCACAGGTTTTTTAAAACTGGAGTCTGCATTTAAAACACAACCATGTGTGTTTGAATCCACACACACACACACACACACACACACACAGACGGCGTCAGGTCACTGACCTTTATTTTGAAGGTATTTTAGCCTTTAAAGAGTGAGTTTCCTCTGAGGCGACACTGTGCCTCTCAGTTTTTACCACTTCCTCTCCATCTCTCGCTGATTTGGGACAGATGTGCGTCCGCCATGAGCTTTTCTTTTCTCTGTCCCTTCAGGCCACTTTCTGCATGCAGGAGACGTTCTTACCAAAGACTTTCAGACGCTTCACCATCTTTTAGGGAAATACAAAAAATCTGGCCACAGTTTAGTTTACAAAAAGTGCCCACTGGAAATCCACTGTAATCATATTTACACTTGTGTAAGTGAGCGTGAATATATAACACAATAAAAGTGTGTGTGTGTGTGTGTGTGTGTGTGTGTGTGTGTGTGTGTGTGTGTGTGTGTGTGTGTGTGTTCAGGCGGTAGATCAGTGCAGGTTTGTGGCGCAGCACGACTCGGCTAGACATCAAAGGAGATTGAACCGATGTGCCGCTGGGGGCTAATCTGGGATTACCCTGCTGTGATGTGACCTGGGACCACAAGGTTGGGAGGAGGAGGAGGAGGAGAGGAGGGAAGGGAGGGAAGGAGGGAGGAAGGAAGGAAGGAGGGGAGGAAAAGGAAGGGAGGGAAAGGAAATAATGAAAATGGAGGAAAAGAAGGGAGGGAGGGAGGAAGGAAGGAAGGAGGGGTGGAGAAGGAAGGAAGGAAGGAAGGAAGGATGGGAAAGAAGGAAGGGAAGGAAGGAAGGAGGGGAGGAAAAGGAAGGAAGGAAGGGAGGGAAGGGAAAGAATGAAAATGGAGGGAAAGAAGGGAGGAAGGAAGGAAGGGGGAGGGAGGAAGGGGAGGAAAAGGAAGGAGGAAAGGGAAAGAAGGAAAATGGAGGGAAAGAAGGGAGGAAGGAAGGAAATGGGAGGGGAAGGGAATGATTGAAGGAAGGAAGGGAAATAAGGAAGGAAGGAATGAAGGAAGGGAGGGAAATAAGGAAGGAAGGAAAATGGAAGTTAGGAAGGGAAAGAAGGAAGGAAGGGGAAAGGAAGGGAGGGAAAGAAGGAAGGAAGGAGGGGAAAGAAGGAAAAGGGAAGGAAGGAAGGAGATGGGGACTTTAAAAAAAATAAAGCTGAGTTTTAGCCCAACAATCATTTGTTAACCAGGTGAGTGAAACCATCGTTTGTGATGTCACAGCTCAACAGACTGTTTATGAAGAGTTGATCAATCTGTCTGATATCAGGAAAGAACCTTACCTACTGGTGCTACTGGTGCTACTGGTGTGACTGGTCTAAGGTCTACGTATGATCATGTATGATCATGGACTAGTTTAACTCACACCTTCTGCTCACAGGAAACAGTTGAAACAGCATTCATGACATCGCTCTGCTCGGCCAGAGATGGAGACAATAACTCAGCCACAGTGATGCAACGAATGCTCAAAGAAAGTCAACTAAAACCTGCTCTCATAGTAAAGGTGTGATCCACAAAACGTTGAAGACTTCTCTCTCTCTCTCTCTCTCTCTCTCTTTTTGGTTTGCGTGGGTGAGTTCAGGGTGGAGCAACAGGAATTCCCTCCAAAGAAAACCCTCACAGGTAAATATTCTCAGAGCGGTGACAAAACAGGCAGCAGATGCTACTGGGTTTTTAAACTGGAACCAGTCTGACCAATACATCAACTGGACTTCACTCAAACCCAGGATTTATTTTATTTATTCAAATGTTAGAATTCATTGTTTGTATATCATTAAAAAAGTTACAGCATAATAAGTCATGTTGTAAAATGCCTTGTTCTTAAAAAGAACAGTATATCATATGGGAAAAAGTAATTGTATAGTATGTTAAACTTTTTAAATTGACTATAAATATACATATATCAATATCAATACATATATATAAACATATATATGTATATAAATATGTACATAAATATATATGTCAATTTCAAAGTCAAAAGTACATTTTATAAAAAAAGGTAATCGTAAACTGTCATAAACAATGTCACAGTATGGTTTGTCGTAAAAAGTCATATTTGTCGTAATAAAATATTTGTTATTAAAAAAAAGCTTATGCCAGAAAAACCTCATCGAAATCTTGACTAGTATTTCTCAAAAATAGAATAAAAAAATCCCATGGACGTATGTCATACATTTAAAAAAAGTTAATAAAAGTGTCAAAAAAAGTAATAAAAATGAGATAGTGTACAAAGATGTCCTAAAGTCCTAAAGTCAAACTTTGGTCCCCTAACAAACGTTTTCCATGATGCGAGCGAAGACTTACTGGTTGCACGGCTTCACTGGAAGCACGTTCGGGCCCCGATGCTAACGCTAATGCTAGTGTAGCGCTTGAATAGATATTTAGTTTTATGTTTGCACTTCTTCCCATGGAGTCAAACCCCTCAGAGCGCCCGCATGGAGCAACAAAAAGTCCGGCGGCCCAAAGAGACGCAGGCCGAGCCCGGCGGCTCCTAAATGGCAGATTCCTCAGCGCTCTGCAGAGTCCTCTTAGCAACAGACAAAACCGCTCTGCATTCACATGCTGCACACGCTCACGGTCGCACCGCCTGACACTCGGCTTCACCGGAGCCTCCGAGGAGCCTCCGAGGAACCTCTGTGGAACCTCTGAGGAACCTCTGTGGAACCTCTGTGGAGCCTCTGTGGAACCTCTGAGGAACCTCTGTGGAACCTCTGTGGAACCTCTGTGGAACCTCTGAGGAACCTCTGTGGAACCTCTGTGGAACCTCTGTGGAACCTCTGTGGAGCCTCTGTGGAACCCGAGAGAACGTTGTGTTGTCCCCATGGAGGCCTCGAGACCTCTCACAGTGATATTTGTCATTTATTCCACTTTTAGCACTTTGGATAAGCCACCAAGCTAAAACATTTACAATGACCTCCTCCACCTCCTCCCACAAATTAAAATGACTGAACCTCTATTTGCTCATTGAATGAATTTGTTAAAATGTCATCTTTTTTTTTGTGTCTCATATTTTGGTAAAAGGGTTTCACAGCTGGTTTTAAATCACAAGTTTTACAAAGTACAAAAGCAAATATTTCCTGTTTAATCCTGTGCTGCTGTTTTCATATCCGTGATGCCTGAGTTTTATTTCATAATCCTGGACAACATCATGTCTAAGAATTTAATGGTTTCAAGCCAAACAAGCTGCTGGAATAAAAGATTTATGAGCAGTGGGAAAGGGGCGGGGTCTGGGATGTAATGTGTGTTTTTAACTTTGTGTGTGTGCGGGTGTGTGTGCAATGTAAACTAATACTGAACATATGAAAACACCCCTATGCAGACTCAGGAAACAGACATCGGTGTGTGTGTGTGCGTGTGTGTGTGTGTGTGCGTGTGTGTGTGTGTGTGTGTGTGTGTGTGTGTGTGTGTGTGTGTGTGTGTGTGTGTGTTTGCTTACGATACAAATGCTCTCATAAACAAATAGAAAAGAAACTTTTAAAATTAGGGAATTTTCTCTTTTTTGATACAATTAAAGTTTTAACTTCAGGATCGCTAATGTGTTCATACTTTATAAACATTAATGTGTTCATACTTTATGAATACGTCACCACAGCGGGATGAAGGCAGCAGTGTGTTGAACTACCTGCTGGGTCGGTGTGTTGGTTTCTGGCGAACTCGTTGAGCGATAATCACAGCTCTCTCTCTCTCTCTGTCTCTCTCTCTCTCTCTCTCTCTCTCTCTTCTCTCTCTCTCTTTCTCTCTTTGTCTCTCTCTCTAAAATGAGAAACTGTCGCCTTTTTTCCTCTCCAGCTCCACTTTTTCAGTCTGATTTCAGGACATTTTTCAAACTCAGTTTACTCTAAACCTTAGCTCAATAACAATATCCTTTATTTTAAAGAATGAATATGACCTCTTGACTATTAAATATGAAAAACTCCTCTGTAGCTTCTTGAAGTATCATTATATATACTGTATATGTGTATATGTATATACATTCACACACATGTATTCTGCATAACTCTGCAAAGGCTAAAACAAATGAATTCTAGTATCTAGTAATCAACAAAGTAAAAGTAAAAAGTTACTCTGGAGGAGACTGCTGGGACGATAGTAAACGATTGATTTTCTTTTAATTAATGAATCAACCAGTCGTCTCAGTTATCTTTATAACTCATTCAATGTGGCTTCATTGGCATGAAAGTAAAAAAAAAAAAACTGGCTGCTGAGATCACTTCCTCGTTCACAAAGAGTGATCACGAGGGTGAAAAAAGGACCCTGAAATGACATCACCTGTCATTTGTTCAGCTCAGTCGGCTCACATGTCGTCCCTCCTCCTCCTCTTCCTCCTCCTCCTCCTCCTCCTCCTCCTCCTCCTCCTCCTCCTCCTCCCTCAACAACTGGAAATGTTCCAGATTTTGTCCCTGGATGTTGCTGGAGAGCGGCAGCTGATTCCAGCAGCCTCCATTGTAATCCTTCCTCACATCTTTTATCGTCCTGTGAACAGCTCAGCGTCCAGCGCCGCTCTCCGCTGACAGACACACATGTAAACAAAGCCTGAGAAACAAAAGCACGCTGTTCCCAATACTCTACTTCTTCGTGTACCTCAGTGAATTTACACCCCGGACGCACTGTAGCCACAAAGCACACTCAAGTCATCTTTAACTTATAATAACAATATGTTTATTTTCTGTAGACATGGCGGTTATATTAGGCAACAACACACAAACGCCTTCACATTCCTTACTGCAAGGTACAATAGCTTCATAGATACAAAAAAGGGGGCGAATGACACATGGAGAGGGGGAAGTGTGTGTGAGGAAGAGGAGGAGGAAGAGGAGGTGGTGGGTCAGTTTGTCCAGGAGAAACCGAGGCCAGCACAGAGCGTCTCAGTCCAACACTGATCCCAGTTCAGCCGGAAGGCCCTCCTCCCTCCTCCACTGTTGGTTACGTAGGTTGAACCATTTCTGGAAGGACACACAAATAAACAAAGGGAAAGAATTACAATCGCACCCATGGGGAGGTAGTGGACAAGGTGTAACGGAGCCTGAAACACGAGAGCGGTGAAGTCACAGGATGTACAGTCATGACACGAATATTCCTGAGAAGTTACACAAGTTGTATTGAGAACGATTTGAACGAAAATGAGTTCTCAAAAGTCATTGTTGTACTTTTCTCATCTTCAGGCGCACCGCTTACACACACACACACACACACACACACACACACACACACACACACACACACACACACACACACACACACACTAATAATGTTACCGTAAGTATTCAAGACAGACACACGAGACACGAAGTGCAACTTAAACACCTGTTAAATATTTCTACTTGTGTCTGTTACAGTTTGTTTTGAGGTAACTTACTTTGGTAGCATTACCGCCTCACTAGTCGCTAGCTAGAAACTAGTATTGTTCATAATATTACACTATTACAAATGTTCATTTTTATAAAGATGCCATAGCACCTTCTTGGCAAACCGAATAGTTTTAGTGAAACTATGACGATCCTGTGTTTGTGCAATGAGAAGCTGGAATCAGAACATGTTAAGCTAGTTTAGCATAAAGATTAGCGCAATGGGGACAGCTAGCCAGCTAGTCCGACAGAAAACTCACTAAGTGATGAGTTTTATCTTTAATTTGTGATAAAACAGAACTGTCAAAACAACATATTTGTGATTTTAGGTTGAAGCAAAATTATGATCTTTTCCTTTAAACAGCGCTATCAATTCAGCACGTTAACTGTAGCATGTTATCGCAAGCTAGCAAGCTAACAAGCTCATCAGCAACATGTAGCTCACATATTAATATGCTATGTTATGAGCATGTTAACGTGGCTAAAGTTAGCAAATGGACATCTTTAGAGCTGCTGAATTGAACATGCGCTAACGTTTAGCAACGTTTCCATGTTAACATCATGTAAACAGCTTTTGATTTCAACAACATTCAGCATGTTAACATTACTGTTAGCATGTTAAAATGCATGTAAATGTATTTTAATTCCATATTCACTAACGTTCATCAAGTAAAATTTTGCATTTATGCCTGCTACGGTTAGCATGTGAACATATTCATAGTATAATAAAAGTGATATGTTGGTTGTTAGCTTGTTAGCATATTAGCATTAACACTAGCAATGCTAATATTTAGCCTATTAATGTATCTAAAGTTTGGAAGTTAGCATGATAATGTTTAGCATATTAATGTGCCTGCAGTTGACACGTTAACATACTAATGTTTAGCATACTAAACAACATTTTTCGGTCACCATAGTGATACCATCACCCTAAACATAAACTCTCTGAATAAAAGGGAGTCATTGTCGCCATGTTTCCTTTCTGACTTCTATTATCTTCATTATCGCGTCACAGTCACATTGCTCGGTGCATGTAAGTGTGGTCACTGACTCACAGTGACCCCGAGGCCAAGTTGTTTCAGGGAAACCACAAAAAAACGAATGTTTCCATCCAATTTTGAACAGACTGCTCTACTGAAACTCCGACCAGATGATGACTGCGCACACACACACACACACACACACCACACCACACATACACACACCCGGCACATTGCTGTGTTGCGGTTCGTGTTGTCATGGGATTCACAACAATGCTGACATCATCTCGTCCAACGCCATCGGGGACAGGCAGGGAATCGGCGGCCCGAGACCCTGGCTTGCTTTTCGAGACACGCGCCTAGCAGGAGGAACTATTTTCACATTTTGTCCTGAAAACACACGAGATTCACATTTGGAGTCGTCTGGATTTGCACTCAAGACTAAATCAATCTGACTGCTGTCTGAACTTGGCTTTTTATCTGTGTTTCGGGATTTTACATTAATGTCGCTCAGTTTTTTGGGGGAAAGTTAGTGATGAACCTTTAAAGAAAAAGGCCATTTTCTCAACCAGGTTTTGAATGGAAGGTCAGCTGCTTTGTACTGTGTTTGTGGCGTAAAAGATCATTGCATGTCTTGTAAAAACATCACACACGTGCCACTTCCAGAAGAAAAAGAAGATTGACGAGCACTGCATTACACAACGGGCTCTTTTAAAACTCTAAACTTTAAGACTCAACCTTTACTGACTGCAGCACTGAACACAAATATAAAACTGGTCTATGAAAGGAGCTCAAACGCCCGGAGCACCTTGTAAACATTGTTAATGTGAAACGGGGAGTGGTAGCCGGGGTGTGTTTCCTCAGCTAAACCTTCTCCAATGAGAGCTTTGTTAACACTCAACAGGGGGGGGGAGAGAAAAAGAAAGCGAGAAAAAGAAAAACCAACACATCAGCTGGAAATGAACTCAGGTCTTTTGAAGAGAGGCCAGACCTTTACCTCACCCTGGACCAGGCTTCCCCTGTCAGGTCGCTCCGGCGCCTCCCACCTTTGTGTGCGCGATGAATGGGAACAGTCACCGACACCGGAGGAGGAATTAGGACGCGGCTTAGTGCAGTTTTTTAGTTTATCGGACATTTTTCATTGCGGCTCTGCCAGCAGAAAAAGCTGAAATATAAACCTTGACAAATAATGAAACACCTCTGCTGGTATAGTGACGGAGATGGCGCTCTGTTAGCCGTTAGCCGGATGAAGTGGGCATCTTTAAAAGTTACAAATTCCTTCTTCTGCATTCAATGTCTTTCAGTAAAGGGGTCCAATCATAACTGTATAAGAAGTGGACGTAGTCATCATGAGTCATGACATCAACCGTTGGTTTGTGGGCCGCTTGTTACAAAGCCTCTAGTTTCCTTGTCGCCATCTTGGAATACGGCCAGCGCCATTTTTTTTTCTTGACCTTTCCTTATGGAAATGCAGTGCTAATTCCCGGAGCACTGAGGCTGAAACATGCTTCTTTTGGGCTGCACATAGATTGGAGACTACTGCATGTTTTTTCTTCTTCGCATAGTTGTTCTCACAACTAGAATAATGTGTGTATCCGGGGTTTTGAACCCGCCTTGGACCAACTAATCAGCACGTTCGTCCAGGTTTTTCCGAGTCTTTCATCTTCACATGCGATATAACACACGATGTAAACTGAAGGCTTCAAGTACACGAGTGTAGACTAGTTGTAAAAGAGGCTTTACACAAAACACTTCAAGTGATGCCGTTGCTGTGCCCGCGTCAACCCCTCCGCCCAGAGGAATCTAGAGGAACTGGTTTGCAGAGTCGAAACTGGAAAAAAAAAAAAAACATTCACACGCGCACAAGTTATTGACTTAAAGTGTTTGTACCGTGTGAGCTAATTCTGAAAGAGGGCTCCACGTTGCATGACACGTGAGATCTGAACCTGTCCGTCAGCCTCGGCAGCACAAACACGAGCAGAAATTTGCCTCCGAGGTTGAACCCGACGACTCAAATGACAGAATTTACATGTAGGGTTTTCCCCTCCTGGTGGATACAGCTAAGCAAATAGTCGTGTTGTCTCCCTCGGACAAAATCCTGAGGGAGGAACAACAACTGGCAATGTTCATGCCAAAAAAAAATAAGAAAAAAACCAGGCATTCAACATTTAGGCTGCTCTTTAAAAGCACTGTTTTTGGATGGAGACATGAAAGTGCTTTTCAGATGATGTATCCATCGGAGGAATGCTACTGAAGGTGCTTGTGGAACTTGTTATCGGCTCTGAAGCTTCGCATCTGGCTCCTGATGTGATGACTTTACAGTAAGACATTCCTCAGATAGAGAGGGGTGGTGGGAGTGTTTACATGCGGGAGAGAGAGAGAGAGAGAGAGAGAGAGAGAGAGAGAGAGAGAGAGAGGGAGAGAGAGCGGGTGGGAGAGATTAAATACCTAAGTAATAATGTGAAGCTTTATTTAATCGTCTTCAATTATTGAAACATTTTCTGTAATGGACTTTTGGTGCTTAGCTCCTGCTGGAGTGGACGATGTGTTCAAGCTCTGGAGCTGCAATGATTATTAATTATTATTAATGTATCGTAATTTAAATAGTTGATGACAGATGGCAGCTTAAGTTTTGCTGCTTTTGTATGATTAAATAAGACATTGATTAAATAAGACATTGATTAAATAAGACATTGCCTCGGGCTCTAGAAACATTATTATTGATTATTATTATGTTAATATATATATATATATATATATATATATATATATATATATATATATTAACTGTATAGATGAAAATACGCAGCAGTTCTAAAAAATGTATTTAATTGATTATGAAAGAAATTGTGAAATTGTAAGCCCTAATAAACGTTAACTTTAGGATTCCCCGTGTCCTACAAGGATTGACGTGATATTAATTGAACATCGCTACTGGTCGTTTTAGTCTTTGTCAAAATAGATTTATTTAGTTGATTGGTTATTTTTATGTTGTTTTTTATGCTCAACGACTTATTTCCAAAAGACTAAGATCATTTCTGGTAAACACAAGATTTAAAGTGGTGCATTTGTGTGATTATTTGTGGAGAAATTTGATTAAATCACTTCATCAATTAGTGTTAGTCAATAAAAAATGTTTTTGGTCTCAGGACAGCCCTCATCATTTTGTCAAAATAGTGTTCCCAAGGTCACGCCCAATCACAGCTTATGCTGCAACTACATTCATCTTTCTTAATCGATTTGTTTGGTCTGTAAAATGTCCCTCACAAAGTCGACCAAAACTCAAAGATATTCATTTCCCCGTCAAATAAAGACAAAGACGTGCAACACATCCTCACATTAGAATGAACCGAGCCAAAAGAAACAGCAGCAGCAGGAAACTGGCCTCTGTGACTTCATCAAAGGAAAACAAGCAGCAGCTCCGGCCCTCTGTGTTTACGCTCTGATGAGGATTATTTCATCAGACTGTGACATTTCAACACAGATGCATCATCCCATGTCACGCTGCCCACAGAGCTGCTGCCCACTGTCAGCGGAGCGGCCTGCCACGTGCTCAAAGGCTTGTTTTGTGTGTCTTTAGAAGTACACATTACTTCCTCAGAGGTCAGAGGTCACCTGATAGTGATGCTGACACTCAGCCTAGTAAACTGTCTTGACACCAAGCTGTGACACCATAAAGACAAGTCGCACGCTGTTGTGTCAGAGCTGGTCGCTCCAGTAAAACCTCTCAAAACTACTTTATTAAAATACTGTTGCTCAGTAAAGGTTTTTATTATACCTGTGCTATTTTTCATAGTTACTTTGCAAATTACTGCCACACATTTTTTTGCATTGCTTAAGAATAAACTGCTAAATGCTTACAAAATAAACACTGTACACACTGACAGGTCACTTCATGTGTAATAGGGAATTTGTAATTTATTATTTTAGTGCACATGGTAATAAACTATATTTTAGATATAGGAACTATTATTCTAAAACCGCCCTAAAAAATAAAAGTGATTCCATAAGAAATCAATATAAACTAATCTTACTTTAAGCATCAGAAGTAATTCTCCATGTCGGAATATAACAGAGAACAGTCTGTTCTACTGTCGATTATTTCCAGAAATCACGCAGACTTTTTGCTCAGGACCACGAATACATTCCAGGGTAAAACCCTACTTGTAAGCATATAGCAACACTTTTCACACACACACACATGAAGATATATATAATAGATATTGCCATGTTCCTCACCTGCGTGTCCTCCTCTGACAGCCCGCTCTCCGCAGCGATCAGCATGAGCGTCATGCCCTCCGGGTGCCGGGTGGTTTTCTTGAAACTGTCCTCCAGCACCTTGATCTGTTCCTCCGACAGCTTCAGATACTCCATCGCCTGAGAAGACATATTCCTATATAGTTCCTCTTCCGCTCTCCAGTTCGGTCGGAGCTCCGGCAGCGGGACGTGCGCACAGCTGGACGCGCAGAGCAGAAGCAGCGCGGCGCGCGGATGGAGAGGCGTCGGAGCAGCGGAGGCGCTCTGGCGGGAGTGTGCGGGTGAAGTGGAGGCAGTGTGTGTGTGCGCGTGTGTGTGTGGGGGTGTGTGTGAGGCGAGGTTTTACTACTGTCAACAGCGGTGCGTCATGAGGCCGATCCCCTCGGCAGAGTCCTCCCCCAAACATCCCGGTGACCGCGCTTAAAGGGACATTATGGGAAGATTATGAATTCTGTATTATGATCGCGGACATACCTTCACATAAAAGTTATCAGGAACAAATTCACTTCATTTGCCAGCTACTTATATACACACACATACATTCATATATATATATATATATATATATATATATATATATATATATATATATATATATATATATATATATATATATATATATATATATATATATATATATATATATACACACACTCACACTGTACTTTGAAGTATATATAATACACATACATATAAACACATACATAAATATACATATACACACACACACATTATATATACATATGTATTATACATATATATATATATATATATATATATATATATATATATATATATATATATATATATATATATATATATATACACACACACACACACTGTACGTTGAAGTTTATATAATATTTAAATCTTTATGACCTTTGCCACTGGGGGGCGCTATCATTGTTTGTCTAATGTATTATACTGTTATTATATAATATAATTAACTAATATTGAAAGGCATAGTTTCATATTTTGGGAAACATAACCCTGAAATCGTCGTCATGTTTTCCGAGATTGAGCCAAAAATTAAGGCTAAAAATGCGTTCTGCTGCTTTTTACTGAGCTTTGATTTGACAATCCCTGTTCAGTGTTTCTCAAATTCAACGAACACAACGTTTACTGATATCTGTGTTTTTGAACATTAAACTGCAGCGTGTTTTATAATGTTTGCACAATCTTCAACAAAACCTCCCCACATGTTGACAAGCACAACTTAATCAAAAGTAGCTCAACTGGGAGGAAACCAGTCCAATCTGGTAACTCTGATGCTGATGACAACATGTCAGTCCCTCTAAAACCACAACAACAACATTAGTTTACATGTTGAACAAAAAACACAAGACGTGTTTATTAGTGAGATCTTTTTGTTTTCTCCAGATAAAGCCAGGCTAGCAGTTTCCCCCTGCTTCCAGTGTTTACGCTAAGCTAAGCTAATGACCTGCTCCAAGAGATAAGATAAACGCATTAAAGGAGGATAAAGGTCACCAAGGAAACACACAGCTGGATAATAACACAGCAGTGTTGTGCAGCAGAAGATATTAAACATGGCATTGGTTTATATTAACTTACTGTATAGTATTACAACATTTTACATACATCGGCTATAGGACGATTAGAATAAAAAAAATATTTAGAACGCTAAAAAACTATAACTTCTAAAACCATGTAGAGGAATATGAAGAAATGTTATATACAAATGGATAAAAATACCACAATTCAGCCTTAAGGTTTCATAAAACCATAAATCACGTAATAACTCACGGTTATTAAGTATAAAAAGACATTGTTTGTGTCCCAATGGGATCATTAAGGGGGTTTCCCTTCCTATTAATCTCTCTGTTTGTGCTCGTTACTGTCGACTGACTCCAGGATACTACGGGAGGCATCTGTCCACTGCAGAGATAACACACTCCTTTTCTTCCTCCTCCTCCTCCTCCTCCTCCTCCTCCTCCTCCTCCTCCTCCTCCTCCTCACACTCCCCTGTAAAGCCCTGCTCTCTCTGCAGTGAGTGGAGCTTCACAGGCCTCTGATCAGAACAAGCATGTTGGATTTCACGTGGTAGAAACAGTAAACAAACACACACACACACACACACACACACACACACACACACACACACACATGCACACACACACACACACACACACACACACACACACACACACACACACACACACACACACACACACACACACACACACGCACACACACACCCTTCCTTTTGATGCTATCTTTGGGCTCTGATTAGACCTGTAATTATGTGCTACTCTCACTGAAAGCCAGACTTAAGTGGTTGCAAAGCTTGCTGGGTGATTTCCTCTCGCTGTGGATTGTTTATAGCAAATGAAACCTCGCCTACAGGAATCCCACCGGCGAGGACGCACACTCAGCTTGTTTGCATTCATCCTTTAATGCCGTCATATTGGCGCTGGTGTTCAGGGGACATCAGGCGTGCTGAACATGCTGCTTTTGTTTTCCTTATTCAATAATCCTGTAATCCTGCAATTTCCCCACTGCGGGACTAATAAAGGATTATCTTATCGTAATGCTCTGTTCTGCTTGTGTTGTCATGTTACGTCTGGTAAACGAGTCATGAGTTGGATGGGTTTAAGGATTTTATTCCTCCATGCCGGAGGACTTAAAGCGTGAAGATATTTCACAACTGGAACAGACACCAACGAAGAAGATGTGGCTTCAGGCCTCCAAGTCTAAATGGACCTTTGACAGGCGGCTCCCACGCTAAAAGCAAGCAAATGAGCACGAATGGGATTAAAGGCGTCGAAACGTTTGACTAAACAAACAAACTGCCATAAAGATTATCAGATGTGACGCTCGGCGAACAAGTAAAACACGACAAATGTGATGAGTCTGCACTTTAAAGCCGTGCGACCTTCCAACAGCGTGATGAATATATAAACACTTTACTTCCAAATAAAAATAGGGTTCTGACCAATGGGTTTCCATGACTTTAAACCAAATCTCCATGATCAAACATTTAGTGAAATCTGGGTGTAAACAGTAAAAAGTGAGTGAATGTAGTATTTAAACTAACAATGAGAATACAAAGCATACAGTAAACCTTAAATGACTCAAATGAATGAGACAATAGTTTGATTAAAAGAATAAACATTTATATAGATGCCTTTATGTATGCCTGCTTATATTCTGAGTCTTTCTTTTAAAAGCATATTCATTATTTCAAACTCAGCGTAAATGAACGACATGAACACATGAATATAACACATTTACATGACTTTTACTAAACTTTTGGGATTTTTTTTTTCCAAGTACTTTTTCCAGGCCTGGAAATAACCATTTTAAAATGCCATGACTCTTCCAGGTTTTCCATGACCGTGAGAAACCTGCAAAAAAAAACAGTGCATCTGTTTTTAACTTTTCATCGATGGACCGTGTGACCGATTGCTCCAACACAAACCGGAGAAAAGCAGTTTGATTTCCAATAAAACAAAAACAGTTTGATAGCAAGAAGCTGAACGAGCATGTGACCAGAAATACAAATTATACTTTAGGCCAATGTCGAATCAGCTGATGCTTTTGGGAAACCACAGCGACCCAGTTTAGATGTTTGAAGAGCCACCAGCTTCATAACGCCTCACGCTACACGGACACGTGGAGCGTCTCACGCTACACGGACACGTGGAGCGTCTCACGCTACACGGACACGTGGAGCGTCTCACGCTACACGGACACGTGGAGCGTCTCACGCTACACGGACACGTGGAGCGTCTCACGCTACACGGACACGTGGAGCGTCTCACGCTACACGGACGCCTCACGCTACACGGACACGTGGAGCGCCTCACGCTACACGGACACGTGGAGCGTCTCACGCTACACGGACACGTGGAGCGCCTCACGCTACACGGACACGTGGAGCGTCTCACGCTACACGGACACGTGGAGCGTCTCACGCTACACGGACACGTGGAGCGCCTCACGCTACACGGACACGTGGAGCGTCTCTCCCACGCCGAGGCCGATCACAAGCTGTCAGTTTATGGCAGACCAACAGGAAGTGCAGGTCTGTGCTTCAGGGGAAAGCAGGCGATAAGAAAAGCAGATCCCATCTGGTCTGATCCAAAGTTCACATCGAGGGCCCGACCGGGAGCCTGACCGTCCGTCTGGCTTCACTCTCACTCTCTACCGATGTTTGCACACGGCACTAAATGTGGGTTTTATTGTTTTATCTCCAGCGAGTCTCACAGATGTGAAAAATATCTTTAAATGATCGAGAGAGAAGATGACACGAGAGAAGCAAAGGGTCAGATCTAATCGAAAATATTGATATATATATACACACACATTTAAACAAATATATATTTATGTTTATTTATATATAATATATATATATATATATATATATATAGTTATTACATAATATATATATATATTTATATATATAATACATATTATTTAATAAACATATATTATATATAAATACAAATATATTTATAAAATATAATAATAATATAAATAAAATACATACATTATACATATATATATATGTATAAATATATATATATATATATATATATATCTATATATATATATATACATATATATTATATTTCATTTGAAGGGGTGAGTTTATGGACACAGATCTGAAAATGATCATTTAATGAGTGAATATAAAAAGATGATCAGAATGTTGGTTGTATATATAGTACGGTACAGATATTTTAGAAAAAATAATTATAAAATGTTACATTTTGTTATCTAACAGGTTATGTATTGTATAAATTACATTTTCTGTTGTCTGCAGGGAGTATTATTTTCAAAACAAATCAAACTCTCAAATTCAACTAATCAATATTAATCTGTTCTTAGTTGGACAAAATTAAATGGGGAATCGAAAGCTGTTAAATAAATGCGATACACCAATAACTGTGTTTATTATATGAAGATAAAACATTTAAACCAAGTCATTGTAACTAAGCAGAACTAATTTACTATAAAATTCAGTTTCATTAATGTCAGTGATTTGATTTAAGACGACTTATAATAAAAACACAACAACAATGTTAAAAAAAAGAAGACAGTAAAGTCAAAATCACACAGGAGGACTTTATTTAGCCAACAATCTGATGGAAGAGTTGTGTCCAAAAACACTGAATATTAAACTAAATCCCAGACATAATCCGCAGACTGCAGACGCGGTGGACGGGTCGGTGGTTCAGGTGCGACGGATAACAGGACGTCTGATAACAGCGAGGGCTCAGAGTCCAACACCAGAGTGAAAATACCACAGGTCACGACCCCGGGTTTCCCGCCAGCAGGAAATAGTTCAAATCACGTGTGAGCCAAACGTACGTCAGAGGAAGAAGCTTCTGCAGAGATGGATGGAAAGAGAGAAAGGGGTTATGGGTAAAAACACATCATACATAGGTAGAAGGGAGAACATGGGAGGAACCGGCCTACGAGGCAACAAACCTACGTATCATGCAAAAATATGATTTGTGTTGGTGCCGCCGCCTCCTGAACGCTCCAGTTGACTTCCTGTGAGGAAGTCTTCACGTCTGGTGCGACCGCGAGGAGGAACGTGAATCCCTCTTCAAAAGAAAAGCCAAACATTTCTCAAGTTCGCTTCAAAGACGCAGTCGTCTTGTTGACACGTCACTCAGGGTCCGATTTCCACTGCCTGGATTCCTCCATTTATTTTCTTCACATTGTGGTTTGTTTCCTAGACCTTGAGGAAGTTATAGCCTCCAAGAAACCACGGAAACGGACCAGCTCCATACCGGACTAGACGAGGATAAGAGACACATAAACACAAGGAATACATGAGAATGCCCAAAAAATGTCAACTGACTTTTATACTATAAAATACGTAGAAAACCTACTTTTATCATTGAAAAACTTGAAAACTAAAACAGAGGAAGTGATTTTTTTTAACTCTCTTTGATGATTCTTTGAAGATTCTTTATCTGCAGGACAGTTTTACTGCTATCCGTCTGACTCCATGTATTCCTTGTTGACGGTTTCCTTCATTCACAAACTGTCCTGATAACTGAAACACTCTGCTCTGTATTCAGAACAGGAGATAAGGAACGCTCTTTATTGGCCGCTTTGTTCTTGCCGTCTTATTGTTCTTTACCGAGTCGACTCTTTTCCATGAATCTGTTCCCTAAAGTTTCCTGTTTGGTTGAGACGTCATCAAATGTGTTCTGTCGTATCAGTAGTGTCTTCTTATTGGAAAAGTGACTGAATTAAATATATATATGGTTGAATCTTGAGTGTGCAATCGATTAGATGCTATTCTCCCACAATGCAATGCATTAAATAAAGCTGCGGCTGGGAAACATTCACATAAACTAAAGATAGACGTATTAAATATTGAAAATACATTTAGCTTTCTCTTGGCGACAGTTGTCTGAAGCACTTATTGTAATGTTTTGTAAGTATGTGTGTTGATTTGTATACTGACAGCCAAAATCTATATCTTATGATACAAATATGTAGTAAATAATGTATATTTACTCTATTAGTTTCCTTGTTTAATTATTGTGAGCTGATCTTAATGTTTTACTTCATTGTCTTAATGTCGTTTATAGATTAGAATAAAGTAAAATAATTATTATTATATATAATAAAATGTGAATTACGTGGTCGTATAATTTGCATCCAATTAAAATGCAATTAATGCGATACAAAGGAGTTCATATTAACTTAAGACACTAACTTCTGTTCATTGTCTACTAAAGGAGGGAGAAATGGTTATAAAATGAGTTTTGCGATATCGTCTGTAAATTATAGAATTTATTAAATGTCGTTCTTGTTCATCTGTTGACGAGCATGAAAACTAAACAACGTGTCACACTTTGTTCCATGAAGAGAGCTTCTTCTCCTTTAGGTTCTTGTTATGTTCAAATCTGTCTATTGAAGAGCAACATTAGCTTAGCACAACTTTATATATAAAATAAATAACAGAGGCGGCTCTATCTGGGTCGTTAGCCGCCTTCTGTTCCCCTCGGGATGCGATTTCTGTTGGGAGGAAGAAGAGGAAGAGGAGGAAGAAGAAGAAAACATTCCAGAGGTAATCACACTCGTGACGAACTCTGAATCACGATGATCCGTCGGGATCTTCTCCTCTCGGTCTGGAGGGGAGACGGATTATTGCGCCACACAGGAACGTATAGTGGTGCCTTCACACGCCGTCACAGGCTCAGGAGTCCAGAGTCTTCCTCACTTCTCAATCTCACGCACAGGCGTCCAGAGTCTTCCTCACTTCTCAGGCTCAGGAGTCCAGAGTCTTCCTCACTTCTCAGGCTCAGGAGTCCAGAGTCTTCCTCACTTCTCAGGCTCAGGAGTCCAGAGTCTTCCTCACTTCTCAATCTCACGCACAGGCGTCCAGAGTCTTCCTCACTTCTCAGGTACAGGCGTCCAGAGTCTTCCTCACTTCTCAGGCTCAGGAGTCCAGAGTCTTCCTCACTTCACAGGCTCAGGAGTCCAGAGTCTTCCTCACTTCTCAGGCTCAGGAGTCCAGAGTCTTCCTCACTTCTCAATCTCACGCACAGGCGTCCAGAGTCTTCCTCACTTCTCAGGTACAGGCGTCCAGAGTCTTCCTCACTTCTCAGTCTCAGGAGTCCAGAGTCTTCCTCACTTCTCAGGTACAGGAGTCCAGAGTCTTCCTCACTTCTCAGTCTCAGGTACAGGCGTCCAGAGTCTTCCTCACTTCTCAGTCACAGGAGTCCAGAGTCTTCCTCACTTCTCAGTCTCAGGAGTCCAGAGTCTTCCTCACTTCTCAGTCTCAGGTACAGGAGTCCAGAGTCTTCCTCACTTCTCAGGTACAGGCGTCCAGAGTCTTCCTCACTTCTCAGTCTCAGGAGTCCAGAGTCTTCCTCACTTCTCAGTCTCAGGAGTCCAGAGTCTTCCTCACTTCTCAGGTACAGGAGTCCAGAGTCTTCCTCACTTCTCAGTCTCAGGTACAGGCGTCCAGAGTCTTCCTCACTTCTCAGTCACAGGAGTCCAGAGTCTTCCTCACTTCTCAGTCTCAGGAGTCCAGAGTCTTCCTCACTTCTCAGTCTCAGGTACAGGAGTCCAGAGTCTTCCTCACTTCTCAGTCACAGGAGTCCAGAGTCTTCCTCACTTCTCAGTCACAGGAGTCCAGAGTCTTCCTCACTTCTCAGTCTCAGGAGTCCAGAGTCTTCCTCACTTCTCAGTCTCAGGTACAGGAGTCCAGAGTCTTCCTCACTTCTCAGTCTCAGGTACAGGAGTCCAGAGTCTTCCTCACTTCTCAGTCACAGGAGTCCAGAGTCTTCCTCACTTCTCAGTCACAGGAGTCCAGAGTCTTCCTCACTTCTCAGTCTCAGGTACAGGAGTCCAGAGTCTTCCTCACTTCTCAGTCTCAGGTACAGGAGTCCAGAGTCTTCCTCACTTCTCAGTCGCAGGTACAGGAGTCCAGAGTCTTCCTCACTTCTCAGTCACAGGAGTCCAGAGTCTTCCTCACTTCTCAGTCACAGGAGTCCAGAGTCTTCCTCACTTCTCAGTCTCAGTGCAGCCGCTCGGTCACTGATGTCATGATATCAGAACACTGACGTCACTACCAGCCACCTGTTCCTAAGTACTGCTGATTTCTGATTATATACACTGTTGTTAACATTATTATTGTATATTTGTTGAAGTCATTGTATAGATATTGTGTTTTGGGGCCATTTCTTGGAGGATAAAGTCAAATTCAATGACATTTTCCCATCTGGATGGGGTTAAAGGTTAAAATGAGGTTTTGGGAAAAGCAGATTCATCCAGTTATTAATTCCACAGATCACTGGATTGGGAATGCATAACGTCACAAAGTCATAAATAGATTGCTCTCTCTGTACAAAAGCCAAGAGAGGATGTTCACCGCGCCGATGGAGGGAAATCCAAGACAAACACTGGGTTTGTGTTCAGAAGCGGAGCCGTGAGACCGTAAATCCACGGAGAATCTGATATGTGCGGTGGCTTCTATTAATACATCTCCGGGGGTCGTGTCGGGAAACAAGGGAAACAGATGCGTGGTCGTCTCCGCCGTCTCCGACGTCTCCTCGCCGCTTAACCCTCGTAATTCACGGACACTTGTTTTCATTAAAGTAAGAAGCGACGCCTGGAAGAGAGCGTTCCTCATTGGCTGAGGGTTTCGTGTTCGGCACACATGGCCCCGACATGAGCCTCTTGTGAGGCCCCTCATCCACTCCCCCGTCAAACTAAAACATCTGGGGGTGAAGGAGCTAATTCACATTGAACTGGGAGAGGCGGAAACCAGGCGGCCGGCTTGAGGCCTCTTGACGAACAAACAACACGGAAACACGAAGAAATAAAACGTGTCTACAAATATCACGTGTCGGGCTTTTATTGTGAAAGGTGAGGACAGAAGGACTGGGCTTGGTCTGCTGAGTTACAGACATCTCTTTGGGAAAAAGTATTTTTGGGCCCCATGGCGTCACATGATGGACATGAAAGTGTAGTTCCACCGTTTGGCCACTAGGTCAAAATTAGCTTCAAAGCCCGGCGCTCTTCTTGGATTCTCGGTTCGGACCAACGGAGACTCCGAAGTTTGTCGTCGTTTCTCAAATATGAGCACAACTCAACGTGATTGGTTTAGCGTGACAGCTCGGAATAATCAACCTTGTTCCAAAACCCCCCAAAAAAATCTGCCTTTTTGTTGCCGTGTAACATTCACATTCTGTGTGAAAGTATTGGACAAAAACAGTTTGAAAAATGATATTGTAGTGAGAATTGATCGCATGAAAGAAAAAAGGTGTGTAAAGGCCTTAAAGGTCTTTTGGGTGTTCTCTAGTACGCTTTAAATAGCATATTATATTATAGGATATGTACTTTATTCATCCCCAAGAGGACATATGGTTACATAAGACATACAAGAAAATTAAATAATAAAAGTGCAAAAATGCAAAGTATATGAAGTGTGTAAATAAACAGCATATACAGTGAAAGCGGTGCTAGAGTTGATGTTGATTCAATTTACGGAGGATCTGGCCAGGGCTGATTTATTCCACTCTTATTGCAGAGGGCAGGAATGTTCTCCTTGATGAGTGTGTTGGAGAAAGTAAATGACCTTAAAGTAACCTCGAAAGAAGGAGGGTTTGCTAGAATGTGACGGTCTTTCCAATAAAGACGAGGAAGGGTTTGAACCATCGGCAGTACGTCCGTCCTCTGAAGCTCCGGTCCCGTTCCAGGTGGAATAAGCATGTCAGAGGTCCAGTTGGTGGTCGGTGATTGAATCCAGTCCGTCTTCACATGCTAACTGCTTCACACCATGTGTGTAGTTTCAGCTTGGTGGAACACAGAGGGATCCCCGACAGTGAGGACACTTCCTGCTCTGGTCCAAACCTTTTCAGAGGAAACGCTGGAGACGTTTTCAAACGGCCAGAAAGAGGGAAGCCAAGACGTGACGGCAGGAAACGACTTCCTGAGCCGACCAATTCAGAGGAAGCGCAAAGCAGAGGCACGAAAAGCAGATCTCTTGCGTAACGGGGCGGATTCATACGAGCCGCGGCCAACACAGGGGCCCCAGAAGGTACCGGACTCCTGGAGAAGGTTCTGGAGGCTGAAGCCCGCCTGGTGCTGCTGGCCGAGGACAACAGATTGGAGAAGCAGCACCTTTTGATGTGGCGCTAAACCGAACTCTGAGAACAAAGCAGTTAGACCGGCCTCATTGAAAAGAAGCAGTAAATCCTATTTACACATTTGTTTTACTCAAACTCCGCTTTGACGGAAACATAGAATGAATCCGTGTGAAGCAGACGCACTGCTTTCTTTTTCAAAAAGGCCTAAAGTCAGATTTTCAGCGACAAAGAGACTCGACGAGAGGAACCAACCAAGTTTGAGGTAATGAATCTTTCTTTAAAGGATACGGGCCTCGGTGGTGAAGACTAAACATGCAACACGGAGCTCCTTATCTGGCGCCCAGACTCAGAGGTTTCCCCCTCAGCCGCCACAAAAGAGACGTTCTCTGTCTCTGCATTTTGACTGCGGCGACCCGCGACTATCTGAAGTGCATCCGGTGCAACAAGCCCCCATTGTTCCCTCCGGGACGAACACAGAAGCTGCTTCAGAGGGGAGAGGAGACTCCTAGAAACTCCCAGAGTGCATCACTGGCGGACAACGAGACGGAGCGACTGGATTTCAGATGAGGGGAGGAAGAGAGAGGAGGAAGAGGAGGGAGAGAGGAGGAAGAGAGAGGAGGAAGAGGAGGGAGAGAGGAGGAAGAGAGAGGAGGAAGAGGAGGGAGAGAGAGGAGGAAGAGGAGGCAGAGAGGAGGAAGAGAGAGGAGGAAGAGGAGGGAGAGAGAGGAGGAAGAGGAGAGGAGGAAGAGGAGGGAGAGAGGAGGGAGAGAGAGGAGAGGAGGAAGAGGAGGGAGAGAGGAGGAAGAGGAGAGGAGGAAGAGGAGGGAGAGAGAGGAGGAAGAGGAGAGGAGGAAGAGGAGGGAGAGAGGGGAGAGGAGGAAGAGGAGGGAGAGAGGAGGAAGAGGAGAGGAGGAAGAGGAGGGAGGAGGAAGAGGAGGGAGGAGGAAGAGGAGGGAGAGAGGAGGAAGAGAGAGGAGGAAGAGGAGGGAGAGAGAGGAGGAAGAGGAGAGGAGGAAGAGGAGGGAGAGCGAGGAGGAAGAGGAGAGGAGGGAGGGAGAGAGGAAGAGGAGGGGAGGAAAAGGAGGGAGAGAGGAGGAAGAGGAGAGGAGGAAGAGGAGGGAGGAGGAAGAGGAGGGAGAGAGGAGGAAGAGAGAGGAGGAAGAGGAGGGAGAGAGAGGAGGAAGAGGAGAGGAGGAAGAGGAGGGAGGAGGAAGAGGAGGGAGGAGGAAGAGGAGGGAGAGAGAGGAGGAAGAGGAGAGGAGGAAGAGGAGGGAGAGAGAGGAGGAAGAGGAGAGGAGGGAGAGAGAGAGAAAGAGGAGGGGAGGAAAAGGAGGGAGAGAGGAGGAAGAGGAGAGGAGGGAGAGGAGGAAGAGAGAGGAGGAAGAGAGAGGAGGGAGAGGAGGGAGAGGAGGTTATCTCAGATCAGAAATGTAACGACAGGACCGGCTGGAAAAATTGCATTATGTTGTTATTTTTATTCCGTACAGATAAAACTTGATACATGATTTAAGGATTCCTGACGCTTTGATATTTGCAATTATTCGTACGCTTTGTGAAAGAAATGCAGATGCTTCCTGAAAAGTGTCCGAGGTTCAGAAGTGTCTTCTGGATTAATGAATGACCCTGTTGGGGTTTGAGCCGGAATAGAAAAGATGATTGTAATTTATTTTGTCTTCATGTGCTTCCAGAAAAGTTTAATTTCACGAGGAGCTGAAATCAAGTTAACTTTATGTTTTTGCTCTTTGCACCTTTTCAAAAGAGTTTGTTTGTTTGTTTGTGAGCAGGATTATGAAGACACTGCTGCCCGATGTTCATGAACTTTGGTGAAACGCTGGTCGGGCCGAGGAAGAACCCCTGGGTCCGATCACACGCATTATTTTTCACGGCCTTGGCAGAAGTCTGCGCTCTAGTTATGAATATTATTATACGTTATTTAAAAGATGTGGACAGGGTTTCAAATTAAAGATATTTAAAAAAAATCATTCGGTGAGGGATAAAACCAACATTTTTACTTTATCCTAAAATGTAGTGAAACTATAAATAGATGTTTCCACGTGTTCAAAATCGCCCCGTCTTATATTCATAGGATCAGTTGTACACGTCCATAATAACTAGTTGTTTTATAACTTTTACTTCATGCTAAAACTGAATGAATGATCCATTTTCATGCTCATATTATTTGATATTTATTTATTGTGTTTGTTTTTTGCCACTTTTGGTTTATTCTAATCATTTTGTTATATATGTATATGCATTTAAATGTTTGTTAAATGTTTTATTATATTGTATTTTCATCGTGAAACGCTTGAGGTAAAATGTACAGCGAGACGGGGAAACTGTGACTTCATGGTGAATTTATAAAAGAAGGTCTGTAGTGAGAAGGAAAGTTGGACCAGGAGTCGTGGAGGGGGCAGCGAGCAGAGGTGTGTGTGTGTGTGTGTGTGTGTGTGTGTGTGTGTGTGTGTGTGTGTGTGGGGTGTTTGGACACATTGGAAGTGGGTGTGTGTGAAGGGTCGGACCAGGCCCAACTGGAGTTTAAATATATCTGGCAGAGCGACACCCACTTGTTGTTTGTTATATGAGAGAGAGAGAGAGAGAGAGAGAGAGAGAGAGAGAGAGAGAGACGACGTGTTGTTGAGAAGAGGAAAACCTTCCAGCGTGACGAACATCTGGCATCACAAGTCAGACTTATTTTTAGATATGCAAAAACATGAAAAGAATGCAAAATATTGCTGCTTCGAAGTGCTGAAGATGACTTTTCAAAACGCCCTTTTCCAGCTGGACGGGATCATCTGCCATGTTTTCTGTAAAAAAATAAATAAATAAATAAAAAAATAAAATCACCAAAAGAATGACCAGCTAAAATATTTTAAAAAAAGGACCAGGGAGCAGCTTTTCCCAGGAGAACAAAATGTGTTTGCAAATGGAGCCGGGAGCCGCTGGCTGGATGTTTGTTCACTGCAGCCGATCAGCCTCAGAGTCGTACAGCTCCTCCTCGAGCGGCTCCTAAAGAAAACAAACCTCACACACTCTGCAGGTCTGAGGAGTCTGAGCGCTACTGCCGGCTGATCGCTTCCTGCTGGAGAGGAGTTCAAGAAAATGTGGGAAAGACTTTCCATTTAAATGAATGAACCGTGCGGCAGTGCTTTTCAATGCATACCCTGCAGCAGGGGTGTCAAACTCATTTTAGTGAAGGGGCCACATGCTGCCCATTTTGATCTCAAGTGGGCCGGACCAGTCAAGTCATAGCATAATAACGTATACATAATGACAACATTTATTTAGGTATTTGCATGATAAACCCTATTTTAAAAAAGTCTTTCTACAATAAACTAGAAACATGAAGACCAAAAATTCAGCCCACTGTTTACCTGCCTGGGCTCTCCTCTGCAGATTCCCTTGCTGTTGAGCAATATGTGTAGTAATGTCAGACGTCAAAACAGCTGTGACTGTGCTTCAATGGTTTGCATGCATGACTTTCAAGCAGAGGATCAGTGGTTCAAGTCCTAGCTCAGCTACTTTTATTTTTATTTTTCTCTCTTCTTCTATTGCAAGAATTATCCCGCGGGCCGGACTGGACCCCCTGGCGGGCCGGATCCGGCCCACGGGCCGTATGTTTGACACCACTGCCCTACAGCCTCCTGGTTATGCCGCCTTTTATAGAATAAAACGTTCATTTTGTGAGATGAAAGCATGTTGTGAATTTGGGAAATTATCAATTTATTTGAATAAATCGTGACTTTTGGACTTTAAAACACTAGTTATTGTAAATGTTTGGATCAATTGGGATATAATGCTACAAATATATGCTAATATATTAGTGTCGCCTGCTCGTTATGCGAAACTGAGAAGAAGTAACGTCTTTGAACACAATGAATAAACACAAAAGAAATGTAATGAATAATTAACCGAGGTAAATTCAAATGTTAATTTAGATTGAAAATTTCACATGAATGAAGCGTTTAACTATTTGGAGCAGTTTGTTTACATCTGTAATAAATCTTAATAGATCAGTAAATCAGGTATTCTTCCTTCTAAAGTAAAACTCTTTAAATTCACGTGATTTATGGAGTCAAATCTTCTTCCTGGTCGAGGCCTGAAGCTGCTGTGACGCGAGTCATGAGATCCACGGAGGAGACGTAAACGTGTCTAAACATACCAGCGATTAGTCAGAGTCACATGACGCCTGAGAATCACGTTTCAAAGACGAAAAGGCAGAAAGACACGGAAACACGTTTTATAAAACACGCACTTTGTCCGTAAAAATCTGGTTATCTGGTAATGATAAATCTCTGACGTCGACACGAATCAATGCACAAGCTCTGTTTTTTGTTTTTTTATTTAATAAGCTGGTTCATAAATTATCGCACATAAAAGAATCTTTTTCAATAGTTACAAAGTGGAATAGCGACTTCATTTAGCGACCTGGAAAACATAAAAACAAAAACAAAAAAAATGGAACATTGAGGGGAGTTTGATCTCGACAACACAGCGGAGCAGAGAGGAGGAGCCAATAGGGGGAGGAGGGGGAGGAGAGGGGGAGGAGTCAACATCCAACCACTGTCGAGTTATATCCCCGCCGCAGACGGGCGCCGTCTGCGCTCAGACTAGCAGCGAACAAAACGGTGACATGCGTTTCGTATTTCATGCCGGAACAACAGAAGGAACGCTCGGTTCCGGTTCTCCAGTGTATTCAAACAGTCCTAAAAATAAAGCAGAAGGAGCGAGGAGGGGGGAATAAATTATAAAAGAACAATTAAAACTAAAATATTTAAAAAAAAAAAAAGACAGCACTAAGCTACACGTGAGGCTCACGGAAAACAAACCAAACTAAAAGACGTGATGAGGCGGCGTCTTCTCCTCGGGACGAGAAGCTAAACGGGGTCGACAGTGGTTGAGAGCCACATAATTAAATCTTGAAGTTATTATTTATTCTTTTTCTACAACTATCACCCTCCTCCCTCGTTTCTAGTGGTCAAATCCCGACCGGCCGATGAGCTCGCAGGGCGGTTCTGTTAGACGGGACCGTTCCTGACCCGCCTCGCCGAAACCGGTCCGGAGGAGCGGCGGGGTCCGGCATCTCTAACGCTAGCTTCTCTCTCTAGGGTTCTAGCGGCCAGAGCTTCTCTCTGGGCGGCGGCGCCTACTAGGACATCTGCTGCTGAATGTGCTCCAGGAACTCCGGGTAGGAATAAGGCCCCTCAGACCGATCCTCCACCAGGAACTGGAGGAACGACGCTTTGGCCGGAGAGTTGTCCCTGCAGGAGAGAGCGGAGGGGAGAGGAAGACGAGGGTTAGAGGAAGAGAAAGGCACTTTGTGTTCATATTTCATATGCAAAGAGAATAAAGCTTTAAAAGTAAGATACATTTCACATGAGAACTTTTCCCGGATCAAATTAAACTGACTGAAAAGTACAAACTGACAAAAAAAAAAGTTAAGCCAATATTTGTTGTTTGACAGTTTTGGCCGACAAACACGAACACATGGGGAGAAACATGAGGTTCAGGGTCTCAGTGAAAGACACTTTAACACGTGGAAGCAAAAAATAAAAAAAAATCTTTAGCACGATGCTCAAAAGGTATTGAGGTTCTATTGTTTTTCTTTGTTTTATTACTTTGATTCCTCAGTTATGAAACTCATTTAGAGCTGAAACTATTCATCGATTAGTTAAACAGAATAAGTAGATTAATGGGCAACTATTCAGAACTACACACACTATTCCATTAATAATTCATGTTTTTGTCAAAATGTCAAATATTCACTTTTCATAGGCGGCTAACGTGAGGATTTGATGCTTTTCTTTGTGATTTATGAGTAAACTGGAGATCTTTAGGGTTTCTTGATTGAAACCAGACATCTGAATACATAACTTGGGTTTGCAGGAAATCATTTTTAAAAAGGGCATTTGTCACTCAAATAACCAATTGAGAAAATAATCACTATTATGACGATAAAATCCTAGAAAACACCACAAAACCGATAATGAGGCATGAAGCTCAAACTCAATGTTTTTACATATTATTGTTATTTTACTATTTACTGTTATTGGAGGAAAACCTCTTGTTTCGGTAACTGCATCTCAAGAAATCTCCAACTTATCACATGTTTTTGTCATCTCTCAGAGTTACGCAAACTCTGACATCAGCTGTTCTCCACAACAACAACAACAACAACAACAACAACAGAGCGGTGTCAACGTGTGTTGGAGCAACACTGCAGTCCCACAGAGAGGAAACACACAACAAGGCTTCCCTCTGGAAGACTTGACCACCGCTGTTAATCAATGACCTCACTGCTGCTTACGACGAGGTTTCTTCTTCGACCGATCGCTGCTGGGAGAATAACTCCAGTGAAAACACCAAACTGGTCCCACCCTGTTTCCGTGTCTTTCCTGACGAATGACCTATAATAACCAATGAATAGATTTTCTGGTAATTGATTGACTAATCATTTCAGCATCAGTCTACATCCTGAGGAATGATCGCGCTCATGTGAGATTGTTCCAACTAGTTGGACCCAGATGGGCTGAAACCAGGCCGGAGACGACCGGTTTCAATACATCACCCCTACAGTTTTGGAGAATATCAGCTTACAACACAGGAGAAAGATTCACAGGCTGATCATGACCTCTGACCTCAACAGGCTGTGATCTCTGCTTTTGCAATTTAAATAGTGACATATTATTTTAGGTGGAGCAAAGAACAAAGTGAATATTGTTCGGCTGCTTCAAGTAAACAACCTGAAGGTGATTTATAGTTCCTCTTCCTTTAGGATAGGAATATATAAGCATTCTGCTTCTACCTTTACCTTTTCAGTCTTTCTTTTTTGTATAATATATTGTGGCTTCACTGATTGTATTGTATGTCATGATTGACTGAATAAAACACAAACTACTACTCAGAAGATTTTTTCTGTTACTGTAATTTGAGGTCAAATGTCGAAACATTTTCTCCGATCTTAAAACGGAATAAAAGCAAAAGCCTCAGAGCGTCTGCGTGTCAGAGGGATGTGCTCCAGATGTGCGGCAGCGCTCACTTCATGACCTGCAACGTGGAGCAGAACGATCGGTTGTCCTGCAGCCAGTCCAGGAACGCTCGCACCCTCTCGGACAGAATCGTCTCCAGCTCAGGAATGTGACTCTGGGATTCAGAGAGAGAGAAAGAGCCAAACACATCAGCTGCATTGTTTTCACGGCAGAGGGTGAACAGAAACACAACTGTGGTGTAAACTGCGGCGTGTCGACCCTTCTAGAAAGAAAGAAAACACACAACAAGCAGCATAAAGTGCTGACGGCTGCTGTTTGTCGTGGGTGTCACCGGCTGGTAATGACAGAGCTTTCTAGGGAGCTGCACAGTTAAAAAAAAAAAAAAAAAAAAAAAAGCTACAACAGCAAATCTGCTGTTTTGTTTTTGACAACACAGAGAAACGCAGCGTTGTTGTTATTGTGAGCGCTGAGTAAAAACAACACGACCGTTTCCCTGATCATAGTTCTTCTGGCGCGTTCGGTGCTGACCATGTTGGCGGGGATGGAGGCGTAGTCGGGGACGCCCAGCACGTCCTTGATGAACAGGTCGTCGCAGTTTTTGCCGATCCACAGATAAAACACCTGCACAGACGGAAACAGAGGATCAGGAAAAGAGCGTCTTATCTCCTGATAAACTAGTCAAAGTAAATAAAGTGACAAAACAAGTTGAAAAGGCTCAGAAATACACCCTTAGTGACAAACTGATGAATCGCTCACAGTAAGAAGCTGAATGAGGAATTGGGTCTTTGAGAAGCTGAATGAATAGTTTAAAAATAAATACCTGGCCCACAAAAATGGCAGATTGTATTTCAATTACTTCCCTCGCGTTACATCGATTTTTGTGAAGCAAACTTCTTTTCTCACCTGCATTCAAAGGTGAACGCAGAAGTGTTTGTGCAGTTTGCGTAGTACTGAGAATAAGAAAACTTTGATTATTCGACACGAGTTGCGTGATAGTTTGTAAACAAATGTTTTTTTTAAATAGTTGTTAAATCGCTGTCCTCATTTACTTCAGTTCACAAGACTTTCAGAGAGTTTTTTTAATTCTTCGTTCAAGGTGGAGGCATAAGAGAAAAAAATAGATAAAGAAACAGTTTTCTTAAGAATATGACACATCGGTACAAACGATCATATTGTGAGTGAAGTATTCCTTTAACATGACATTTCTTTCAATTTTTATACTTCAAATAACTACAATTACCGTCGAGGGATGAAACCATTTACTGTGATACTTTTAAATTCATGCGACACAAAAACAAATCTTTGAGCCGTCACTTAACCTCAAGGCCAAACTAACATTTGTCTTTAATTTACTTGAAGTAACTCCAGAGGTTCACAGTTATCTAAACTATTTAAAAGAAACAAGACAGATGTGGGTCAAAGGAAGAGAAAGAACAGACAAGTTAAAGGAAGAGAACATCGTCGTGACTTTGTGAGGAGCCACTGAATGAATGATAAACACTGAACGCTTACGTTGCCACAGTCCATGATGAAAGCTCCGTCTCGGCTCACCCTCTCAGCAGTCAGGTGGAGCAGGGGAGGCTGGGGAACCACCGTGTCGTTCAGATGGAGCGCCCCCTGCAGGCGAGACGCAAAAACAAGTTGGAGGACGCTCAAAGTTTGCTCCCTTTGAAAATAGCCTTTTAATTCCATGTTAACAAAGGTAAATCACCACGTATTGCATCAGAAGCTTAAAAAGTGACGTCACTAAAAGTTAAAAGTGCACTCCCGCACTTTGCACTTCTTCTAAACCGACCCATCTTGTCCGGGTCCTACCTGGTCCGAGATGTCGTCCAGCCGGTACAGGTCCGGATGAACCATCCGCATCAGCTGCTGCAGCGGTTGCGTCTTGAACTCGCACATGGCGAAGACCCGCTCGTCCAGCCGCGTGCTGGTGCCCGTCCGCAACGCTTTCTGGAGAGAAGAATGCATTTTCGTCTTAGTGTGCGTCTTGATCACCAATACATTTGGTTTTGTATTTTGCAGAGTTCTGTTTTTAAGCCTGATGTGGCTCCATGGTCTGATACTGCAGCTGATAATTGTCAGAGTTCAACTCTCATTTAACGTGCTGAAGACAGAGTTTTGATTAGATAGTTTAAAGGGATAGTTTTCAAGTGGGGTTGCATGAGGTACTTATCCATCGTGTTTTACCGACAGTGGATGTCGGCACACCCCCGTTTAGAAGAAACAGACCAGAGTGCTGCTATAGACGGGGACAGCAGAAAAACAGGTCTATGCTCTCTTTAAAAACACCGGCCTCCTTTGACAAAAACAGCAATTTTGCCACGCAGAACGCAGCACTAAACCTGTGTTTAAACTGTTTTTGCCGTTGGCGTTCGGTGGCTTTGACGAGTACATAGATGGATACAAAGGCTTGTGTTCCCCGTTCGTAAATGTCTATGTGACGGCAAGATAAAGCTTGAAAATATTCTAAATATAGAGTCCACTTGAGCTGAGATTGATTATTTTTTTAAGTGTTCTAAATACGTTCCACAGCAGACGATTACTTTGCTCCCGTCCGTTTCTCCGAACTAAGTGCATCCACTGTCGGTAATAAACGGACTGATAAGCACCTCATACGGCTCCACTTCAAAACATTCAAACTATCTTTTTAAGTGCTTATAAGTACCACCTGAATATCTTTACATTGTAATGACGGTGAACAGATCTGATGACGCTGAATTGTTTACAATCTGTAATTTTATTTAGGTCATACTTATTAAACACTGTACCATGAATTGTATTTTAATTGCTCAGGGTGTATCCTGACGTAGTCAGACCTTGAGGACTATTAGTCTCAGATGACTCAAAGAGCTGAAAGTGGACACACCCTGGATGTATGAATGAACAAGTCCTGGGTGGATGAGTACAGTAATTGACCATCATACTTCAGGGTGTGTGACCTTGATGCGGAGGAGGATCACTGGGCGTTGACGTGGAATGTGTGACGGCTTCGTAAGCGTGTCCGCGGCCCGTGATAAACCTGTGTGGACGAAGTGTTTGCGCAGACGGACGCACCTGTTTGAGCAGAGCGAGGATGTACGCGGGGAAGAGGCGCATGGAGGCCGGGACGATGAGGCCGGACTGCTGCATGTTGCACACGTTGTTCTTGTAGGCGCTCATCAGGTCCACCACCGCGTTCGTCAGGGCATCGCGAGCGTCCGTCAGGCTGGACGTTATCGAGCGGTCGATGGCTGGGAGGCGAGCGTGGAGGTTGGTTAGTTACAACGTGCATTTCTGGAGGGGGGAGAAGCTGTGGAGTGCCTGCAGCTCACGCTGAGGACATGAACTGCACATATTTATACGTTTAAGAGAAATGTTCTCTTCTACTGATTCTCTATTGTTGTCATTTTTGCCCCTGTAATGTTTTTTTACATGTTGAGATGTCTGAAGAGGTCGGGAGATTTTGAGCAAGAAATTACAACAGTAAAGAGTCGTTTTTCCAACTTAAGATTCAGTGCATTTAGTCTTCCAATAACAGCTCAACTTAATTTTCTAGAGACAGACGGTAAACACAACCAAAACAGGCGTTTAAAAAAAAAAAAAAAAAAAAAGGTGCAGTGTGTAGGATTTGGCACCATCTAGTTGTGAGAGAACTAAGGCCCCATTGAGAGGGAGTCGTAAGAGTAGGGCAGGTCATCTGGAGACGAGCAGAGCCACAGCGTAGTAGGAAGTGAGTGCTGAAGCAAGAGAGGGAGGGCGGCAGCGAAGGTGTGAGCGGTGATGATTTTCCAGTGACTGTACAGTTGAATTTGCCGTTTCTGCAGAAATAAATGCTGCAGTTCCTCAAGACCAACGGGAGTTTCCCTTTTTGTCTTGGTAACATAATTAAACCTGTTCCTCTCTGTGCATCTCAGAAACCGGGTCCCCCTCTGTCATGGGGGATCTTTGAATCCCTTAAATGCACCTCGAGGAGCGAGGAGGCTTCAAGTGGCGTAAAGTATAAATTCCGCAACCGACGTCGCTGACGCTATGGAACCAAGGATGTATCATGAGGCAGCTTCGGGCTCCTCCGTCCTCTCCCTCTATCCCTCTCTCACGTCCTTGCTGGGAGGAGCTAGGACGCGAGGAAGAAGCACGAGTGAAGGAAGCGAGGAGACAACTTGGCGTAATGAAACGCACCGGTCGTCTCCTTCCTACAGACACTCCCTTCCCTTCCAGCTCCCTCACTCGGTCAATCAGCTTATACGTCCCAACTTAAAAAGTATTCCTAGTAGTCCTAGTATTTAAAAAGGATCGTGACCGCTGTTGGTTTATGCGACACTCACCCATGTCGGCGAGCAGACAAGTGATGGCCTGAACGTCGGCTCCGGCGTACACGTCACTCAGCTGGCTGACCACCGGCAGACACAGAGTATGGACCCGGATTCGCCTTTTTCCTGCCGGGACAGACGGAGAACCATCAGATGCAGTAATACTAATCGTGTTTGGCATCATCGACAAGTTGCTGCTGCTGGAGCAGGCGAGGTGTTAAGGGTTGTGCACCTTTACTGGAGGTGTAGAGCAGAGCGGCCTGGAAGCAGGCCAGAGACGAGTCTGCCAGAGAGTCGTCGATAGACATCTGGACAGCGAAGGCGGAGTCCGGGTTCACGTTGGCCAGGGACAGCAGGTCGGTGGAGCGCACAAAGAAGTTGCCGTGGAACGTGTGGATGGATAAACCTGAGGGCAGTGTAGAGAAGACATTTGTAGAGGAGACACTTGGAAACAGGTTGTCTGTGTGAGTCTGCCTGACTGCGGGGACCCGGGTACCTTTAGTGCATCGTATCCTCATGACCGCCTCGAAGCCGATCTTCCTCGTTAGGTAGCGCTCCAGATCTTTCTGGAACTTCTCTAGTTGAGTTGGGTTCTGGATGTGATGGAAGGAGGGGTAGTAGAAGATGCTGCCTGCCGAATACTTGGAGATACATGCTGAAGAAGAGGAGAGAAGTATTAACGACATACTCATTAGGATGGATAAGAGGATAATGCCGCAGGTGTTTTAATGCTTTTTGTGCCATTGTGCTGGACCTCCATTAGGGCTGTAACAAATGTTATGAATGAAGCTTTCACCTTTCAGGCACACGGTCATCATTTGATACTCAAAAGATGGATTTCAGGTCAAATTTTTGAACGATTAAACAGTCCAGTAATTGCTGAGATATTTCACTTTGAACCAAAGTGATGGGGAAGACAGACAAACAACCTTTTTGGGGGCGAAAGAGATGGACATTGAGGTTGAAATGTTGAGGAGTATTCTCACATAGTGAAGCGAGGTCAGTGTACTGGGAGCTGAGCAGGAAAAGGTCCACCCCAATCTGTTGGCCTGAGCAGTCCAGAGCGAGTTTCTTATAGAAGTCTGTGGCGGGGCCGAGGTGCTGAACTCCCTGGAAAGAAAGAAGAAGATGCAACCGATTAGAAGAATAAATCCTCTCGTTCTGTGTTCTGCTGCTAGATACACTATTGTCCACTAAATGATGCATTATGTGCAGAGGATATTTTCTAATATTCTTTTATTTGTTTTCACCCTAAAATTCTCCTGAAAGCACAGAAGCCAACTAACAAAACAAAAGCACATCTGTTCTTCGCTCACTATTGATGGAACTTCTTGGCAGTTTATTGAGATCGAGTAGAAAACAGATGATTAAAGTCAATAAATCACAGTCCCGGGATGACAAAAACACAGATTTGAGCTCAGCATGCTCCTCCATCTGAAACTGAACCGATGACGTTGTGGCTGGTAATTAAAGTGAGTTGTGGCAGGAATATAAATGCAACACAGCAGCACTGAGCATGCCAGGAGAATGAGTATGAATCCACACACTTGCTATATTTCATCCGTCATATGTGAAGGCTTCATAAATCACAGCGAACACTTCAAGGTCTCGTTGCATAGTCGGGGAAAAAAGTTTCCTGGCAAAAATGGCAAAAGAAAACTGCTCACAAAAAACAAAACCCTCTCGTTCGTACCTTAGTGCTCGAGCGCTGGTTGGGGTCTTCCCTCGACTGCAGCGACCCGGCGCCGAGCGTCGGCAGCTGGGTCTGGAACACGGTGATGCGCCCCCCGGTGGGCGACATGAGCTTGAAGGCGGCTTGCAGCGCCGGGCCGAGAGCGCTGTGGGTCTCCTTGCTCTCGCTGAACATGCCGGGCAGAGACGTCAGCAGGTCCTTCACCAGCTGGACGAAGGAAGGAAAAGAGGAAAGAAAAGAGTGTCAACAAAGTGCGATTGCAGCGGTTTATTGAGTAAATAAATAACTAGAAGGGTTGTACCTCTTTGCTTTCCTTCAGGTTCACCATCAGACTGTCATGAGACGGTATGAAGATGTCTGAAAACAACAAAACAGACATTTAGATCACAGAAAGATTCATGGTGATTTTTTATTAAGACCATAAGCATTACAGTGGTGTATTATTTCAAAGAATTGGATAAAGTCTAGCTTCAAATATGTAATTAATCTGTTATTTAACTTAGTCCGCAATAAACTTTCTTTTAAAATAAAACAATCAGCCTCTATTCATGCCCTGAAAACTTGCTTGACTGTATGTGAGCCTATATATATATATATATATATATATATATATATCTCTTATATACCTTAAAATTAAATCAGAGAAAAAGAAGACTTTCATACCGAGATAAAGATCAGATGTAAAAATGTGCAGTACTAAAATGTTGACTCTTTCCTGGTCTTACACCTTGTTTATTCCTGGATACGCTTCAAAATAAACCTTTGCCTTTTTTATTTTAGACACTGCTGCCACCAACAACAAGAGGATAAAATAAACAATCGAGCCCGGTTTCAGAGCGCAGACGTACCATCTATGTCCGACACCACCAGCATCTGCGGCTGGGACAAACCCTCCTGGAGGTTGTAGAAGTGGATCGTGTTGTCGAAGGTGAGGAAGCCCACCCTGATGCGCGTGTCGCCCGGCAACCTGAAGCACATACCAACCCTTTGTCAGAGAAAACTTTTCCTGAGTATTACCTCTGACAGCTGTTCATAACCGTGTGTTTATACAATACAAATAAATACAAATATAAAGATGGTCCGCAAAAGCAAACTAACTCATAAGGAAGCCACATTTACTGCATTGCATCATCGACAGCACTCACTTGTCCAGGTTGTCCATAAGCGATTCACAGAAGTACTTTAGGTAACCTGCTTCCACGGCATTGTGAGACACATCGAGAACAAACAGGTAGGCCGCTGGCTGAGGGGGCCGCAACTGAACACACAAAAACACACACACACAAAACACACGTTAGTGTCGAATTGGAAGTCTGTCAGAGTTCATTTTTACTGCAGTCACGTGTCAGTTTGTTTTTCCCTTTTCTCTTTGAAATCAAACTTCATAAAAGCAGAAACATCTTTGCCTCCAGATGTTGTGGCAGAGGAAAGACTGCCCTCTAGTGGCCCGACAACCACACTGAGCTAACGGTCACAACGCAGCGAGAGCAGCCATCGAGTTTGTGGACAGAAGAGCCGTCTGAGCCGGAACGTCGGCTTACCATGTAGTCCGAGGAGGCGATGAACTCCACGGTGGCGTTTTGGACCTCTGGTCTCTTGTGGGGCTCGCCGTACGACCGGGTGACCGGGTTGTACATGAACTCATCTGGAACTGAACGAGAAGGAAAGAAAAGAGGTTTTGACGCAGAATGATCGCAGGACTCGGGACATTAACGAGTCTGTCCAGGCTGCGCTCGTACCGTCGTTGACCCGATAGCAGAGGTTGCACTTCCACCTGCGCTGGTCGAGGAAGGTGACAAACGGGTTGATGTAGGTGCGACAGGAGCGACAGCGCACTATCGTGTTCGACGTGATCACCGGTAACTGCTGCAGAGAGAGGGAGAGGGAGAGGAAAGACACGAGAACAAAAAAAAACAAAAAAAAGAGTAAATACTGGAAAAGTACAAGTGTCTTTTTAAGGGAAGTCTCAATCACAACCGTTCCCCAACACTGCTCTCTGTATTCATGACTGAAGAGAAGCTTTGTCTCCGGTCTCTTCTGTTTTTGATGAACGTCCTCTCAAAAACTTCCCCTGCTCATGTAGCAGCGTTGCCTGAGAATTTTCCAAATTGTTTTCTTCCTGAGAACAGGCCACTTATTGAACACTGAGGGGTGTGAGGGTGTCCAGCGCAGGTTATGAGGTGGTAGTAAACAAAGCGCAAAAAGCATATTCACAGACATTTCTATTCTGAATAAATAGTCAGCGGTGTAGAGGAGAACCAAATGATCAAAAGCACGGAGTTGTGGAGTGTGAAATTGGCAAGTGGTGAAGCGTGAGTGTGAAACCTGCATCAACAGCCATCGACTACGAGTGTGAACTTGCACTTAGACGGCTGACAAAAGAAGCGCTGAAGTCCACCGGAGATGCACTTGGTTGTTAATCGGTTTTACTGTGTCGAGGCTAAAAACACATTTTATTCAATGAGTCTCTTGTAACTTAAAATATCTTGGACCAACTCACTTTTTTCCCCAGCAATCGCTGCTGCTCAAGTGAACAAAACTTCCACAACTTGTCTCACGTGGTATCCGTCGTCCCTGTTCCCCGTCACTTCGTACCCTCCGACACCACATCAGCTAACACCCCTATAAATACACACCTATCTTCCTGCACCACCACCTCCTCCTCATCATCATCATCCTCGTCCTCCTCCTGTCTGTCCCACTGTCACTGCAGCTGCTCGTCTCACAGAGCTCCACAACAGACTCATAACCGGTCGTCACGAGAGAGAGAAAGACTGCCAAGTTTTATGGAAGAGATGCTGCAGAGAAGACGCATTTTTGAAAGCCGACCAGGAAGTTAGCGGCGCGCTGGTTCCCTCGACAAAAAGCCAATGGGATGATTTTTTTACTTGATTTTTGCAGAAAATAAACGCCTTGGCAAAGAAAGGTTTACATGTTTTGCTCAGCAGTGAACAAAGGAACACCCCTTTTATGATTTATTTAAGCAATCAGCAGAAGTAAAGAGCTAACGTTGGGCTATGAAGGAACTCCACTACGGTCACGTGACTTCACGTCTCCACCGCTAAGCTAAAGGAAGACTAGTGTCTGGTTTTAACACGATTATTTATTCATTTTTCCTGACTCCTGTTCAGCACTTTGTGACCTTTTGGTCTGTGAAAAGTGCAATGTAAATAAACCTTACTTACTAACTAACTAACTAGTGAGGACGTTAAGTCGTCACCTTTAGACTTTAAGACCTAACTGATCTTTTGCCGTTGAAAATCAGTGAATAGATATTACACATTTATCTTTAGAGGTTTATCCTTTGTCACTATATGAGTAAAAAGAATGCATGACAAAAAGTAAACTGTATAAACTGTGTAAACACAGGGTTTGCATGGCTCACGTAACATAACACAATAAAACATTGTCTAAAATCGTGCTATAAGTAGCCAATAAATCTCTATGAGAGCAAAAGCACAGAGGCAACATTGAAATGATGAGTCTCTCTCTCAGTGGGACACGTAAATTATTCCAAATTCAGGGGCATTTACAGAGGAATTTTATGCCATAAAACAAAACGTCAAAACTCTTAAAACGTGTGAGGACCACAGTCCTCATTTCACGTATCAAACCAAAATCACATTTACTTTGAGAAGAGGGAACCAGAAGTATAAACATGTGGACTCAGCCTTGAGCACTCCACATATGTAAAGAAGTAATCGGTTATTGAAATATGATTTAAGTCATAATGGAGAACGAGGAACTAAGGGGTTTTCTGCAACTTTTAGGGGGTTCAGAAATCAAATAATACCTGTAGGTCTCTGAAGGGGTGGAGGAGGAGGCCCAGAGGAAGCCTGGCCTTGGTGAGTAAAGCCTGGGTCTGAGGAATGCTGGTCAGGGTACACCTGAAGGACCTGATCCGCAGAAACACACACGAGAGAGAAAACTAGTTAGATAACACACACACACACACAGATTAGACAATGACAGAGTGAGAGTTTCATAGTAAGTAAGAAAGAGAGATCGCCAACAAAGTCTTTCAATTAACAGAGATGTGAAATATCAGCAGAAACACCGATATTTATAGTTAAGCCTCCTTCGCTTTACTTACTGAGGACTACAGTTGACCTTCTTGAGGTCGGGGCTGAGGTTGGGCTCGGGGGCTTCCAGGGGTCTGGGCGGCAGCAGGTTCCTCTCCTGCAGCAGGTTGACCGGCCTCAGGGCCTGCACCTCCAGCTCAGGGACCCCGCTCAGGCCCCCAAGGGCCGCGGACAGCTGGGACATGTTTGGGAACGGCTGCAGAGGAGGGGAGGGAAGGAGGAGACATACTTTGTTTTTTACTCTTGTGATGAATCAGGACTGGAGTGTCAATACAGCAAGAACACAACAGCTGCTGCAAGAGAGGATGACAAATGAAACTAGGAGCCTGAGTTGTAGCCAAATTGCAACACGTGTCGAAACTTTGTCATCAGTTACTGAAAGATGAAGCGGTTTGTTCCTGTGGTGTGTGAAACAAAACAGTAACGCTCTCTGGTCCAGACAGAGAAACAAAACTCACTGGAAAGCCAAGAAGGCTGCAGCTTCAGCTGCCTTTCACACAAACAAAAATACACATTACAGCGGCTTTAAAGTACTCTTTGGGTTTGTCGACAAGGTTTGAGCTGAAACTAATTAAAGTACCGCGACAAACTCATCATGAACTTATTAAATGTTTATTTATTCTACGGCTACATGCAGTTTAGTATCTCATGGGCAGTGATTACGCTGTTACTCAGTTTAAGACGTCTCCATCTCTTTCACTCAAACTTAAGTCTGGCCCAGAAAGGCTCTGGAGGAAACAGATGTTCATAGAAGCAACAACAGACCTCTGAGACGGCAAAAACAAAGAGAGAACTGAAACCAGGCTGGGAAAAAAATTATTTTCTTGCAAATAATAAATATGAATCCCTTTAGAAGCGTTTTTTTACCTGGGAGTACTGCGGGTAGCTTTGCTGGCCGTACGGGTGGCGGGACGGGGACGAGTCGGTGAGGGGGGCCGGTGGTCCCTGATGGTAGGCCGGCGGCATGCCGGGGTAACCATAGTTACCGTAGGGCGCGACCTGGTTGGTCATGTGGTTGGAGGGCGGCATGGAATCTGGACGAGAGAGAGGTCAGCTTTTAAAGACATCCGAAGCTCGTTTGGAAGACGGGTGCGAAGGTTAGCGTAGCATTTGGAGTGCATTTTGGAGAGAAAAAAAAAATAAAAAAAATAAATAATATATATATATAACTACATATGTGTGTGTGTGTGTGTGTGTGTGTGTGTGTGTGTGTGTCATTTCCGTCACAGGCTTTTACATAAATTGAGGTGCATCTCATCGTTCTTTCACTGCAGAAGAATATATCACCTCTCTCGTATCTCTTTTACTAGTTGAGTTTGCGCCAACATGTTTATAGATAGATAGATAGAAGGAATGAATGAAAAATACTCCATATATACACACACACACACAACAAAACTTAATTTAGGAAATTAAACAAGAAAGAAAGTGCAAACATGCATTTTATTTGGAGGTTGGGAAATGTTTGGTTATTTATAACTAATCTGCTGTGTTTTTCTGCCCCCGTGTGCATCTACAATGACGGCTGCACCAGGAACTTAATTGAAATCTTATAATAGAGTTGGAGAAAGGAAGGACTTTTGGGAATAAAACTTTATGAAAATCGCACAGACGAGCGCGGTCAGCAGTTTAGCGATGCGACATATTTGTTGCGGTGCGTTTGTGATACCTGGATAGCTGCCTCCTTCCAGGTTATCGTAGCTGTTGGGCACCGGAGAGGCACTGCCAGTACTGGAAGAGGAAGTGTCACCACCTGAGAGCAACAGAGGGACACAGAGAGAATTAAACACGGAAATAAAGTGTTTAAGAGGACCGGAGGAGTGAAGAATGAAATTCCTTTGGGAACAACACGACAGAACAAAGTGCGACTAAAGAAGCAAAACTAAAAAAGGAAGACAAACGAGCAAAAACAAAGACCTGAGAAAAATAAAAGGACAACAACTGTGAATCAATAAAAACAAAAGAGGATAATAATGAAATAAGAGGAGAAAAAAGGAAACATTAAAAGGGAGTGAAGAGTAGTTATATTTTATTTTTGTTTATGAAGCGTGTTTGGACTCCTTCGGGCCTCAGACGGATGAAAACATGAAAAGATGCACTTAAGCCTCGAACAAGCAAACAGGCCTCTGAGGATGGAAAACACGGCGGATAGAAACACGAGAGCAGAAGATTACAACGGTGATGCGACGGCTACAGAAAGACCACGAGGTCACTGCTATCATCTTAAATACAGGTTTGTATCGACCGGTGGAGGTAATACTCTGACTATGTAGAAGTAAATCACACAGTCACACTTAAAAACAGCCAAACTTTCCCTTTAAAGTTAATCCTTGATCACATTTTAAACTGGAGTTGTACATTTTAGTGTGATAGAATTAAATTGAGAGTAAAACTGATGTTTAAATGGAATGTCTCTTTGTTTTAAGATGGGTTTAACCAATATTTAATCAATCTTAAAACTGGATCCTTGTCGTCTCATTAATCCAGAGCCACTTTTCCCAGAGGCTTAAGAAACAAAATGCAAGCTAGCACAGCGCAGAATAATATCATTTATAATCCGCCACATGGACGGACACATCGGATCAGTAGCAATCAAGCAAATTAGATTATTAATAAAGGCACTTAATCACACGTTTGATGTGATTAATAAAACGAACATATGAACGGTCAAACTGACGCACGCTTTACATTTACTACGTTTCTCATGTTTAACAGCAAGAAGCTCACTTCTTCCACACATGGACCTTCTTATGGAACAACCTGGACATTATTCATGCAAAAAAAAAAAAAGGTTGTTTATAACCGTGGACGTGGAGCAGCAAGTAGTAGTTTATGTTGGAGTTTGTTTACATCCATTTGAATGCGTGTTGTGTTTAGAAACCAAGTTTTTTTCCTTTCAAGTGCGATCCTCGACATGCATGACTTTAATGTTGATGTTTTAGGAGGAAGGAATATTTGTTTGGTTTTAAGCAATGTTAGTGAATATTAAACATAACTATTTATTTACAAGGAAACTCCACAGTGTACCAATACATTTGTGACAGTTGATGTCATACATTTCCCAGAATGCCTAACAAATCAGAGGGGTAACGTAGGCAGGAAACTGAAGAGTTGTGATTTATTAGTGGATCGAACTCAATGCCCAACAGGTCTTGCAGATGGGGCAACACACAGTGCATGTTTTTTTGTCTGTTTTTTGGGCCTGATCTGATGTGAGGTCCTGGGACAGGCACATTTGTAATTTGGGATTATACAAAAATAAACTGAATTGAATAAAGTGCATGTTTGAAGCACGCTCTGGCTCTCTGCGCGCAAAGTCTCGTGGACGCGTTGCATTGTGGGTGTAATGACGTTTATAACTCTCATGTCCGATAACGAATCGTGTTTTCAAGAAGGATTACAAGAGTAGAATATTTGAATGAACATGTTAATCCATGTGGGCCGACAAGAGGGACAGCAACCCGAGACACGCCGGGCCCTCTGGCAGGCAGCTCATTGGACGGGGAGGGATCCAATTATCTCAGACTAAATCGGACCAGTAGACCACTGGATTATCTGCTCTGGAGGGGGAGGAGGAAGAGACCAGCTTAACCCTCCTCCTCCTCCTCCTCCTCCTCCTCCTCCTCCTCCTCCTCCTCCTCCTCCTCCTCCTCCTCCTCCTCCTCCTCCTCCTCCTCCTCCTCCTCCTCCTCCTCCTCCTCCTCCTCCTCCTCCTCCTCCTCCTCCTCCTCCTCCTCCTCCTCCTCCTCCTCCTCCTCCTCCTCCTCCTCCTCCTCCTCCTCCTCCTCCTCCTCCTCCTCCTCCTCGAGCTAGCCAGGTGTCATGAGTGTAATTAAAGCTTCCTTTCCGAAGCGTTCCTCACAAGTGTCACTGATCTGATCATCTACAGCCACCGATAACAGAGAAGAAGAAAAGTCTCTAGATATCTCTCCGGACTGAAAACTGTGACCAGAAGCAACACGTGCGTTGTGTGTGCGTTGTGTGTGTGTGTGTGTGTGTGTTTTGTCACTCGAGGAGACTCATTGTTTTTGGCTCGAGTGACTCAGCAGGTTAAGACTGCAGCGAGATTACAATGAGGCCGCTCGAGTATTTGTTACCAGTGTAGTTTCTTCATTATTGCTGATTAACTTTGTTATTCTGTTTGTAAATCAAACATGGGAAGAAGAAGAATTGTACATATTAGAAATTCCCCCAAAAAGGTTTTTGAACTTTTAATTTTGTTGTGGTGTTATTAACCTCATAATAGCATCACATTGTATTATTATTTTTACCCAATTCTGCTGTCCAAAAACAGACAACAAAAATGTGATAAAAAAAACAAACAATTGAATTATTGTTTTGTTTTCCACATTTGAAGAGTAATGCATAACACATGACATAAAGCATGACTGCGGCTACAATACAGACTGATGAATGCATGAAGCTAAAAACAAGCGCCTCTTTTCATTAGGAGGAGTAAATGGCAGCCGGCTGTGCCGCCGCGCGCCCTCATGGGGAGCCGGAGAGTCGGCAAACATGTAGAGAGAGCCTTCAGCCGCCGGCCGGGGAGAGGCTGCATTTAAAAACGCACTAAACTCTGATGACACAACTCCTGAGGGAGAGTCATCAGCAGAACACCCGAGTGGTGCAACACACACACACACACACACACACACACACACACACACACACACACACACACACACACACACACAAGTCTGAGCTCAGGAGAATACGCTGTTGTTTGTGCCCGATATTTCAGTAAAAAAAAAAACTTCACCGCACACATAAGAGATATTTTAAGTGCAGCCTCAACGATTGTAAGCAAGTTATGCAACGTCAACATATCGACACTTTAAGGGCTGCAGCTAACGTCTATTCAACCCTCTTTAAATTTGAAAACCACTGTTGAGTTTTCTAATTTCCGACAGACCTTGAACGCCTCCATCAGGACAAGCAACCCAATGTCAGCTTGAAATAGTGATATTTCATCAGAACCCTTTTAATATACATATTTCTGGTGTATTTTAACATTTCATTGCTACGTTCTGTGCTCCTGGAGCCGTGAAGGTTTCGGGTGAGACCAACAGTCACGGGACAAAATCTCTGTTAAACTTCAGATGAACTGCAGGCTGTGTTTACACGACGCAGAGGACAGGAGAGCGTGTAAAAATGTAAATACTTCAACATGTACAGCATGTGGAGTCCCCCTTTTCCAATAATGGTAACACTGTCATGTATATAGATTTCATGGTTTCATGTTTCCACCACCAATCATGTCAAAGAAATTCAACTTTAGCGTTTTTAAGCTAAATTCAGTTTTTTCATATCAGGTAATATAACTGTTGTACTGCAAAAACTATATTTTTTGAGTTCTCCCTACTTAGTCATGATTGTATTGCTTCCATAAAAAGGTGTGACAAGCCTGAAGCTGCTTGGGGTTCAGATGAAATGAGTAATTAGTCTGTCAAATGTCAGAAAATAAAGAGAAATACTTATCACAACATTCAAATTGCGAGCTTTTTCCCCCCAAGCAAAGGTCAAACCCCAAAGATATTCAATGTACAATACAACAACAATTAAGAAAAGCAGAAAATTCACAATTAAGACAAGCAGAAACTACCAGAATTAGAGATCAACTGAAGCACTGTTGTGTAGAAATGTAAAGAAAGACAAAATTATGGGTGTGAGCACATGAATGTTAAAGAGAGAGATGCACCGGCCGGTCGTCAGTCTCATTCAAAATTGAGAAATACTTATCATTCTTTGATTTTAAAAAAGGACAAAATATTTTAAATGCACTTCCACATGCAAATAAACAGAGCTGCTTTCACATTCCTGCTAATGGTGAAACCTTTGCATCAAATAAGACTTTAAATCGGGTTCTTCTTCCCCTAAAGTCAGTGCATTTTCATTTTGCCCGTAGAATATATAGCATTTTCTTCTCTGGGCTGTAGCTGCAACTTTTGGGAACGCTGTTCTAGGAGAAACTAAGTTATGTAATGAACATACTATTGATTTTAAATTGTCCACAAAAGAAAAGTGACAACAAATGTTGTGTCTGCCGTCAGTCATAGCTCTCAGGAGGAACGAAAAATCGGAATCAGCCAAGAAATTTGCAACCGGTGCATCTCTAGTTTAGGAAACAGCGGAATGGGTTTATGGGATGGAGACAGTGGTAATGCATCGGTTTATGGGTAGGTAAAAGCTAAAGCAGACCTGCTTCCTCATCCTCCTCCTCCTCATCATCCTCATCATCCTCAGAGCTGCATGACGAGGGCGCTGCGGCCGGGCCTGAGGTGGCGGCAGATGCAGAGCTAGCTCTGCTATTAGCAACATATCCGTACTGCATGCCTGTTGGAAGAAGGGGTGGAGAGGCACACGAGAAAACCGTCAAGGCCGGGTGATCGATGGCAGAGAGGCGGAGACCAGATGACCAGATGAGTGTTAAAGTCTGCGCTGAAGCAACAAACAAACTTTATCCATTGACTGATCAAAACTGACAACAAAAAAGGAAAGTTCACGCTAAAATTAAATACATATTTTTTCCTCTCCTAGTAGTGAAATTCATCAAATGCGAGTAGCCGAGTGAGGAGGTAACGGGCGTAGAGATTTCTCGCCTTGCAGAAGGAAGTGCGCATGAAAATAGTTCCTGCACGAATCTGCTGACAACGAGGTCTACGGATTCTCTTGAGTAACCGGGTCATGATTTCTGGGAAAAGAGAGATTGTCGTTGAGTTTTTTTCCTTTTTTAATGCATGTATTTATTTTGGCACTTTGAGCACCACAAGCCAACGGCCACATAGAAGGCAGTCATTTCTGCAGCTGAAGCAACTCACACCAAAACGATCTAGATTGATACATAGAATGACAGGTAAGAGGAAAATATGTAGTGGTAATTTTGTGGTGCACTGTCCCTTTAAGAGCAATACGGACAATCTGTGCTTACATGCATCGGAGTCACAGACCCTCCAGAAAAATAGTTTGAGATTCTTCAAATTTTCTGCCGATGGGAGAAGGCAAACTTGTTCTGCAGCAAGCCGGGCTGCTTAACATCAATTCTTTCTCCAAGTGAAACCAACAACATTTTAGAGGCCGCCTGAAAAGTCCACGCAAATAAAAGTAACAACTTAAACCTCACATGAACACAGAATTAGGTGCAAAGCAGGCATGGATTAGCCGGCAGTGGAAAAAGTCTGAGTCACGAACAACATAAACCAGCAACTGGCTGGGAAGTTCTAACCTGAAACCCTCACATTTGTATAAATACTCGTTCCTGCACATTTGAAAGCGTGTGTGTTTGTGTTTGGAAATGTACCAGGCTGCAGCACACACAGATATGAATATGTAAACCATTTACCCACACACACACACTTGCACACACTTGCACTGTAAGTTTAGAGCAGGAGTTCAAACATTTATATTCAAAGGCTCGTGGAAGAGTTTGCACCAGAAATGACAAAATCCAGAGCACAGCCAAACCGAGCGCTGTCATTCGACCCTCTAACGACTTTTTGTTCAAACACCAACGCCAAGCAGGTTAGAAAACGTTTAAAGGTTTTCACTTTGATGCAAATTTCAAACTAAATTCAAACGAAAAGGACACCTGCTGAAACTACCAATGCACAGATGAGGTTTTCCTCCTGCAAGCAGGAAACGGTTTCATGTTGAGCTCTAAAGAGAGGCAACATTCCTTAGGTTCAAAAATGTATTTTTTGTGAATGTGTTAAGGTAAAAATGGGTGTTACCTTGGTGGTGGCCCGGCGAGGAATGGACTGAAGTGGAGGGGGTCCCTGAGGGCGGGTGTTCTGCGTCGCTGGGAACGACCCCGCCGTAGGAGTCGTAGCTCAGAGGAGCCGGGTGGCTTTGGTCATAGTGTTGGTGGCCTGTGGTTCGGAAAAAGCAACACAAAAAAAAACGCACACAAAGATGAAAATAGTGAGACATTTCAAACAGGAGAATGGCGGTCTGCGTAAACAAAGCTCTGACTCCTGAATACGAAACACTCCGTACTTCAACTGCTGTTTGTAGTTCTTCTATTTCCTAACAGCCGTCAATCAACATTTTTTTTAGTCTGATACAAACAGAGTTTTTTTGGAGTCGTGACACAAATACAAATGTAAAAACTGGTGACGCCTTTTAGCCCGGCCTACGTAAGTGTGAAAAAGTACACGACTAAGACACTGTAGTTCTGTAGATCATTTGAAAGTTTAAGAGACACATACACCTGGAAGTAAACTAGTCGACCGATACCATTAAACAGCTAGTCTGCATGCTTCTGCAATCACAAAATGTACATAGTGCTTTCCACTAACACTGGAGTTTTAAGCAATGTTTCCTTCCAGCCCCACGTACCCGTGCCTCCTTGACCATTGACGGTCGGCGCCAGCTGACTTGGAGGAGCCGCGCTGTACCCGGGCTGCACTGCTGCTGTGGAGGCTGGCCGGGAGGTGCTGTACTGATGTAGCGGGGCACCCATCTGGGTGGGCATGACTCTGTGCGCGGTGGTGCTCTGGGAGGAACTCAGGGTGCCAAACTGGCTACTTCCTGGCGCAGACGGGTACGAAACGATCGGGTAGGCGGGAGCTCCGGGACCGACAGCCGGCGCGGGCACCAAACTGGGCTGCTGTTGAGACTGCTGTGCTGGAGGAGCGTGGTACGACTGCGGCCCATAGTAGGATCCCGGAGGGGCATACGGCGGCGGATGCTGCTGCTGCTGCTGCTGCTGCTGTTGTTGGCTGTAGTGGGCATTTGATGGTGGTGGTGCTGAAGAAGGGAGAGTGGCGTACGTCTGAGAAGGAGAAGCAGAGCTTGGGGAAGCACTGTATGGGGAGGGTGCTACATGATGCTGGGAGAGGGGGTGCTGCTGCTGCTGCTGCTGATGGTGGTTGCTCCGGTAGTAGTTAGCACTGTGGGCACTGTTCATGATGGGTGCTTTGCTGGGAACAGGATCGGGGTGGGCAGGGATGGTGGGGTAGCTCTGTTGTTGAGGTGCTCCATAGCAGCCTGTGGGTGGATGCATGGATTGGTACGTCTGTGCTGGACCTGAAGAGAGGGCGGAGGGGTGGTCACGTACACGTACTTAGGGTCAAAACGTATATATTCTCCTGAGAGCGCACAAATGAACAGCTTCATTAGCAGCTGAGAGGGTTAATACCGGCTAGCTCTCAACTGATAAAAAGGCACCACAACCATCAACAAAAAATCAATAAAAACGAAATTAAATGCTTGATACTTTTCATCGACTGGTTGTTTATCAGACCCACAACGCAAAGTGGAAATTGTGACGTGACACCGCTATTGTCTAGCTAGCATTTATAACAGCTACCGTTGTACTTTAGCTTTCAAGCTAGCTAGCTAGCTAACTAACGACTAGCATTACCCGAAAGCCTCGGTTTCACCGGACTTCTGACGTCATCCCGGTTTATCTTTAAGGCTATTTCTCTGATTGATGCCAGAGAACAGTTGTACCGAATAATACAATACGAACAATAATAATAAATAAAGCAGCGCGACAGACTATATGCTAGGCAGAGGGGTTATAAAGCACGCGGAACGCTCGCGAGCTGGCTAACCAACCGCCAACCGTCAGCCGCTAGTCGTCAACCGTCAGCCGTTACCGTTCCGGTGGGGGGCCGCCGGGTTCTGTCCGTAGCCGACGGAGCTGTTGAGGTTCGTGTAACCCGGCGCAGACATCGCTCGGTCCCTCCCGTCCTCACGCCCACGGACTAACGGGTGGGTAAACTACTCATGTCCCCCCTCCTCCTCCCCAGAAGAAATGCGGCAGAGAGACCCGGAGAGACTGGACCAGGTCTGCTCGGCGGAGCGCTGGAGCTGGAGGATCTTAGCGGACCTCCTCCTGGCTGTGGGGCCTTCGCGCCCCCTGGTGGAGGCTCCACGCAACTACACACGTGACTTATGAGCACATCTTTGGTTAACACAAGATTCTTTCTGGAGAAACTCAGTTTTAAAAAAAACAAAACAATGATGAAATCCCATTTTTACACAAGCAAGCGCACACACACACACACTTATAAATTCATGTCTCCAGTTCACTACTAATGAGGCATTCCAGTTCCAGTGTTTTTTTTACATTATTTAATTAAACTCATGAATTCTGCCGATGCATTCTTACATTTTCTCAATTAAAGATGGATTTATCATATAATATCAGACTCACAGATGACTATTTTCAGAATACAACTCCATAGAAACAATAAAACTGACTTAAATCCCAACATTCATATAAAAATTCATAACTTTTTAAAATATACTGGGCTCCTTCCACTAAATAAAGTTCGGGCCCAAGCACCGACGACGTCGGTCCAGCTGTCTTTATCTGTGTTACATGACATTTACCTGACGTTGTCTACAGTTGATATAGAGCAACATAAAGCACGTTGACGCCAGTCGTTTTGCGCCAAAAAACGTCCAACTCGTGGAGGCGTTGTCCGACGGTCTTGTGACATTCTCGGCCGCGTGAGCCGGCATCCCGCCAGCACATCCGACGTGCACAAAGGCGCGAGGGCCCGCACATCGCTGCTCGCAGCTTTAATTGTACATTGGGATTCACTTCCCCTGTCGAGTGGCTGCAGGCGTTGACGTCCAATCGTGACCTTCTCTGTCGCTTACGCATCCTGAGGGATTCTGGGACGTCCGTCAGTGCACTCGCACTCCTCCCTGTGGTGCGGAGCCCGGCCTTTGGTTTGGCAGGTGTGGCAGCAGGCGGTGTGTCCGCCGTCCCGTCGGCAGGCGGGACAGGACAGAACCAGCTGGCAGCAGAACTCGGTGGAACAGAGTTCGTACTGGTCCCAGGGACCGCCGCAGTACCTGCAGTCTGAACAGAGACGCCGAGTCGTGAGCTTTTACCACAAAGACTACCATTCGGTGTTTATTCAGTACTTTCTTCATATTACTCAACGTGCGGATGAGGGCCTTCGTGCACACACTAACCTGAGATGACGTCCTTGTTGGAGGAGATGGCGAAGCGTTCATCAAACACAAAAAGCTTTCCTCGATAGAAACCCTCTGGGAATCGCTCCAGATACTTGTGGATTCCCCCTTTCAGCTGGTAGACCTCTTTACACACATCCTACAAGTAAAAAAACAATAAAACAAATCCCATTGTAGAATGCAAATATCAGGGTTCATACACATCCTGACCAATGGATTTCCATGACTTTAAACCTTTTTTGAAAATTTTGAAATCTCGACGTAAACAGTAAAAAGTGAGTAAATGTAGTATTTAAACTAACAATGAGAATACAAAGCATACAGTAAACCTTAAATGACACAAAAGAATGAGACAATAGTTTGATTAAAAGAATAAACATTTATATAGATGTCTGTATGTATGCCTGCTTATATTTGGAGCGTCTTTCTTTTAAAAGCATATTCATTATTTCAAACTCAGCGTAAATGAACGTCATGAACACATGAATATAACACATTTACATGACTTTTCCAAAACCTTTGGGATTTCATTTTTTTCAAGGACTTTTCCAGGCCTGGAAATAACCATTTAAAAGTGTTTCCAGGTTTTTCTTGACCATACGATCCCTGAAATATTGACACATTTGCATTAACATCCATTCCCGTGAGCTGGGTCACATTTAACACAAAGAGTGCCCGTGGCATTCCTTTAGTTCACATGCAGAACAAGTGCCCTTACTTTGGAGCGGAGGTACGCGGAGCCGCGCTCACAGCGGATCCCTCCTGTGCAGTACATCAACACCTTCTTGTCTCTGAACAGGTCCAGGTTCTGGTCCACGTAGTCCGGGAAGTAGCTGAACTTACGGATGCTCGGGGCCAGACACTGAGTAAACTGCCCCTGGAGCAATAAAATAACCACGGTTACAACCTGGCTTTTGTCCTGAGTGATGATGATAACTGTGTGGAACGTGTCAAAGTTAACACTGAACCTCGTAGGAAATCAGCATTTATATGAACAGTCAACCAGAAAATGTCTCTTTTTCTACTCTAACATGTTAAACATTGTATTTTTAGTGGTATAGATGAAGCACAAATGGTTGAAATTAAACAAAGAATCAGATTTTGACATCTAATATAGCCTTGAGAAGTTTTTGGGAGAAAAACGGACAGATTACTTACAATTTTACTCTCGTAGAAATTGCGGCAGTCCAGGAGGATGGTGTCATTGGAGGAATCCCCTTCAGCCAACAGAGCCTGCACTTCTTTATGAAACTCCTCCGGCTCCAGATGAACTCCTGAGAGGAGAGACCCATCAGCTGTTAAAGGACCTCTTAAAGAGAGTAACACCTGTACTTATATAAAGAATACAAGACATAATAGACTTACAGGAACCAGTGTCACTGGTAGGATTTGTTTGTGTACTATCACAATAGTATTTTACCTGCCAGCTGGTAGGAAATAGCATCAGGATCCATTCCCATGGGGACGATTTCCTTATAGACCCCAACCCTCATGTCTTTGAAACACTCTGGGCCGCCATCACTTGTCTGAAAACACACATACGTATGTATTTTCATATAATGAACATAAGGCATATTGGTATATTCTGATGGTGGAGACAAATCATGATGTTGGTAATTCAAATATATGAAGTAACCACATGGTGAAGCCTATTACTGTATAAACCTGTGTGAATGAAATATTTATTAGTATTTTCTCCTTTAATTAATAAGTTAAGTGCAACAGTTTCAAGTGAACTTACGAAACAAATACGTGAATATAATCATTTTCCAGCTGTGCATTATTGAACTACACTGGCGTATTGCAGTTAACAGAATCATCCAATAATCTTGTCTGACCTTAAAATCCTCCTCCTCCATCTTGAAGAGCGGGTGTGAACGCATTGCGTCGATGTAAAGGTCGGTGGCCGTGTTGGTTCCTCCGACGGTCCCATTGATGCCTTCGGTCGCCAGCCTCACCTGAAGGAACGACCACGACGTATTTACAGCGACATTTAGTTACATTCGATAAAAGCGTTTGGTCTTTTTTCTTCTTCTGCAGCCTCCCATTTGGATGCAGGATCAGAGAATGTATTCACCTTGCCAGTTAGGTGGAGCTTCTCACACAACGCTTTCTGCCAAGCACGGATGACATGTGGATCCTCCACTGGACAGTAACGGTAAAAGAGGAGAACCTTGCCTGGACCTCTGAAAAGAAGAATTCATGAAAGACATCAGTATCTATTTTAAAAAGCTGATATTATAATCAGCTTTTTATAAATGACGTTTGTTTACACGATTTTAAGATGGATATTCCCCTTTAAAAACAACACAAGATGGATAGTATGACGGGAGCGTCAGAATTTGACCAGTACTTCTGAAGTTGCTCCTCAGAGATGTGACCAGTTTCAGGAATCCAGGCAGAAATGTCCACCGGCTCGACCTCGCGCTCGGTCGGCCGCTGCGTTTCAGCTTCTTCTTCTTCCAGCTGGCTTAGCAAACGCTCGTATGAGGCCTGCGTGAGCTGCCGGATCTCAGTGTCATGGGTCCTGGCCGCGTGTTTGTGAACGGCACAGTGTTCGGTGAAGGTCTGGCCACAGCAGCGCCAAGACGGGCTTCCTTCCTCCGGACCGACGTTCCTCTTGGACGCCACAAAGGCGGAAAATGACTGTGAAGAAGGACAGAAAGTGTGTATTTTTGTAGGATTAAGGACATACAATGATACATATATAGTAACTCTTATTTTTTTGTTAATTAAGCCCGTAATCATCTTACAACCGCTTTGATTCCTGACTCCCAAAATGGGAACCATTGAGCTTAGATATAAACTACAGGCCATTAGGTTTTGAAATAAATATAATTTCTGACAGCGTATCGTTATGGGTTTGAAAAAAAGGCAACGTTGCAACCAAGATACATAAATAGGACAGTTTATAGTCAGTACACTTCATGTAATGTGATATGTAATAAAGCATTTTGTGTGTATTGCTAGTTAGCTGACATACATACAGATACTGACAATGCCACAATCACATTTTATATATACCTAGCTCTATTTTGTAATTGCTTTGTGTACAATGAATATTCATATTTTCTCTATCGATGTATTTCAAGTAAAGAAACGTGTTGTTGTCACTCACCTTCCTCCTGCAGAGGCTGTAGCACCTCCTCTGAGAGGCGCACAGCTGTTTCTCCTGTTTAAGTCCATTACATCTCGAAGTTTCAAGTTCCAGGTCCATGAACTCTGAGCAAGGTGTTTCATCCGCTGCCATGTTTTTTTTAATTGTTAAATCACTTAAAAATACTATCAACTTAGTTAGCTAAGAAACAGTATTTAGCTAAGTTGAAAGTAGCTACTTTCGCTTTGCATTCTAAAATTGTATCACCAAGACATTCAGTACTGACCAAATATTAAATAATAAAGTATTACACATGACAGTATTTACATCATACACATCAAACTATCATATTATTATTATTAGTTGAGTTTTATTGGCGGTTCACGTCAAACTATCGACAAACGTGCAGCAGAAGAAAAAAAACAGCAAGCGGTAAACATCGGACGGAAAAGACCGACGCAACTTCCGGCTGCCCCGGTTGTGCACCACTTGAATCCGACCGCTGTTGTTTTTTTTTCAGCACTACGAGCAGCGGCCAGGCTGTATGATCTAGAAGCTTCTTCTGACGACTTACTGGGTTTTTAGTTTAATTTCCTTTTTCCTCGTCGAATCAAGCGGAGTGTTACGACAACAAAAACAGAAGAAATGTCCCGAAGACGACACAGCGACAGCGACAATGAGGGTTAGTGGACCTTACATGTGTATCACGAGCTACTGAGCTAACGGCTAGCTAACGTTGGGGACGTTAATCTCACGCTAAAGATGATAGTAATTGACGAGGCTACGGGTTTTCCGTCTCGTTGTGGTTAACAAAATGGTTAATATCCGTTGATATTTGGTTTTGCAGTTAACTAGTAAACGGTAGTTCCGTTTTTTTCTTTCATCGTTAGCTGCTGTTAAACAGTGACACAAATACACGAGAGCAGTTTTTATATACTACGTATAATATATGTTATATTGTGTTCTGTCCTCCACACTGTTACATGTGATCCACGGACACGATGTTGATTATAAGTGTATTTATTGATCAATTTAGGAGTAAAAAGGGGGGAAAGCCACCCTGCAAGGTGTTGCTGTTTTTACTTGATGTTGCCCAAATTCATGCATTATATATAAATTATGAATAGCAAAATAATCAGTTTGATTGCTGGCATTGTGTTTTATGTATCCAGTTAAAGAGCAGTACTTCCCCAGCTACTCAATTTGAATGAATACTCCAGAAATTGAGTGTTACTCTTCTTCTTGTTGATGATGCAGGGTTAATTGATTAACCTGATGGTGACAGATTGCCTCCGGTCTTTTATGTAAAAACATTTTTTTTTTTAACTGGGCTGTGTATCATAATACACAGTTCATGTGGATGTCCATATCAAAGGTGCCCTTGAGTCACACTCTCGGCTCGTGTTTCTAATGCCACTCAGTCTGTGATTAATATTCATTTCGTGATTATTTATTTCCCCCTTCCAGGAGGTCAGGCACACAAGAGGAGGAGAACCTCGGAGCCCATTGAAATCGAAGACCGCCTGGAGTCGCTGATATGTCGAGTCGGGGAGAAGGTAAAGAGGCAACTCCGGTGGTTTAATCTCTCAAGGCTCGTCGATCGTTTGCTGCTCTTCAATGCACCGTAGTCCAGATAAAACAAACTAAACTGCTTCATTTTCTTTCTTTCTTCACAGAGCACGTCGTCCCTGGAGAGCAACTTGGAGGGCCTGGCGGGCGTGTTGGAGGCCGACCTTCCGAACTACAAAAACAAAATCCTGCGCATTTTATGTTCTGTGTAAGTTCACAGCTCTTCTACCTTCTCCGTTTTCAAAGAATCTGTTTTTTCACAGGTGGTTTTCCTCACCGAGTTGTTTTGTTTTCTCGACAGCGCCCGCATCCTGCCCGAGAAGCTGAGCGTGTACACGACGTTGGTCGGCCTCTTGAACGCCAGGAACTACAACTTTGGGGGCGAGTTTGTGGAGGCGATGATCAGACAGCTCAAGGAGACGCTGAAAAACAACTTGTACAACGAAGCCGTTTACTTGGTAAAACTGGCTCTTTTTTTCCGCACCTAAACTGATTCTTGCGTCTTATTTTTATTTATTTATTCAACACTTTGTCTTCTTTTCGCAGGTGCGTTTTCTGTCTGACCTGGTCAACTGCCATGTGATTGCTGCTCCTTCTATGGTGGCCATGTTTGAAAACTTTATCAGTGTTACTCAAGAGGAAGATGTACCTCAGGTACGTGATCGTGCTGTTTAGTTTACGAAACGCCAGTAATCAAGGAGTTCATTAACTTCAGTTATTAATTTGTAAATCCAGTCGTGGAGCAATCTTTGACTTAAACACCAGCTAACTTTAAATGTGGAAAACATTTAATTATTATTATTATTATGGGAAATTGCGGTTGGAAAGAGAAGCGCCTGGGCTTTTTGGTTAGCCGCCACATTTGCGTCCTCAGGTCCGGTCCGACTGGTTCGTGTATGTGGTTCTGTCCTGCCTGCCGTGGGTCGGGAAGGAGCTCTACGAGAAGAAGGACGTGGAGATGGACCGGCTTCTCAGCCAGATCGAAGGCTACCTCAAGTGAGACGTTTGGCTCTCTTCGTCTCAGCTCTCGTCTCTTAGTCGCCTTCATCAATCGGCTCTTTATTAACGTCACACTCGTCTGTATTCTCTAGGGGACGAGCGAAGACTCACGTCCCAATGCTGCAGGTGTGGACAGCAGAGAAGCCCCACCCACAAGAGGAGGTGAGAGACGGGCGGAAGAGCTACATTTATCCCCTTAATTGTTATAATAATAATAATAATAATAATAATAATAATAATAATAATACGTGCCTGTTGCATATGAGATACATACCCATGTGTTGGATAAAAAATTGCAGAACAATCTCAGCTCTATAATTTGAGGCACTATTGTCCTAAGACACAAGTGTAAAGTGATAATATGGCCATAAAGCTGAAAAATGTAAGCTCAATTTTTGAAATTCTTCATATCTCTTGTGAAAACATAACTTTACTCATGTGGATGAACTGTTTTTTGTGCTGGAAATTGGTTTACCAAAGGTCTTAGGTTCACAAAAGCAGTGGAATATATGAATATAATGGTAGATAAATGTAAATAAATGTCTAATACAACATTTTGTATTCTCGGATTCACTTTACATGGAGAAAAACAGAAACAATAAAAGCAATTACAATATTGACAAGAGTAAGAAACAAAAACATACATAACTAACATGTCGACTTAAGTAGATAAACATTGTCAATCTATTTAGAAAATGGCTGAAAAACACAATTCCCTGTATTTCCATCTAATTGGATGCTGACACACAAAAGGAAAATTAAACCGCAGTCAGTGGTTGTTGTCGGCTGTTTTTCCTGTTACAAACGACTTGAAGGCTTTTGCTTGCAGTGTGTGTGTGTGTGTGTGTGTGTGTGTGTGTGTGTCTCTGTCTCTGTCTCTGTCTCTGTCTCTGAGAACACTTTGTCTCCGTGTCCCTCCGCAGTACCTGGACTGCCTTTGGGCTCAGATCCAGAAGCTGAAGAAGGACCGCTGGCAGGAGCGCCACGTCCTCCGTCCGTACATCGCCTTCGACAGCGTGCTGTGCGAAGCCCTGCAGCACAACCTGCCTCCCTTCACCCCGCCGGGCCACATGCCCGGCGCCCAGTACCCCATGCCGAGGGTCGTCTTCCGCATGTTCGACTACACCGACGCCCCCGAGGTACACGCAGCTTTTTGGAAGAGAATAAATATGTCGCCGGTTCTCTTCCGCCTGTCGTTGCTTCAGATGAACAACGCGTCACCGAATGTGCAACAAGCTTGTGTGCGCTTTGTGCTCAGGGTCCCGTTATGCCCGGCAGCCATTCTGTGGAGCGATACGTCATCGAAGAGAACCTGCACTGCATCATCCAAACTCACTGGAAAGAGAGGAAGACCTGGTGGGTAACGAGCTTCATCACTCGTCCGCCAAGTCCAATCAAATCAAAGGTTCTAACATGTTTTCTGTATTCCTTCTCAGTGCTGCCCAGTTACTGAGCTATCCGGGGAAAAACAAGATCCCGCTCAACTATCACATCGTGGAGGTGCGCAGGTTTTCACAAGCGATTTACACGCTGAGAAATAAGACGAAAGGGTCGGTTTTAAAATATTTATCCGTTTCGTGTTTTTTCCTCTTTTTTCCTTTTTTTTTTTTTTCTAGGTGATCTTCGGAGAACTTTTCCAGCTGCCGGCCGCGCCCCACATCGACGTGATGTACACGACGCTGCTCATCGAGCTCTGCAAACTGCAGCCGGGGTCGCTGCCACAAGTCGTATCCTTGATTCTTTGCGTCGCCGCGGTTCATGTTCACGACCGCTTTCAACCTCAGAGCCCGATTTTTATGATATGTCGCATCATCGTATACTGCTGCTTAATGCATTTATTGCTAGATTTTTTGTGTGTGAACTCTGAAAAACACATATCAGAGGTTGAACATGGGATCATCAGTGAGACAAATGTCTTCCTCGCTTGTTTCTATAAGATGACGGGTTTTAGTGAGGAGCTTTAAACACAAGAAGCTTTTCTTTAACACCCGCCTGTCAGTTGGCTCAGGCCACGGAGATGCTGTACATGAGACTGGAGACCATGAACACCAGCTGCATAGACCGGTAATCTAACGGCTCATTTACTGAGAAACTCACTGGAGTGAAGTGGTTTTTCATTTACTGGTTCCCCTTTTTTTCCCCCTTCCCATTTCCAGACTAATCAACTGGTTTTCGCATCATTTGAGCAACTTCCAGTTTCGATGGAGCTGGGATGACTGGTGAGTGGGGGACGGAGAGAGCTTTCATAGCAGCTGGTTATTGATATTAAAGTTGACCGTATGATCACGTGTCCTCTCTGAAAGGTCTGACTGCCTGGCCGTGGATGTGGAGATGCCCAAGCCCAAGTTTGTCAAAGAGGTTCTGGAGAAGAGTATGAGGTATTGGAGCGTTAATCACATGTTCCCTTCACATTTGTGTTTTTAAATGCCTCGGTTTTCTGTGTTGAGTCAGAACATTGATGTATTTCCTCTTAAAGAAGTTGATTATCGTGCATGTTCCATCATTTGTACTTGGATATATACATTGTCTTTCCTTTTTGAATCTGTAAAGCGTCTCCTTGAACTAACACCGTCCGTTTGCTCCGCGTCCCTTCAGACTTTCATACCATCAGCGGATGGTGGACATCGTCCCCGCAACCTTCTCGGCGCTCATCCCGGCCGAGAACATCTTTATTTACAAATACGGAGAAGAGAGCGCTTGTAAGAACACTTTTTAAATCACACGCACCATTTTATGTAAATGTATTCCCCCGACTGGTCTCTCTGTCACAAGCATGTGATGTAAGTTTAGACGTGTTTACCTGACACCATGTCCCTCCTGCCTCACAGCTTCGTTACCGGGTTACCCAGCATCCATCACTGTCGGGAACGCCATAAAGAACCGGGCGTCCAACGAGGAGATCCTGGCCATTCTCAAAGACGTGCCCAACCCCAACCAGGAAGACGATGACGGTTTGTTTGTTTTCTCTCTATATTTTATTTAATCATTTCAGGTGTTTTTTGTGTGTTTCTTGAAGAGAATGAACCTCTTTGTCTCCTTCCAGATGAGGGAGAGAGCTTCAACCCTCTGAAGATCGACGTGTTCCTGCAGACTCTGCTCCACCTGGCGGCCAAATCCTTCAGCCACTCCTTCAGCGCCCTCGGCAAGTAAGTTTACCCGCCGGGAAGACCGTCCACATTTACCCCGTCTTCCTACCTTTTGGTTGTTTTGTGGTTTCTCTGCGTGGTCGAACGTGTTTGATCCTTTTAACGATTTAGCCCCGAAACGAAAAGGCTTTTTAATGTTTCCATCCTTTGATCTTCCTGTTTGTCCTCTCATGTGTTAGATTAAAAGACACAATGAGTAGGATTTCCCACAAAAACACAACAACAATGAATAGTGCTAAAATGTAGTTTAAGAAACTGCCTAAATATCTAGATTAGAATCAGAATCAGCTTTATTGGCCATGTGTGTTTACACATACATGGAATTTGACTCCGGTTTCACTTCTCTTCGTACTTGTATACATATACAATAAACAAGATAAATATAAAAAAGACGTAAAAGACAATCGAGACAACAGTAGTCAGAGTAGTGCAAATAAATATACTTTTAGTTGTCCACTAACATGAGTATGATCCTCCAGGTTCCATGAGATCTTGAAGGCGCTGACGGAGCGCGACGAAGGGAAGCTGCACATCCTGAAGGTCGTGTACGAGGCGTGGAGGAATCACCCGCAGGTACACGCGCAGGAAGCTAACATTTTAGCGTAGCGGGCAGTCGACCGGTTTAACCGTTTTGGTGTCTTCTCAGATGATCGCGGTGTTGGTGGACAAGATGATCCGGACGCAGATCGTGGACTGCGCTGCGGTGGCCAACTGGCTCTTCTCCCAGGACATGGCTCACGAGTTCACCAGGTGAGCCGGGTCGTTGAAGCCGACGCTCCGCTCTTCTCCGCCTCTGAAACCATAACGTCTCCCTTATCCCTCGTCTAGACTCTTCGTTTGGGAGATTCTGCACTCGACCATCCGAAAGATGAACAAACACGTCCAGAAGATCCAGCAGGAGTTGGAGGAGGCCAAGGACAAGCTGGAGAAACAGCAGAATAAGAGGGTAACGTCACCCTTCGTCGCACGCTAGCGATTCAAAAATGGACTAATGTTGGTTTGTTTAAAGCTTCATGTCTTGTTTGGTTTGTTGCCCAGCAAAAGGACAGCGGGGACGAAGAGGACATGGACAAGAACAGCGAGGATGAGGAGGGTCAGCTGGAGGAGCAGATCGACCGGCTACAGGAGAAGGTGGAGTCGGCTCAGAGCGAACAGAAGAACCTCTTCCTCGTCATCTTCCAGGTACCTGCCGTGTATTCTCCTTCTTTCAAGGAACCACGTCAATGACGAAACACTCTGATTTTAGCACCGTATTATCATGGATAGCATCCAGATCTCCAATTTCAATCTTTTGTAATATTTCCGTCGTAGAAACGGGACTTTAGACGTCTTACTTTACAGGGTTCTTACGGTCATGGAAAACCTGGAAAAATCATGGAATTTTAAAGTGGTTATTTCCAGAACCTGGAAAAGTCCTTGAAAAAAAAAAAAAAAAAAAAAAAATCCCAAAGGTTTAGTAAAAGTCATGTAAATGTGTTATATTCATGTGTTCATGACGTTCATTTACGCTGAGTTTGAAATAATGAATATGCTTTTAAAAGAAAGACTCAAAATATAAGCAGGCATACATACAGGCATCTATATAAATGTTTATTCTTTTAATCAAACTATTGTCTCATTCATTTGAGTCATTTAAGGTTTACTGTATGCTTTGTATTCTCATTGTTAGTTTAAATACTACATTTACTCACTTTTTACTGTTTACACCCAGATAACACGAAATGTTTGCTCATGGAAATTTGGTTTAAAGTCATGGTCAACATGTGTATGAACCCCGCTTTATAATTCCGGCTAATAAGATGAAGCTTTAACATCCGTGTGTGTGCCGTTCTTTTACATGTAGCCTCTCTTTTCCCCCTCAGCGTTTCATCATGTTGTTGACGGAGCATCTGGTTCGCTGTGAGACGGGCAGCGTGGACATCAGCACGCCCTGGTACAAGAACTGCATCGAGCGGCTGCAGCAGGTCTTTCTCATGGTAAAAACACACACACACACACACACACACACACGCTGCAGTAACGCGTTCCCTCTCGCTGACCTCTGGCGCGTCTCCTCGTCTCCGCAGCACCACGTGACCATCCAGCAGTACATGGGAACCCTGGAGAACCTTCTGTTCACCGCAGAGCTCGACCCTCACATCCTGGCCGTGTACCAGCAGTTCTGTGCCCTCCAGCTCTGAGACACACACACACACACACACACACACACACTGGCACATGCAATTGGATGAAATGTGTGCTTGTGTTCAGTGCCTGTGCTAAACCTACACATTAGAAACTACCAGCTCTTGCATCAAGAATATCCTCATTTCGGTTCTGTTTTTCTTCGTGTGTTCGGTGCCGTTCGTTACGACTTTCAAAAGTAGGAATTCAAACCGTTGACGAGACCTCCATTCATTTGCTGTCGTGTTTTTTCCCCTTTTTTTTTTTTTCCTCATTCTGTTCATTTTTACACCCTGCTCGTATTGTTATGAATGGGTCTTTTTTTTTTAACTGTCCAGACGTAGCTGGAGGAATGATGACATTGGGAGGCGGGGCTTCAGCTCGGCTCAATCCTGAATCTAGAGAGCGCTCTACCTTTTTCTTTTTATATTTGTTTTATGTGGAATTGGAAATAATTAAAAACTCTCCAGAGTCTTTATCCACCTGCTTGTTTGCGTCTCTTCTTTTTCTGCCCTTTTCTGTTATTAAATACGTATTAAGAACACAGGATCCTGGTAAACTCAGAGGTTCCCAACCGAATGTTCTCTGTTCTAAACCCTCTCTAACTTAGTTCTGCTTCACTTTATCAAAGTCAACCTTTGCAGAGAGAATGTTCACATATTGAGCTATGATTTGGGTTAGAGAATGTTCACATATTGAGCTATGATTTGGGTTAGAGAATGTTCACATTGAGCTATGATTTGGGTTAGTGAATGTTCACATATTGAGCTATGATTTGGGTTAGAGAATGTTCACATATTGAGCTATGATTTGGGTTAGTGAATGTTCACATATTGAGTTATGATTTGGGTTAGAGAATGTTCACATATTGAGCTATGATTTGGGTTAGAGAATGTTCACATATTGAGTTATGATTTGGGTTAGAGAATGTTCACATATTGAGCTATGATTTGGGTTAGAGAATGTTCACATATTGAGCTATGATTTGGGTTAGAGAATGTTCACATTGAGCTATGATTTGGGTTAGTGAATGTTCACATATTGAGCTATGATTTGGGTTAGAGAATGTTCACATATTGAGCTATGATTTGGGTTAGAGAATGTTCACATTGAGCTATGATTTGGGTTAGTGAATGTTCACATATTGAGCTATGATTTGGGTTAGAGAATGTTCACATATTGAGCTATGATTTGGGTTAGTGAATGTTCACATATTGTGTTATGATTTGGGTTAGAGTTGGACCTTACAGCTGCATCATTTCAAAGAAATAATCATCCTGAAAGTGATTTTTTTTTTTTTTTATCGGCGGACCTAAAACCTTTTCATTTTTTTCTGTGTCATCTTCATTTACTCTGAACCAGTAACATAAATACTGATATTTACACATCTGAACAACATCTCACATGTGTACCTTTTTATTATAACACACACATTATTCAAATAGCTCTAGTGGTTGCAGAGATGCACCCTTTTTAGTTTGGGTACGCAATTTTCGAGGAAAATTCCTCTTCACCTCGTCCTCCCAATGATGAGAAGTAGACTAGAAAATGAACCTTTGAGGTGACATTTTATTGTCATTTTAAAGTATTAAAAACAGGAAACGTGGTCGTATTTACACATGGTTTCTTTAAAATGAAAACACTGGAGCCGAACTCTCGTCCTCCAGCTCCAGTTTACATCATTCAAGTTCTCCTCAATCTGTCAGCAAACATCACCCTAACCTCTTTGGAGAATAAAACAGTCCAGTGATAAACATCGACCGCATACGGGAATCAGAACTATTTGTTCCTTTTATTGCACAAAATCCACCACCGTCTCTGAAGCCTGAAGGCTTCCACGTCCTTAAACTAGAAGATTTGTATATACATGTAGGTCATTAATAAGTAGTTAAAAGCTGTAATGAAGACTTGTTTTTCTTCTCAATAAAAAACAATGGCTTTCTGTTTTGGTTTGTGCTCATTAAAACAGTTGTCACCAGCTTTCATTGAGGTTCGAGTACAACACAAATGTGACGAAGCATCGAGTGGCTTCAGATCCTTCTTGAGTCCGAGGATCCAGAACGTAAACGTCAGGTTTTTGTTGGTCCGTCCTCGAGAGGCGATACAGAGTCCACCGTTCCTCTCTGCACCTGAACGCAACGCAGCTACGAGGCCGGCGGTGCGTTCGAGGGCAGCTCGGAAGAAGTGGAGTCGGCGGATCGAGGGAACGTTTCCAAGGATCTACAAGTGAGAATGTTTCAGTTTGCTTTCGTTTTCCTATTAATACAATCAAAAACCCTAAAGACATGATCAGTGTGAGAACTACTTTCCAGCTAACTGGAATATTTAGAGAAGCAATCGTTTCAAGAAACTTCCTTTCTTAGTATCAAATATGTAAATAAAATCATCGTTTATAGATGCAGGACCTCTGTAACATTCTGAGGTTTTCATTGACAGAATGAATCTGTTATTGTAACTCAACGTCGTGCAAAAAAGAGGAATGTCCATTAAAAATATGAGGTCGCCAATAAAAACTTCCTTTTCTACTTTGTACCACAGCAATCAAACTGCAGGTGTGAGCCGACCCATAATGCCCTCTGTCTCTGGTCTCACGTCTCCACGGCCGGCGCGTCCTTGGGGTCCGGCGAGGCGTCTCTTTGTTTGGTCCCGTACACCGCCTGCTCCTCGGCCTCCAGCCGCCGGTATCGCGTTTTGAAGAAGATCACGAAGCCGCAGGTGAAGAAGGTGCACAGCCCGGCCATCACCATCATCGGCACTGAGGGAGGAGGGATCCAGGTCAATTATATCCAGGTCAATAATATCCATGTTAATAATACAGCAGCATCAGATAACGGGGAAATAGAGGAACTCCATCAGTGGGAATGTGGTTTTATTTTATTTAAACACACATGCACACCTGCAATACATATCTATTGTTCTTATTGTTGCTATAAATGAGTTACATCTCACAGACTGTACGAGAGTGTTGGAAGATATTAAATGTATTTATTAAAGAATGAATATGGGAAGAGCGTCTTGTTTTTGATACCGTTGCGTTGAAATGGATGAGGATGAAACAGGTTAAATTAAAAAAAATCTAAAAACATTTACAACGCCGGTGCAACAATTACTAAAACACATTTTAATATCACGGCCAGACTTTCAGTTTCTGCTCCCTGAATTTTAATGCCCAGACGGCATCGCTTTAAATCTGAACAAATCAAAAAAATACTTATTTATTACGTTTTGATTTTTTGAGAGCAACGTTTTTTTTTTTTGAGCAATTTTAAATTTTTTGAGAGCAACGATTTTCTTTTGGAGAGCAAATATATATATTTTTTAGGCAAAGATTTCTGATTTACAGCCAAACATTCCAGTTACTAAAACTAACAAATAATTTACTTACAAACGAGACATTTGCGTAATAAAGACACACATCTACCTTCATACACCAGGATGTTCTACTACATCGAGCTGGCATCCTTTTTCTGGCCCTTCTGACCCACAATGCTTTGCTCAGCAGATGTAAGAGCGACCGGGTGCCGCGTGATGACTGAGTTCATACATGACGCAGCGCACCGAGGTCACGTGACCTACCCTTCCAGCTCAGGACGGCGTCCCCGCAGGTGGACAGCGGAGAGTCGGCGAGGCGCGTGGTGAGAGCCTGAAGGACGACGATGTAGAGGACGGACTGAACCTGTCTGCAGGAGAGCGCATTCAGACGGCCACGATGAGTATGGATCACACTGAGAGTTCATAGAGGACGTCAGGGAAACCTAAAAATACTGTATCCTGGTTGTTGTGTGTTTTTTTTTTACCCCGACACGAAGACGAGTCCGGCTGACGTCGCTTCCCCAACGGGATAGGAACACTCCACCGACAGCTCCATGGCCACCGGGTAGATGGAGAACCCGAAGAAGCCAAAGAGGGAGCAGACGACGGCCACGGCGGCTTTCTGGTTCCGCAGCTGAGAAACCTGAGAGGAGGAAGAGGAAACATCAATTATGAAATCAAATGATAAGGGGTATCTCTGTGTACCTTTACTGCCCAATAACTTCCACGTAAATGTACTAATATTCATAGCAGAGGGTCAAAGGTCAATGCATGTTCTGAGAGGAATGTGACAGTGCAAAGTAACTTAAAACTAAGATGAACCTGAAATAAAACCTTCTTACTATTAAACATAACTGTCCAGAGTAAATGAGTGGATATCTTGCCCCCGGCATTCTCTCCTTAATCTTAAATTAAGATGTGATCTCCCGCGCTCACCACTGAGAAGGCGATGCACACCAGCGCGGTGAAGCTGAAGTTGACCTTCGTGGCTTCGGTGAACTTCTTGGTCTTGTCGACGAAGACGCCGAGAAGGGCGGCGCCCACGACGCCGAACACGATGAAGAGGGCGCCGCAGACGCCGGCGAAGGTCTGCGGCGATGAGGCGATAAAGGGCGGCAAGTAAATACATATATTTATGCATGTATAAAGTAAACAATCAATGTATTTAGCACTTACGTTGGTGTAGCCTTGCACGCACAGGATCTGCTCCAGCAGCGTGGAGAAGCAGGTGAACACCGCGATGCCCGACCCGAAGCACAGCAGCAGCACGAGGTAGGCTCTGTTCGTCAGCAGCTGCAGAGGAAGCGGACAAGAGGATTGGTTTTGTGAGGCGCGGTTCACTTTGATTAGACTGGTAAGAGAATCGAGGCGGGAGGGAGAAAGAGAAAAGGTCTCAAGGCTTTGTTGAGTATTTTGTTGGGCATTTTAGTCAAAGAAAAGTGTAACTATTTAAGTTTTAGTCATTAGAGCATGTTTAACATTTTAGTCAGAGACAAACCATCACCTCGTTTCTTCCTGCAAAGCCTTGTTGACATTGTTAACTTTCCCTCAGTTACTTTTCACTTTCATGTTGTGTTGGATTTGGCACCCCCCTGTGGACTAAAGCGGTAATGTTTCTGCACCAGGTTCCCTTTAGAAAACCTCTCGTTTTACTGCAGCACCTCTCAGTCCTGGTTCTGGTTCTCCCCGTGCCTCCCCTCCCTCCAGCAATACGTCCTGGGTCTCAGGAGGAAGAGGAGGAGGAAGAGGCGGTGCTGTTGGTTCTGGTGAACCTGCATGATGTCATCTGGTTTCACCAGAATCCGACCCGGTGGCTCCGATGAGGAGCTTTAAGAAGAACTCTCTAGAACCAGACCATCTTCTCTCTGGTGGTCTGGTTACTGATGGAGGTCTACAGGGGACCAGGACTACACTGAGGTCTATAGAGGACCAGGACTATATGATGTCTGTAGAGGACCAGGACTACACTGAGGTCTGTAGAGGACCAGGACTACACTGAGGTCTGTAGAGGACCAGGACTATATGAGGTCTGTAGAGGATCAGGACTACACTGAGGTCTGTAGAGGACCAGGACTATATGAGGTCTGTAGAGGACCAGGACTACACTGAGGTCTGTAGAGGACCAGGACTACACTGAGGTCTATAGAGGACCAGGACTAGACTGAAGTCTATAGAGGACCAGGACTACATGAGGTCTATAGAGGACCAGGACTAGACTGAGGTCTATAGAGGACCAGGACTACACTGAGGTCTATAGAGGACCAGGACTACATGAGGTCTATAGAGGACCAGGACTACATGAGGTCTACAGAGGACCAGGACTAGACTGAGGTCTATAGAGGACCAGGACTATACTGAGGTCTATAGAGGACCAGGACTACATGAGGTCTATAGAGGACCAGGACTAGACTGAGGTCTATAGAGGACCAGGACTAGACTGAGGTCTACAGAGGACCAGGACTACACTGAGGTCTACAGAGGACCAGGACTAGACTGAGGTCTACAGAGGACCAGGACTACATGAGGCCTATAGAGGACCAGGACTAGACTGAGGTCTATAGAGGACCAGGACTAGACTGAGGTCTATAGAGGACCAGGACTAGACTGAGGTCTATAGAGGACCAGGACTACACTGAGGTCTATAGAGGACCAGGACTAGACTGAGGTCTATAGAGGACCAGGACTAGACTGAGGTCTATAGAGGACCAGGACTAGACTGAGTACTCACTCGACTTTTCCTGAACCAATAAGAGTTGTGTGTGGTTGAGGTCATGACGTGTTTCTGTGTTTAATCACAAGTGAATCCAGTTATTCTGTAAAGTGACGGATGTTTCATTAAAACCCGCCTCATGCAGGTCTGGGTCTGGTTCTGACTCCTCCCGCCTCCCCGTCTGGTCTTGACTCCTCCCCCCTCCCCGTCTGGTTCTGACTCTTCCCCCCTCCCCATCTGGTCCTGACTCCTCGTCTGGTCCTGACTCCTCCCCCTCCCCGTCTGGTCCTGACTCCTCGTCTGGTCCTGACTCCTCCCCCTCCCCGTCTAGTTCTGACTCCTCCCCCCTCCCCGTCTGGTCCTGACTCCTCCCCCCTCCCCGTCTGGTCCTGACTCCTCCCCCTCCCTGTCTGGTCCTGACTCCTCCCCCTCCCTGTCTGGTCCTGACTCCTCCCCCCTCCCCGTCTTGTCCTGACTCCTCCCCCCTCCCCGTCTGGTCCTGAATCCTCCCCCCTCCCACCTCCCCGTCTGGTTCTGACTCCTCCCCCCTCCCCGTCTGGTTCTGATTCCTCCCCCCTCCCCGTCTGGTCCTGACTCCTCCCCCCTCCCCGTCTGGTCCTGACTCCTCCCCCCTCCCCGTCTGGTCCTGACTCCTCCCCTCTCCCCGTCTGGTTCTGACTCCTCCCCCCTCCCCGTCTGGTCCTGACTCCTCCCCTCTCCCCGTCTGTTTCTGACTCCTCCCCCCTCCCCGTCTGGTCCTGACTCCTCCCCGCTCCCCGTCTGGTCCTGACTCCTCCCCCCTCCCCGCGTGCTCACCAGTTTCATCCCCTGCAGGAACGGCTCGGAGCTGGAGGACTCGGCGCTGGCCGACGGCGGCGTGGGCGGCGAGCTGCTGCGGATCCCGATGGTCGTTACGAAACAGATGACGCACGCCGGCACGGCGTAGACGAGCAGCTGAGAGGGAAGGAACGCAGAACGAGTGATTAATGGAGGCTAGCGCCTGGAATACGCTTCATCATCATTAGCAGGTGAGGCGCCACAGAGACACTCAGCTCAGCTGCTGACGTTTTATGAATTAGCAGCTGCAGTCTTTTTTTGTGACAGTTTTGCCCCAAAAGACCCAAAAGACCCAATGCAGGGACATTTAAACTGCTCTATTTGCACATCCATTAAACACGTAGCTAGAGTCCAACCTTCTCTCTGGGTTGGTCTCCAGAAAAGCTCTCAGATGAAACCCACACAGTGAGCTACAAAGAGGATAAAAGACTCGGCTCACCAGGTTGGGTAAACCCCCCGGAGTTTGAACGACCAAGGGAGACAGGATGCTGGCGAGCAGGACGCCCATGGGGTTGGCTGAGGGGGGAAAGGAGAAGTGGAGCTCGGGTTATTCTGCTTTTCAGAACCAACCCTGTTCCCTGTTTCACTTGTCTTAAAGTGTTGGTATTATGAAAGCTGTATCTTCAGGATATTTCTCATATTAAAAAGTGTGACAGTGACACGTAAAACTAATTGATTGATCGAGTGTGTGTGTGTGTGTGTGTGTGTGAGAGTGTGTCTCTCTTGTATTTCTACTATTTAGACCCATTTTACCAACATTCACAAGCTGCTGTCATAATCCCACCAGCAGAATGCATCATGTCATAAAAGGAACGTCTGATAAGAGACGTGTCACAAAAACAGGTATTTCACCATCTTCAATCTTTTGTACTTTAAGTATTAATTAATTAATCCCCTTACCTGCAACATTAGTGATGCATATACATGAATGAATAACTAATTATGATCTAGTCAAAATCATAATAATCATAATATATTATTCTGAAATGAGCATCTGCATAATAAGTCATTTTACTTTCAGCACTTATATATATTTTTATATGAATACTTTTTTCTTTCTTTCTTTCTTTAGTTATTCAAGTTTGTTTAAGTTTAAAATGCAAAGTTTACTTGTAACAGTATTTTTTACTGTGGTATTAGTATCTTTGTATCACTGTGGTATTACAGTGATGCACATATACTAATACCACAGTGATACTAATATACTAGTACCACAGTGATACTAATATACTAATACCACAGTGATACTAATATACTAGTACCACAGTGATACTAATATACTAATACCACAGTGATACTAATATACTAGTACCACAGTGATACTAATATACTAGTACCACAGTGATACTAATATACTAGTACCACAGTGATACTAATATACTAGTACCACAGTGATACTAATATACTAATACCACAGTGATACTAATATACTAGTACCACAGTGATACTAATATACTAGTACCACAGTGATACTAATATACTAATACCACAGTGATACTAATATACTAATACCACAGTGATACTAATATACTAATACCACAGTGATACTAATATACTAATACCACAGTGATACTAATATACTAGTACCACAGTGATACTAATATACTAATACCACAGTGATACTAATATACTAATACCACAGTGATACTAATATACTAATACCACAGTGATACTAATATACTAATACCACAGTGATACTAATATACTAATACCACAGTGATACTAATATACTAGTACCACAGTGATACTAATATACTAATACCACAGTGATACTAATATACTAATACCACAGTGATACTAGTACCACAGTGATACTAATATACTAATACCACAGTGATACTAATATGCTAATACCACAGTGATACTAATATACTAATACCACAGTGATACTAATATACTAATACCACAGTGATACTAGTACCACAGTGATACTAATATGCTAATACCACAGTGATACTAATATACTAATACCACAGTGATACTAATATGCTAGTACCACAGTGATACTAATATATTAATACCACAGTGATACTAATATGCTAGTACCACAGTGATACTAATATACTAATACCACAGTGATACTAATATATTAATACCACAGTGATACTAATATGCTAGTACCACAGTGATACTAATATGCTAATACCACAGTGATACTAATATGCTAATACCACAGTGATACTAATATACTACTACCACAGTGATACAAAGGTACTACCATCTTCAGTCACTTTATACTTTTCAACTAGATATTTAAGAAATGTTATTTCCAGATCAAATAGATGCCAGACAATCAAAATGAGTCTCAGGGCATAAAAAGATCCCGAGAAGCTAAAATAAATAAATAAATAAAGTAAAGGTGTTTCATGTCACTCACACATGGAGGCGATCATGTTGGCGGTGGCGCGCTGGTGGTCGGGGAACCAGCGAGCCGCCATCTTGGTGGGGGCGAAGATGATGAGCGGCTGAGCCACGGCCCCGAGGGTCTGACCCAGCATCACCACCGCGTACCTGCCCGCCACGCCCTGCAGGTACAGGGACGTCCCGGTGAAGCGCAGCAGGGCGCCGGACATGTTAATCCACGCCGCCAGAATCATCTGCAGAGGCAAGACGGTCAAGTCGTTATGCGTGTTCAATATGTGCCAAACTCGTGCAATGCTCTTCCATCACGCACACACACAAAAGAAACGTACAACTCATTCAAACATGCCTGCCTGCTTATTGGTGGATGTGTGTCTTTGTCTGGTTTAGTGTTGATGTACGTTATGTGTGTTATATGTGCTTATAGGCACACTTGTATTTTGCTTCGATGCAAATTAGTTTTGTCGATACGTTACCGTCTGTCTATCCATGAATCTTAGTTGCATTATGTTATTGGAATTTTTTTAATTTTAGGCTGCCATAAAAAAATCTGGCCAGGGACCGCAGATGAAAATTATCCTCAAAATAAATAAATTGTAATGCAAAAATAATAATATTTGATTGCCAAAAAAAAAGAGTTTAATGCAAAAAAATATATTTTAATGCCAAAAGAAAAATACATTTAAATGCTCCAAAAAAAACTTTTAATACCAATTAAAACTTTTTCAATGCCAAAAAGTATATTAAAATGTTTGTGCATAATATGTACGCATATTCACTTTGCAGCGCTGTGAGACCAAGATGATGTCTGTGGTTACTTCACATGTCCATAGTAACAGCAGAGTGTCATCTAAATGAACAAGTGAAGGGAAGGAAACGTTCAGAAACATCAGCTACACGTCATTTAGGAAATTAGGAGGATATTTGGCCTTTTGGTGCTTTTCATTCATTTGGCATGAAGCCATGAAACTCAAATCCTGGCTTTTGCTCGTGATGTTTTAGCAAACCAGCTTCAAAAGTGACGTATATTCTTTTTTTAAACAAGTTCTGTGCCGTGGATCTTGTTTATGTCGATGCGATGAGTGCTTCGTGTGGATTTAGAAAAGTGACAGATATAAATATATATATAGAAACTTAAACCTTCATACCGTGGTCCGCAGCCCGAGGACGTCCAGCATCCACGTGGTGAGGAAGCTGAGCGGGATGGCCACCACCATGTAGACCAGCGACAACCAGTTGACCTGCTCCAGGCTCACCGCCAGGAACTTGGCCGACTGGTCCGCTACTGGGGCGAAGGTCAGCCATAACTGGGGGAGACACACAGGGAGGTCAGTTCTTAAAGCCAGAGATATGAATACATGATGGCAATTTTCTATAACGAATGAGGATGATGACTTTTACATTCTGTCTGGATACACCAATGTTTTATAATCAATATCCTGCAAAAAGCTTAATCTAGAAGCTCCTTATTATAGGAATTACAGTTCCATTGTATAATTGATGCTGAGTATTTATATAGATATTTAAAAAATAGGAAATGTATGATAAAGCTTTTTAAAAGAAGAAAATCAAAGGGTAAAATATGCCTAGAGGCTGTGCTTCAAATATAACTGTAATACATAAATACATGTATCTGTTATTAATCCTTTATACGAGTGGTGTTTTACTGTTTTAATTACATAAAATGTCATCTCAGATATATCAACTGTTTTACTTATTCATGTAGTTATATAGTTTTAAAAGTGTGCCGACAAGATTGTTAACATGAGATGATATACATGTAGGAACTGATCAGACACAACGTCATCTCTTAAATAACACTCATCAAAACACATCAACCACAGTCCTGGTTTCATCTTCTTAGTGGTCACAATAAAACATGTAAAGCTGCCCATCAGCAATCAGACGTATCGTGCTGCGGTCATGTGACCTGGACACAAAGGGGAAATGAGAGAGAGAGAGAGAGAGAGAGAGAGAGAGAGAGAGAGAGAGAGAGAGAGAGAGAGAGACTCATGTGACTCCGCTGAAGCAGACTTGGCACAAGCGTAACACGTCTCTTTGTCTCGGGCTTTTATTTAAGTACGATTTCTGAAACGACAGCGTGTTTTTGCATCATGGCACTCAAATTCCACCTCAATTATGACGACACATCTCTGGATGTCGGACACGTACGTCACCGTATCTCTTAAAGGTCAGACTGGTTCTCTGGGAGGAGAAACCAGTTCACCCAGTGACCGTTCTGCAGGAGAGAACCAGGAGTGCTTGGTCAGTGCCTGCAGAACTGGGTGTGTGACTTCTCCTTTCTGTTCTTTTGTTATTGTCAATATGTGCATGATTATTAAAGGATCTCTTTGGCAGCGGTTCATCCTTGTGTCCATAATAATTTAATCCAAAGCTGACTTAAAACTGAGACTTTATTTTAAATAAAGAACAAGCTTCTAGAAACCTGAATATGTTTTATTGTTTACTGCTTCACAGGAATCTGTTCATCATGCACATTCAAACTAGCATCATGAAGGGTAAAATGCAGCATTATAAGGGTAAATGCAGCATTATAAGTGTAAATGCAGTATTATAAGGGTAAAATGCAGCATTATGAAGGGTAAATGCAGCATTATAAGGGTACATGAAGTATTATAAGGGTAAATACAGCATTATAAAGGGTAAATGCAGCATTATAAGGGTAAATGCAGCATTATGAAGGGTAAATGCAGCATTATAAGTGTAAATACAGTATTATAAGGGTAAAATGCAGCATTATGAAGAGTAAAATGCAGCATTATAAGGGTAAATGCAGCATTATGAAGGGTAAATGCAGCATTATAAGGGTAAATGCAGGATTATGAAGGGTAAATGCAGTATTATAAAGGGTAGATGCAGCATTATGAAGGGTAAATGCAGTATTATAAAGGGTACATGCAGCATTATGAAGGGTAAATGCAGTATTATAAGGGTAAAATGCAGCATCATGAAGAGTAAATGCAGCATTATAAGGGTACATGCAGTATTATAAGGGTAAAATGCAGCATTATAAGGGTAAATACAGCATTATGAAGGGTAAATGCAGCATTATAAGGATAAAATGCAGCATTATGAAGGGCAAAATGCAGCATGTAGGACACAGAGACTGGATGAATCAGAGCTGTGAACTAAAGCCGAGGCCACAAAGGCAGCAGCTCGACTCTCCGTCTGCTGGACAATGAAGGAACCCCCTCACTCATGCAGCTGGTCAGCTGGTCCGCTGGTCACCTGACCGCACAAGGCCGTCCTGTCTCCTCCAAACTGCTTTGGATTTTAAATGTTCACGCGGGCCGCTTTTTTTCCTCGACAGGCTTTTCTGTTTCCTGTCGACAACGAGTGAGCTGCTACAAACCGCCACTTCTCCTGTTTCCAATAGTGGAGTTTCATATTGTACTGAAACTGCGACACATTACTTCAATTCAGATGAACAGAAACACGTTTATTTAAAAGTAAGACTGCATCACTGTCGACCTTTTTGCAAATATCAATTGAGAAAAGGCCCCAAGTCTAAAAACGCACACATATAATTCTATCATAGAGCTAGACTGATAAGTTGCTTATTATTATGATCCGTATCTCCGTTACAGTGACATGTATTGTGTGCCACTACTAAAAAAAGAGAAGGAAATGATAAAAGATTGACACAAATGGTTTAAAAAAGTTATCACGGATTCAGGAGGTCACTTATTAAATGAATTCTCAGAGAAGGTGGGGCTGAGTATCGGTACTGGTGACGATACGATACTCAGTACGGAGTACACACTTTCAGTTCTTCACGTTAAGGAATGTAAAACGACAAAGAAAATGTTTTGTCTCAGCCACACAATAACTTCAAAATAATTCAGTCTAAATCAGAATATGTCTGATCAGGATATAATCAATCGAGGCATTCAATGCCACCTTTTGGAATTGGACAGCGTATTTCAAATCGGTGAAGAAGGCTCAGTCTGCAGGGCGGAGACGGGAACTCTGCTGCTCAATGACAATGGAAAATGTGGTAAAAATAGGTTTGTGCACAAACCCGTTTCTTATGATGCCCGTTTGGATTAATGTCAGGTGTGTCCTGATTGTGTAGATATTAATAACTCTTTTCAAGTACAAGTACAACTCTGAGCTATTGTACTTTACCAGAGTGATTCAATGATATGCTTCTTTTAACCTAAACTCCACAGACAATATCATACTTTTTACTATCTTTATTTACTTTATGGATTAGTTCATGAACACAAAATATAAATGAACACATAAATCCTGATGCTTTATTTTGGATTAAGGAATCCCTTTAGCTGCAACATTAATGATGCATACACATGAATGGATAACTAATTATGATCTAGTCATAATAATAATATATATATATTATTCTGAAATGAGCCATTCTGTAAAATAAAGTACTTTTACTTTCGGCACTTGAAATATATTTTATATGAATACTTTTTTGTTCTTTCTTTTTTCCTTAGTTATTGAAGTTTCTTTTGAGAAAAAATAAGTTTTACTTTAAGTTTAAAATGCAACGTGTACTTGTAACAGTATGTTTACTGTGGTATTAGTATATTATCACTGTGGTACTAGTATATTAGTATCACTGTGGTACTAGTATATTAGTATCACTGTGGTACTAGTATATTAGTATCACTGTGGTACTAGTATATTAGTATCACTGTGGTACTAGTATATTTGTATCATTGTGGTATTACAGTAATACAAAGATAAGAATACCACAGTGATACAAATATACTAATACCACAGTATTGTTTCACTGTGGTACTAGTATCTTTGTATGTGGTATTACAGTAATACAAATATACCAGTACCACAGTGATACTAATATACTAATAGTAATACAAGACTACTAGTAACACAGTGATACTAGTACCACAGTGATACAAAGACACTAATACCATAGTGATACAGCGATACTGATACCACAGTGATACTAATATACTAATATACTTCGGTAATACAAGAATACTAGTAACACAGTAATACTAATACCATAGTGATACTAATATACAAATATACTACAGTAATACAAGAATACTAGTAACACAGTGATACTAATACCACAGTGATACAAAGATACTAATACCATAGTGATACTAATATACTAGTACCACAGTGATACTAATACCACAATGATACAAAGATACAGGTATTAGTATATTTGTATCACTGAGGTATTAGTTCGGGGTGTTTTTTAACGTCAACTATTTTACGTAATTTTCTTGAAGCAAGTGAACGTTCTTCAGCTCGATGACCTGAAGCCTCAGACATGAAACTAACTGTGTAGGTTCTCCAGGTACGGGCAGCAGAACCACTCACCGTGGCGTTGGAGCAGTTCAACAGACACAGAACCAGCAGAACGAACCACCTCCTCTTGTAGACCTTGAAGAACAGAAGTTTCTTCAGCTCCTGATTCGGTGTCCTCGGATCCTCGGAGGAAGAAACCGAGGAAGAAACCGTCTTGATCTCTGCGGCACCATCCTCCATTAGTAGCTACAGAGTATCAGAAAAGTCGCTCTATGATTCCGGTGTACCGAAACATCAAAGATCTTCTATGAACACGATGAAACTCTCTGCCATTAAAACAACGGACCCGGATGTACACATTCATGTCTACAACTCTTAAAAAAAAAAGTTGAGCACATGAATGTTGATTGTAGGGACATTGTAGCACATATATGTAGAGGAAGAAGAAGTATTCAAGGTATTCAGCTACTTAAAGGGGACATATGTTAATTTTTTAGGTCCATGCTTGTATTTTGGGTTTCAGCTGGAACATGAAAACACGCTTTAATGTGCCAAAAAAACTTTTATCTTTCTCATATTTGTCCGGATCGCCCCTCTGTCTGAAACGCTCTGTTTTAGCGCCTGTCTCTTTAAATCCCCCTCCCGAAAAAGTTCAGTCTGCTCTGATTGGCCTGCTGATTGGTGCACTTTTGCACAAGGAAAGTTAAAATGTTAAAATGTCATCGGGGTACACTTTTTACATGTACAAAGTTCGGTCAAAGAAGCACCTGAGAAGACCCCATCACTTTATTTCTCGCGCTTTCTGCTTTAACCACAGACTGAAAAAGAAGAGGACGTCATCACCCATTGGTTAGTGGACTGCCGTTTGACGTATTTACCGTCGCCATCTTGGATTACGGTTGTCGCCATGTTTTTTTTTTATGCAACCGATAATCAGAAGTTACCATATTTGGAATGCGAAGAACGTAGAGAAGTTGTATACGTCTCTGTTAGCGGTAGGAAGACCTGTCAATCACCGTGTAGCCCCGCCCCTAAATCATCCCCTGCTTTATAGTCTGTTTGACTATAAATGACCATAATTTATAAATGAACATCATGCTGTATTGAAGAAGACTTGAAACTAGAGATTGAGACATAAACTCATGTTTACAATGTTTACTGAGGGAATAAATCAAGAGAAGTAGAGTCATTTATATCGACTTCTATACAACCAGAGGAGTCGCCCCCTGGTGGTCAGGAGAGAGAATGCAGCTTTAACACATGAAGCATATACTTCTATACAACCAGAGGAGTCGCCCCCTGGTGGTCAGGAGAGAGAATGCAGCTTTAACACATGAAGCATACACTTCTATACAACCAGAGGAGTCACCCCCTGGTGGTCAGGAGAGAGAATGCAGCTTTAACACATGACGCATATACTTCTATACAACCAGAGGAGTCGCCCCCTGGTGGTCAGGAGAGAGAATGTAGCTTTAACACATGAAGCATAGACTTCTATACAACCAGAGGAATCGACCCTTGGTGGTCAGTAGAGAGAATGCAACACTTCTGCATTGACTTCACTCGGCAGAACGGAGGTTGCTGCCTGGATACAACACATGGGAGGTCAAATGTGATCTGCACACGTGCACCAGAAGAAGAAAAAGATGCACTCTTGTTTTGCATTTCGTATCTGGTAAAAGGAAGGGAGTGAGAGCTCTTCACTTCTTTACCTCTCTGCGTAACGTGACAACACGCTCCTCCCTTCTTTAACCCTTTGAGAGTCTCTCAAATCCCTTTAGTTTACAAGTTTACTTAAAACAGAAACTGATACTACGTGAAAAGGAAGTGATACTAAGGGACATTTCTACAATTGAATCATGAGTCCAGTTAAGATGTTCTTATCAAACTGGTTTAATGTCCTTTATTCTGTCTTGTTTATTAGAAACAATAGACATTATAAAATATTGATGAAAAAAGACACACAATCTGTCACAATAACAATGTTATTATTATTATTAATACAAAATATTTTCAAAATGTGTAATGATCTAATTCATAACCTGATGGTTTCAGCATGAATACAATACAAATGCTCACGAGTTAGTGCGAGCACTGACAATGATGTTTTTTTAAAGAAAGAAAAAGGTGCATCATTTATTCATAACAGCTGGGACAAGAAGCCCAATAATCCTGGTAAGAAAAAGCATGTTTCAAACTCAATTCATAGGGAATCCCCAGGTTGTTATCACACAAGGGGATTAATGCAGTGCTTCATCACGGCGAGTGATAAAAAAGACATTTTATAGTTTTAACCAAATCAAAACCAATTCCCCTCTAAGGGGGAAACTGAGCGATTGTTATATAAAACTGTAAATCATAGGTTGTTTTATGAATAAAAGAAAATAAAAAGCCAAAACTGCTGTATGTGGATGTATTGGACACCATAAGTAATATATAAGTAAAATATATGGTTTGGCACTTGAGAAAATTCAAATAGCATTCACATAGCATTCAAATAGCATTCACATAGCATTCACATAGCCCAAATGGGCCCCAAAGAGACCTCGCCTGAATGTTCTCTGTTCTAAACCCTCTCTAACTTTGTTCTGCTTCACTTTATCAAAGTCAACCTTTGCAGAGAGAATGTTCACATATTGAGCTATGATTTGGGTTAGAGAATGTTCACATATTGAGTTATGATTTGGGTTAGAGAATGTTCACATATTGAGCTATGATTTGGGTTAGAGAATGTTCACATATTGAGCTATGATTTGGGTTAGAGAATGTTCACATATTGAGCTATGATTTGGGTTAGAGAATGTTCACATATTGTGTTATGATTTGGGTTAGAGAATGTTCACATATTGTGCTATGATTTGGGTTAGAGAATGTTCACATATTGAGCTATGATTTGGGTTAGAGAATGTTCACATATTGAGCTATGATTTGGGTTAGAGAATGTTCACATATTGTGTATGATTTGGGTTAGAGAATGTTCACATATTGTGCTATGATTTGGGTTAGTGAATGTTCACATATTGTGTTATGATTTGGGTTAGTGAATGTTCACATATTGTGTTATGATTTGGGTTAGAGAATGTTCACATATTGAGCTATGATGTGGGTTAGAGTTGGACCTTACAGCTGCATCATTTCAAAGAAATAATCATCCTGAAAGTGTTTTTTTTTTATAGGCGGACCTGAAACCTTTTCATTTGTTTCTGTGTGCCATCTTCATTTACTCTGAACCAGTAACATATAGACTGATATTTACACACCTGAACACAATCTCAAATGTATACCTTTTTTTATAACACCAATATTATTCAGATAGCCCTAGTAGTTGCAGAGTTTGGGTACGCAATTCTCGAGCAGAGGCCTAAAAATAGGATGTTTTTTAAAAGGTTTTAAGTCACAGTGATCAGAGCTTAAGAATCACACTTAACCAGAAAGTAACTCGTACTGTGGCCTCCTCACACAAAGCTCACCGGCTCTTGGAAATGACTCAGACTTGATTGAATTAATGTAACCGCAGCGCCCGGAAAGGTTCAAATTGAGTTACATGTACATCCTGCACAAAGGATGGAAAAATAGATTCTGTGTTGTGGTGAAGACGTATGCACACGGTGAAGAGAAACAACAACACGGCTGCAGCGCCGTGAGGCTGAGTCCTCTGTCAGAGACTCAGAACCTTTTTGTTTTCTCATCACGCCATAGTTCATCACAACAGTTGGACCGCGTGTTGCATGCCGGCCCTGATCTTAGCCTCACGGCAGCCATCTTCCACCTCGTACACTTTAGCATCATAGCCCCCGTAGAGTGGAGCACTTTACGCCGCCGTTGAATCCCCGCGTTGACTTCCTGTGTGTCAAAGGATCCCGTTACTCTGCAGAGCACTAAATGGTCTCGAGCCCATAAATCTCTGATTTACTTGAGCGTTAAGAAGAACCCAGAACAGGTCCACTGAGTGGTTTTTAGGATCAAAACCTCGCCGAGGGGAAGCAGCCAGCTTTCAGTTTTTAAGCCCCCCACGTGTGGAACGAGCATCCTGGACACCTGACGTCTTCTCATTTAAACCAGGCCTTTAAACATGATGGTTTACTGCAATTTAAATAAATAAGTTACATAACTTATACATTTTGTACCAGTTTTAATGTTTCTTAACGTTTTATACATTTAATATATATTCATACGCCCCTGCAAAGCTCACTGAATTGTCCTGTGTCTTTAAATTAAATTGCCTTTCCATTCATGGCATTTCTCTCCATAGAACATTCATTGTGCATCAACAACAACAAATACACTGTTGGTGTTTACGGCTTCCTCCATTGGGGAGTTAAAGAGCATGAAAGGTAAGTTGTAATGTTTAGTTTTGAGGATTTTAAATCATCTATTTCAATGAATTTCATAGAAAAATGGGATTATTTTGAGTTGCATAACGTCAATTTATGTTAAGGTTTAAATCCATTTTTCATACATAGATATAAACTGCATATTTTGGATATACTTTCACCTTTACCGTTTATAATTTCACTCTATCCGACCGCTGCACACCAATTTCCCTCTGGATAAATAAAGTTATGGCATCTGTTGTCTTTATTTTACACAATTTCATAAATGTGACGACAGCAAATGGAAAAAAAGGGTAAAATGTATCAGCTTAATGGACAAAACATGGAATAAAAACCACTGTGAAGACACATCTGTTGCACTTTACAATGAGTTTAAAGAACATTATCTACAGCTGGGGGCAATAAAACACAAATATCTAACAATTCAACACAATCCAATACATTCTGTCTTCAGTTAGTTTGGTCTCAGCCGGTCTCTCACGTTCCCACACACCTGTTCCCACTTCCCTCTTCTCTGCCGTTACCGTCCTGACCGCTCACCTGCTTCTCATTCCCTCATCAGCCTCTCGTTTCTTATAGCGGCCCGGCTCCGTTCATCCTCTGCCAGACCTTTAGAGCCACGAGCTTTTCCAGAGCTGGACTCACCTGGACCTGTGAGCCTGGATGAGACCCCACTACATTTAATATGGAGCAGGTCTGTAACATGGATGCACCGGTATGTATGTTATCTTCTCTTAATTGCGTATAATGTGTGTAACTATACCTTTTGCACTTTGTTGTGTTGCACAGTAATTTGTCATTTGCTGGGTTTCCCTGGAGGAAGACGTCGTTTGGGAAAAGGGACGTGTGGAATACCTGGAGGAAAGGACCTTAACTCTAGCTACTTGTTTTACTTTACTTTCGATTTTCATTGCATTTCACAATTTGGTGGGTTGCTACATATGTAGACAAATTTGGTACCTGAATAAATATGGATGAATTTTTTTTTGGTTTTGTTAAGTAGCTGTTCTGGAGCTTTTGATTGCAACACATGACCTTCCTCGTCAGCTGGATGGAGTTTGTTGAGTTGACAAAGAGTTGCAAGTGTAAAACTGTTTTTTTTTAAAGTTGAGATTCAGACTCCTTTCTTGACATTACAACTTAAACATTGTATCTTGTTTCAGAATTAATATATTTATAAAATATCTCATTTCTGTAAAGTCCCTAAAACGTTACTTTGTCTTTAGATAAATATAAAGTGTGCAAAGTCAAACATTAAAACTATTTGTGTCTCACTCTCATAACGAAAACAACCGTCGACTTCGAGCCATTTCCTCCAAAATGAATAATGAATGCCACACTCCACGGATCAATTTTAAAAACGAGTTGCACTCTTTCACCCTCCTCCTTTCCCCCTCCCTCCCAACCCTTCTGTCTGTTCTCCGCGCATGCGCAGCGCCGCTCCAAGGATAGCTGTTTCGGCCTGTTCCGCGGCCGCTCGGTCATTTTCGCCTCTTTGTTGTACCGATAGTGGATTTAACTCGGCTTCAACCCCGATATCCAGCGGACCGTGCTGCTCCCAACCAGGTGAGTTCGTCCAGCGGGACTCGTCCTCCTCGTGTCCGGTCCCCGGTGGGGTCTACCGCCGCTTTACGGTCCCGGTTCATACCCCCCCCCTCTCTCTCTTTACCACCACCCCCTCCTCCTCATTTTTTTCGCATGTCTTTCCGCTTGGTGCTACGGGGCATGCTATACGTGTTGTTTTGTCTGTGTTGGGGGGTGTATGGCGGCCCTGCAGTTGCACACAGCGGGGATGGAGGCTTTTCTTTTCGGGGTGAAACGTGCACCGCGGCGGCGGCGGCGGCGCTCCGGCTAGCCCGGGATGCACACGGTTAGCCGGCCGAGGAGGAGGAAGGAGCCGCCTCGCTGCCTGCCTCGTCTTGTCTCTAAATGCTGCCGTTTCCTCTCAAACAAACACACACATTCTGCCCCAATGAGCCGGAATGTTCTTGTAGACACACACTAAAAAAAAAAAAAATCATAGTCCACCATTAGGCTAACCTCTTCCTCCTGCCGTCCAAAGTTCAGTGTGCGCGTGAGTGTGAGAGGCTCTACATGAGGTTTAGATTAAATCAAGACAAAGTTGGTGCTTTTCTTCTGAATGTCGCCCCTGAAGCGAGGATCCCTGTGTGACATAGTGTGTGTGTGTGTGTGTGCATGCACAAAGCAGCCAACAAGTCAGTGCAATATATTATTTATTTGTGTGGTTGCATCGTAAACGTGGTCTCCTTATCACAGGACCAGGCTTTTTGCATTCTGGGGTTCCCTTAACTTTGACTCCTCTCTCAGGGGGAAACTGCAGACACAGGAAGCCAGTCGGGGTGACGAGCAGGTCAAGGTGTGTGTCTGAAGTGGATGTGGTTGTGTGTGTGTGTGTGTGTGTGTGTGTATAAAAACACTTTGTCTGCACGATGCTCTCTTTAGCAGCTCACCTGTACCCGCTTTCCCTTTGACACCTGAAAGATGTTTTCACATCAATCTGCTGGAGAAGGAAACTTTCTCTGTGCAACACGTGAGCGTACGAGCAGGGGTTTCTGTTGTTTGTGTGTGTGTGTGTGTGACAGACCCAACTAGTTGTCACACGTGTGATGTTTTGAGTATTAAAACGTTTTAGTGGCCAGCTGTTAAACTTTTTAAATGACTTGCATGGCCGGTAAGATCCTGGACTTGAGGGGCAGATTTTAATGAGGCGATTTTTACTGCTTAACGGCCTAAAAACACACACCAGACATAATCATTCAAAGAGCCTTTTCCTTTATTCAAAAACAATCTTTGGAGCTTTGGATCATTCAAGTTTTTGTTTGCGACAGACCTTATTCTTTTATTTCTTCTCCTCAATGGAATTTCTTGAAAATGCAGCTTTGTACTCTCCCCTCACTTGATTTAAGAAAACACAGAGCAGATTTGATAAGTTGCAGAGTTTTGCAGCGTGAGGTCGAGTCTAAAAGCTTCCAACTCTCAGTCTAGACTTCTTTTTGATCTGTAAACCTCAAACTGTCACACTGAGCAGACTTGCAGGGGAGAAACAATCGGCGGTGAGGCGGTGAGGTCACGCAAGGTCGACATTAAAGCCACCTCAGGAGGCGGCGTTCATGTTTAAACCTCCACAACCCGACTTGCTTTTAAAGCGCCGCTTGACTCACATCTCACCTGCTAATTCATTCACTTTTTTTGTGATATTGAAAGTGTTTCTCGCCGCTTTTGTGAGCTTCAGTAGCCTCAAATCCTGCATCCTCGGCTCTCTGATGCCTTTCTTACCGCCGGAGAGGAGAGCGATCCAAATCCGGCTTTCACTCGGTCTTTTGATTTCCTTCAGAAGTTAGAGGAAGTCCACCATCTCTCGCCACCGCCGTCGGTTTCTAACGCAGAACCCCTCGGCCCGAGCTCAGGAGATGCCATACGATATGGCTGTTGCGTAAGACGGCACATGCCGGCCGAGCTGTAACGCTCATGTCTGGTTTCCGCTTACGTTGACCTCTGACCTAAAGCTGAATAACGAGCTGGATTTCTGCAGCATTACGACATTGATTTTGACCCCAAACTTGCGTCCGAGCTCCGTTGAAACGATGTTAATGGTCCCACTGGGCTGTCGGATAACAAACCGCCTCCCCTGCAGGACTGTGGAGCAGAATATGGCCTCTTGAGGGCTTGATAATGTAAAAAAAAAAGTGATTTTTAAACTCCTCCCCTGTGGCAAGAAATGACCCCAGACAGCTTCTTGAATGAGCTTCTGAGTAACTGTAGAGAATCTCCCTCTGCTAGAGCTGCTGTTTAAATCCTCAGCACCGGCCTCACTTTCTCCTCACACACTTGATGAGGAATGTAGATTACAGTTACATATGCAGTTATATCCTGTTCGATTCTGATGGAAGTTATTGATCGGTTAAAAACGCTGACAGCCGAATGGCAGCGAGTTAAAAAAGAAACACCCCACGGGGTCAAAACAGCCGTTCACGATTCTGTACTCGATCCCCTCGTGTAAAGTTATCGCAGCTACGCTCCTCGCCGTGACGCGTCGAGTCATTGACGCTGCAATTTGTGTCGGCGCAAAAGTCAAAGTTCAACTTGTGTGCTGAGCTTCTCACGTCATGTCCGTACTTAGTTTGACGCACATTTTGGAAAAAAAAAGTGGGTTGTGCAGAAACTCAGTTTTACAGATCTGTCGATTTCTAAAATTAACTTTATTTTCGTCGACAAAATCGAGTGTTAGTCGACCAAGCATTTCTTCGGGCAGGACACAGGCATTGTTTCTCACTTACCAGAGATTCACATCCACTCCAGAATTAAACGGCGTCGTCCTCGGCCCGCGCTTCACCCGTGCACCAAATTCTGGTGAGTAGTTTTCCCGTAATCCCGCAGACAAACGGACGAAAAAACTAAAACCGAACCGCAATCACAACCTCCTTTCGCAGAGGTAAAAAAAGAGACAGTGGGTATCGGCATGTTTTCCTTCTCTTGAATTTCTCTCTGGGGACGTTTAGATCAGGGAACAGCACCACTCTTAACTGGCCGACGGATAAAAACCTGAAGCAGCATCAAGAGCGCGAGTCAAAAAAAACCTTTGAATCCAAAAGTGACGACTCATTTCCCAGAGTTACTATTTAAACTTGAGCACATAAAGGAAAATTATCACAAAGATGTTTTTATACTACTCTGTAGTCAGTGCACATAGAACCAGAGCAGAGGACATGGACATGAGTGAGCATTAAATCAGAGAATACACATTAAATCAGCTCAGAGCTACGAGAATACACACTAAATCGGTGCAGAATGACAAGAATACATATCAAATCAGTGCAGAGCGATATCTTCGGGTCAGGTGGGGCCATGCCGACTCGCCCGACTCTCTCTCTCTCTCTCTCTCTCTCTCGTCCACCGATCGCATCTGTTTTATGTCAACATCTCGACTAACTGCTCGTCAACAGGTCGTGAGGATTTAAACGGTCTGACTGGCTTTCATGTCGACATTAAAAACACCGGCCGACGGCCACGACACAAAGCAGTCGCTGTTTCAGAAGCGGCTGCTTTCTCTTTTCTTTTCTGCTTTTATTCCAGAGCTTTTGGCTTTTTTCTTCTTTTCCTCAAAACGTCAAAGTTGATGTACTTTTTGGAGCCCGTTTGTGGGTTTTCCAGACGTTGTGTACATTGAGCGTGCGGATGCTGAAAGCTGCTCTGGAAGGGTTTCTCTTTGGGCTGCAGGTGACGTAACCCCCCCCCCCCCTAATTATCGGCCATATTGGCGTTTTTTCTAAATTTCAATGTCTCTCTCAACAGTAGAAGTTACACATGTGGATTATCTCTCCTGCTCTTGACTGATTATTGATCATGATTGAGTTTGTTTCAAGTTTGAAGCTCCAGTTGATTTACAGGCTTGTTGTGCATGAAGCTAGTTTACGGCTCGTTTGGTTGCTTTAAAAAAACATGAAACTCCAGCGGCTTGTTTGTGTTTACTTTTGGAGCAGTTGGGTTGACTTTCTTTTTTGCCTTGAAACCCACAATCAAATAGGATGTTGTGGAATGCATTAAATGTGTTTACAACAGTGTTTTTCTGTCATATTATGCAATTTCTGGGGTTTATTTACCCACAGCTGGTTCTCAACCAGGTCAGAGTGCCAGGAAATTTGTGTTTTACCTGCCAAAATGTGGCAATATCAGTTATCGCACCCATCTATGCCTCAACGTCTCTTCATACCTCCAGGGGGGAAAAAAACAACCCAAAACAATCTTGTTATTCCACAAGTTGTTTTAACAAAGCTGCCTTCTTCATGCAGATACAAGTACAAGACGTTTGTGCGTTCAAGATTGACATTTTAACACCGGTTACTAGAGTCCGCTGCCCACTCACTCACCCAGTGATTCACAAAGAAACGTAACGAATGATTGGTGTTGTGGAAAGAGAGCGTCTTCTAGGCGTGTATGATTCATAAAAATGGAATTTGAGATTAGCTTCGAGATGCCTCATCACCACCACTTCTGTTTGGCAACAACAATTACACAATCTCACCGGGTCTCCCGCAGTTATTCTGCGTGTGAGAAGCTCTCGTTTAAAAAAAAAAGGAACTAGACAATTTCACAGGTCGGCTTTTATTTAGCGGCCTGTCAGCTGTTTGATTAAAAAAAGAAAACCCCCGGTCAAGGGGGGTCGCCGAAGGGCCTTCGAAAAGTGACAGCAGCGCTTAGCGTCTCCGTCAGGCTTAACGAGCCCAGAAAGCAGTTTGTAAATGAACGTCGGTGGGACAAATGAGGAATTAATTACTCGCCCCGGCTCCTACAGTGAATGAGTAGTAACTGTCATCCCCACAGCTTGTGGTTTAAAACTGGAAAAGCAAGACGGCTGTGGAGCCTGTTCACCAACAACAAACTAAACAAGCCCACGTGACTCGCTGCATCCTCCGTGTTGCAGCAGGTTTCCTCTGCACCGCCGACTGAATAGGAGAGTGGACGTGGGAACACATCGTCGTGTTGTAGTTTTGGTTGACGGGTAGCTGTGGAAAATGATGCAAACCTTCTTATTTTTTTACACAATGTAAGTCGTCTGACATCGACTACAGACGGGCTGGCAACCGATCAGCATTCAAGTCATTCATCAAGGAAAGAAAAGCAAACATTTGCAGGTTTTACCGCTTCTAGAAAAATGGGTTTATTGGCCGTGTGTTTTCTACAGTTGTATAATTAAATGGGTTTATTGGGCACAAAAGAAGCAAATTGAAGACCTAATTTTGGCTTGAGGAAATTGTGATTACCTCGTTTTTAAAAAAAATCCTTTTCTGACATTTGATAGACTGAGTTAAGTTAATCATAAGAACTACCAACAGATAAATCAATGGTGAGCATTGGAAGTGACCTTCAATGACCCCTCCTGGCAGAGTGGACCTCCCTGTATTGGGTCCGCTCTGGGCCCTCGGGGTCTCTGGTGTCATGATCATGGAGGTCAGCAGGCCAAGAGCCTCAGGAGGACTACTTTCACCTGAGGAGGTTTCTCTTTAGCTGTGTGTGTGTGTGTGTGTGTTTCGCATCAGGTGTGACTGGGAGTGAGTCAGAGTTTTTAGAAACGGATGCTACATGCCAATATGTGACTAAACAACAATATTACAGTATATGAGATATCTGCAGCATTTTCACATTTCCAGTTAATATCTCCAGTTAAGGAGAGCTTTTCCTTGTTTGAACACCTGGTTTATTTTCCTTTGGTGCACAGAAATACCTTTTTTATAAATGGGAGAAGTGGGCACCATGAGTGGAAGGCAGCATGTGTGAACAGATAAAGAGAGCAATGTCACCTACAGAAGCACACACTCGGATATCCAAGAAAAGGTTACAGTACTAATGGAGTTTTTTGTGTTCATCGTCAGATTTTACTGGAAAGCTATGGCTTTGCTTTGCGGCATGAAATGCAAATGAATTTGTTTTATCAGTTTCTTTGTATGTTCTACTTATAAAGCTATTATTCATTATTGGCTGCATTTTGCATCCACTGGGTTTGACTGTGGGAAGTCGAATGAATTGCTTTGCGGCACAAAACGGCAATACATTTACTTGTACAGCTAAAAATTGTCAGTCGATTAGTGTATCAACAGCTAATTAATCAGTCAATTATTTTGATAGTCAATTTATTGCAAGAAACCTGCTGCAGTCTGCTGCTTTTTGTAATCGTATATTACTGTTTTTTCAATATCTTTGGGTTTTGGGCTGTCAGCAAAATGAGTATTTTCAAGAAGTTCATTCGGAAAATGATAATCATCCTTTTTTCATTATTTTCTGCCAATTTGTAGGAAAAAAAAAGATGACTCACATGAATAGAGTGAAAGTAATGGTTAGCCTAGTTGTAGCCCTATTTGACGTTATTATTATTCATACTGTTGGGTTTGTTCTTGCTGCATAAATCCATGGTGCAACTCAAGTAAAGGAAATGAAGGGCAGCATCCTCCTTAAAAACAGGAAGTAAAGGCCTGAAGGGAAATGTGTTTTGAAAAACATAAAATACAGCATGTGGAGGCCGTGGGTGAGACTGGAGAAACCAACATTGAGCCAAACAAAAAGAAATTATCCAACCGAATAACCCAGCCGACTCTTTTCCAAATATTTCAGGCCTCCATTAAAGTTATCATTATGAAAGTAAACAAATCATAATGAAGTCAAGAGGGTTGGCTTTCAGTCAAACAAAATAAAACCACAGCCAAGTGGTACCAAACCTTCTTCAGACAAATGGTGGGTTGAAATCGATCCTTTTGGTTCCCAGATTTGGGAAAATAAGAACATCATGTATAGTTTTGCTCGCTGTCAATCACCTCAAGCTTTTTTTTTTTATTTATTAAATGAGAAATGTGATTGGCCCACGCCTGCAGCAGCTACAACCCACAGAGCCGGTCTTCCTGCTAACAGCGCCAACAACGGCAACAGTGCTTTTCACGTGACGGGTATCGAACGCCGTAACGTCACTCTATTGGCATCAGCGTCACTTTAAGTGGACTCGCGTCATCATTTATTTAATGATATCCATGCAGAGAAAATAAACACTGAACGTGGCTCTCGTTAGCTGTCAAGCTAGCAGAGTATCACGGTCACGCGAAGCCACAGAGACGGCACATTATTGCTGGGCATCTGAGTCAAACTTTGGACTGTAAACCCTTTATTTTGAATGGAGGCGAGCGCCTTCCTCCTCCCTGATCCGCTGCTGTTCATGTGGTTTTAAGGGCGGAGCTCGAACCTCCCCAGTCGCACCGGCGGAACGGCTCAGTGGCCAGACTCGGTGGCTGTGGTTGGAGTCTGGGTGTAGCTATGAAGCGGAGCGATGCCGAAAGAAAAGACACGCTCAGCGCACCTTCCCTGGGTAAACAAAAGGGTTTTAAACGGTGTTTCACTGAGGCATCGCGGGATAAGTGGCAGGTGCAGGACTCTGTCAACACCGAGTTCACTAAAGAAGTGACATTTCTGTCCGGGAGCTCTCTGACAGGCTGGGTGAGTCAACTTAATACTGAAACCAAAGCCGAGCGTGGAGAGTAATTGGTGGTGGGGATGTAGATCACAATGAAATCACAGCCTGAAGCAAATGTTATTGAATTTAAATGTGATAGAGAAGTGAACACAGTCGTAAAAAACCTTCAGTATCAATGGCTTAATATGACAAATACTCATAATATTCTACATCAAAGCACACAATTGGGACCTTTCAGACTACATCTAAACGGTCTTTTTTGTGGAAATGGGTTTTCTCCTCCAGAGAAATCCTTGTTTCGGCCCTAATCTGATCTTTTATACAGATCACAGAAATGTCTCCACTCTTTGGCGGCCATTCAGCTTGGAGGCTGAAATATTTGGGCCGATAAAAGTCATTTAATATCTCGATAACGATTTTAACATTTTATTAAAGGAATTAAGTGCAAAATGAACAGTTTCAAGTGAAATTATTATGAAGAAAACAACATGCTCAGCTCTACACTGACTTTATTAACATGCACGCACAGATGGAGAATATTTTATGTAACCACTCTGGGGTTTTCCCATCTGCAGAATACTTATCAAATCAGCTCGTTGTTGTCGGTTCAGATCAAAGGTAAATTGTGCACAACAATATCCATTGATACTTTCCCAACATTGTCACGTGCCGCTGGAGAAACTTCAGCAGACGTTCAATGTGATTGATCCGTCAATCAGCTGCTGTCCCGCCCCCCTGAGCCTTAACAAGCCTAATACTGTTTCATAAAAACTAGATGATTCCTTTGATGTCGTCTACTGAGAAACATCTTCAGTCCCGGTATCGCCGGCTGATGCTCTGCTCCACTTCTTCCACGTCGGGTTTCCTGTTGCTCTCATCGGATGCTGCTTCCAGCTCAGGCTCAGCGCCTCAACAACTACAAGGGCATCTTGTTTGTCTGCCGAAATCAGAAATGTTGTGTGTTTCCAAAAGCTTCATGCAAGCAACGTTGTTTTTTTTGTGTGGATTTCCAAAACGTGTCTGGGACAGGCATTTTCCTACATCACAAAGAAAATCTGAAACCTAAGCCTTTATATTTCATTTTGTATAAGATTTATGACTTCGTTTGGACAAATATGTAAAATATATAATTATTTACACTGCAGCATTTCATATTTTCATAGAAAAAGAACACAAACTGAAACCTCTGTGGTCATATTATCCATAGTTTGCCCTCATAGCTAATAATACAGTTATTATTATCATTAAGTGTAAATCAACTATTTCTCTGCAGCCGTCAAGGGTGTTAATATTGGTGAACCTTTTGAAATTTGCCGGCGAATCCTTACTTTTAATCTGCCTCAATGTTTCACCAGACAAGAGGGTCGGGCGATACTTTTACTAAATATTTACATCATGAGATTTTGTATTAATAATAATAATAATCAGTAATGTGGATTTAAGTGAATAAAAGCCTCAGAAAAATTCAGAAAACGACATCTCTTTACTGTAATGCAGCTTTTAAAACCAGGTAAAACACCATATCACGATATCCAAAATATACCACAAGGCCTAGTCTCCCATCACGACATTGATATAATATCTCTACATATGTATGGCGGTTCCACAAAGGAAACGAAGTACCACCCGCCGCCCAAATAAAGCACCATTTGGCCGACTGCTGCCGGTCCCGGGATGATTATCCGGGATCGAGAGGAGCTGCTTTGCGTCGTGACAACGTGTAGCAAAGATTACTCAGTCGCACCCAAAGCTGGGCTTACCGCTGTGACTTGGATAAAAAGAAAAGGGTGTATTTGACATTTCGGTGAGGAGACAACAGGCACATCCAGTCCTCTCTGGCAGCCTTTTTTGATTTAATCCGCTCGTCTCGAGGTCAAAGACGCCGTTGACTCGAGCTCATTTATGTTTTTCAAGCAGCTTTTTAGTTACTGCTATCAGCACATCTGCTACGCGGAGATACACCGAACTGTAAGGCGCATCGATTCTGCCGCGCTGCCTCGTAATAGTGCGTGTTCGGTAGATTAAACGGCGTTTTGCAAAAAAAAAATCTGCAGTTTCTTGACAGCTTCATTCAATTATTGTGACAGTTTAAGAACATTTTCAGTCACCGTGCCCAGTTTCTATGAATGCAGTCATTTGAATTTCCACAACTGCTTTGCTTGTTATCTCCTTGTTTTCCCTTCACTGTGGCAGCAGCAGTCAGCTGTGCTTATTACACTTATTTAATGACTTATTTTCAGAATGCCTCTTCCTTGGTATCACCACCGCCTGTCGGATGGCATTAAAAATGCCAAAATGAGATGATGGCGTCGTTCGTCCCAAACCGCGATTCCAAAGGGCAGTTATGTTCAGAAGAGCTTATCAGTGTTTGCAGCGAGGAAAGGAAGTGAGCTGCAGTAGGTGTGGTTGTTCAAGGGCCCTGCTGTTGAGCCGTGGACACGATGACAACTTAAGGGACCAGAAAAAGATCCTCCATCTTACCGATTCATATGAAAAAAATTCTCCAACGTCCATCAGGGGCCGACTCCGGCTGTGTAGTCTATGCTTCATGTGTTAAAGCTGCATTCTCTCTACTGACCACCAGGGGGTGACTCCTCTGGTTGTATAGAAGTCTATATAAATGACTACTTCTCTCTTGATTTATTCCCTCAATAAACATTGTAAACATGAGTTTATTGTCTCAATCTCTAGTTTTCTTCAATACAGCATGATGTTCATTTAGTAAGTTATGGTCCATAAAGCTGGGTATGCTTTAGGGCGGGGCTACAAGGTGATTGACAGGTCTCTATCGCGGCATCCGGTCTGGCAGTTGTAAGTGTTTTCGTCTTTTATGAAAGTTAATTGTAACTTTTCTATAAACGTCTTCTTCAGCGTTCAGTTGTGCTTAGCTCCGCCCTCAGTGTCACTTCTGGTTGCAACAAACCAAGATGGCGACGGCCCAAAACATTGGGAAAAAAAAACGCATTTAACAACGAGTAGCTTTAAAACTGTCATCTTTGTCATTTAAAAAGCGGCAATATACTTAATGCTGTGTTCACACTACAAGCGGCAAAGCAACAAAACAGCTCAAGTTATGTTGTTGAATGGATGTGGGCGGGAGGGAATACAGCCATAAACTCGTTAATGTGAAAACGGTGTTGATGTGGGCGAGTCATGTAGCAGATTCGTAGGAGCCGTTACATTCGCTGTGAAAACATCCGGCATCTCGTTCAACTTTCCCAAGAAAAATAACAACCCGTATCCCCGAGGATACGATGCATTTCATGCTTCCACTAGCAACACCTGTTTGGTGTGGAACGAGCCGAAGAGGAGAGCCGTGCAGCGCCGCAAACGAGGAGAAATTCAAGGGACAAATCTTACTAATCACAGTTTAATTGGCAGAGTGACATCTCTTTGAAGGGTGCTTCAGAAACAACGCAGCTACATATGCCACTTAAATCAAAATAAAGGGTGCCTTTGACAAGCTGTTAAAGCGGCTATTGTCAGTGTTTTTATAACGATTTATCAAATGGCAATATGGATGTGTTACAATGTGGAGGAGGGGGGTCACTTGTGAGTGATGAATCTGCAGCTCTCCTCCGGCTTTACGGAGCTTTACTGTGAGTTTCAGCTCTTTGTTCAGCTGACATAAACACAGTGGAGCATTTAGCAGCTGAAGAGATAGATATGATCTGCTGTGCAGGCGAAATATCTGGCAGGATTGACTGAAAATGAGTTGGTTAAGTGAAAGCTAGTGGTTTTGAATTAGCCGATACAAGGAAATGTAATCATCAGGTCTGGATGTGTCTCTGTGTAGCAGATGGGGAACTCATCTCATCTAAAAACTAGAGATTGAGAAACTCATGTTTACAATGTTTACTGAGGGAATAAATCAAGAGAAGTAGTCATTTATACAGACTTCTATACAACCAGAGGAGTCGCCCCCTGGTGGTCAGAGAGAATGCAGCTTTAACACATGAAGCATAGACTTCTATACAACCAGAGTAGTCGCCCCCTGGTGGTCAGAGAGAGAATGCAGCTTTAACACATGAAGCATATACTTCTATACAACCAGAGGAGTCGCCCCCTGGTGGTCAGTAGAGAGAATGCAGCTTTAACACATGAAGCATAGACTTCTATACAACCAGAGGGGTCGCTCCCTGGTGGAAAGGAGAGAGAATGCAGCTGTAACACATGAAGCATATACTTCTATACAACCAGAGGGGTCGCTCCCTGGTGGAAAGGAGAAAGAATGCAGCTGTAACACATGAAGCATATACTTCTATACAACCAGAGGGGTCGCTCCCTGGTGGAAAGGAGAGAGAATGCAGCTGTAACACATGAAGCATATACTTCTATACAACCAGAGGGGTCGCTCCCTGGTGGAAAGGAGAAAGAATGCAGCTGTAACACATGAAGCATATACTTCTATACAACCAGAGGAGTCGCCCCCTGGTGGAAAGGAGGAGAATGCAGCTTTAACACATGAAGCATAGACTTCTATACTTCCAGAGGGGTCGCTCCCTGGTGGAAAGGAGAGAGAATGCAGCTTTAACACATGAAGCATATACTTCTATACAACCAGAGGGGTCACTCCCTGGTGGTCAGGAGAGAGAATGCAACACTTCTGCATTGACTTCACTCGGCAGAACCGGAGGTTGCTGCCTGGATACAACACATGAGCAGTAAAATGTGGTCTGCACACGTGCACCGGGAAAAAAAAAGAATATACTTCTATACAACCAGAGGAGTCGCCCCCTGGTGGCCAGTAGAAAAGAGCACCACTTTCACGTTTCAGACCTGGAGGTTTCCGCCTGGTTTCATCCTACTTCAAGCAGCCCCATAAGCTGTTTCAACAGAGATAAGCACACTGACTTTGCTTTAAGCAGTTTTTTCTTCTTTTCTTTAATCTCCCGCTGTATTGAAGTTGTGGAAAAACAATTTTAAAATGGTCCTGCATGCAAGTAAACAGGGTCTCGTCCTTCTGCACAGTGATTGGTTCACTTGCTCCACTCTGATCAGAGGCCATCGGGTCCGGGGATCAATAGCAGGATCATCCGGGCCTTCACGGATAGTTACTCGAGCAGAGTGCGTCGATGCTGCGACCTCGGATAAGTTACACACACGGGTTGCGTCGGTGATTACTGAGAGCGAAATGGTAGTTTGAGCTTTTAGAAATGAGTCGATGCACGTTATTCAACCGGGCGTCACAACTCTGCTCCTGACCCGAGGTTAATGGATTTAATTCTGTTCAAATCAAAGTGGCTTAGCTTTGATGTGAACAGGGACCAGTCAGGAGGAACACTGGTTGCACAATAAATTCATAGGTAACATATTTTTACTGAAGTAATGGGTGTGAATCCTTCGTCAAGATTTGACTTAAATCTCAAATTAAAAATCAGGATCTACTCCAGTTTGTTGTGCGATTAAATAGGCGGCGTAGTAAGGATTGTGTAGTTTGTATATTGGTAAAAGTCAACTATTTGCAATAATGTATAAACACGCTAAATTTGCACAAATAAACACTTTTTACTAAAAATAATTCTTCGATTTCTTAATTCTCAGTAAACTTAAAACAAGTTCAAGTTCTACCAAACATAAATATAATGGGTTGGCTGTAACTAGCTACCTTTTTCAGATTAACTTAATTTCACCACTTTCCCAAATAAAATTATTTGTGCGCAAAATGGTGTGATTTGTTGAAAACAGTCCAACAGTAATGCTTAACACTACTTTGTCTCGGTGGGTTGGATTGCTGACGTGATATCAGAATCTGGATTGTTATATGGATCAAGTTTCCTCCCTAAAAGTGAGACGGGTTGTCCGTACTTCCTCAGTTCAAGAAGGCTGATGTTGGTTTAAAACCAGTTGGAGGACCTCAAACTGGCAGACCAAACAGTTGGACAGTCTTAATGCAAACTAAACCGATGAGCTGGTTTATACCCTGGAGGATTAATCAGGGAAATGGGCAGCAGGTGAGTGTGTGGGCGGAGTCAGGGCAGGGGGGGCGTGGCCAGACCTGTAACGACGGGGAGCGTTGGGCTAAACACAGAGCAGGTATATGATGAGCATCAGGCTGCTGGGACGTCATCGCAGAGCGCCATCGGTCCCGGTAAAGTAAAAACTAAAAGCTCCCCTCTGGACATCCGTTCACATCATTTTGTCTCTGAAATGCGCCTCACAACTTCTCAGACTCCAAGGAGACGTGTTCAGAATCGCTTGTCTTGCTTAATACCCAAAGATATTTGTTTTCTTTTACGAACATAGAACGAAGGAAAGCGGCAAATCCTCATATTTCGGACAGTTTTATCTAGAAAAATTGACTCTTTCTACTATAAAGAATATCTATCTTAGTAATTACTTCTGCAGCATCAGCCGAGGTTAGAGACGCACCGCTTGCAATTTTCTAAACCAATTCCAATTTCTTTAAAGGTCTAACCTTCTAATTTGAGTTTTTAACTACTTTTTTTTTTCAACCGCCCAAAAGTGAACGTTCCTCGTAATTTAAAAAAAAACAAGTTTCCTCTTTGCTGGTCACCATAGGGCTTATTTGTACTAAACCATTCACGTCAAATGCTTAGGAAATAATATATTTTGTTTTCATTTGAATATTTGGATTCCAACCACTTTCTCTTTTTTCCCCAACTGATTTTGAATCATCTAAATTCACCTCAGAAAATCAAAGTTCTGTCTGGTGTTTGACTTTCTATACGTTGTCGGTGGGATGAAGACGTCTGGATCTGGTCTCGTCTGGGAGACCCAAAGAAATACTCGAAGCACCGTCTCTTCCTCCTCATAGCTCGACGGAGAGAAGGACATAAAAATAGTTCAGTGTCGTACAGTAGCTGATTGTTAGGACTCATGATGTAACATAGAGAGTGATGTTTAATGGTTTTAAGAACAATGGAACAGAGTGGTGTTTTTAAATCAAAGAACAAATATACCCAAAAGAGACGCCATAAAAACCACAGACTTACGTATTTGGAATGTGGAGGAGTGACGTAGAGACTCCGTATGAACGTCTCTGATAGCGGCAGAGACCTGTCAATCACAATAAGCCCCGCCCTAAAGCGTCCCCTGCTTTATGGTCTGTGTGACTCTAAATGAGCATCATTTACTAAATGAACATCATGCTGTATTGAAGAAGACTTGAAACTAGAGATTGAGACATAAACTCATGTTTACAATGTTTACTGAGGGAATACATCAAGAGAAGTAGAGTCATTTATATAGACTTCTATACAACCAGAGGAGTCACCCCCTGGTGGTCAGGAGAGAGAATGCAGCGTTAACACATGAAGCATATACTTCTATACAACCAGAGGAGTCGCCCCTTGGTGGTCAGGAGAGAGAATGCAGCTTTAACACATGAAGCATATACTTCTATACAACCAGAGGAGTCGCCCCTTGGTGGTCAGGAGAGAGAATGCAGCTTTAACACATGAAGCATAAACTTCTATACAACCAGAGGACTCACCCCCTGGTGGTCAGGAGAGAGAATGCAGCTTTAACACATGAAGTATAGACTTCTATACAACCAGAGGAGTCGCCCCCTGGTGGTCAGTATAGAGAATGCAGCTTTAACACATGAAGCATATACTTCTATACAACCAGAGAAGCCGCCCCCTGGTGGTCAGGAGAGAGAATGCAGCTTTAACACACTGACTTGAATGTTTTATGACACTTCCTCATCGGCTTCACTCGCCTGTTTCTAACATCAACCTTCTAAAATGCACGCGTGAGATCAGTGTTATACAACCTGCCGTTAACCCGTTCCAGGTTTAACGAATAGTTGCCACCTGCCTGTATAGTTCCAGATATTTACAGCAGCACACATTCCGAGTGCCGGTTTCTTTCGGTTCGGCGCTCTCTGTGTTTTCCACCTTACCCGCGAGCCGGGTTTTTTTTTTTTTTCACATCAGCTTCAACAACTTCACTCCTGGCCTTCACGAGCTAAACCCAAAGGCTCAATTATTCAAGTGTTGCTGCTTCTTGGCAGCGCGCTCGGCCTCCTGGCCGGCTGCAGTCTGCCTCTCTTTGGATGGCGTCTATTGTCTGCCCGGTTACCCCCCAACACACACCCCCAACACACCCCCGAGGCACCCAATCCCGACTGGAGGATTGAGGGCCATCACACAGAATTAAGAGGAGACAATAACTGTGTGTGTGTGTGTGTGTGTGTGAGACGGGACGGCGGATGTGTGGATGCTTACAGTTCAGGCAAGTTTTTCTTTTAGTGTGTGTGTGTGTGGCCCAGGGGATTGTGTGTGTGTGTGCGTGTGTGTGTGTGTGTGTGTGTGTTTTGAAGTGAAGCCAAAGCTCCCGCCACAAGAAGAGGCCTCTCCTCCTTCGTCCTCTGATGCCGGCCTTCAGTGTCCGTCGCTCCAGCTGGCAGCCAATTTATACCGAGGCCAAACACTCCAGTCCCCACAGGCGGGCCAACAGGGGCTCTTTGTGATGCCAGAGTGTGTGTGTGTGTGTGTGTGTGTGTGTGTGTGTGTGTGTGTGTGTGTTTGTACTTATCAGCTACTGAGACAGTTGCTCAGCTCTTGACTGACTGCAAATGTTGTTAATCTGCAGACTTAGCTGCATCCAGAGGACTTTGTATCAGCGTGTTCCTGCGCCGGTCGCGGCTCGACTCTCATTATATCGGCGGCTCGAGGTCGGCGGGCGCCGCCACCCGGAAGCCGCCGAGCTTTCGACTCTGATATCGGAACGCGGGCATGCAAACAACACCCAGAGAGAGCGCGAAATTGTTCGGAAAACAAAAAAAATGTTGTGGCTGCGAGTCGAGACTTGAGAAGCAGGGCGTTAAAAATGTAGATTTTATTCTGAGAGAACGGGAAAGGTCATGGTATTTTAATATCTTGTTGTTTTTGTTGTTTCTCTTCTATTTCACCTGTGGCTCTTCCGTTGCAGTACTCTCGAGGTTTATGTCTTTGCCCCTCGGATGATTCATTCACGGTCCTCACAATCTGATGCAGACGAAGTAGATCCGATTTGTTTTGCAACTTCCTTTCATTGGGTACAAAATAAAGTTATTACTGGCAGTAATATTGCTTCCAAGCCAATATCACGTCTGCAAAGTTGTGTATTTTGATTCCAAAAGTGAAGCTGACTGGTCGACGTGGTCGCTGCCCGTCCGGTCTTTTTGCACACGGCTTCAAATGCACGCATTAAAGAAAGTTGACATCCAAAGTTGATGCCAATAAATGTCTTTGCTGTGTCTGCCAACTTCTACCTCAATAGCTTGGAGCTCTATACTTCATCCCATGACTGCGCTGCCAATCCTGGTGTTTCCGAGAGTCTGTTTCCTGAGCTGCAGGAGTCTGGAGTTGTGTATTTGACGGCTCATGTTGTTGCCTCGGGTCCTCGTGAATTAAATAGCTTCTCCGCCATAGAGCTGTAAATATTGTCGTGAGTTTGTTCCCTGTCCACAGTTCATCTTGTGCCTGCTTACACGCATTTATTTAGCGCTTTTGAAGTGAAAGCTGCCAGGTAAACTGATTGGCACGCATTTCGTTACGATGGAGTCGGGCTTTAATTAGGAGCTGCGAAAATGTCACGTGATTATAATCGGTTTGCACTTCTCTCGGGGATCAAAGAGGCACCACTCGGCCTCCTGTTGCGTAAGGGCACCGGAAAAATGAATCGACCCTCAAAACGTTGCACATTTAAGGCATTTAGCCGAGCCTCTTATCTTGAGTGACTGGCACAACAGTTCCCCACTCGGCAGCATCACAAGCAGCCGTTATTATCCCTGACCTTTGAATAGTCATGAAAAAGACTCAAGTGGATAGATTTTGACACGGTCGGGGTAATTGTAGTCGATCGCTCCGGTGTTTTGACAGTTTTATTTTCGCATTTGTTGAAAAATGTCTCTCCTTCTGTGTGATTCCTTGGGTTTCTTTCTACTTCTTTGCGTGCATTCATTGACTAAAGACTACACGAGTACCATGCACACAGGGCGTCTGTGGTTGCTTAAAACCGGGTAACGCAGGTTTCTGGAAAAGGGTTAAAGTACATAAGCATGCACCGACTTGAGGCCGATGCAATCGCAAAGTTCTCCTCATCTCAAAAAAAGCTTTTCATCTTTTAGATTCTCTCCTTTGATGAGGCCGTCGTCCTATTTTGGGTCTCTTTGTAGTGTAGGCAGTTGTTGCCAAATGCTGGAATAGCAACGTTTTTTCTGCAGGATTTCCCACCATTGAAACAGGCATGCGCATCTATATTAGTAAAACAGCCAATGGCAACGCCTCCTTCTGTGACCACGGCCTCCAGCATGAAAACAGCCAAGGGGAGCTGCAGACGTCTCGTTTTCTATGAGACCAATTGAATTGAGGGACAATTTTAAGGGACAATTTTGAAGATTTTGGTGTTGAGTTTGGGGAGCGACTCACTAAGTTTTAGGGCTTCTGAACCCTTAAAATCGAAGCCACGTCCACAGGTGTTTTACATCTAACTTAAGGGCGTGGGAACAAGCTTCTTAGAGTCCGGTAGTCCTATTCAGAGCTCCAAAGAGATGAAAGTAACCGTTCTTTCTCCTCCCTTAATGGTCTTGTGAGCGCTCAGACTTAATGTGACTCCTTTTGGGTGGAGGTCCCAAACCCAGACCCCAGGTTGTGGACCAGTTGGGTAGAGAATGAGTACGAGTACCTTTCTTTAAACCTGAATCGATGCCATCAAGGCACACGGTGCACCATGAAAAGTTAGCTGTCGAAATCATTGCTCAACATTATTTAAGTAAAGTCTTCAAGAGCAAATCTCTGGTGTTTTTTTTAAAAGTGTTTTCTTGGAGCCTTTAATTACATTTAATTGAGTTTAATAAAACATTTGAACACAAGGACATTAGGCTTCTCGTAGAACACGATTGATGAAACCAGAGCGACGGGCTCAGTTGCTGCTCGGCAGGTTTCAGTGATGATGATGAAGCCACGGCTTCGTCGTGAATCACTCCAGCTGCTGCTCACTCCTCGGTTCCAGCCGGCAGCTGCCTTCACCCGTTGCCTCACGCCAGAGACTTCTGGAGCTTCTAATAGTAATAAATAGGCCTCCTAATGGAGACTGATTTCATTATGTTTGGATAGAATTGTTCTTAAAGCGGCACGTGAGTTGATTAATTGTACGCTTTACATAGTTGGCAACTATTTTAATAATCATTTAGCTTTTTGAATTGTTTTCAGCCATTTATTTAAGCAAAAATGGCCAAAATTATATATGTTTATCTCGTCTGGACTTGACTTTGACTTGCAGATCTCAGACCAGCCAATGGTTAACAGGATCAGGGCGATGCGTTAACCGCCTGCCAAGTGGAGCAGGTAAACCAGCTCGACATGCAGGTAGAGCCCGGCTCCCTGCGGCTGGTTTTTACAACAGTTGCGTGAGAATAATGTGCCGTTTGTCTCCAGATGATTGAAGCAAACGCAGACTGTAAATAAGCTTCTGGTGGCGGAGCAATTACAGTATTGGAGAAACATATTCACAAGTGGACGTGAGAGACGACAGAAGGTATTGCCTCTTCCTCCCTGAGACGATAAAGAAACATCTTTTTCAGAACAGCAGTAACGTTTGCTTTAAATGTGTTGATAATGTCCTGATATTTGGTATATTTGGGCGATTTTTTGCCCGCAGACGGCTGGCAGTTGAGAGAGAGAGAGAGAGAGAGAGAGGGGAAGGGAATCAGGGTCTGTTAAACGGCATTCAGCATATCAGGACATCGCTGATATCTGACTGAGCCGAGGCTACGCAATATGCCGGTGGAAGCGAGCCGCGTGTTGCAGTGCAGCCGGCTGTCGGTTTAATGTTCTGTCTGCTCTCACAGCCGGCGTCCTCACATGACCCCGACTGCAGCAGCAGCGCTCGGCTCCGCACTCAACTGAACTCACAGGCTGGCGCCTTCTATGCTTTTATCTTTACTTATATATTATATATAAATATATATTTACATGTTATTTATGTGTGTATTTATATATATTATATATGAACTCAGATATATATATATATATATATATATATATATATATATATATATATATGAACTGAACTCAGAGGCTGTCGTCTTTTACCTTTTTATGTGTGTGTGTGTGTGTGTGTGTATGTATGTATGTATGTATGTATGTATATATATATATATATATATATATATATATATATATATATATATATATATATATATATATCTATATCTGAACTGAACTCTGAGTTTGTTCGTCGTCTTTTATCCTTTTTATGTATATGTATGTGTGTGTGTGTGTGTATATATATATGTGTATATGTATATATATATATATATATATATATATATATATATATATATATATATATATATATGAATTGAGCTCAGAGGTTGTTTGTCGTCTTTAATCATTTTTTATCTTAATTTTTATATATATATATATATATATATATATATATATATATAAATATTATATATATGAACTGAACTCAGAGGTTGTCGTTTTTTATCATTTTTATTTATATATATATATATATATATTTAAAACTATAAATATCTGAACTGAACTCAAAGGTTGTTCTTCTTGTATCTTTAATTATATATTATATATATATATATATACACACATCATTTTTTTTATATATCATATAATATATCATATATATATATATATGTATATGTATGTGCAAAAAGGTCCAGAACCTCACTGATACACAATTGGCAAGAACCAGACCCGACCCCCTGACATCAGTCCTGGACCTTTTTGTTGAAGTTCTCGTGGCTGAATGGGATCAACATTCTGCAGCCGGGCTCCAACATCTGGAGGAAAGCGTGAAAGCAGAACAGCGCAGGAACGTTAAACTTCACGGCCCGTCGGTACGGTGTGTGCACGTCGTCCACATCCCGACGACGCAGCTCAGTTCACGAGGTATTTTACCGTCTGCTGGTTTGGCATCTGTCCTAAATGCACGTTGGGCTTTTCAAACACAAGTAACCGACCGGAAAGCAGACGTCAACATCTGTCTCCTGCAGACGGTTTCGTGTTCTCACACCCGGCTACGGAAAGCGGAAACTCTTCCCCAGTTTGTCTCTCGGCAGCCTCCACTCAACCCTGACCAGGGCCCAAATACTGCATCACATCACGGCACAGCGCCGGCAGGGCGAGTCACGGCTGGAGGACAGGCGTCGGTTTCCCTCCGTGGAGGACAAACACAACCTTTAGGAACACTGGACAGTGTTGTTTGTGTGTGAGTGTGTGTTGGAAGTGGCAATACATGACATCATCGTGGGTGGTATTTATTCCGAGGGGTTTCTGTCCCGTTTGACTTTCTTTGCCTCGCTCTCAGCTGATTTTTTTTTTTAGAGGTTTTATATTAAAAGGAGTCGTCCAACAAGTTTGGAAATCCTTGAGTTATGGAAACGAGGAAACAGCCGGCCGGCTCTGTCCAAATGGGGACAAAGTCACCTCCAAAAGTGCACAAATGAAGCCACGATATCTTGTGTTTTTGTGTCTTTTTTTTGTGAGTACAAAAACCAAAGTGTGCAGACATTTTACTTTGGTGTTATGTGACTAGATCCTTCCTGGCCAGGAGCTGCTGCCGGTCAAAACAACAGCAAATTGTAGACGTGCTAATTAGTGAGCTTTGTGTGTGCTGGTTGGAAGGTTTTGTACAGAGACAACTAGTCCAGTCTTTATGCTAAGCTAAGCTAAGCTAAGCTAAGTGGCTGCTGGAGGCTTTCTGTTGAACCTTTTGGAAACCGTGCTCGAAACGTTAACGTTTCCTTAATTATCTCCGGAACCACGTCGTTGTTTAACTTCATTTAAATTGCTACAATACCGCAACGCTTGTGAGAAGAGACATGTGGTGTAAAACATAATTAAAGTAGCCGTTAAGTTTATGTACTTACGTAATCTCCGTCGACTCGTAAGGTTTTACTAAATCCGTAGCTATTAGTACCTGGAAAAATCACAAAATGGCCGGAGCCGTCTCACGTTTCCTGGTCCTCAAGGCTTCCTGTTGCGCTCACGTCCCTAAAACCACGCCATGGAGCAAGTGCGGAAGCAGACGGACATTTAAAGTCCCAGCATGCCCCATTCAGACAAAGTTTTGGCATAAAATAAGTATTTTTTTTTCATTTTTGAACCGTACGACACCGTTTTTTTTGACTGAAACTCCTTCGTAACACCCCAATGCTTTTTTATTTTTGTTCGTATGTTTGCATGTTTGATTCTTTAGATCCTAATCTTTCCAAAAAGGTGTCTTATTAGTATGTGGGCTGTTGTTAAGGCCCTGAAACATACCGTTTGAAAAACTCTGTGACCGCTCGAGGAGCCATCTTTGTGAAATCTTGCTCATATCATGCTGGATGTTCATAGTTATGATCAAAATATGTTATAAAAGTGATTTTGTGTGTGAAAAATATACATTTTTTTCAGTATTATAACTCATTTAGGGTTCATGCGACTACTTGAACACGGGAACAGAGTGTAACTCTGGTTATAGGTAGAAGAAAACATGAAAGTTTAAACATTCGCTAGCCATTTGACCAGTGGACAAAAAGGCACCCTGTGTAGTATTCTTTCCTTGAATACTATGTTTGGATGTATTCAGATTGTTAACAGCATCAACGAGATTCCCCTAACGCCTCTTCTTCTTCTCTCTCTCCGCCTCAGGCTCCAATGAGAGGCTCTCCATGATGAGGAGCTAACACTGTCGGCCGCACAACCGCAGGAAGAGACGTGGCCGCTGCACCATCCACAGCCGACGCATGGCGGTATTAGGGGTAAGGATCCGCTCCTCTTCGCCTCCTGTCGGGTTTCCTTCAGCCTCAGAGGTTTCTTCTCCCCTCTGGTGCTTTACGGTTCGGTTGGGTAGAAGTTAAGTAGAAGTTAAATAGTAATAAGTAGAGTTTCCTGCTTTGGTGCGTCCCAAATGTTGACGCTGTAGCGGACAGACGTGTTACTTTGGAGTTATAATTGAGTGAAGGTTCATCGATGTGGCTCCATAGAGATTCAAACAGGGAATTATGTTCATTGTTTCTATTATGGGATGTTTGTTCTCTCAAATGACTGATTTCTTTCATCCATAAAATGTTTAAACATTCTGTGAAGAATTCCCACCATGATGCAAAGTCTTAAAAATATTTATTTATAAAGCAAGCTTCACAATTGTGGAGCTAGAACCGGGGAATATGTTGTATTCCTGCTTGCAACATATTCTTGATTATCCCGAGGAGCTGCTTATTGATCGGCTAATCGATCGCCTGATCTTTTCAGCTCCCCCTCTGACATCTTTGTGAAATCCTTTTTAAAAAAAGAATAAAGATAAAAATGTCCCGTCGGCCGTTTAAAACAAAACAAAAACACTGGAGACGTTGGAGTCTGCCTCGCGTCTCTCACCGGAGGATTTACAGAACGATCCGGAGCCTCTAAATGACGGGAAGCGAGCCGAACAACCAGCTGTTGACGGGAGACGGACGCCGTCGGCTTCAGAACATCTTCAACGCAACGAGTGTGCGATGAGACACGGAGACGTCCGTCCTCTGTGCTCAGAGTCGTACCGGAGGGCTGTCTGGCTTCAGCCCGCCTCTGAATTATTTATTTAAAGAGTTATTCCTCCTCTAATTCCCGAATAAGGAATTCAGTCAGTTTGCTTGTTAAACAGCAAATTCGGTTGAGACCGTAAGAGTCACGAAGAACTTAACATTCAGGCCCCGTAATGATGTCATCGATGACCTTGATGACCTTCACGTCCCCGACGTATCTTACAATGTGAGGACACGACCTTGAAAACGGTCACGCCATCAGCTTGACGTGTGGATACGACCTTGGGGTGCAAGTGCAGTCAGATGCTCTTTTCCTAAGTCCTAAGTGATGATTTCTCCTTCTTTCCTAATGACCCGGCCCTCCGCCATCACAGCTGTTGCCATCTGGCAGGAGACTCCCACAATGCTCGTGGACGCCTTCAAACAGAGACACGATAACGCCTCCCAGCCGTCTGGTTCACAGAGTGCGCTGCCAGAAGCCAAAAGGCTTTTTTTATTACCTTTTCCATTGAGGTCAAGGTACAGTGGTTAGTTTTGACTAAATATTCCCCTGCAGCTGATGTCTACGGTATATTTCTGAGCTCAGCTCCGTGATGATGATGATGTCACACCCAGAGAGAAACCCACAGCTATTGATTCAGCTGCTCAGCACAGGAGACACAGGGTCTCTGTAGCAGGGCTGATGGCTAACTGGCTCCCTGGGTCCAATCAGACCCGACATGGAGGACAATACGAACAGCCTGCTGACGTAAAGTGCTGCAGGAATATCCAGCATATTGTTGCGTGGTGGGATTGTGGGTATTTTACTCGCAGTGGCTTTGTTTTCGTCTCCCCCTAATGGTTTAGTGGTGAAAAGCTGACTTCTCTTTCCATAGCCGTGTTATTCTACGCATTTGTAGGAATTGTATTCATATTGCTGTGTTTGATTAACCTTCGTGTGACATAGTTTGGACAATCGATCACATTGTGTGCACTCGCTTCTTAAACAGAACACACAAAAAACGTATCCTTTGTGATTTTCCTGGTTGATTTGAGTTCAAGTCTTCGAGGGACTTCTCACAACACGACTTCCTTTTATTTGAGCATCTGTGATGTTATGCGACTTACACTTCAGCCATTTAGCTCTGATTGTGGAGCAACGCACAGCGAGCGGCTCACAGTGTTGCCCGCGGACAGATTAGCGGCCGCAGGGAACGAACCTAAAACCTTCTGGTTGGGTCACCTTGGGACCCGCAGGACGGTGGAAACACAACACACTGCAGAGGGTCACAGGTTCAAGGTCACAAACATTAAGACACAATGCAAGTTCTTAGAAGGTGAATGTAGACCTGTGTGTGTGTGTGTGTGTGTGTGTGTGTGTGTGTGTGTGTGTGTGTACACGTGCAACATTGGTAGTGTTTACCAATATTTAGGGGAAGATTTTCAATAATAGTTCATGATTCTTAAATTCTTTTATTGTCGATTGCTTGTAGATGCATTTAAAAGTTTTGTTGCACTTTTTGTACTAGTTGCATGTAGTTAAAAAAAGTATTATAATATATATATATATATATATACATATATATATATATATATATATATATATATATATATATATGTATATATATATATATTATTAATTTTCTTTTTTGTATATATATATTTTTTTTTAAATATGTGTATATATATATATATATATATATATATATAATTATTATTATTTTTTAACTACATGCAACTAAGTGCAACAACACTTTTAAATGCACAATCTACAAGCAATCGACAATAAAAGAATTTAAGAACCATGAACTATTATTGTAAATATCATATATATATATATATATATATATATATATATATATATATATATATATATATATATATATATATATACAAAAATCAACTATTTGTTATGCATTCTCTTTGCTGCTCCGTCAGCACTGTTTATGCCGTTAGCACCGTTAGCTTCTGGTCGCCCGTCGCCATGTTGAGAGCCATATGGAGGCAATCTCTCAATCATAGATACACTCTGAAATTTCAAATGCAGCAACTTTATACATGTTTTTTAGTTTTATGTGTAAATAGTGTTTTGATTTTGTAGTTTTTCACTGAAACGTGGCAGGAAATGTTTGAAATGGCACAAAAAAAATATTAACTTTGTGCTTATTATTGGTGACAGAGAGCATAATCATAATGATTCAGCGTGACCTACTATCATGGAAACGACGCTCGTCAGTGGTTGTTCACTCCCAGAGGAAGAGCTGTATTGTTCTTTGGATGCAGTACATTGTTTGTTGAAGCCGAGTCCACAGCCACAGACATGAAGTGGTCTCAGAGTGAGAAAAGACCTGCAGGCGGCGTCCCGTTGGTCCTGAAGTCTTTTAACCGGCAGGCTCTCTGCTCCATGCTCACTCCGGCTCATCCAGTTTCTCTTCTTCCTCCCCAGAACCCCGACATGCTGACGAGGAAGATAAAGCTCTGTCACATCAACGCCCACATCACATGTCGTCTGTGTGATGGATACCTGATCGACGCCACCACCGTCACCGAGTGCTTACACACCTGTAGGTGTCACACACACACTTCCTGTCTGCCTTCTTTCCTTCTTTCCTTTCCTTCCTTCCGTTTGCCTTCAGTCGGTTTTATATCAATGTAACTTTAAGATATTGGAAGTCAGTTACTTTCAACGTCTGAGTTTGTGTCTTCTACCCTGAAGGATTAAATGGAACCTCAACAGGGTAAAGATTATTTTCATAAAATGGCGTTGATGGCATTGTTGAATCAGCATTTTGATGAGTGAGAAAGTGATTGAAGCATCTTTTAATGTCAACTTTATGCGTTTATTACTTTTCAAAACAGAAGCGCTTTACAAAACAGAGAAAAGAAACTAGACGAAATGAAAGAAACTCAAAATAAAACAGTTTTAAGTTTAAAGACAAAGAAAACCTTTTTTTTGCTTCAGACGTGGCGGAGTCTGTTCTAAAAGAAGCAGCAAGCTTTGACCAAGAGGCATGAAAGTAATTAAAGTGTGTCGTGATGGAAACATGGACCACTGTTGAAAGAAACCAGTGAGCCGGAGCTCAACATTTAGACTTTGGATTTCCATTCAGTAGTGCGTCACAGTATCTGGGTTTCTATAACTGTTAATCTTTTCATCTCTCTCATAAAACTAGTTGTAGGCCATCGCTTCCTCGTGAGAGTTTCCCAGCCGGAAGCTTCCTGACCCTGAATCATCCGTTTTGTAAGACCTGGATGGGGTGGAGGGTCAACTGAGTTAACGAGGTCTCCCTCGGGTGCCCTTTAGTCACATGGCCAGTCTTTAGTCAGTCAATCAGATCAATCCCCTCCAGCTCGCTGCTGTTGTTGCAAAAGTTATTGCATTTTTTATGCAAAAAACTAAACAACTACTCGCTTTTCCTCCCTGCTCCAAAGCAACTCTAATAAGCTTCAAACAAGATGAAGAACTAAGCTCCTAAATGGTAAAAAAAGAGAGCGAGCAGCGTTATAATGGCGCCCACCGCGGCTGACGTCTTTGCATCGTCCTGCCGACAACAACTTTAGTTTATTTATTTATTTATTCTACATTTATAAAGGTTGCGCACGCAAAAGTGCGATCCTTATTTTTTTAAGCTTAAACTTACTGTAATTCTCTGTTATCTGTGCATATGCCAATAAAATAATAATCTTGAATCTATAAAAGATGTAGGAAGATAAACCCAGACGTGTGCTACCTCGTCCCTCCAGCAGAGGGAGCTCTCCCTCCACAGACGGGAGCCGCTCCGCTCACTGTAAACATCCGTCGACGCTTTGCTTCCCTCACTTTGGAAAGAGCAAAACAAAAGGAGGCTCCAGACACCTGAGACAAAGAGATTCACATCACGTCACCACTGCAGCTCTGATGGAGCCACGGCTGCAGCGCCGGTTTAAAGAAATATGTCCCGTATTAATGCACGCAGAGCTTGAAGGGGATTTATGTTTGAACATCATGTGAACATGATACATTATCCTTTTCATTTCATCATCGTCGACATCTTTTTCTGCAGGATCGTCTCTAATTGCTTCGTTTCCAATTCATCAGTTAGTTGAAGACAGGAAATGACTCGATTAATGCAGAACCCCAAACATCCCAAATGCAAAGTTTCTCTGCTTTATATCATTTCAAATAGAATATTGTGACACGTGGACTAAACAATCGATCTGAACATGTCACTTTGGGCTCAGGGGAATTGTGACGGGCATTTTATAGATGAAATATTAGATAATTATTAGTAAAGCACCGACACCCCGCTGCTGGAGGCCCAGACCGTGTTACTGGGTCCGCTGGAGGGGAGAACCAGAACCAGGACCAGAACCAGAACCAGGACCAGAACCAGGACCAGAACCAGAACCAAGACCATGACCAGAACCAGGACCAGGACCGAGCGAAGCGGACTGTCGGACAGTTAAATGAGAGGTTTTCTAAAAGGACTCTGGGCTCGGAGACACTTCCACCTCTGTCCACAGGGGGCGATAGAATCAACACAAGATGAAAGTTCCTCTTAAGATCTTTTAACATTTAACGCAATATGAAACAACAAGCAGTCACAAACAGTGACTAAAGAGGAAATACTACATTTACAGTTTAATATAAGTCAGCTGCTCTTATCGTCACAGATTAAGACATCACAAGCACAGCTCCACCGAGGCAGGAAAGATTTAGATATAATTAAAATTATTGTTGGATTCTTCATTTAAACATCGACACCAAACATTACAATTTGTTTAAAGCATCCCTGTTAATTGCTTATTAAAATATTGTAACCAAAATATAACCCATGTGTAAAAACAAACTCGTCAGTGCCCTCTGGTGGACAAACAGTTTCTAAACTACTTCAAATATATGTTTGACTCTTCTGTACTGACATTTCTTGTATGATGCATGAGCTAATAACAGCCGGGCCATAATCGTGAGCTACAGATGGAAAAGTTTTGCCTGAAGAGAGATTTTAAAAATGAGGAATATGTGGTCGAGTCCCTCAAACCGTCAGAAGAGACTGTGATCAGATTTATTCAGCAGATAATCAGGACACAGCATCATTGTGTTTATTTATAAATATGTAGCTGTGAGAGTAACCACATCTCCACTGTGTGTGTGTGTGTGTGTGTGTGTGTGTGTGTGTGTGTGTGTGTGTGTGTGTGTGTGTGTGTGTGTCTCCAGTTTGTAGAAGCTGCCTAGTGAAGTATCTGGAGGAAAACAACACGTGCCCCACGTGTAGGATTGTCATTCATCAAAGTCATCCACTGCAGTACATCGGGTGAGTGAGGAACACACACACACACACACACACACAAACACACACACACACACACACACACACACAGTTGTTGTCTTTTACTGACATCCTCTTCATTCTCCTTCTCTACCTTAAGTGCACTTCTTCCCTCTCTAGGTTTCTTTGTGCATTCCTCCCTCACACAAACATATAGTACACACACACACACACACACACACACACACACACACACACACACACACACACACACACACACACACACACACACACTCTGACAGCTTTTGGTCAGCTGCTCTTGGGGCATCAACGGTGCTCTGACAGTAAACAATAAACCACCGAGGAACAAAGTGCTGCTCGGCCTTTTTCTCCATCTTATTTCCATAAAAAGTGTCTGTGTGTGTGTGTGTGTGTGTGTGTGTGTGTGTGCATAATACCAGTCTGATTAATTAACGAATGCCACACTCTGCTGCAATCAGCTCTGATGCGTAAGACTAAGTAGTCTGGTTTTTAAATAGATTAGCATTCATTTCAACTTAAAAAAAAAGAGTCTTCCAATTAATTAGAAATATTCATTTTTATGATATTTTATATCATTTATGACTTCAACTAATTTACAATTCTGAGGGAGGTCGTCGTCGTTGTTGTTGTTGTTGTTGTTGTTGTTGTTGTTTACTCCCCCTCTGAGCGCTCATGCATTATTGTCTGATTAATGCGACGCACACACTTCATGCTCACCAGCAGATTCACTCATTATTGTCCAAACTGAAGCCGTCTGCAGGAAACGCTTCATTTCAAACACATTAGCTCTTCGCACAGCTGGTTGTTGTTGTTTTTTTTGCCTCATTGTTTGTAGGAAATTGGATTTGATGGGAAACATCACAAGTGATTTTGAAGGCAAATTAACAAATAAAAGCCATCTGCTCACGGAGAAGATGGATCCGAGTGGATGTAACTAATCCAGACTCTCGTTCCGCTGAGTGTGGATTTCCTGGACGGTTTTAATCCGGTTAATTATTTCACGGACACGCGGCAATAAAACCACCGCAGGACCATGTTTAGAACCCAGAACATGCTTTAGTTATGGGAAGGAACAACGTTTAGCACACATGTTAACGGCCGCTGATTTGACAGGATGTAAGATGTAAGATATTTATCACAATGAGCCGTACACCATACACATGACTTTACTTTTTTTGGCATTTTCTTATATGCTCAAAATCACGAAAAAGTCTTTATTTTTTTGCAGCATAGATGGACAAAGTCTGGATGAATAAATACAATAATGTGTAACTTCCTGGTTTTATAAATCATAAAAATGGACTACAGTCTTCAGTGAGTTTGTAAAAGCAAGACGCTGCAATTTTATTCACAAAGCCTCTTTTTCAACATGGAGGCAGTTCAGTGTTTAAACTGGTGAAAGTCTCTTTGGGATTAAAATCACCTTTTGAATCATCTTTCTCAAGTTATTCTAAGAAAAGAAAACACAGGTAACACGTAGAGGCCAATCAAACCGAACGATACCTGCATACACACTCAGTGAGAACACACTACCGGCTCTGTCCAGCAGGGGTCAGTGTTTCGCTTCCCTTTTTTAAAAAGAGCCTCAACCTGGAGGAGCTATTATATAAACGACACAGAAACAAACCCGACCCGTTCGCCGCCTGTCAAAGCGCCCGAGCGCCGCGCCGCCTTCACCTGCGTCACCTCGCTGTGACGGGTAACGGCTGCTTAACACCGACTGACTAAACATGTGCTGCACGCCGGCCTCCGAGAGCAGCTGGCCTTTCATTTTATCCCTGTCCAACGCGGTTGACATTTCTTAGTAAATCTCAGGTTGGGATTTGGTGCTTTACATCAGAAAAACTATGTTTTATCAGTTAAATAAGTTCAATATTCTGTGGCAGAAACATGTTTTTCCTTTTCCCGCATTGTGTCCAGACTCAAACAACTTTACAGGTTTCTTACGGTGATTTGACATTTTAAAATAGTTATTTCCAGAACCTGGAAAAGTCCTTGAAAAAAAATAAAATCCCAAAAGTGTTGTAAAAGTCATGTAAATGTGTTATATTCATGTGTTCATGTCGTTCATTTACGCTGAGTTTGAAATAATGAATATGCTTTTAAAAGAAAGACGCTCAAAATATAAGCAGGCATACATACAGGCATCTATATAAATGTTTATTCTTTTAATCAAACTATTGTCTCATTCATTTGAGTCATTTAAGGTTTACTGTATGCTTTGTATTCTCATTGTTAGTTTAAATAGTACATTTACTCACTTTTTACTATTTACACCCAGATTTCACTAAATGTTTGTCATGGAAATTTGGTTTAAAGTCATGGAAAAGTATTGGTCAGAATGTGTGTGAACCCTGACGTTAGTAGAGCCGATAGTGTTTTAAAGCTCATCGTCACTAGAAGGTAACTAACCTGTGTGTTGTTCTTTGCAGCCATGACAGAACAATGCAAGACATTGTCTACAAGTTGGTACCGGGCCTTCAAGAGGGTGAGTGTCTCTTTACGATGCTTATAATACAGCATTTAAATCTGTAAATGTCTCCACAGGTATGTGAATATTACAGTTCTTTCACCATTGTGTTAAATTGTGACTTAACAGACATTACGTCATTATTTCCACTTAAAGCTTAAATTTGACTTTGCATCGCTGAAAGAAACCCCATTTTAATATTCTATTCTGGTCGTTAGAAGACCTAATGAAGCGTGTTTCAGTGCACATTTAGAAAAAAGAGCCAAAGTCGCGGTGACCTTGAGAGAGAAAGACACGTCCTCTGATTCTTCTCCCTCGTGCAGCGGAGATAAAGAAGCAGCGGGAGTTCTACCAGAAGTTGGGGATGGAGGTTCCTGGAGACATTAAAGGAGATCTTTGCCACATGAAGACTCATCTAGATCAACACAACGGTACGGTCCCACACGCCTCTATATCCTACATGAAGAAGCATCTTTTCTCTCCCCCATGTTTGCATGCAAAAGGTCACGAGGTCGACTGTGACGCTTTTGACTCATTTATCCTGCAAGGAGCCAGTTTCCTCTAATTAGCTTAATCCTCTGGTTTGATTCATACAAAAACTATGAGAACACAAAGGTAACAAACAACACACCGTTACAGGGGTCATATCAAGGTCATATCAAGGTCATATCAGGGTCATATCAGGGTCATATCAAGGTCAAGCGAGCCGGATGTTTGGGCCTCAGGCTGCAGGGCGTGTTGGTCATGGCTCTGTTGAAGCCGGTGGAGAAAAACAGCCTTTTGGTCACATTTGCACAACAAAACCGAGCAAACGTGCGGCTACGGAAATCCTGGTTTTCATCTCGTTCTTCTCAAAAAAAAAAGGCCAGCAGACCGACAGAGTAGCAGCGGCCACCATTAAGCAGTAGAAAAGAAGGCAATTTGGCGAGCGAGCCTCGCTTGTTGTGCCGTAAACGTGAATGTAAATGTAAACGCGCCCAGAGGGCCGTCATGCCGGCCTAATCGCTCACTTAATCCCCCGCTCCCATTTTTGGTAATTAAGGCTCAAATGGAAGTGGAACTGCTCTCGCTTGAAGTCCACTTCAGCTACAGAACACACACAAACACACACACAGACACACACAAACGTGTTTTAAGGATCGTTTGCACGTCAGAAATAAAAAACCCGCTCCTCGGTTGCATTTCACCGTCGGTTCCAAAGCACGAAGAATCCTGACGGCAGACTAAAGTGAAGCGGAGATCACACGACGCTAACTACAGGCGGCAGCGGGCGCTCGGCTAATGCCCGCAGAGCTGAGCCGCATTGCACTTAATTAAAGTCTCATTTACCCAGATCCCCTCAGAAGCAGAAACCTTCTCGTGGGTCCTCTAACGAGCCGAGGTAAATAAACGCTCCACGCCGCTAACAACCGGAGCGGGAACGTCAGCGCCGGTAACGTGAAGTCCGATGTTCGTCTACGATGAAACAACCTCGCTTTAGGTAGAATGAATGCATTCCCTGTTTTGCTCTTTATTCAACAGGGAATTGAAGAAGTTGAATCATTAAAGTGGTATTTCAACTTTTCACTTTGAGTTTTCCTCACGGCGACCCCTGAGAAGCGCACAACCGACTCGTTTCTCTAATTTATTATTCTTTTTCTTTAAAAATATATACACTTTCGGGGATATAGAAATATATATATATATATATATATAGTCAAGTTTTGTTTTTCTGGACCGAATTAATAGATTTGCGGCTCAGATTGCACAACAAGTAGTGCTGCGATGTTGTGGGATAAATGCACTTTCTGATTGCATAAAAACTTGAACTTTTTTTAATGCATATAGTTGTGTTTATCACAATATATTGAATCAACACCCGTATCGTGATGCCAGATCCTTCCTAAGACACAGACGGTTATTTGTCTCCGTCTCATTCGCCTCACATCGCTGCACCGCCTTTGTGACGTGATGTCGTGTCACAGGCCTCAAATGAGCCAGACAGAAACTCTTTCAGGCAGAAACGGCTCGGTTTAAAATAAATAAAAACATCCGCAGACTGGAGCGCTCGTCCCGTTACCTCCCGACACAAACGGGCTCTTCATCCGCGTTTTAGAGTCGACCGAGATACTCCAGGGTCGCCTGAAGGTGAGCGGCGACTACAAGAGCGAGCGCCTCTTGATAAGCAATCAGCGAGTCTGCAGTCGGGAGGCGACATCAGAGCGGCCCGGTAACGCTCCGGGGAATTGGTGACAGTTAGTCCGAATGGAAAGCGGTCACAGAGGGCTGAGCGCAGAGCCATCTGAAGTAAACGGTCCTCTCACACACACACACACACACACACACACACACACCGTGTTATTACAGCCACTGCACACACTGAGCGTCTTTGTTTTTAAGCGGTTACAGAAAATCTGTGCAGCGATTTTTATTTTATTTTTGTCACAGAACCGCAATTTGGACTTTTGATGACTGCAATTTTACAGCCAACAAGAACAATCCATAAAAGATATATAGATATATAAACATCATGCCGTGCACAATGTAGCAGCTGCTTCACAGGGCTTTTAAAAGTCGGTTAGGCGTCTTCTACTGTGTTCATGTGCCCACAAGACACCAGATTATAGCAGCAGGGAGACAGACTAGTTCTGGGGAAACTCAAATACTCAAGTATAAGACTATTTTAGTGTGTTGGTGACGAGGATGTTCCTCGAGCTTAAAGCGAGACGCTAAAGGCTAAGACGTCATTTTTCATGCACTGATGAATTTAGAGATGTTGCTTCCTTAAAAATGTTTCACAAAATACACATTTAATTGTTTATTTTACTGCTTTTGTCTATTTACGTCTGCAGAGTTCACCAAAAGTTCCCATCAGATAATGCCTCATTTGCATATTGGAAACTTGTAATACTCCATTCACCTGTAGAGTTATTTAACAAAACATCTCGAGCTGTTTTAAAATGCTGCAGATACAAACGTATGCCCGACATGTCTTGTAGCCAACAGCACTACAGACGTCTATTGAGCTCGAGCCTCTTGAGTTAAGTGCATGATTGCAGGTTCGAACTGCAGCGTTCACGGAGACAACGAGGTGTCCCTGAACTGCACACAGCTCTTCCTCACTTTGTTTTTGTTTTTTTTTGCGCAGGCGACGCAAAATCGGAGGAGACGGCCAATAAGGAGACGGGAGAAGAGAAACCAGAGGAGGAAAACGACTATCACCGTAGCGACGAGCAGGTAAGCACTTTTTTGGGAGCTTTGCGTCTCGTCGCTCCAGGGACTTGGTTTGTCTAAATGAGATGAAAGAAAATCACTGTCACGAATCACAAATATAGATTTTCTTTGCTCTGTTTTTATTTATGAACGCAGCGTGATTCAGTCTCTGCTACGCTGAACAATCCTCCATCATTTCCAACGGCTTCCTCCCAAATAAAATAGAAATTTTACACTGTTCTCAATCCGACATGAGTCGACAGAGATCTGACAGAGCGGTGAACCTCTGATGCAGAGGACTTGAACCTGGCTGATAGCGGAATATGTAGGATTTACGTTGGAAAAATAATGTATACGCTCGTACAAAAAAAACTCCCTGGAAAAAAAACAGGTGGTTCTGCCGAGTGAAGCCGGTGCGGAAGTTTCTAAAAACTTGCATTCTCTCTCCTGACCACCAGGAGGCGACTCCTCTGATTGTATAGAAGTCTATGCTTCATGTGTTAAAGCTGCATTCTCTCTTCTGACCACCAGGAAGCGACTCCTCTGGTTGTATAGAAGTATATGCTTCATGTGTTAAAGCTGCATTCTCTCTCCTGACCACCAGGAAGCGACTCCTCTGGTTGTATAGAAGTATATGCTTCATGTGTTAAAGCTGCATTCTCTTTCCTGACCACCAGGGGACGACTCCTCTGGTTGTATAGAAGTCTATATAAATGACTACTTCTCTTGATGTATTCCCTCAGTAAACATTGTAAACATGAGTTCATGTCTCAATCTCTAGTTTCAAGTCTGTAAATTATGGTCATTTAGAGTCAAATAGACCATAAAGCAGGGGACGCTTCAGGGGCGGGGCTACAAGGTGATTGACAGGTTTCTCTACGTCATTCCTCCACAGTCCAAATATTGTCCCTTCTGTTTATCGGTTGCAAAAAACAACATGGCGACGGTAAAATCGGCGAACTCAAGGCTTCACGTACGATCACTTCTTATATCGTCTGTGGAGAAAACACAAATACAGCGCGGGGAAAATACAACTATAAATGTTGCGTATACAAACTGTTAACTCTTATTTAGAGTAAATAAATGTGCATGGATAGATATCGCTGGAGGGAAGAGAGAGAGCGTCATTTTAATGTAAATTAGGTGAACCAGCTCTTTAACAATAAACCAATTTTCTTAAGTACAAGGAAATTTGAGAGGCAGTCCTCACCGGTTTGCGTTTTAGCAGCGATTAGAAGAAGAAAAGTGGATAAAATAATTGTGGGATACAAAGCAGTCGGGGACAAAAGCACCAAGGAGCTAAAATACTGTTGCTGATAATCGTGGGTACAGTGTATAAAAGGCCCCCATGTGAGTTACCGGGCGGTTTTTAAATCACCGGAGACTTCTGTCTTTGTTGCTGCGTCCGTTTGTATCGATCCACTTCCAGATCGCGTTTTTTAAAATGGAAAATGGGCTCTTTTTTTCTTTCTTGATTTCATTTATATTCTGGCTGCAAACTGATATTAATAAAGCAGAGAGACTGTTGTGTTGGACAAAGGGTCACGCTGCACAGGCGGCTGCTTTCATACATCATTTTAGTTGTAATTTTATAAGAGAACAAAAAGCCAGCAGGCGGATTTCTAAAAAATAAAATACAAAAATAAAGTAATTCGTCTCCCATCAAGCGGCTCTTTGCCGACATGTGGGTGAAGGCCGGCCGCCTCAGTGAGGCCAGAGGTCTCGCCCTTTGGATATTCAGCAGCGCTGCAGAATGCGTTCAGAATAACTAATGCAGGAGGAGGAGGAGGAGGAGGAGGAGGAGGAGGGATGGAAAGAGCCGAGGAATACAAGATGACTGATAAAAAGGAGGGAGAGAGAGAGGGATCATGCATTGCAAGGTGATCTGGTGGGATAAAAATATATACAAGATAGGAGTGAACATTATTGGAAGGTGGTCAGGAAAAGGGACCTGTGATGATACAGAAAGGCCTATACAAAGAGAAAATACCCTCCATAAACTGCAAAAATACAATCTTCACATTCATTACCGTGATTTACCGCCAACGGTGGAATGCATCGGGACGAGTGGCGTTCTTCTAGAAGGATTGCTGCTGCGATAAACTAGAAGAGTAGTAAAGCAGCTCTCAATAAATGTAAAGAAGTGAAATATATAGAAGGGAGGAAGTGTGAGGAACTTTCTGCTGGTTGCATTGCAAAGTGTCATTTAGAAAGCAGGGAAGGCTTTAGGGCGGGGCTACTGTGATTGACAGGTCGCTAACCAGAGACGTATTGGTCACTTTCACTGGCTGCAAAAAAAAAAAACAAGATGTCCAGCGGCCAAAATCCATCAAAAGATGACGAACTTGAGGCGTCAAACTGCAAACGCTGCTGCTCTTTGCTTATGGAGCGGCGGCTCAGTGTTTATCAGAGAGCAGAGGAGACTTCAGAGTCGCAGCTGAAAGCAGAATGTTTTTCATGAGAGAGAGAGCTTCTGTCTCTCTGATGTGTGGGCAGCGGATCACCGGCTGTAACGCATCCTGACTCCTGCAACCGTCTCCTGCCTGGTGGCGCCGAGAAGCCAGGAAGAGAAACACAAACACGCCTTATAGTCCTTTTACAGCAGAGCTCATGAGGAACGGTAGATACTGGACTTTAAGGATCTGCTGTGTAGAACACGACACATTGTTGCATTTTAGTTCCGGTTCTCTTGGTTCTCTTTGTTCATAAACATGAGGTTAGATGAGTAACTCGAGACTCGTTGGTTGGACGGTTTTGCAGATTGTCCTTCTGCGTGTGGCGAGTCCGTGACACACAACTTTTAAAGAAGTTAATGAGCTGATAAACCACACAGTCGGATACCAGCAGATTAAACAGCTTTTGACCCTTTAATCAGGGAATAATAATCCAATATTTATACTCAAAACTCAATCAAGAGCTAATCTGAATCCAAGTTTCCTCATAAATTCATTGAAAACTAACTAAACTAAGTGCACTCCACCTGCCATGTGTGTGTTTTAATTATGAATCTGTTTCCTATTTATTTGAATTACTGAAGAGATCATATTCATTGTATTAGTCTCTGATTAGAAATCTTAAATTTTTCTCTTTTCTCTTTTTGAGGTTATATTGTCATGTCATCATATTGTAGTATTACAGTATTACTGAATAAGAATTATTAATAATAAAGGTTTATATGTACATATATATTTTATTTAATAAATACCCATTAATACTATATATATATACATTTTCATATAGTATTAATGGGTATTTATTAAAACAATGCAATAATATATATATATATATTAATTTGTATTATTTAATTATTACCCATTAATAATATATATTAGTATTAATGGGTATTTATTAAATAAAATAATATATATATATATATATGACTGCAATTTTACAGCCAACAAGAACAATCCATAAAAGATATATAGATATATAAACACACATGCCGTGCACAATGTAGCAGCTGCTTCACAGGGCTTTTAAAAGTCGGTTAGGCGTCTTCTACTGTGTTAATACATATTATACATATTTTACATATTATACATATTAATTTGTATTATTTAATAAATACCCATTAATAATATTTTCAATCATTCTAATCCCTTTTGTATTTCCTGTTGCAATGCATGCTGACAGGAAGTAAACATCTGCAGGTGGTTGATTGATAGTCTGAAACTACATGAAGACGGCCTCCATCTTGTTTTCGGTGCAGCCTGTGAGGGCGTTTGTTCCCCAGCCGGAGGTTCATGTCTCTGCGTGTTTCCTCCCCTCAGGTCAGCATCTGCCTGGAGTGCAACAGCAGCAAGCTGCGGGGTCTGAAGCGCAAGTGGATCCGCTGCTCGGCTCAAGCCACCGTCCTGCACCTCAAGAAGTTCATCGCCAAAAAGCTTAACCTGACATCGTTTAATGAGGTACCGAAATGGACATTTTGTATTTTCTCAGTTGTGTTCTCTGTTCCCTGCTTGCGAAGGTGAACTCCAAACCTTTGCATGCAAAGCATCTCTTCTGCAGCTGTCAAATGCAAATGCAAACCACTCCAAGTAATCCATCACTTGTGGGGACAGCTCATAAATTAAGGGCAGGACGAAGATCTTTTAGCCCACAGGTGATAAGATCATTTATAAAGTGTTAGTTAATGATTTAAATAATGCTAAATAGTTTTTATTTATTATAAAGCGCGACCAAAAGGTCTGTTAATTATACTTTTCCTCACCGACTCACAGGAGGCCCGTTGTGTTTGTTATATTTAGCAGGAAACGACTAAACGAGCCCTTCTGATATCGAGATGTGGACATTTTATTTCCCTTTTTCTATTTATTGTCTCTAAAGCGGCGGTGGGAGGGAGGAGGGAGTGGGCGGTAATTTTGACGGATGGATTTTTAGAACGCCGTGAATAATCATCTCAGACTCCTCCGCGGCTTCTATTTTTTACTTCTTCATCTCTTTTTTTAAAATGATGAGTGGGAGAGGCTCCATCATATCGTCGGCCATTGTTGTCCCAGCTATTGACTATCGGGGAAAAGGACGCGTTGGCACAGATCTCGTCTTTGTCAGAGAACAGAGAACATTTACTCACGCGTCTGAATGTCCCCGCAGGAAGTGAACGCGTCAATTCACGAAGAGAAGAAACGCCCAAAACCTCGACAACAGCCCCTTTTTTAGGAAGATTGTGAGCTCAGTGTAGGAGATATTATCAGATCGATAATCTACGGTATTGTAAAGACGAGAGTCTCACATTTCGGAGCAGCGGTTTCCAACCTTCTTGGATCGGAAACCTTTTACAGTTGATCAATGCCCTCAATCGACCGGGCTTTTAAAAGGTTCAATTAGTGTTAAGATGTAATGTAGTCTTAAACCACTGAAAACCATGCACCTGCAAATATGGGCGCTCTGGATTACCCGACGTTTCCTTCTTTCATTGATGGATCTGAGGGATCGTGAACCCAGTTCAGGAACCAGAGAATGAGTCTTACATTTTTTTATTTATCCAAGACACTTTTTGTCCAATTCAGTGTGAATGTAATTACAGTATTTCTTCTTTCTTCTTCTTTTGCGGGTTAATTTTGCTGTGTTGGACAACCTTTCTACTTTATTAGAGGAGTGCTTTTCAACCTTTCTTGAGCCGTGGCACATTTGCTACAATAAAAAAATCATGCGGCACACCAACGACCCAAAAAGTTACAAAATGTCACATTGTAGCATAACACAGCACATATGGTAGGTAATTATTGCGCTACCTACTGGAATGGAGGAGTATTTTTATTGCTCGGCCAGCCACTATATTGCAGGCTTAGATGCTCAACAATGGAAAATCATTTGCGGCAACTAAATAATATTTTTTGGGACAGATTAAAGTGAAATTTGACATCTGATGATCTCTCATGGCACAGTGGTTGAAAATCACTGTGTTAGAGGACATAAAAAAAGGATCAGGGTCGTTCTTTTCTTGTGGTTTTACCCCTCAGACGTCTCTTACGTTGACCCTCATGCAGTCTCCTCTGGATTATGTTTTCAGGCTGGTGCTGATCCAGCCACAGCCAGCAGGTGGTGCTGCTGTCTCTCCCTCTCTTTCCCTCCCTCCCTCCCCAGTATTGATCGGTAGATGCCGATGCGAGGCGCCCCTCAGCCCAACATCAATGTTGACCTCGCAGGGGGACGGTAGATTTGGGAGCCGGCTTGTGTTCGGTATCGAGCGTCTGTGTTCCACACGGGAGCCGCACTCCACGTCCGAATAAAGCCTCTCCGAGAAACTGGAACAATAATAAGAGCAGAGGTGGAGGAAGTTCATTTCTTTCTGCCTCGCAGTCTGAAAAACCAGAACGTCTCCGGCCAGCGGTCTTCGTCTTCGTCTTCGTCGTTCGCCTCAGTTTAAAAACACTCATTTTATTTTTGTGTGTGTTTTTCCCCACAGCTGGACATTTTATGCAACGAGGAAATCTTGGGAAAGGACCACACGTTGAAATTTGTTGTTGTGACAAGATGGAGATTTAAGGTAAGCCCTGGTTTCGGTGCGTGTGACGTGCTGAGAGTCGTTGTGTTGCATTCTGGGAGAGAGCGGCGACACACGTGGAGTCGATCACACTCTACAGGACGAGCATCGGAAAAGCTCCCAGGGTGCATCTCTCTCAGAAAACATGCTGAGGTTGTGCTTTTGTCTCCCCCTGCAGAAATCCCCCCTCCTGCTCCATTACAGACCTAAGATGGATCTGCTGTAGCTAAAACGGACACAACGGTTTTTTTTTTTTTTTTTGGGGCCCAGTGGCCGCGGGACTGTTGCCGAAAACCTTTTTTTATTTATGCAAAGACGATCAACCAACAGCGAGCAAAACGCCCGACGGTAAAAGTCAACACAAGCCAGCAAACTCGGGATGGAAAAAAAAAGAAAGAGGGATGGAGGACAACTACAAGAAGAACTGACAACCTCCTGCACAGATACCGCAACACTGGTGTGCGTTTTTATTTTTATTTAAAGGAACTAAAACAACCTTTTTTTTTTGTGTGTGTCCGCTACATCCTAGATATGTGAACAAAACGAAAACGAAAAAAAAAAGAGAAAACTAATGGAGAGAAAGCATATATTTATACTTTTGTACAGAAGAGACACATGGAACCAAGACACTACTGGTGCTCTGTTTACACACACACAAGATGTCGGGAATCACGCGACCGTCTTTTTTTTTTTTTCGGAGCTTGGTGCAGATTTCATCCTCCTGAGACAATGACTGAGAGCGGAGGAGTTTTTCTTTTATATAGAAAACAAAAAAGGTGTTTTTTTGTTTTCTTTTTCTTCAACAATACACTCGACACGACTCGGGAGCACAGAAAGTATATGGAAAAAGTTATATAACAGGCATCGATTTTAAGCTGTTTATCAAGTAAATTGTCTTTTTTTTTTCGTTGTTTTATTTCCATTTCGTTGGCTTTGTCTAATTTGCTTATTGGGTTCTTTGATGATTGTCAATTGTGAATAGGCTGAAAATTTTGTGTAGTAATTTATGTTCTATATACCAATATTGTACATAAAATGTCATTACAGAGGGAGAGACTGAAGAGAGTAAGAGAGACTTTAGACTGTTAAAAAAAGAAGAGTGGATCCCAGAACTACTATCTATATGTTGGGGCGATAAATTAGGATTTTTTTTTTTTTTTAAAGACAGACTCGCCATCGGTGTCAAAGTATATAGATGCATCTTTATGTTGTCTGAGAAAGACACAAAACCAATATATCACATCCTCGGCCACGTGTGTGTCTGCGGGGTGTGAGTGTGTCAGAAGATGAAGCTCCGCCTCCATCTCCTCATCTCACCCGCCTTTTTCGTTTTTTTATAAGGACGCCATTATCAAACGGCAAAACGCTCACGCTAAAAAAAAACCTGAAAATGCAATATTTGTTCATTTTAAAAACGTAGCCGCCCTTATTAATATCCATCCTCGCAGTTCTTCAGCAGCAGCAGGCGAGCACTGACACGCCCACGTTTACAGCTTTTTGGGTCATGCATCTCTCTGCTACCTAGAATTGTCATTTTAATCCACACAATAGTCTCAACAGACTCAGTGGAGATGCAGCACAGCTTCTAACATTTGACATCGACATATTTGGACGTCGACATATTTAAGCGGCGAGCGAACAGCTGTGTCCACGTTGTGTTCAGGTCCACGTTGTGTTCAGGTCCACGTTGTGTTCAGGTCCACGTTGTGTTCTCGGGGTTCTTTGGTTACTTCTCACTGCCAGTTGGAGTCGTGCAAAGTGTTCAAGAAAATCTCTGAAAGTCAGGTGGATATTATTTTTTTTCACAAAATCTGTATAAAACTTGGATTGTTATTTTTGTGTTTTTTTTTTCTTTCCCGCCAGTGTTCAATATTGTTGACTTCACAAGACACAAATTTCCGAGTATTTTTTGAGAACTCGCAAATTCAGGTTTCGCACAGGGATTTTTTCATTCATTTTGATATTGAAATTCTGAATTAAATGACTACTGTTTGGTCATTTGGTGCTTATAACAATGTATGTTTCTAATCTTGGGGAGGACTGTTCCTCAGGAACGCGCTGTGACAAACAACAACAACAACAACAAGTCTTTGACTCACAAACGCTCAAAGTAGACTGCGAGTCTCTAACGACCACGACTGGACCCCTGAACGCCGCGTCAGGCCTCAAGTATTACCTCACTGACGACCGTCATTCCCCCGAGCGTTGCATCATCCGTGTTCACGCGCAGGGCTCCTACGCATCACCAACGCCTGCAACACGCCTGCAACACGCCTGCAACACGTCTGCAACAACACACCAACTGACCCACTTTCTTGTTTGATGGAAACATTCTTCTTCTTTTTTTTTTATTCCAATAATTGTGACATCCGCAGTTTTTGCGTGGTGAGCTTCGGACAAAGCCTCGTGGTTTTGCATTGGGGACGTCGGTGTGTGGGAGCTCTGCCTCATCAGGACCTTTGACCTTTGACCTTCATGGACGTTTTATAGCCGACGGGTCTGTATGCCGAACCAGCTCAACCAAAACTCCTCCTGCTGTCTCTCATTTCTCTATCCACCGTTTACGTTTCACCCTTAAACCAGTAACCTCTGTAAAGGGCTCCTTGTTTCTTATTTTTTGGTTCTTAAAATCATGGAAAAGTGTGTGAGTGTGTGTGTCTGTCTGTGTGTGTGTGTGTCGGGGGGGGAGGGTTTAAAATGATGGCACACCTTCTAAGTGAAAATCTGATTAGAAAAATATAATTTGCAGCTCAAACATTCTGCATTTTCAATCCCTTTTGAGTCCTGTGGTTTTTCTCTTCTCGTTTATTTCTGAAAACGTTCCGTGATTTCCCGAGAAACACTAAAAATCAGACCGATCGACTCTTAAAGGTACAGTGCGTAGCTATTTGAGACATCTATTAGGAGTGCACTGTCCCTTTAAGAAGAAGGAAAACAAAGTTTAAAAACCAAAAGCAATGAGCCTCGTCAGTTCATGGAAGAGGGTTCTTGTTGTAATTGTTGAAAATAATAATAATAATAATTTAATAAGTTAAACACACTCTGAGGTCGCAGTTGTTTTTGTTTTTGTGGAAATCCTCAAATCCTCCGTCCCAGTTGTTGATCTTCGCTCCAGAGTCTTCGTCACGTTGGCGTTTTTTGTCCCCTCATGGTTCTGAAATCTCTTAGAAAAAATAAATAAAATAAAAAAATGTACATACGCGTTTCTCCTCAGGTGGTTGAGCTGCAAAGCGCCCGACACACGGTGCTAAAACTCTAATGCGACCGGCACTGACAAAGGTCACACAAAGGTCACATCAAGGTCACGGCATCACATCAAAGCTTTTCGTTACTCCTCCCAGCTGCTGGCGTTCACTCTGCTGCACAGCGATGTTTCTCTGAACATCAGATTTTTTTCCCCTCTTTGCCGTAAAGAAAAGAGTTTTGTAGTTTAGCAAATAGAAATAAACATTTTCATCCACGCGGCGATGAGACGAAACACAGACGCGAAGATGTAAACCGGATTCTGCAGGAACTCGTCTGCAGTAAAACGTCATTGTGTGTTTTTCGCAGCAGCTTGCAGGTTTTTTCTTCTTACTTTGATGCATTCGACACATTGATGAAAGTAAAACATCTGACGCGAGAAAGTTTCAACATAAAAAGCTGCAGTGTGAACAAAGCCTTTCACTTTTTCCTTTTGTCATTTGTTATTATTTCTTGGGGGGGTCTTTGCCACAGTGACGGGTAGAAGGAGTCTGTCTCTGACGCCGGTGCTTCCTTTGGTGCTACAGCTCCTCCTTCAGACTTCAACCAGACCGCCGGAGACAGAACGGCTCTGTGATGCTCGTCCTCTACGTCTCCAGGTGTCGGCGCTGACTTCTTTCATTTCCTTGGGTTTGGTTTACGCTCGTCGAGGATTGTTCTGGAAAGCAAACGGGAGGAATTTTAATAAATCTGATGCTGTGAGAACAAAAAAGAGCTGGTGAGGAATCTGGTGTGTGATGTAGCTGCAATTTCCTGTGAGAGAAACTCTCTTATTAAAAAGGCGGCTGTGGTGAGATGTTTCAGTCAGATTCAGACTAAAAACTAAACAATCAAATACAGATTTAGTTTTAAGGGGAGACACTTCAAAGGTTCATGCGATGGTCAATTTGGAGATTTTGGTCTGTTTTACTTCCTAAACCCGGCTTTTTGCAGATGACTGGAAATATAACGTCCTAAAAATACACATTTAGGTGTTTATTTGACTACTTCTGTCTGTTTGCGTCTGTAGATTTCTCCTAAATTCACCAACAGCTACCATTACATATGCCTCATTTGCACTTTTAAACTTGTTATGCAAAACAATTATATTTGCAAATATCAACTAGGGAAGTTTCATGTCTGTTTGCGTCTGTAGATTTCTCCTAAATTCACCAACAGCTACCATTACATATGCCTCATTTGCACTTTTAAACTTGTTATGCAAAACAATTATATTTGCAAATATCAACTAGGGAAGTTTCATGGTATTTGTACGTCATTTTTTGACCTTATTCACCTGTAGAGTCTTCAGAATGTGTGTAAGGTAACAAAACATCTAAAGGCCGTCCACCAAACTTTACTCCTTCATGCACACAGATATTGTGAAGGTGGGGTTAGTTCACACGGCATTCAGAGACGGATTTATACAAGTTATAAGTTGATTGAAGACATTTTGAACCTGGCGTCATCCGGGGTTCATTCATAAACTATACAAATCTATCCTGTAGTGTCTCCCCTTAACATTCCCAAAGTCCTCACCAGAGTTCCCGTGTGAAAACCAGAGCGCGTCGACTTTGGCGCCTTTTTTTTTCACCACAAAAAGAAGTATCGGCGCCGACATTGAGCCACCGGCGGCGCTTCGCTCGACAGCCGAGCTAAGAGGCTTACGGGAGCTCCGCTCCGCCTCGCTGCAGATAGAGGTCACATCCAAGGGTCTCGGGGTGGGAGGGGGCGTGGCCTGTCATGGCCTCAACGCTAAGGCCGACAAGGTGTCAAAGGTCAGTTTATCTGCGCGAGGCTCCGTGGGCTGAGCGGCGTGAAAATCAAAGCCAGAGGCGGTTTAGAGCGACCGTGCACAGTCCTGAAGATCAGCGGTTACCAAACCTCGCCCGCATGAGCCATACATTTCTTTTATTGCTATTTATTTATGCTGAAAAGTGACTTTTTGGCATTTTTTTTTGGCATGAGTTTTTAACAAAGATTTGCTCTAATTTTTACTTATTTCAGGGGGTTTTATTGCGTTTTTTGTGTGGAACCTATACCGAACTCATAAAACCTGTTAAAATCCTGTTTTGTATTATTCCAGTTGTGTTAACAAACGCGTAGGTGTCTCTTTTTGTCATTTTTTTAGGGTCAAGCGCAAAAATAAACAACAGAAAGAGGAGAAAAAAAAAGATATAAAAAATGAATTTATTTGGCAATGTGGTTCTTGTATTTGCAAGGTTGCGCAATAGACGGTTCTCGCAGAAGGTTTCATGTTTTTACTGTTTTTCCAGTTCCTCAGGTCACTAAATGCCTTCTGGTCCTGAGGATGACAGGAAGTCTCAGAACACACACTAATGCAGGATTTTAATTTAGTCTCTCTCTCTTCACCTCCTCTTGCTCCTCTTCCTCCTCCTCCTCCTCCTCCTCTTCCGCACTTTTTAAAACTGAGTTTTTCTCCCTGTGACAATTTTCATTTTTTTCCACTTCTTTATTTTCAGGTTAACAGACCCCTCATGTGTCCTTTCCCTTGCCTCCTTTTGTATTATTGTTATTTATTGAACATTGAATTCAAGGAGTTTTGGGTCCAGAATGGGGAATTTCTTACGTACAAAACTACAGGAGCTTTTGTCCTAATTGTGTATTTCATCAATAAATGCCTTTAAAAGTATTCCTGGCGCCGCGATGACTCATTTATTTCATTGAGCGCTGCAGCGAGCAAATTTTACATTTATCACATGAGTGATTATCCATTAATAAAACTGTGTGTCTGACCTGCTGTGGAGCTTCGCCTTCACATTTAAACAGTTTAACAGGATTGCACACAAACATCCCAGGTGTCCAACATTATAATTAACATTTCATGTAATCCATTAATCAACGAATGTATTTATATTTACTGGTTCTGAAACAGACGCTGGAGGGAAGGGAGGGAAGGACTGAGTTAAACTCCAAACCACCAAGAGGAGTGTGAATGTTGGACTTATACTCATATTAATATGAATTATTAATGCAAATACAGCTGCGGCTGATGGGAATGTCACTGCAGTTTTAATGCAATAACCAAAAGTATTGCATTAAAATGCAAATACAAATACATTTGAATAATTATAAGTATACAAAACAAAGATAATCATACAAGAGCAATGTATTATAATATGAATAATACATATTTAATGTTTTGTTTATCCATTTAATACCATCTTGGAGAGGCATTCCCTCATTTATTTAAAGTTTACCACGCATCAGGGATAAAAACTGAACTGTCCATATTGGTTGGAAACATCTATTGCGCAACAAAGGCATTATTTATGACAATCATGCATGTTATTAAGACATGTGACTTCACTTCATCATATTGTATTCACTCAAACAGGAGCTGCGTTCATGTTGTTAGTCATGTGAGAGTATCCTGTATCCGAGGTCTGAAACTCGTTTTCTTCTTTGACATCTAAAGCGCTGGTGACTGCTGCCAAACAGTGACTCCAAGCAGATTAAAATAATGGATTATTTTTCAAACACAATTTCACACATAACCGGTTCCGAGCGTGACAGCCGAGGCGGCTTCACAGTCTTCGGGTTTTGGGTATTCGAAGCTGCGGCTGATAGATTTCTTCCCTCGGCATCGCTAGTTAGTTAATTAGTTAGTTGGGAGCGAGACTATGCACAGGGACACGGCAATCATGCAATATCTGATAATCCATTTGCAATGATTAATACACAACTTCATTTTTGCATCAATGGGCCCTCCCGGGGTGCAGGAGCGGAGGCTTTTTATATTCGCCGCTCGCAGTTTGAGGAGAAATGGCTCTCGGAAGACGACAGGCTGCGACGTGTTGTTTGTTTTCTCGGGACCATTAGAGATGGCAGCTATTTCGGTCGGTGTCTGTGGGCGGAGAGCTCACGTGTGAAATGGAAGAGGGGAAACCATATTATTGACTCATTAACCGAGTCCACGGCGAGGAGGCGGTGGCGGTGGCGTTTTACCACGCGGCACAGAGGCAGTTAGTCAGGACCGGGCCCTGGAAAAGGGTTTTGATGAAGGAGCGCATGTGGTTTCCAGTCTTTTTAGCTGATGTCATCATCGAAAAACGATGCAACATCTGCTTCTGACTCTTCATGATGCGGTTTTTCATATTGTTTTGAATACGTTTAAGAAGCTTGAAGATGAAAACTCATCATTATCACTCTTCAAGCTAAGTCAGCGCTGCATTCTCTCTCCTGACCACCAGGGAGCGACTCCTCTGGTTGTATAGAAGTATATGCTTCATGTGTTAAAGCTGCAGTCTCTCTCCTGTCCACCAGGGGGCGACTCCTCTGGTTGTATAGAAGTATATGCTTCATGTGTTAAAGCTGCAGTCTCTCTCCTGTCCACCAGGGGGCGACTCCTCTGGTTGTATAGAAGCATATGCTTCATGTGTTAAAGCTGCATTCTCTCTCCTGACCACCAGGGGGCGACTCCTCTGGTTGCATAGAAGTCTAAGCTTCATGTGTTAAAGCTGCATTCTCTCTCCTGACCACCAGGGGGCGACTCCTCTGGTTGCATAGAAGTCTAAGCTTCATGTGTTAAAGCTGCAGTCTCTCTCCTGTCCACCAGGGGGCGACTCCTCTGGTTGTATAGAAGTATATGCTTCATGTGTTAAAGCTGCAGTCTCTCTCCTGTCCACCAGGGGGCGACTCCTCTGGTTGTATAGAAGTATATGCTTCATGTGTTAAAGCTGCAGTCTCTCTCCTGACCACCAGGGGGCGACTCCTCTGGTTGTATAGAAGTATATGCTTCATGTGTTAAAGCTGCATTCTCTCTCCTGACCACCAGGGGGCGACTCCTCTGGTTGTATAGAAGTATATGCTTCATGTGTTAAAGCTGCATTCTCTCTCCTGACCACCAGGGGGTGACTCCTCTGGTTGTATAGAAGTCTATATAAATGACTCTACTTCTCTTGATGTATTCCCTCAGTAAACATTGTAAACATGAGTTTTTGTCTCAATCTCTAGTTTCAAGTCTTCTTCAATACAGCATGATGTTCATTTAGTACATGATGGTCATTTAGAGTCAAACAGAACATAAAGCAGGGGACGCTTTAGGGGCGGGTCTACAAAGTGATTGACAGGTCAATATATGGTAACTTCCATTCACTGGTTGCAAAAATACAAGATGGCGACGGCCAAAAAGCTGAATTCCTGGCTTCAAACGTTATAATAGCTACACATCAAACAGTCTCCATGTTTAGTACTTTTACTATTAATACGTTACATATTTAGCTGCAAATACCTTCATATAGGCCTTTATCAGGACTTGTGTTGTATTTATATTGAATAAAAAAGGAGTTTACAAACGTCCTTCACCACTGCACTAGTTATATTTCTCTTGGGGCCACCAGCTGGAGCTGCTTGTGCAAATCCATATTTTCAGTGTGATCCTAATTGGTGCCGCTGTCCTAAAACGTCCCCGTCTGAACACGCCTCGTACCGGGCGGCCCGCTGGATGCGGTTCGATGCCAGCGAGAGGTAAGTGGAGGGATCAGCAAGCGTCACGCCTTGTTTTGGTTTTTTAGTCTTTTTCTTCCTCCAACGCCCAATTGTCTCGATGCGCCTCGACAGCGCCGGGTGGAGTGACACAGAGCCTCGGTGCTGCTGGTTCTGACAGCGTGTCCAACTGTGTCGTCACGTTGGTACCGAACCTCGAAACGCAGGATCTCCAACCATTAAATCACAATCAGTCAGAACATTAGTGGAACATGACAGCGGTTGGCGAAGATGTGAACCTTTAGAGTTGGAAAAGATTGCCGAGATGAAGCAAAAGAAAACCATCTTGTCTTTTTCAAAATTACATTTTTTTTTCTTATTTATTTTCTTTCGGGTCTTTCCCTTTATGGATTTGGCAATATTGTTGCTTGGGGTTATTACTGCTCCGTGTGACGCGGGGCAGGGAGGCCGGCCGAGAGGAGAAGTCAATAATTCATCAACCGAGACGCAGAGCAGAGAAACCCAAACCGCTCCGGCTCAGGGAGGAAGACGCTTTAGGACGCCGCAAAAAACCCCACAAACATTTTATTGTATATCGCTTATGACGGTCTAATTATCTCTATTTTTGGGGCTTGTATTGCAGGGCAGCTTGTTCATTTCATTCTATGATTACTTTGTCTGGATGCTTGGACACAAATTTAAAGATATCATTTCACGGTTGGAAGTCTTTGAAGATGAGGACTCACAACAAACATCTGCCTCCGTTAAGTCTGACTCACGCTGAAGCGTCAGGGACGGAATAACGCTCAACAGTACTGCAGCTGTTAGAAAGTCTAACACACACACACACACACACACACACACACACACACAGACACACACACACACAATAATTTCTCTACTGAATATTGCAGTAACTAAAGCAGACGTGTTCCTTTGGTTTCACACGGACACCAACGGTCTCCTGGGTGAAAGTCCTGTGTTTGTTTGACCCATAACTGTCTTACTTGTGAAATTATACCACATAACTATATTTCCATTTCCTCATCATTCGCTCCCACCGACTGCAAAAAAACTTTTCGCAGAAAAGTAAAACGCAAGTGGAGTTGGGTTTTTATCTATTTATTTGTGCAGATTACTTTATTTATATATTTTGTTTTCAACAAATGTCAAATGTCAAACGACTAGGAATACAAATAATAATAAAATACATTTATTTATAGACATTTGTGTGTGTGTGTGTGTGTGTGTGTGTGTGTGTGTGTGTGTGTGTGTGTGTGTGTGTGAGAGAGAGATGGTGAATAACTTTGCCCACTGTGATCCATGTCGGACGGATTTAAGGCCACAGATGGTGTCAACAGTCATGAACTGAGAGTAATGACACTCAGAGGAGCGTCTCCCAAAGCCCCGGTATCAACTGTGCCCATGGCAACGGCTGTCAACCTCCGCCCCTACACACACACACACACACACACACACACACACACACACACACACACACACACACACACACACACACACACACACACACACACACACACACAGCGCTGTTGCAATTAGCAGCTTCACAGAGTCCTTCACAAGAGGTAAACTGTCGTGTGGCCCTGTGTAAACACACAACCTCCCCAGAGACGGCACATGTGATGCAGGATGCACTGACTACATGATGCACTGACTACATGATGCACTGACTACATGATGCACTGACTACATGATGCACTGACTACATGATGCAAGATGCACTGACTACATGATGCACTGACTACATGATGCACTGACTACATGATGCAGGATGCACTGACTACATGATGCAGGATGCACTGACTACATGATGCACTGACTACATGATGCAGGATGCACTGACTACATGATGCACTGACTACATGATGCACTGACTACATGATGCACTGACTACATGATGCAGGATGCACTGACTACATGATGCAGGATGCACTGACTACATGATGCAGGATGCACTGACTACATGATGCACAGACTACATGATGCAGGATGCACTGACTACATGATGCACTGACTACATAATGCACTGACTACATGATGCAAGATGCACTGACTACATGATGCAGGATGCACTGACTACATGATGCAGGATGCACTGACTACATGATGCACTGACTACATGATGCACTGACTACATGATGCAGGATGCACTGACTACATGTGGGTGCTGGTGGAGAGACTACTGAGCGGGTGGAGTTAAACGTTGAACAATAAAAGGCCAAGCAGAGTAAAATGGGTTGCAGGCGCTGGCGGGGAAGAGAGGGCGTCATGCTCTTTAAAGCTGACCACTACCGTGAGAAATGGATCTCTGCTGGAACCTTTAGTTTAGACTAACCGCAGGGCGTCTTTGGTGAAGAAGGTTCCACCGAGCAAACGCTCCCTTTCCACTTGAACCTGCAGCTTCTTCACTTCTCAACTTGGGAGTTTCAGGTGCGTCAGGTCGGCTCCCGGTGGACAGAAATGGTAACGACGTTGGGAATATATTTAAAATAAAAAGCAGCCGAGTTCCTGACCTTAGAAATAGATCAGGGAAAAACATGTTGAGTTGCCTTTTATCACAGCTTTCAAGCACAACTCACGGTCTTCATCAGATGACGTTTGCTCAGCCTGGCGTCATCCCACCAAAAGTACGATTTCTGTCTCTTATTACAAGCCAGGGGCTGCTAATTAGGTTAGTGAATTAGTCTCTGGATCCTGTAACTGTCATAATGTCGGGAGCATGAACTCAGCTTCTGTGACATTTAATATCATACTTGTAGGTCTTTCTGCATTCTGCGACGTAGAGTAATGTTATCTCTAACGATGGAGGCAAAAATATAGTTGGAGTCATAAATTCATGAATGCTTTTTTCTTTCTTTCTGTGAACCAGTGAAATGAATCCTGGCTGCTGGATATAATGAAGCGTATATTTAGGTATATTTCATTATATTTGACGGATTTGGTCGACTTTATCTGATATACATTTTACTTTCCTCACCCAGATTTATCCTGCGAGTCCGGAGAATAAAACTGACAACCTTCTGGTCACAAGTTCCCTGTAAATGTTAATACAAGGTTATCTGTGAGGTATCTGTAGTTTGCAGAAACACCATAAATATCAAAAACTAGCCCAAATTATATGCGTACCAGACTTTAGACCAATCAGAACGCACGTTCTCATCATAATAAATGTAGTCTTTAGCTCTCTGTGTCTCAAAGTAACCTCTCTGTAATTACCTTGGAGGAAGGTAGGAGGGAAACCATACGCGCTGAGGTGCGGGACACACACACACACACACACACACACACACACACACACACACACACACCTGGCCTCCCACTAATTCAATCTCATCTGAAACCAATTAGGCTCCTCCTTCTAAAAGCCTCCTGCTTCCTTCAGGAAAAGATGATTTAAAGATGATTTATTTGACAGAAGGGACTGATTGACCAACCTGCTTGGATCATTTCACAGCAAGAGTTGACAAAGTCTTCTAAAGTATTCTTTCTTATGATTTTTGAGGAGCAACAATACATGAAAACTTCAGAGAATGTCTGCGCCCCGACAGCATCATTTCATATTCCTGCAGACGGTTCTCAGTCTGTGGCGTCTGAGACATGCATATTATATACATGTGTATATGCATATTATATACATGTGCACATGTTTAAAACAGGAGGCGACACTAGAAACTGACTACATTCAACTCAACGTCATCCTGAGGTTACTTAGAATTTCCCCCTCTTGCAACGGCAACATGATAGAAAAACTAAAAAGCCAACAATGTCTGGCTTCACTTCAGTAATACTGCAGTTTATATTGAATAAAGACACTTTATTAAATGTTTGAATCAACACATTGCATGGACACAGAGGAAATAATAAAAGAACAACATATTTTTTTTTACCATTTGTCATCACAAAATTGGAATCAAATATTTATGTTTCCATCGGGAAGAATTTGAGTGACTTTGGTGACTTTTCATCATCATGGTAATGTCGCATAGACGTTCAGCTGTGGTTGTGTAAAAATAAAGATAACAACTCCCATGAGCCCACGCTACTCAAGATATCCTCATGGTTTGAAAACATATCACATTTTTCTTGCAGTTTTCATACAAAAGCCAGAAATGTCAATTTCCACTCGTTACATAGAAATGGTCTTTTCAAAATAAACTCCCATCTTCATCAGGAAACAACTTAGTTAGGTTTAGGCAACACAACGACTTAATTAGCTAAAAGATCGTCGTTTGGGTAAAAAATAACCTCAGAAGTGCCGTTACTGAACTAAGTTACGTGACAAATAAATCAACGTTGACTTCTCAACGGATTTTCTTCATTCAAAGATTTATTTTGTGTATGTATAGCTACGAATGCTGGAGGAGACCAGCGTGCACTCCTGCACAACATAATGGAAGCTTGTCTTATGTTAATACTTTGACTGAAGGACCCTTAGTGGCAGAAATTATACTGTACGTCATAAAGCTTTTTTATGTTAAATGCAGCAGGCGACTGTGAGAAGAACGACAGTTTGAAATAAAACAAAGGGTTAAAATAAAGAATGAACTGACAAATATGAAAAAGCAATCATTGGAAACGTCTTCTTCTTCTTCTTCGTCTTCTTCTTCTTCGTCTTCTTCGTCTTCTTCGTCTTCGTCTTCTTCCGGTCTATTACTCTCTCCTCTCCGGCCTTCGCACCACGCCGAGCCCAGATTTTGATCAAACGGTTTTCTTATGAAAACGGTGGAGGCAATTTTCTCCGGCGTGGCGAATCAGAGGGCGAAGATGCACAAACAGTCTGGAATAGCCCAGGTGCAGAGGAGAGGGAGGCGGCTTCCTTCTGGGATTTCCTCCCCCCCCAAAAAAACAAAAAATAGCAACACAGCAAGCAACATCTTAACGGATAACACGGATGTTTATTGTGACGGTTCAGACGGATTTATGAATTTACAGGAAGCTTCAGTGGTTTCTTTCATTTTCGCTCCATGAAATATGAAAAAAATGTTTTGCTCGGGTGTAAAACATTTCACACATCCTCGCCTCACTTTAGGCTAATTGGAAACTCTAAATTATTCCCACAATCCAAAAACATGGGAAAAAATAATAATCATGAATTAATTAATAATTATTAAAAAAGAAAAGAAAATCATCAAATCGAAAAAAAAAAAAAAAAAGCTCCGCCCAAAAAAACACATCTAATAAATATCTGTTTGCCTCTGAACACATTTATACACATTATGAGTACAACTATATATATCACTGTGGCTATAACTTGCAAGTTCTGTTATCTTTTCAAGTTATGATGTATAAACAACAATATAACGATCAGTGCTGCATGATAAAATATATTATAAACTGGTGCTGTTCAACCGAAGGAGCTGGTTCTGTAATAAACTCTGATAGTCTGTAATGAAACAAACATGTGACCTTCATCACAGACATGATTAGTCGCCCCGTCTTCTCTCCATCGGTCCACATACTGGTCCTCTTTGACTGTCCTGATGAAGGGATGCCTGTCTTTTCAAGAAGATCGACCTTTGACCTATTAGTTTTATGAGTGTTTTATTTGTCGTTTACGTGCTAACGGTATCACACGTGCTCGGCTCTTTCCCCTCAGCGAGTGCTATCTTTGCCTCATCGCCCCGCGGGCGCTCCAGCCTCCGGGGAGCTGCTTTTCTTTTTCTTTTTTTACATTTTCCCTCCGCGCAGGAACGCAGCTCCTCTCTTCCTGAATAGACTGGAGATGAACGCAGGGAGCTGCCAACACAAGGGAAGCAAATGGATTGTAATTGGCTCGTACTCTCTCTCTGAAAGGGGGGCTTCTTGGCGTCAATCGACAGCCATTCACTCGCACCTGTCGGCCTTTCATGGACGAGATTGCTATTGTTGGTTTCATTCAGGGGAAGACAAAGTGAATTTACATGTGCTCAGACGGGGTACAGGTGCAGCTGTCATGTCCCATCAGCCCACGATTCATTTTAATTGCACCGGTGATATTCCTGCAGTGATATAATACACCTATGCATAAACAAGGAGATCTATCGTGTTGGTTTCAGAGCCGCGAGGTAAACTGGGATAGCATGAACAGTTCAGAACTGTAAAGACACTCATTTCTCTGGTTTCGCAGTTATCACACGTGCCTCGAAGCTCCCGCCGTGACTCATGTGACCTCTCCGCCTTCGCACCGACAGGAAGCGGATTGTGAGCAGAGAGATCTCTTGTTCATTGTGGAACACTTCAAAGGAATTAGCTCCCCTGTTGTTGTCAATGGGATGTATTCATTAGCACCTGTAGGCTTCAAACACGCACTCTTCATCTCCATCACTGCATTTTATTTATTTCTCGTGCGGTCCTGCATTTTTGCACATATACTGTACAGTAATAAACTAAAGTCTTAATCAAAGTACTTACCAATCAAATTGAATGAGAAATAAAGGCACTTCTTGAGTTGCCACCTCCACACTGTACATGTAGTTTTTAATGATGCTTAACACCGAGAACACTAACGGTACAAATAGTAACACCATCACTAACGTCGGGTATATTTTACCAGATATAATGTACCTGATAAAATATACTTCTCATCAAAATATATTAAAATACAACAATACAAGGCAAGTTGAAGAACTCTTCTGAAAAAAAGCTCAAAATCGGGTGAAAAATTAGGGAATCGTCAATAAAACATGATTACAAATATAAATAATGGAGCTATGAACTTGTTCTTTGGTCCACATGTTACTGCGACATGTGAGTCTTGTCCTGTGAAGGAAAAGTCTCCCTTCAAAGTTTTCACCCTCTATCACGGGTACCTCTATAACGTCGGGTGAAAATCAACCGAACACGTACCTGTTGACAAAAACAGGGATTGGAGAAGAGAGACACGCCCACCTTCAATAAGACACACCCACCTTCAATATGACACGCCCACATTCAATAAGACACGCCACCTTCAATAAGACACGCCTACCTTCAATAATACACGCCCACCTTCAATAATACACGCCCACCTCCAATAAGACACCCCTACCTTCAATAATACACGCCTATCTTCAATAAGACACGCCCACCTCCAATAAGACACGTCTACCTCCAATAAGACACGCCCACCATCAATAAGACAGCCCACCTTCAATAATACACGCCCACCTCCAATAAGACACGCCCACCTTCACTAATACACACCCACCTCCAATAAGACACGCCCACCTTCAATAAGACACGCCCGCATTTAATAAGACACGCCTACCTTCAATAATACACGCCTACCTTCAATAAGACACGCCCACCTCCAATAAGACACGCCCGCCTTCAACAAGACAACCTACCTTCAATAAGACACGCCTACATTCAATAAAATCAAATCAGTGAGCAGCATGAAGCTACACAATGACCCACACAACTCAGACAAAAGCAACACAATTAAAATAACGTAACCACAATCTCACAGGTAAAAATCACCCGACAATAGTGTTCTCGAGTTAATGACGCTTATAGACGCTTAAAGACGCTTAAAGGCGCTTAAAGGCAGGCAGGTGGTGGTTTACGCGTCAACGTGTCGCTCAGATTAAAAGAGACGTTAAAGGGGAATCCCATTAAAACGTCCACTTTGATTCACATGAATGATTGACAGGCGCCTCCACCGAGACTCTTACTGTAATTGTATGCAGATCGGTTTTCAGACGTGTGGCCCGCTGATGTGAATGTCATCCATTGTGTGAATATCGCTCTGATGCCGAGCCGCTCAAACTCCTACTTCTGAACTTTGAATTTCACTCCGAAAGAATCGTCAGATGATTGCAGACGTGGAGCTTTCAGCCGAGGACCGACTCTCTGTTTACCGTACGCCATCAAGCAAACACACCGCGCTTGAAGTTCTCAGAGTCACAGCCAGAAGAGAGGCTTGTTTACTCGGGCTCCCCGGGCGCCGGATCGTGTAGTTGCATAGCAACCACTCGGAGTGGAAGACGAGTTGACCTGTGCATCGTGAGCCGGCTCCGACTCCCACGACTCCATCGGTCATGCACGTTGTTGTTGTTGTTGTTGTGGTGAGGAAGACGCTGAAAGCCACTCGGCGGGGTGATGCACATTATGCAACCAGTTTACAGAGAATGGAGGCAAATGAGGATGAACCGTTATGGATCCTGTTGGATGAAGAAACGTCAATGAAGCAGTGAAAGATCAAACATGAGCAGATTATAAAACATGCTTTTGAAGCGCAATAAGGTGAGGATCCGTAAACAGTGCAGTTTACTGCATGACAGCAGCTCGACTCTCCAGGGAATTTATGCATTTCTTAAACTGCACTGCAACTTTTATTCTATATTTTGTTTGCAGACAGCCCAAAGCTCATTAGAGCCGCATGTGGGAAGGAGAGTGTGTGTAAACTGGTCTAGTAGAAAGCTCTGGTAGATGACAGTGGACTTCAAACATATAGGCAACACCAGGAAAGAGGCCCAGCAGAAGGATGTACAGCCCAGTTCTCTATGCATCATCACTGTAGGGTCTGAATCAGACGCCAAGCAGAGCAGGAACTGACTACACCGGACAGAAGAAGAAGAAAGAAGAGTCGCTCCATCCGGTTCAAAGGCCAATCAGAACGGAGACGGGACAAGTCGAGCAGAAAGTAACGGTGAGGGATCTACGGTGCTGGAAAATCCATTTATCTTTGTTTTGGCTGAGTTTAGTTTAGTCAGTGAGGCTTTCTGCTAAATCACGGCAACTTCATCATCGCGGCACGCATGTTTTTGTTGCTTAGTAACAGCAGGAGCCCGACCTCCCAAGAATCTTGGATAAAAGGATGAAAGTCCCACGGCTGCCATTTTCCACATGTTTTTAGATGCAACTTGTGAAGCTGCGTAATGCTAAAGTGCTAAAAAACAACAACTGGGAACAATTTTCTTTTCGAAATTAACCTCAACAACTATTATAGGGTCAACAAAACCAGAGCTTTCAATCCCACCTTACTGTCTTCATCAGCTGGTAGAGTTTCAGCTCATTGTTGACGTTTAGTGAACTTGGCCGCTGAGCAAAATGCTCATCTGCCTGAAAGATCCCGAAAAAAAAAGCTTGTTCGCAGGCCGGGAGTTTAACACCACCGAGGTAAATACTGAAAGGGTCTATAGAAATGTGCCTCTTGTTGTTGCTATAGCAACAGCATGTTCAACCAAAACCAAGTGCTGGTAGTATAGTAAGGTACACAAGTTCAGCTGGGACACTCAAAACATGATTTTACGCATTAACGAAAAGACTTAATTTCCAAAGATGAATAGAAAATGGAAAAGAAGAAAGTAGAAGGCAAAAAAAAGAGCAAGAAATCTCGGCCTCGTTCTCTTGAACCGTCGCTAGCATCTTAAACTTTTACAAACATTTACAACCTGATTGGTTCATGCATAGAAATAGAACAGGACGTTGAACCTGTCCGCTAGCTAGCGAGCTAACTCCACCACGTTTGAAAGCTACACGTTTACAAGAAAATGAGCTGAACTCCTCTGGTGATAGCGATGTCGTTTAATTTGACTTACGTTAACTTAAGTTGCTGCAAAACTGCAAAACTCGTGACTCGCCATCAGTCAATTTAGTTTAAACGGCCACAAAGACAACAGCACACACACACACACACACACGCACAAGATGGCCGCCCCTGTGGCCATCCTGCTACGTCGATTTAAATGAGTTTGTTCGACGAGCTGCAGTCACGATGTTGAGGTGAGTGATGAAAAACAGCGGCAGAGAAACATCATCCGGGGGATCCAGAAATAAAGAAGAGAAGAAGAAACCTTCCTGAATCCCTCGCTGAACGATAGCGGGACAACGAGACGTTCCTTCACGTGAACTCTTTCTTTTCACCCGACTGAGTTGGACCTGCGAGGTGGGAGGAAGCGGGACGTGACTCATTCGCTGTAATGCATTACTGTAATTATCTCCTCTCAGAGCGGATCAGTGCTCAGCTTCATCTCGTGCAACACTTAGAGCCGGCTGAGACGGAGATAAACTCTAACGGGTAACGAGCCTCCGGGAGCCAGACTTCTGTCCACAGAACACTAAAGAAAGGTCCGACATTGGACCCCTCATCGACATTTGTCCTTTTATATTCTAGTCATTCCTTTTATTCCTGAGGGCAAATTAAGCTTTTCATGGCTGTGATGCTAATGGATATTTATTACTCAATAGATACGCTTCAATTTCAATCAATACAGATGTCACTTCACTCACCTTTATGCACGTATGTATGCACCTGCAGAGCTTTTTCTATGCTTTGAGTCTCTTTTTCGAGTCACCTATATAGAAACGTTACATAACTACACACAAACAATCCTGTGCAGGAGAAGTTTGGAAGCTTCAGACTCTAAAACAAGATAAACTAATTAGATTAATTAGAATAATAAGGGAAAGAAACACAATTAGAGCGCAAGCTGCTTCCCCATGAGCATAAACGATCTGTTGGGATTTCTAAACTTTATACTTGATCCGGAATGCTCTTTAGCAATATTTCACACCGATCAGCGATTCCTGTCGCTCTTTAATAAACCCTTTCAAAACATTTTTTTTGTGGGTCAGATCTTCTGACACGTGAGGCAAAAGGCTACTCCCTCTTTCCGAAATGAAATTCCTGCACGGCTTTCTAGAAGATGAACCAAAAAGATGCACCAACGGATGACGATTAGCGACCGCTTGAAGGCTCTTGAAATAACCTTTAAACGCGAGAGCTGGAAACATTAATTGGAAATCAAGCTCTATTGAACAACACTGAACGATCATCAGCAGGATTACACCACGCACACTGACATCATTTCCTTGTTATTAGCCGGCAGCGGGACCATTAAATCACTTTGGATTGAGCCTTTGTAGGATTTTCAATGCACAGTGAGTAGAAGATGAATGAAGGTCATTTAATATAATATGTTTTAATAACTCTCCCTGAGAAGTGCCATCCATCTCTCTTTAACCACATCTTTCTCTCGTGTGGTAATCTTGCCTTTCAGGTGGATTATTATTAATCAGGAATTGCAGTATTTTGTAAATCAAGCACACAATATCAGTGCATGTCTTCACTAAGGTAAAAAATAGCTTGAGAGAAAACTATGGAATAAGAATACAAGAGGGTCACATCACTCGATGGCTTTCACAAGATGATAACATCCCTTTATGACTCGCACGGCACATTTTGCATGAGTTGCCAGCCAGCAGTAGAGCATATATATTTATTACAGAATCCCTCTCAGATTCTTTCTGTTTACCCGGAGCGGATCGCACAATATATCACAATGAGTGGCAAACGACAGGAGCCTTGGGGAGCAATTATTTCATGGGCGGTTCTTCAGAAGTCGATGGCACATGTGGCTCGACTCCAATAAGTCGATATCTTTGCGTCACCTCCCTTAAGTGCCGGCGTGGCCTGAAAACGTCTCGGCGAGTGTCATCTTTTTATCAAAGTCGCTACCTAGATTTTAAATAAACCAGGTCACGCTTCATCTGTAATGTTCTGTGTTTTTTTTGTTTGCATGAAGCAGGTTTCTGCCACATTGGCAGGCCATTGCTCCCCCTCTCTTCCTCCCAGAAACATGGCTGCACGTTCCAAAGACTTACATCATATGGCTCACATCTCCTGTGCATTCTCTGATTTTCTCTGTGTGCGTCTCGTGTTGGAAATGTAAAACCCTGCGAGATGATTTGCATAAGATGTAGGATCGGAGTGGCGCACGCGTGTTAAGCCTTTGAAGTCCTGGTTGTCCCTCCTCCCACAGTAAATCTCTGCCTCCGTGATAGTTATACGGCTCACATGTGATGTGATCGCAGCAAAGCTTCAAAAGAAGACGTTTTTTTAACACGGATGATGTTGAATATTTCATTACGTTAACATTTAGGGCTGATACGGGATGAAATATCTGGTTTCTTACTGTTTTCGAAACTTCTATCCATATCAGAGAGCAATAAAGTTGCCCTTCTTGACACAGATAAGATACAGATTGTTGCAAAATGGGTGTTTTTGTGTGTGTCTCGTACTAAATATTGAGTATAAGCAATATAGTGCTTTACTTTGCAGTCTTGAGATTAAGTTGCAGCTGTGCCAGTGGAGGTGAAACTAGGGGTTTTATCACTTTGTGTAAAAGTGGCAACTTGATCTCTTCTTCATTAAAAGATGCAACATGTTCATTCAAACATGAGCTGACATCAACAGAATGTGAAGAGGTTACAGTGTTGTCGTTATTTCAAAAACATCTTGCAGAGATCTACTGAAATGAGCATGCTAACCAGCGAACCAGCTAACTACCTAACTAGCTAACCAGCTAACTAGCTAACCGTCCTGTCCTGTAATACCACGTGTTTACCTCTAGAGGTGATAGTGAGTCACTGGCTTCCAGTCCAACATGAGAGGACGAAGAAGTAAAGCTTTTAATGTTAGAGGTACAGGGTCTTTCTACATTTATATATATTTAATAGTTTGTTTATTTGGATTAAATATAAAGTGGCAGAATTGAGAAAACGGCTCGGACAAAAACATATATATTTATATTTAAAAAAAAGCAAACTTTTGTCTTCTTCTTCTTCTTCTTCTTCTTCTTTTTTGTCTAGCATCAACCACATTTCATTGTGCAACCATGTGTTGCATAACGGCAATAAATGGTCCTTATATCTTTGAATTGTTATTCCTTAATTTGTGATGTAAGAATTTGTTTCGAATCTTAGCAAAAGCTGGAACAAGTACAAATGTGACTTTCTAAAGTATAGAGGCATATTAGACTTTATAATGCCTGATAAATATGACACACTGTGGTTGACATGCAGGCTATATCATCTTTATCTCGCTACATCATCTTTATCTCGACAGCTATAATAATCGACAGTCGATTTCATGTCAATATAACAAAGCACATCCCACTCAGTGTGTGATATGCTGATAAATGTGTGGATTCATGGTTGTAGATGTTCCTGCTGGAGCACACCGCTCTCTGCAGCGCCGTCAGGATGGAGCAACGCTGCCTCCACGCATCAGGATGATTTGTCATGAGCCGAGCAGCGAGTAGGCGGATTATGTCTTTGAGGATCCGTATGCAAGAGATGTGAGAGGAGAATATAGCAGAGAATAAAAACTTGTTGCGAAATGCAAAATCTTTTTATTTGCACGTTTAAGGAAATCTCTGAAGTGGCTTTCATTTGGATTAAGAAATACAGCTGAATAAAATACACATTTAATGGAAAGCAGCCATTGTGTGGCATGACAGAAGGGTCTCGACTTTGATTGAGTGGCAGAGAATATCCCTTCATCACCTGTCAGGCGGATACTTCGGGGCGGAAACTGGGAACTATTTTTAGCTAAAAGGTGACAGACCAGCATGAACGAGTCGTGGAAATGAACCATCACTGTCACACACAAAAAAAAGCACCTTGACCAGTCTGACAGGTGTGAGATTTAAAATGGTAATGTCCCACCCAGCAACACGAGAAGAGAAGGTTATGTACTATATATAAACCACGACTATCTGTTATTTACATATTTGATATCTCTGGGGAGCTGAGATAGTATATTAATTCAGAGAACCCTGGTTATGAATGCAACTTTGTTTATTGAAGGACTGTTGTGACCGCATCGGTTTTAGCTAGGTGTACCTAATAAACTGGCTTCTGAATGGGCATGCTATTGTTTGCATTTTGACATTGTTCAGATGACAATTCATCATCCGCATTAACAATTTCGTCCAACAATTAAACATTCAGACTATTAAATCTGCAGCTCCAATATCTTTAGCTGTCTTTACTTGGTGGATGGATTAAGGGTCTGGAAGGAGAAATGAGGGATGAAAGGATGTGGGTGGAGAGATGGATGAAAAGACAGAGGTCTCGCAGTCGGCAGCCGACAGAGTACGGAGTCAGAAGGAGGAGCAACATCTTGTTTATTGGTCCAGTTGATCCGGAGGAAGGCCAGAAGTAATTGCGCTTTCCTTTCATGTTGGGTCTGTTTGGATTTGAAGACCAAGGAGGATTACTCCGCCTGCAGCAGACGCCCACGCTGGGAAGGCTCCCTCGCTGTGATAAAAAAAAAAAAAAAAAACTTGGACATACTCGCTTCAGAGGAGCAAAACTGGAGGTGGGAGGATTCAGGACTGGTTTATTACCAGTGCCAGATCTCATTAAGAGTCCACTTCTTCATCGTATCTGTATCTCGTCCAGCAGAGTTTTAATACCTGCACATTTGGTGATGACACACTTTGGTCTGTGGGCGTACAAGAAAAGGTAATATCAAATATCAAAGATAATAAATGTGAGATTGCAAATGACTGGATTGGATTTTCTTTTTTTTGGTCCAACACAGATCTCGGGAGTGCGATTCCACCAATGTTTTTATGAACATTTTGTATTAGTGTATGAAAAAAAAGAAGCTAATAATTTGAAATATCACAACAGTATGATCATATTTAGTGTGTAATTCATCTGATTCAGGTGTGTTTGCTGCTAGATATGATTTTTATCGTGGAACATGAATGAAAAACCTCAAAGCAGTCAGTTTTGGGGTTGTGGACTTTGGTGAAACTGAATAATATTTGTTGTTGTTTTTTCATTAAGCTACATATCTTCTTTTCTTCTTCTTCTTCTTCTTTACACTTTATTCAGGTTTCCATCTAAATATAGCAGATATTTTAACAAAAGTTCCAGAATATCAGCAAAAGGAATTGCTAATTATTTTTTATTTTTTTTGCTTTTCCACACACAAAAACATTGATGGAGTTTATTCACTTTATTAGACATCAAGCGTGTTTTGGACACCTGTCGACCTCCGAGACAAGTCCCAGAGAAACAATCAAACTTATTTTGATTATTTGTGTATCTCCCTTTAAAGTTGTTCCAAAACTTTCTCCCTGCAAACCCATTTCAAAATAGGTAAATGTGAAATGTACTTGCATTTAAATGGCACCTTTCTAATCTTCCCATCACAAAGCACTGTGTACCACATGTCAACATTCATACACCGACGGGAGAAGCTTTCACACACTCAGACAGCGATGGCCTTCAGGAGCCCAAGGACACTTCGAACCGTGGATCTTCCAATTATTGGACGAGCCTTGAACCTCTGTGCATCTCTAACAGTGTCCTTATAACACCCCCTCTTATGGATGACGGCTGGACTGATCAACACATCATTTAAAATGGTCAATGAAGGAAATACTGAACTGCAATAACCCCACCAGACACTCGACAGATTAAATATTACCGTATGCATAAATCGAGCATGAGTCAGAGGTTCAAGAAGATAACAAGGGAAGGTTAAAGAGCTGCTCTGCCTTCAGATCCTTTAGATACACAACAATCAAACACAACTGTGAGAAAAGATCCAAGAGGGCACAGCAGCAGCAGGTCTCCTGCAGGGCTTCAGTATATAAATCAATCCCACAACACAAGCTCCTCACCATCAAACCTGCAGCTTGTGCTCCGCTCACAATGAGTTTGACCCGCTGGAAGTCTGCAGCCGCATGCCGTTACTGAGGGGAATCCATACCACACTAATAATAATGCTGCAGCAGGAAATTGGGTGAACAAAATAAATAGTGTAAACAAAGAAATCATAACCTTAGTGTCAATAACTAAAGCTTTTAGCCGGGGATCCTGGGCCTACACATCCCTGCCTCCAATCCTCAAAGAGCTTAATGGTAGATTTCTTTTGAGAATAGCAAAACAATAACAAAACATTGGTTTCATTTTTATGAAATTACTCAAATTCCCAGTGTATTATGGGAAATCTGGCGCCATTTCACAGGGATAACACCTGAGAGAGTGTGGTGGTTGTGTGTATGTGCATTCACACACTGAACAATAAATCAGAATCAGAATCAAAACCATTTATTTACCATGTACCGTAAAAGTCGGGTTACGAGTCGCTACTACCTTCGGTCAGTGTCCCCGTTAGCTCCCCGCTGTAGCCAGCTGGGGCTCCTGCTAGCGCTCTGTTACTTTCCCGCTAACTTCCGCTAGCTCTCGCTAGCTCTCCGCTAACTTCCACTAGCTCCCCGAAAACCACCGAAGGTATCGGGACCAGGCTCGACACCTGACTTGGGCAGAGGGGACGCGAGCAGTAGCAGCACCAGCGCTAGCTAGCAGCAGCGCTATCAGCAGCGCTATCAGCAGCGCTAGCAGCAGCGCTAGAGCTAGTGCTGCTCCTAGCTTGCTACAGCGGGAACACTGACCGGAGGTAGGAGCGGCTTGTAACCCGACTTTTACAGTTTGTTTTCACATACAAGGCATTTGTCCTGGCGGGACAGTGCAATAAATGGGAGCATGAAAATTTACAATTGAGTCCACAGTAGAATTTAAAGTTAAAATAAAGTGCATGGAATAAGCTGTCATAGATGCTGCATGTTCCACTTTAATGAGAACTTGCAGCATTATTCAAGTTTCATAACAAATTGTGCTTCAAGTACTGCATTGAGAAGGTTTCATAACCAGTGCAAAGTTCCTCACAGTAACTTCAAACAGCTCAGATATTTTCCAACTTTCCCAGCTCAACCCTTGAAGCCCGCGGGTTCCCCCGAGATGGAGCAGGTTTCTGTCGCCGCCCCCACACCGGACCCCCGGTGTCATGTGGTGCCTCTCCTCCTCTCCTCCTTACAGATCACTCGAGTGCCTCTTCAAGGAGCTGCATCCCGCTCGCAGAGGGCCAGATGGCGCGATGAGCCGGCAGCTCGGCCCGCAGGGGGCTTGTCCTCGCTCGGATCCCTTTGTCGTCTATTGCCGGCTCGGATCTCCGTCAACCTGTGCCAGGCCGGCCCGGATCAAAGAGAATATTTACACGGCGCTTTTCTGTGTAGTGTTTCCGGCTTTTTTTCTTCTTCTCTCACTCTTCTGGATTGAGCAGCGGGAGAGCTGGAGGCCAACCTCCCACCTCGGAGGAGGATGCTGCTGATGTACGGAGGCTCCATGTTGCCGTTGTCTCTTCATACATTAGTTTATTTAACCTTGACCTGGCCAAGAGGATCAGGGGGTCCTCGCCAAGATGGCAGCAAAAAGCTTTCACAGAATCTCCACATAAAAACACAAAGAACAGACTTAAAGTAGAAAAGGTGTCGTTGAATGGTGTCTAGCATCTCAAGCCACCTTCTATAAGGTTCATTAAAAGAGTTATTGTGTTAAGGAATAATACAAGAAGAGGTTAAATGAAGCGCGTGGTGTGTGTTTCAGCGTGTGTGTGTGTGTGTGTGTGTTAACCCACGTTCTGTTTTCACAGCAGCGCGTCTTCCTCCGTCGCTCTCGACAGCCTCACAGGAACACGAACATCACGGCATAAACATCACGGACGTGGAACAAATATTCAGCGATTAGAACGTTCTCCATTGAAGTATCCAGGATTAAATATGCAAAGATATGCATTGGCGTGGTTCTCACCTGCAGGTTGAGTCATCGCTGGAACGGAGTCTGATCTTAAGACAAAAGAGAGAAATTCCCCTCTGAGCCCCGAACAGAGATGTAGAGCAGCTGCTGAACATCTCCAGAGTCTGACTGGTGGTCACAGAGTCATTTAGAACAATGTGCATGTGCTTTATTGTGTAGTTGTTGTTCACTCATTTAGACAATGTCATAAGAAGACAAGAAATATAAACTTTAAGCACATTAATTCACATGGAAACGTGTTTCCAGCAGCTCGTTACAGCCAAAATCGATTAAAATTCAGTCATAATTATTGACTGGAGAGCAATAACACGAGCTATGAAGTAAATGATGTATAGTACTATAGAGGGGAGTCATGTGGTAGTGTTGAAAATGTAGAAAAACACAAATATAATACCTGTAACATAGATGCAGTAGTGTGTTGTACCTGCAGTATTAGTATCATAGTGTGCTTTCAAGTGGTGTTGTACCTGCAGTAGTATTATTGTACCTGCAGTAGATGCAGTAGTATTGTTGTACCTGCATTAATATTGTTGTACCTGCAGTAGTATTGTTGTACCTGCATTAATATTGTTGTACCTGCAGTAGTATTGTTGTACCTGCAGTAAATGCAGTATTAATATCATAGTGTGCTTTCAAGTAGTGTTGTACCTGCAGAATGTGCAGTAGTATTGTTGTACCTGCATTAGTATTGTTGTACCTGCAGTAGTATTGTTGTACCTGCAGTAGTATTGTTGTACCTGCAGTAGTATTGTTGTACCTGCAGAATGTGCAGTAGTATTGTTGTACCTGCAGAATGTGCAGTAGTATTGTTGTACCTGCAGTAGTATTGTTGTACCTGCAGTAGTATTGTTGTACCTGCAGAATGTGCAGTAGTATTGTTGTACCTGCAGTAGATGCAGTATTAGTATCACAGTGTGTTTTCAACGGCACAAAACCAAATATTACACAGATTATGTCCAGTGTACTTCTGACAACCTATTGTAGATTTTTGCAAACCAAAGATACAAGTTTTTAGTTTATTATTTGTATTTTACAAGATATCTTTAGATGAATTCAAACCCGGCGCTGCATGCGTTATCGAGACTTTTCCACAGAGGAATAAAACTTCCAAAAGGCAGACGTCTTATTCAGGGATGAACTCTTCAGTGAATCATCCTTCGTTCCACCTAGAACACGCCCTCCTCCGCCTCTCAGATCGGAGCTATGCGAGGCTGAGATAATGACTTTTGAGATATGAATAAATGAAGTGGGCTGGCTCTTCCTCCTCACCTCTGCAGGACGCCGAGTCCTTTCCACACAACCCGGGAGGAGGAGTAGAAACATCCAGGTCTCTGCTCCTCCTGCCCTCCTCCATCCTCACGGATGACTACTTAGGCCCCACAGGTAAAGGAATTAGGAGGCATCTGAGGAGGAAGGAGGCAGCGGAGGAGAGAACCTGAGGATATCCATCTAGCCGTGTCTCCTGTCTGACCTTTTCCAGTTGTTGTTTTGAGTCAGCCGCCGTCTATGGCAGCTAATTTGTCGGTAAATGGGAGAGTCGTGTATTTTTCACGTGCGGCGCGCTTCCCGCTCATTATCTCTGCGCTCGCGATCCCTAATTAGCTTGCAGAAGGTCAGCTCACCTCTGTGGTGGGAAACAATGCTGGGATACACTTCGTTGGTTCTGCCTTAACACACCCACGCGCACTTACATAAGCATGTATGAATATATACATGAACACACACACACACTCTGGATGACACCGAATGTGGAACACACACTCCCGACTGTGCTCTCAGGAGGTGCTAAGTGAAAACAAATGCATGAGAATAATTGAATGTGAATGGGGATTTCTTTTTTGATTTTAACACACACACAAATATTTAATTTAGTCAGAAACACTTAAATCTAAGAATTAGTTGGAGGTGGATTATCTCAACTGGCTCTGCTCTTTGAGGAAGCTCTCAACGACTTGTCTGGTCAATTATGTTTTCAAGGGAGGTGTATTTTCTCCTGGATTATGTTTATTTTAGATGTACCACAAATATGCTTTTAGTCATAGTTATTCTTGTTATTCTTACAACTTTTGCCCAAAATCCACACAAACATGAAAGTTCCTCATAGTGACTTTAAATTCCACCGGACGTCAGCGGTCCATCGTGGCTCTCCTCCATCCACCACTCCACCTCTCTCTTTACCCTCCTCCTTCCTGCACCCTGCACCTTTCATCCCTCACCCTCCATCCCTTCATCTCACGACCCTCTTCCCTTGATCCCTTTCCTTACATCCTTTCCTCCCTTACCCTCCATCCTCATCCTTTCATCCCGTACCCTCCATCCCTTCATCTCACGATCCTCATCCCTTCATCCCTCACCCTACATCTCTTCATCTCACGACCCTCTTCGCTTGATCCCTTTCCTTACATCCTTTCCTCCCTTACCCTCCATCCTCATCCTTTCATCCCGTACCCTCCATCCCTTCATCTCACGATTCACATCCCTTCATCCTCACCCTACATCCTTTCAAGTCCATCCCTCTGACTTTGTGTTAATTATTATAATTCTTTACTCCTGTACAGACCTTTGTCTGTGAGAAGTGCAACATAAATAAATGTTACTTACTTACTTACTTTACAATGCTATCTCTGGCCAGTTGGACACACACACACACACACACACACACACACACACACACACACACACACACACACACACACACACACACACACACACACACTGAAATGCACTCATTTGTTCCTGTGTGTCGATTGTTCACATTCTAAGAGTCCGTAGTTTGCAGACATGTATATTTTTGCAGGGTATATATATATATATATATATATATATATATATATATATATATATATATATATATATATATATATATATATAAATGCAGGGTAGTCTAACTGTCCCAACAATGAATCACAGCTTTAATGGGATTCATTAGCTTTCCATATATCTGATTTCTGATCTGACAATCCCATTTTGTATGAATATTTATAAGAATTGCCACAGTGTCCTGGGTCACATCCTCGCTGCTGTCTTCCCCACAGGTGTATTTCCTGTGAAAACCCGAAGCGCTTCACTGGAGTGGACGAGACACACGTCCTCGTCCCTCTGGGCCGTCTCCACAACTCACAAGCTTTTAATTGCATCACGTTTTCTGCATTTCAGGGAGACATTTTGAACAAAATAAACAACTCTGGAACACTTTGGTAACCACTTCAGCCAGGAACATCCTTGTGGTTTTTAAATGGAGGAGCGGGAGCCTCAAGCCTCACGGGACACAGTGGCCTTGCTGCTATACTGTATGTCCTGGTTATACGGCAGCAGTTGAACCACAAAGGAGAGAACCACTTGTTAACTGACTTATAAAGTGACTTTGCTCCGTGAGCGCATCACCGTATGTATGATGGGGAAAGGATGTAATCTGACATGAAAGCTGCAGAAATGATGAAGGAATAACCACCTCCGTTCTAACCTTTCACAATAAAAGCCCAAGATACATAACATTCACAGGCGAGTATTTTACATTCTGTCACACCATTGATGTGTAAAGACGCTGATAACAAACACATACACAACAAATATACATCATAACTCATGACTTTGTTTCCTACAAAAAACATGTATATTAACCTTTTAAGCCCCGTTAAGCCCCAAGGCATTTTTTTAGGATTTAGCTCGAAATAGCATACCCAAACCAAAAAGAGTGTATCTCTGCAACCACAAGGGCTATTTGAATAATTTTGGTGTTATAATAAAGGCAACCCTTGTGAGCTTTTGGTCAGATGTGTAAATATTAATATATATGTTGCTGGCTAAGAGTAAATAAAGATTGAAACACAGAACAAATAGAAGTTCCAGGTCCGCCTTTAGAAAAAAGCACTTTCAGGATGATTATCTCCTTGAAATGATGCTTCACTAAGAAGAAGAAGAAGAAGAAGAAGAAGAAGAAGAAGAAGAAGAAGAAGAAGAAGAAGAAGAAGAAGCCCTGAGGCTCTCCCAAATCATAGCACAATATGTGAACAGTCTCTCTGCACTGTTTTCACTTGAAAAAGTGAAGCAGAACAAAGTCAGATTAGGTAAAGTACAGAGATAATTCAGGCGAGAATGCAAAATTTGCATTTCAGCACATTTGCGCATATTTTCGCGCATCTGTGACATTTGAATTTTTTCATGTAGCAAACCTTATATTTCACTTGTATATGACTTGTGATGTTCAACAAACTTGTATTAGTGGGGATTTACTGAGGGAAATGCATTTTTTCTTATATTTGCTATTTTCTCAATTTTTTTTAAAAATTTGCTGACTCTTGGAATCTGTGTGGAATTGTCTTTCTTTTTGCTATTTGTCTTTTTCTGATAGCACCAAGCTACGGGCTGCTAGTTCCGGAAACATGCAGAGTGGGCTGACTCGTGACAAAATTATAACTATTTTATTTTAATAATTATTTTAGTTGGTGTTTGAGTTGTGTTGAAATGGCTGACTAATTATTGTAGCCCAGGTTCTCTTGTTTAATTTGATGTGTAGCATCAATATATTTAATCATGATTATTGTAATGTTTTACACAGTTTAATTAAAATGTTAAAAAAGGACCTATATAGGTCCATGCGGTTAAGTTGTAATAGCTAATATCTGGTGAAAAAGAAGTATAATTCTGCTGGATTTCATTTTTTATCAACGTAATGAGGAAACATTTACAATAGATAATTATGTGTAGATTCACAGAATGCTGCTAATGGTATCAGTTAGTAATATATATTAAAGTTGTACACTTGACGTGAATAATATTCTGGTAGTAAATCAGTTGAATCCTACAGGAAGTCATATAATAACACATATTTTATTATGGGAAGCTTCCACATAAATAGAGTTTCAGATATAGAAGACAATGAAACGATGGAAATGGACCTGCATGTTACAAAAACCTTCATCACTCCCGCGTATGAAACACAGAACGCGTACGAGACCTCGCCGCCTCGCAAAGTGTGATTAGCGACTCGTTTGTTTCCCACCAAGAAACCCCGGGGGAGCGAGCGCCGCGCGGTAATGGTGCTTTTCTAAACTCGCATGTGGCATCGACTTTCTCGGCAATTATGACTAAACGCGATGTATTTCTCCCCCCAACTTTAATAATATGTAAAGGACCGATGTCGCCGCATGTTCCCGGTATAATCCCTAAATCCTCTTAATGTTTTCTCTTTGACAGGAAGCATAACAAGGAGGCCTTCACCGGGAGAATCCCCTGCACGGAGAATCCATAAACCATGAGGTGCTGCTGGATGATTTACATTTACAATACTAATGAAACCCAGGCTTGTTATAAACGATCTGCCGGCAGCAGGAATTCATCTTTTATTCTATACCTTGATTTAAAGTTGGTGATTGACGGTTATTTAAGTTGTGAAACGGCAGCGGCGGGTCGTGTTTTAACATGAGAAGCGGTCCTGCTTCTGTTGAGGGGACAGAACAACACTTCTTGGCTTCGGGTCCTTTGGGGCTCAGTGGTGAGCAGGGTCATCCTTCAATAAGAAGATCGGTGGTTCGATCCCCGGCTCCGATAGCCCATGTCGATGTGTCCTTGGGCAAGACACTTAACTCCAAATTGCTCTGAATATGTGTGTGAAATCATGTCTATTTATTACTGTTGTTTAACACTTAAACACTTTCTTGTATATACCACCACCTTTTCTACATGTATAGTGTTTTTCAAATGTATGTATAGTGTTTTCATATTTTATATTTTGTTCTCTTTCTTATTATACTGTGTTGTTATTTCCACAACCCACTCAGAGAGCCCTGCACAAATAATTCCACTGTGTCTGGACTGTTGGTCTAGGCACTAATGGCAAAATAAAAACTTGAACCTTGAACGTTGAATGTGATGAGGTGGCACCTTCGCCCCTCCCATCAGTGTGTGAATGATGACAAGTAGCATGGAAGCACTTTGAGTGGTCGGAAGACTAGAAAAGCTCTATAAAAGTACATGCTTTTATTCTACTTATTCATGTTTCTCCTGCTTTGCATCACTTTCGTCTTGTGACTCATTCGCTACCTTTTAACCAACATCATCAGCCGTTAGATTTTTAAATGAAATATGTTGGATTAACAAACCAGAGGAAAATGCCAGAACGCTTATCAGCTCAGACTTCCATGTTATAATCAAAAGCTTCTCAGAAACTGTGAGAGAGAGAAAGGTTGTTTTATGTACTAGCACTCGTCCGGTCTCTAGAAAGCAAACATGGCGTTTGTTTTGCGTATTAATGCTGCACATGCATTCCGGTCGGTCCCGCTCACTCGCCGACAGCACCTGAAAGTCCTTTTTTAAAAGTCCCTTCTCTGCAATCACACCTGTAAACAACACAAACAGAAACTAGAAGGTTTACATTGTCAGAAAAGGTCAGAAAGATGAGTCCTCACGCTGAAATATCCTCGAGCTCTCTGGTGTGTTGGAGCAGCTTCATGTAAACTCTGCGTCAGCCCCCGTTGCAGGTTTTTTTTTGGCTACAAAGTGTGAGATCCGAACGGCACATCGAGCAGGTGTCGTTTGGAGAATGTGAAGACGCATTCAAAGATCCGGTTTGACAGCTTTCCACACGCGGTTGCAGGGATTGTGCATTGATCTTTGCTTGAAAACAGCAGCAAACCCACAGGGCGCTGCCAGTACTGCGTGTTGATTGGTTCACATGTAAATATCCTGCTACAGGAGTCAAATGGGCGGATCCCTTCTCCAGTTTATTGTCTAGAAAAGAAGAGATAAATTAAGGCTACTAGAGATTGATAAGCAGGCGATATTGCAGCACATTTAGATGCTCAACACGCGCATCACGTTCTCACGCTGGTCAGTGGCTCTACGCTCCCAGCGATGACACTCTAATGTTTAGGTTTATGCACACATCATATAAGTAAAGTTATGTTTAAGTCATGTATTTTTGAAGCACAAGTCTTCAACGGACATGAAATAGATTCATAATCAATCATTATTTCAAAGTGTGCAGCTTGATCTTTGTCACAAATTACCCTTATTTGACTCCATTTATTCCCCTCCATAATAAGGATATGTTCATGTGGCGTTTGTTATGTTCATCATCAAATAAAACAGTATACTTCTCAGTTATGCTACTTGGTAGGGGCATTTCATTATATTAGCCGATACTAATAAGAACAGATAAAGTAATGGGGGAGATTAAAAGTTTGAGGCAGACCAGTTGGAACACCTACTTCTACAGCTAAAAGTTAGATAATTATTTAAAAAAAATGTAATACTGTTTACAGAGAAGCTGAGTAGCTGCTGCACCAACATCGACATTCAAGGAACACAACTTATTATCCCAAACTATTATCCATCCATCCATCCATTATCAGCTGCTTATCCGGGGTCGGGTCGCGGTGGCAGCAGGTTCAGCAGGCCGACCCAGGCTTCCCTCTCACCCGCAACACTTTCCAGCTCATTCTGGGGGATCCCGAGGCGTTCCAAGGCCAGCCGGGAGATATAATCCCTCCAGCGTGTCCTCGGTCTTCCCCGGGGTCTCCTACCAGTTGGACGTGCCTGGAAAACCTCTAATGGGAGGCGTCCAGGAGGCATCCTGACTAGATACCTGAACCACCTCAGCTGACTCCTTTCGACACGAAGGAGCAGCGACTCGACTCCAAGCTCCCTCCTGATGTCCGAGCTCCTTACCCTATCTCTAAGGGTGAGCCCGGCCACCCTGCGTAGGAAGCTCATTTCGGCCGCTTGTATTCGAGATCTCGTTCTTTCGGTCACGACCCAGAGTTCGTGACCATAGGTGAGGGTTGGAACATAGACCGACCAGTAAATGGAGAGCTTCGCCTTCCGGCTCAGCTCCTCTTCACCAAGACGGACCGGTACAGCGCCTGTTTTATTGCTGCAGCCGCACCCATCCGTCTGTCGATCTCCCGCTCCACCTTACCCTCACTCGTGAACAAGACCCCGAGATACTTGAACTCCTTCGCTTGGGGTAGGCAGTTTGTCCCCACCTGGAGGGAGCAATCCACCGGTTTCCGGCAGAGCACCATGGCCTCAGATTTGGAGGCGCTAACTCTCATCCCTGCCGCTTCACACTCGGCTACAAAACGTCCCAGTGAATGCTGGAGGTCACAGTCCGAGGAGGCAAACAGGACCACATCATCCGCGAACAGCAGAGAGGCGATCCCGAGACTCCCAAACCGGATCCTCTCCGCCCCCTGGCTGCGCCTAGATATCCTGTCCATGAAGGTCACGAACAGGACCGGTGATAAAGGGCAGCCCTGGCGGAGGCCAACACCCACCGGGAACGTGTCTGACTTACTACCGAGGATACGAACACAGCTCCTACTGCAGGCGTACAAAGACCGGATAGCCCGGTCTTTGTACGCCTATTATGCATCATACAAACAGCTGCATGGAGATCTCTCAAACAGCAGCAGACTGTGGCTGGAAGTCCAGAGTAACTTTTGCAGAGCATTTGGCAGGTTGTCCCGCCGCCGGGGAAGAGAACAAGGGCGCCGGGGGTCCCGTCCATCTGTCTCTGGATTGGGTCATCCAAAAAAAGAGCGAAATAAAGATGGTGGATGAGCTGACAGGAGGGCCGGCATGGGGCCTCCGCTGGCTGCCAGCTTGGCTCCACTCGGCGGCTCTGGAGCGAAACACATCTGTGGTCCGTGTGGTCGTCGCTACGGCGACACGGAGAGGAGGAGGACGGACACTCAGGGTAGAAAACAAATATACCTCCAAAATGCTGCGTCGGAAATTAGCGAAGCACTTTTAATATTCATAAACGAGATGATGAATGCACGATGCTCTTCTCGGTTCCAATGCTTAACCCCCGGCGGCGAGCGCATTGGCGGCCGGTGGGTGTCGAGCTGCAGATGGCAGAGCGGAGCGCGGGGGAATCCGACGCGAGCTATTTTGGAGCCGCTTCCTCTGCGTTATCGAGTCTTCACTGGAGCTGCGAGTTTTCACAGGAAACCAGTAAGCGGCTGCTAAATATAGGAGAGCGAGGCTCCGAAAGTTTCTATAGGAACGGAAGTTTGGTGCAGAGTAAAGAGCCGGGGACCTTTTTTTTTTCTTCGAATGAAGCGGAGACCAAAAGGGCCAGATGGCTTTGAACCGCAGGGTTCTCTGGAGAAGGGATCTGTTGAGCAGAGACGACACGGGGATATTTCGAGGGCCAGTTTTGGAGTTGGTGTGGGAGTGAATGCTCCACGCTGGAAAAGCAGTGAAAAGGCACCGTTCCATTTTACACCGACTAAATGGAGACATCCTCATAAAAGACGTTGTCGTCCTGTATTGATTGAGGTTTCGTAGAGTTTGTGTGAACAGCAATGAGCTGCAGTTTGACCTTTTTTAAGTTTATATTCTTCATCTTCTTTCAACTGCTTGTCCAATTAACAGTTTGGGTTTCAGCCTCGGCAAAGAATGGATCCTCACCTTTTGTTTTTCCACCTGAAGGCTCTGTGTTCGTTGCCGCTTCAGGATCTTGAAGCACAGAAAGCAGAAGGTTTGAATATTTATGTTTGTACCCGTGGTCAGCAAGTCCCACACACATCCCTGCAGTGAACTGCCCACAGAACTGGTTCACGCCAAATATAAATATACTGTTACGGCCACGCTCTCCATGTGTCCGAGCCCTGTTGCAGGACCTGATGGGAGCGACACCCGGTCCTCCAGTTCGGTCACCGGACCTCTTGGTGTTTGTTCTGAATGAGTGAACACAAACGGAGGCACTCAAGGGCAACTGGGAACAGGGTAAGCATCAAAAACTGATTCAATTACACTCCAGGAGCATCATTTGTTCAGCTTGGGTCGGTGCCGGGGTTCTGTCTGTTTTTTGGTTCGTTAGGGAGGTTTTTATTCCCACTTGTTTTAGTTGTTGTTGTTGTTATTCTCCTCTTTTTCCTCTTGTTGTACTCATTTCTTTGATTTGAACAGAATCCACAAGCCTTCTTCCTTTAGTCTGCCTGACCTTTCTTTCCTTGTCATAACCATCTAAAATCCTTAGTTTTTTACGTAAAACATCAGATTTTCCATTGCTTCCCATGTCATAACATTTATATATTACACATTTATTTCGCCACTATGTGTTATTGTTCCACTTGCGTTACGTTTCTGTAGCTCACGATGACTTTTCTCGAGTGTATTTACTCAACTAAATTGCCTTCATTGTCTTAATATTTATATGTATTTATCCACCAGTATGCACCTCTTACCAAATTAATTTCTCTATTGGATAATAAGTTATTTTGCCGGGCGGCACTTGCAGCTCAGTCCAAGTTAGGAAGGACTGTGGTTTCAGTTAAACGTTAAATACATGACATACATGTTCAGCCAATGGCACATGACCTCTCTCTCTCTCGCTCTCTCTCTCTCTCTCTCTCTCTCTCTCTCTCTCTCTCTCTCTTTCTCCACGCCCACTGGACTCATTCAAGGACGATGTGGTATATTTTACTTTATTGGCACCTTTTCATCTTCAAATATATTAATTTGCTTTGATTCCAACCTATATTATAGGAGTCGCTGCTTTCCTTCAGAGGTGGTCCGGGCGCCTCAAACCGGTAAAAGGCCCCGGGGGTTAGATCCAGAACACGCTGGGGGGAATTGTATATCTTGTCTGGCTTGTGAACGCCTCGGGGTTCCTGAAGAAGAGCTGCAAAACGTTGCTGAGGAGAGAGACGTCTGGAAGCTAAGCCGGCCGCCCCTCGACCCGGCCTCAGATGAGAGGAAGATAACGGATGGATGGATGGATTATTTATATGCTAATAGATTGTGTGGCACCTGAATTTCCCCAGGGGGATGAATACAGATATCTTCTCTCAGGAAAATAAAGCCTTTCTGATGCTCCAAGTCACTCACTCAGTTTCAATATTTAACCAAGAACACCAGCTTTAACGATTCTTTACCACATGCTTAGAGCGCCGAAACAAAACCCATGAAGCTTTTCGGCGCCTCCTTCTCCAAGCCATCGTTCACGGCGCGCTTGGGAATTAGGTTTCGCTTTTGTTTACACGTTCACAAATGTATTGATAAAGTATTGGCTTTTTACTCGCAAATACTTTATTGCACATACAGTAACGAGCCACGGAAACAAGGACAACTTTCTTAGTTTTGGGTGATTAAACGCGGATGAAAACATAGTTATTCATATTTTATTCAATATCTGCCAATAAACCCCTCTTCAGGTTGCACACTGTCCCTTTAAGGTTCAGTGTGTGTAACACAAGTGGCTCTCAGACATGATATCCCAGTGTGTCTCCTCTCTGAGACCTTTAAAGAGCAAAGATCAAGCCTCTGCTGTTCTGTATTCTTCTCGCCGAATCTTTAGTGCGGCTGGAGCAAAAGAGCAGTGAGTCAGCAGCTGGGTGGTCTGAGCAAACGGAGGGAAACGTCTCCCGGCAATCGTGTTGCCGGGCAGAATGCAATTAGAGACGAGGATGCTGAACATAATTGGGTGTGACACATGCTAATAGCCTTTCATTAAGACAAATCTGGAGCCGCAATCTAAAGCGGGACGAGAGGGCAGCGGTGGGAGTGGGTGCTCTTGGAAAAACAACAAGTCATTTCGTTGCAGAGCCAACGCCGGCTGCCAAACGCGTGCAAAGTCGACGCCAAAAGGAACGAGCGGGCCTGAACGCCCCCTCTCACAAAGATAAAACAATGAATCAGTGCGCTTGCATCTCTGTCACCGCTGGAAAATTGCATTTGTTTATAATATGAAGGGAGCACTCGCGGTGAATTACTGTTATTCTGCGTGGCAATAAAACCGGCACAGGTTTTGATGAACGAGGATGGCTTTTATGCGGCGGCGACCCGGAGAGGGAATTATCTCAGCGCCGGAAAGCTTTTTCAATGGAGCCGGCGCGGTAAACAGGAAGAGGGCGCCGATCGTTTCAGGGTTCAGCAGGTGAGCTCATGCACAGGAACCAGAAACATATTGGTAGCACTTTATAATAACTACACACTATGTAGCATAAGTAAAGCACGAATACACACTTCATTCATCATTTATAAAGCATGTTGTGTCTATTTCCCTTTTCTGCTGGGAAGATAACTGAGACTTGTGTTAGCTTTGAGGCTCCGCTTATTAATGTGTTGTAAAGAATAAATAGTTTTCACTTTAGATGAGGTCACAGAACATGCTTAACTAATACTTAACTAACGAGTAACTACCTGAAACAATCATGCATTGCAGCATTAAAACATGTGTATAAAGTGCATATCTAAATCATTATATGTATAAATAAATGCATGAATAAATGACATTTAAATCATTTTTTTTTATAATTTACTAACACTTCATAAATGATCTTATTAATCATCTATAAGTCCTTAATATTTCATTTATAAATGGGGAATCCATCATTTATAAAGTTTGAAAACCCAATCATGAAACGCATAATAGTCAAGTTTGTTAATAATATAGAATAAAACATTTATAACTGTGTTTATGAATTGCATACTAATGAGTGTTCATATATAAATCGTTTATAAATGATGAATTAAGTGTTTACTCGCTTTACTAATGCTAAAGCTTTTAGTTATTATAAAGTGTTGTGCAAATAGTGTGTCATAGTGTGCCGATTATAAGCTTCCAGGTCAGGAGAGAAGTTAATTATTACAGTAAGAAAAAATAACAACTCCATTTAAAGCAGACAGTATTTAATAAGGGATTGCTGACGAAGAAAATGTATTAAAAAAAACAAGTATTTCAGAATCAGAATCACCTTTATTGGCCAATTATGTTGCGCTAGACAAGACTCATGTACACAAGTAGGGAGAAATATCGGTGTGTATGTACATATATATATATATATATATATATATATATATATATATATATATATATATATATATATATATATATATGTATAAATACTATATACATCTATATAAAAAGCACCAATGACCCACATAAACCTAAAATGTGAATGTTTTAAACATAAATATAGAGCATAGGAATAATATACATGGACTGGGTGATTATGAGCAGTGCATATACAGTATATACAGCATGCAGGACGGTGACATTATACAATTATAATCTATAACGACAGCAGTGGATATTTTAGTGTTATACGTTAATAAACTGTTTTATGGAGCCGTTAAACTGGAATAATAAAACCACTTGTTGTGAAACTATGTTAATCTTTGAAAAGACCAAAATAGTCGTATAAATAAACCAAAGCTGTGTAATTCATAGCGGTGAGTCGTGACCAATTCCGTTTGTTTATTTTCCTCATAAAAGTTTTGTGGTGTTTTTGGAGGATAATTAGAAGATGTCAAAGCATTATTCAAAAGTTCTAAATTCATATGAGCTGTGGGCTCGAGCTCCACATTGCTAATGTGCTATCATAATCAACTTCCCACCACTAATCCCCTGTTTAGGATTCAGAGAGGAGGCCAAATTTCTTCTTTCTTCTTCTCAGCCCATAAAAAACGGAGCCAAATTTGTTCGCCCACATCTCACAGAAGACAACTCAATATAACAGCTGCTGCTTCCTGCCGCTCAGGAAGTTCTGTCGGGGTTTTGTGCCACAGATTCAACAATTATGAGCTCTATCAAATAAAGGATCAAAATAATAAAGTCACTTTAGAGACACGTTCTGCTTTGGTTCGGAGCACAAATGTCTCATTTTACTGATAATATTTCTGCCAGTAATATTTATTTATACAACAAAACCTTTCGAGAAGACAATCAAAGCAACGTAATGATATAGAAGTGTGACAAAGCAGAAATAAACCAACTAAAGTAACATTATTATTTGTTAGATAAATAGAAAAATACATATGCGAGCCTCTAACACTCATACTGTTAAAAGGTTTGATGCACTTTTAGTGTAAGCTGCAAATACACATTTTTGCCAAATGCAATTTAGTGACGATGATGATGAAGATGTTAAAAACGCCTTCATTTACTTCAATGTATTCAGACTTCTCTCTGTTTTTGGATTCTTTGGAAGCAAAGCTTTCTCACGTGTTTACAGTGATTTCCACATGAATAATTCATGTACAAATTCAGGCTATAAAAGCCCCAAAAAAACAATAAAACATGTTTTGCTCTCCCATTGTTCAACATGGAGGAACACTTCCTCCTAACTAAAGGTTTCTGTTGCGTCTCTGCTCCAATTAGCCGTCTTGTTCGTAGCATTCTGTCCTCTAATGGCGCCGTGCTTCTTCCTGCTGGTCCACCGGAGGTCACAGATCACTTACAGCCTCCCAGGCCGGGTTCATTCTGTACTTACAGCAGCGGCCCGGGGGGAGAAGCACGCAAGTGAGCGATAAACCCGATGGGGAAGAAACACATTTGTTTCCTTCATGCTGGTTTGCTCTGCGTTGAAAATGCTTAAAAACTGTGATTATTTTCTCTTTTTCCCCGAGCCTTCATTCAAAAGGTTTGCTGAGCGGGCAAACTGCCTCCGCCTGCTGCACAGGAAGGACATGAAGCTGCCCAGTGCAACCAGTGCAACCAGTGCTGCATTGATTTAGAGTCAGTGGGAACAACTTACCCTGCAACATTGAGCCCGCAGCAATGATTTAAATGTGATATTGGATTGCACAGTTATGATTCCCTCGCATCCTTATTGAAAAGAAGATATCTGTACATCACCTTCACACTTATCTTTTCTCTATTGAGCATTCTAACCCGGCAGCTCCTTTAAGCACCTCTGATCAATATGTCCACATTGGTAATGGATCAAATGACACTCGCCGGGGATTATCACCACACTTTAAAGGGGACGTGTTGTGTTCATTGTCAGTTTAAGTGCCTGTCTCTTTAAGCCCCGCCGTGGTAAAAAGCCCAGTCTGCTCTGATTGGCCTGCGAGAAACATTTGGTGATTGGATGAACCACCTGTCAATCAAACTCTGGCTGAAACGAGTCGTGGAGAAGAGCGGGAAACATCTCTTCCATCGAGAAAAGCCTCCAGTGTCGTCCGTTGAATTGTACGATAAGAAACATCACTTTAAACCGTCTTTCAGCTACTTGTTTTGGTTATTCTGCTGCTCTCATTTGTGTCAATTTAAAAATGTAAAAAGAAAACACCTCATGTTGCCAAATATTGCAGAAAAAAAGACGTGCCCTGACATTTGTGTTGTGTTGCACACGTTGAGAGAACAGATGGACTTCTCATTCTCATTAAAAACATCCATGAAAACAATTTCAGTTTCATGTTTTTACATCCAAAAAGGGTACGTTGTGTGCGCATTATCAACGAGTTAACACACAAAACAGACGATGCTAAAATGCTGTTCAACTGGTCAGAAACCAAAGCAGAGGTTAGCTACCTGAAGTCCACAGTGAGGGCAAAGAAAACCCTCTAAAAGTATGAATGTGAGGCTCCAATCAAAGCAGTAATGAAGGAGCTTCTACTCCCTCTGTCTTTCTCAATAAAATAAATATTAAAACACTAAAACTAAACCGAATGAGTCACCAATAAAAAGACACAATAATGTTTTCTGCGGTGACTCATTGGGTTTAGTTTGCTTCACTTCAGATACTTGTTCAAGGTGGTGAGTGGAATATAAAAGGAAGACTTTGTCAAAGAAAAATACCGCCCACGATGTTTGACTGAGAGATCCTCATGTAGTGCAGAAACACCACAGAAATACAGAACAGTTATATATATATATATATATATATATATATATATATATATATATATATATATATATATATATATATATATATATATATATGTGTGTGTGTGTGTGTCCAATCTTTTTGATTCCGGAGAGCTCGCTTTGTGCTAAATCGTGGAAACGGATCCTCTAATTATCCGCGAGCTCAGTGTGACGGCTCTCCCTCACGCTGGCTGACATTTTGATTTGAGGGGGAATAATGAAAGCAATCAGAGTCTCACCCCGGCTCTCCCACTGGGCGCACAACCCGCCCGTGACATGTTTACACTCTCTCGCTTTCGGAGACCTCCGACTTTTCTGCTTGGCTTTTTCTTTGGTCCGCTCTCAGAGGACGCGACTCATCGTGTCTGCTGTTAACAGTGTCGAGCTAAATCTCAGTAGGACTTTAAATTGAGTCAATAACTACAGTTGTTTCTCTACTATTAATTCACTTGTTTGTTATTTCAATGTTTAGTTATTTCCTTTGTTTTAAACAAATTGGCAACAATGCAGACAGCTCAAGTTTCAAGTTTTCAAGATGATCAGTGGAATAGCGGGAAGCCAGTGGATCTGCGATCTAAAAATCTAGCTTTGCACATGTAGTCAGTATTTCTGTGTACAACGGTTGTCCATGTACCTCGACCATGGTCACCGCAATGATCGAGGAACAAAAGCTTTTACCTCGCTGTGTGTGACTGAGATGTGTTGAAACCAAGACATGTAAAACAAATAATGGAAATGTTATGAAAAGATATATATATATATATATATACATATGAATATATTTCATTTTTTCATTGTTTAATGGCCAAAGTGTAAAACCTCCTATCTGAAAAATTCAATGTTTTGAGAATACAAAAAAAAGCTTGTTGTTTTCTTGCAGAATGCTATTTGTTAAGGATACCCAATACATAATACAACATAAAATAACAAAATACAATCTATTTTCCCCCACACTTTTCCTGGATCATTTTGCAGATAGGAGGTTTTGCACTTTATATATACACACACACACACACACACACACACACACACACACACACACACACACACACACATGTATATATATATATATATATATATATATATATATATATATATACACTAATGTGAATTTCCCTGTGTGTTCAAAGTGACACGGAGATGGCGGCGGGGCTGTCCAGATAAAAAGGAAACCAATCACTCTGAGCCGATGACATGTCAGATAGGACGCGTCTGTGATTACTTTCAGGCCGCTGCTCGTCAGCTCACCTGGAACATCGTCTGAGGAGCGCTGGCCGGCGTTGGCAGGCGGAGGTTCCTCTGTCGGGCGTCAACGTGGAGACGTAGCATCCGGAAGATCCATCTTCTCCGTTGCATCGCCACGCGGACGACAGCGTGGGTTTGATTTCCAAGATCGTCCATTCTATGGAGAAGCTACTGGATTCTGATTGGTTGGGGTCGATCCTCACCCCTGCAGAGCCGTCGCATCCCTTCTCTGAAAGGGAATCCCCGTCAAGTGGAGGATGGTTTGCAATTCCTCTGATTAAACGTTCAAATTAATGCTCGCCGGGTTAGTCGCTACTGTAATTGCGCCGTATTTCTGTGTGTGTTCGGGCGCAGAAAGACTTGGATCGCAGCCCGCACATCAGACAATGTGGTTCTTCAGCGGAAGCCGTGATTTCCAAATGGAGGCCAGCGGGGACGACTTGAAAGGCTCTCAAGAGCCGAGCGGCGGGGGAAACGGGAGCGACTGAACCTGTCGAGTGGAACTAAGCTCCCAAAACATGATACATCGCCACGTCGGGAATCCTGTGAATTCGCGCCAATTCAATTATGATCAAGAAGCCAACGTCATTAGTTTACATCAGAGCGCGAGCAGATGATTAATGTGCAGCCATGTTTGGGTTTGTTTTTGTTTATCCTGGGTCGCACATTTCAGTGGGAGGACCTCCAGTCACAGCACACTCATTAATATGAGGATATATTGGCACCATCTACTTAAAGCCTAGTTCCATAACAGAGCGCTGGCATTTCATGTGTTTACAGAAGCCTTGTTGGGAAAGCAAATACAAAAGTGTTTAAAAAAACCCACAATATCCAGAAACAGTGAAACAACACACAGCCTGCAGTGTTAAATGGTCATATAGTTGGTATTTTTGGGGGATTTTAATATTGTTCATTTATGGTCTGGTTATTTTTTGGAACATTTTTGGGGCTTCAAAAAGCATCAGCGAGACATTTTTGATAATATTCTCAGCTTTTTGTTGGTCGATTTCCAGTTTATTGAAATGAAGAAGGCTACAAATAAATTAAAGCCGCTAAAACCTAATTTGCTCATACGTCGGCAAATGAATACATGAATAAATAGACTGAAAGCTATGTCAACAAATAGAATAAAAGACTTGGCTTTGCCTGTGATCTTTGAGACTTTTGACGCCCCAGACCTGGACACTCTGCTATCTGTCTGGGAATAACTAATAATACTTCATGTTGATGTACAATAAGTAATGTGAGATTACGATTCCTCATTGCATGGCCTATTTGGGATTTTTTGGGTAAATACATAGCAAAACTAGACTTCACTTCACATACGTCAGTCCAAAACATCATCACTTCATAATGTTTTTCCCTAACCCTATTTTTGCAAAATAATCCTAATTGGCATATCTATTCAAAAGTTCTGGCCTGAAAATGTGTTTTTGTGAGGTCACAGTGAAGTTTTACCACCAACGTTTATTCAGTGCATCCAGGTGCACATTTGTGCCAAATCTGAAGAAATTCCCTCAAAAATGTTCCCCAAAATATCTCAGTCACGAGAACAGATGTGACGACTGACACATGTCACTCGAACGGAGGCAACGACATTATATTTGGACGTTGATTACCAATCAGACCAGCCTTAATCTTCAAGCTCGCTGTTTCCTCCTATTTCCAGTCTTTGTGCTAAGCAAAGCTAACTAGCTGCTGGCTCCATGCTGTGTTTCTTTCAAACCTAGACCGTAGTTAAATCAGGACTTTGGGAGCATTAGTTCAGTAGGATGCCCGTTATCACAGCGTGAGCTCCTGAATACGTCTGCAGGTCTGAGAGCTAATGAGGGGAAACGAAGCTTCTCCACAGGACGGAGGCGAAAGATAACCGAGCAACTTCTGTTTGGTTGTTTCAGCTCCGAAACAACAGCTGCTCAGGTGCAGCTGCACAGCGGCCGACTGGTGTTGTGCACTGGGCGGCTTCCTGTGAGCCAGATCCGCAAAGAGCACGCTCAGCAAAACGTCTGGGAAAAATGAGGAAGGGTTTGTAATAATGTTCGATGCAGAGCGGCCAGCGTGAAATAAACAAAATGTTTCATTTACTCTCCTTCTCTTTATTCCCCTTTGTTTTAAAAGGAGCGGGGGGAAAAACTAAAACCACTCTTAAAGGGGCTCAACGTAATCCATGGATTATTGTATTTTTGGTCAATCTGCACATTAATTGTATAATTCTCCTTTATAATTACTTTTATTGCATATAGTATATTTTATATATTGTATACTTTTAGTGAGAACTAGAGATTTTCTGGTAGCTTTACCAGAAAATATCCCAGTCCACAGATAACCGGAAGTGGGAATAAATATATATAAATATCTGCGAGCGAGCATGCTCACACATACACACACATACGTGCACGCTGCCGTGCACGCTCTCCACCGAGGAGCTGGAATAAATTGAGGCCATTTGTTAGCATTCCCATCACGGCGGAGGAGCTGGATAATTAGCAGCCATAATTCAGGGAGAACGACCCGGGCTCCATCTGCCCCGTCACGTCCTCCGGGCGCCGGGCGGGACGAGATGAACGATGATGAGATGCTCACCGGCTCCACACACACACACTCAACGGCTCCACACACACACTCAACGGCCCCCAGCGGGCAAAGTCCAAAGACCCCTCCGGTGAGCTCCCGAGCCCCACCAACAGATTCCCGGCACGTCGTCACTCATCAAGTGAAGGCGGGTGCTAATTAATGAATATGCTGGACCGTTAATCATTGAGTAATTAAGTGCAGTTTCTGTTAACTGATCGCAGCAGCCCATTGGCCACAGAGGAGGGTTGAACCTCGCTGAAGCCAACGAGTCGTAGACGGTTCATAACGAGGAGAAGCACTCAGGAGCCGTCGGGCCTCGAGTTCTGCATCGCTGGATTCAAACTCAAAAGAAAAGGAAAACAAAAAGAAAACTTCTTCAAATCTCCTAGTGGGAGGATTTGCGAGGGCGAAGGCTCTGAAAGCGATGAATAAAATATTAAATAATCATGAATGACAAGAAACCCTGAAAGACGAGATACAGATGAATATATATATATATATATATATATGTATATATATATATATATATATATATATATATATATATATATATAAATATAAATATAAATAAATAAAAACACCTGAATAGCTTCCACAAGGTTGTCGCGTTTCCTAGCAACAATAGTAGAGTAGATAAAACTCTTCACGCCCCCGCACACACACACACACACACACACACACACACACACACACACACACACACACACACACACACACACACACACACACACACACACACACACACACACACACACAGAGATTGGAGCAGCTTGCAGTGCCTTGCTCAAACAGACTGAAGTGTCATCTCAGTGATGTGCCGAAGTTGAAGTCTCTCGCTGTCACACGTCAGTTCTCCCACTGTGGAAAATAATAAAACATTAAAATTAGGCCACAGCGGAATCTTTCCTCCTCCAGGTAAACGAAAAGACTTGAAAGACTTGATGGACGTTCGCCTGTGAGTGAGCAAAGACTGCGGGAGAGACGGACAGAAAAAGTTTTCTTTACTCTGGAAATCGCCTGGAAATGAGAATCGTCATTTATTAAACTTTTTTATTTCCATACGGAGCGGGTCCTCTTCCCCGTGTTTCTACAGTATCCCAGAGAGGACAAACCAAACTCTGGGTTTTAGCGTCTCCCACACGCTCGGCACTTGCGAGGAGTTTACTTGGTTGCAATCTGCAGCCTCACCACCAGAGGCCGCCAACTCCTTCACACGAGGCCTTTAAGGGGAAACTGTGAGTCTGGCTAACAGCAGTGATGTATTGATGTAATTACACCGTTCACAGAGAGAGGATGTCAGCCAAGCAAGGGAAAGTTAGCAACTGCCCTTTAGCTTTTTCCAAACTTCCTCCTGTGACCCTGCAGCAGCCACATCACCAGGCGAGATTAAACTCAACCACATTAATGGTACGTCCCAGTGAGTAATGGGACATCAGGTGTATTAATGATGTATGTTGTTTTAAATGACTGAAATGTTCCCATTTCTCTATTTGCCCGTTGATGGCGTGATCCTGTGGCCATCAACGGGCACCTGGAAGTTATTAAAGGATTCATTATTATTTGGCGAATGAGGCAAGATTTTTCCTTTTTGATAAGATCAATTATAATATTATATATATATATATATATATATATATATATATATATATATATATATATATATATATATATATATATATTTAGCATTGTTTGAAAATGTTTCCGCTGCTTTGTGAGCTAGTGTAGACTATGCAAATGACACAATGATAAACACCCTAATCATCATCATCATGAAACAGAAAGGGTGAGAAAGGGGGAGATATTTGACATTGACTTCCTTCCCCTTGTTGACTGCAGAGGAGCTGTGTGTTTGAACAGCGACGTCAGTGTTGAGCTGCCTGATTCAATTAAGATGCTATCACTTATTCATAGTCAATTAAACCGACACAGAGGTGTCGCCAGGCAGCGGGCTGCTGCGCTGGCGGCCGGCCAGCTAACCCTTAAAGCCACCTTCACTGCTCGACAGCCAGCGTGGGACGATGTTCACAAGGCAGGAGGCGACCGGCGAGCCGGAGGAGCCGGCAGAGGCCGACCCGTGCAGGAGGGTTGGCTTTCGGGTCAGACCACGTGAGTTCAGCAGGCATTCTAGTCCTGGTTCCCATTCTGGTTTTATCCGTCATTTAAACACAGCAAACTAAAGGACTTTGAAAGATTAAGCACGTAATTTTCGCAATTTACTGTTTTTTGAGACGTTTTAGTGACACTTGCAATCGCTCAGTCCATTTGCTAAATGCACTGTGTACTGTGTGTTGATGCGTACATGACGGTCAATGTAGACAGCAGGTATGAACTTCTCTTCCTGGAATCAGTTTGCGCAATTTCAGTTGAAATACACAAAAAAATCCAAACAAACACAGGACCTTAACCCAGGAGACCACTGTTTGTGTCCGTTGTGAGACCGAAAGTGAACGTTGACTTTACACTCGTAACGTTTTAAATTATATTTGATATGTCATTTTAGGTATTCAAGTCCACTCAGGGCGGTTTCTGTTCAGTCACGGTTGTTGCGCTGCATTGTTGTGCTACATTGCTGTGCTACATTGCTGTGCTACATGGTTGCGCTTCATGGTTGCACTACATTGTTGCACCACATTGTTGCACCACATTGTTGCACCACATTGTTGCGCACATTGTTACGCTTCATGTTTGCGCTACATTGTTGCACCACATTGTTGCACCACATTGTCACGCTTCATGGTTGCGTTGCATTGTTGCACCACATTGTTGCGCACATTGTTACGCTTCATGGTTGCACTACATTGTTGCACCACATTATTGCGCACATTGTTGCGCTACATTGTTGCGCTTCATGATTGCGCTACATTGTTGCGCTACATTGTTGCACCACATTGTTGCGCACATTGTTTGGCACATTGTTGCGCTTCATGGTTGCGCTACATTGTTGCGCTCCATTGTTGCGCTCCATTGTTGCGCTCCATTGTTGCGCTACATTATTGCGCTACATTGTTGCGCTCCATTGTTGCGCTCCATTGTTGCGCTACATTGTTGTGCTATGTTACCATTTGAACACAAACTATGGTGTTTATTTTTCTAACCTTAACGTAGATTTTTTTTTTTTAACCTATCCAAACATTTCACAATGCTAACCACGTAGCATTGTGTGTTTCTACAGTGATACAAGGCTGATATGAAACTTATAAACATTTTCTTCTGGCGACTGGGTTACAGGAAGCCATGATTTTTCCTGTCAGTAAAAAGAAAATCTTACAAATTAAAGGGTAGCTTGTGTAAAACAATGTGTTGTATCTGTAAAGCAAGAACAAGTGTGTCATAACAACATGAACACTGAACACTCGGTCTGTGCATTACGTGACGACTCAAAGAGCTTTCTCATCTGTCGTGCCTTTGACAGTCTTTGCAATAAAGAGTTATCTTTGCTCATCCTCTTGGTAAAAGAATCACACAACACAAGCAGAGAGACTGTGGTTTGGTTTCTCTTCCTGTCACACTGTTGTTTCTTTTGTCAAGTGACCCGATTCAAGCGATTCTCCCAAATATTTGCATTTGTTCAGCGGCTGCTCGGCGCGGCGGGCGATCCGAGCGCCAAAGGCTCAGACAGCAGACCATCCTCCGTACGTCATTAGCTTGACGCTGAAAATAGAAGAAAAAATAATTAAGCCGCGGTTTTCTTATATTTATATTTCTCGCAGACAGAAAAGTTCCCATGAGAACAAAGAAGGTCTGGTCGGATCGAAGTCGTGGGGATCAGAGCTCGGCTCCAACATGGCCGCTTCAGAGCGAGAGAGAGGGAATAAACAGACGCCGATCTCAGAAGAGGCTTTTCCTCACCTCGCAGAATGAGCCCATTGGCAGTCTCCTTTATTTGGAAACAAACACAGACGTCTGCCCTCCTGGAGGCCTCAGTTTCCCACAGAAAGCCCCAAAGTAATCTATGCTAACGAGATCATTCTCTGACTCGCAGAAAGTAGCGCTGCGCCCTCAAGACTCCTAAGAACTGCTTTAACTTTAAAAATACACCCACAACCACTTTCATATCGCCAAACAATACCCTCTAATTTCAGATTCTCCGTTATGGATGTACTGATTACATGCATATTTGTCGGCTTTAAACACTAAATATTACAAAGCCGTTTTGTGAGCAGTAGAGATGCGGGACCCGTAGCAACTATGAATCATTAAAAAGGGAGGTTTCGCTTCGGTGCTGGTCTGTGACGGCCTGCTGACGTCCCCTGCACGTTCCCCACAGGGACGGAGAACCTCCGCTCGTCCAGATGTGGCGGTAACCCGGGGCGACCCGGCGCTTTCATTTGCTCGTAGACGACAGATCGGGACGCGATGAAGAGATGAAAAATTGTGCAAAAAACAAAGGCCTTTTCACTTCAATGTTACCGAGATGAATCCCACTTCATGAATAGCTTATGAAGATGTACGGCAACAGACTGGGTCCTTTTATTAATGACTTTGGATACTTGCTGTACAAGTACAAAGAAAAAAATATCTTTTTTACATTCATTATTTCCCAGGAGAATAGACAAAATGATAAAACTTGCTTTTTGGAGTAACTGAGTGAATAAAGAACCCTCTCTCTTTCCCAACTCACATTCGGGTCACGTTCTTGAATAAAACACATTTAATAAATGATGTGTCTTTAGGACCAGACTATAGTTGCATAAACTATCATCGCATGAGTAATGCTCCTCACGTTCAGCTCGGCTGTAGTTTCAGCTTCACGTTCAGAGATGAGTTTGAGCATCGGGAATCCCACTTTTTTTATGTCGGTGTTTGACACCCTGCAGGCTGGAATAAACACGGACATTTACCTCTTTTTCTCACTCTGGAGTAATTTGGTTTCAGAGCAATTATATTCCATATCTGGCTCGACTAGAAAATAAGACAAAACGTTGCATTGATGAGCTCTCACTTGCTTTCCTGTTGGCTGAAATTCAAAATTATATAGTCTGTGAGCAATTTATTTTTTGCACATGAAAGCGACTGCCAAATTAGGAAGCTAAATGCCAATTTGGAGGACTATTCATTGGATGGCACTTGGCGGAGGAGAGTGTGCGACAATGGGCTCGGCGCACACAAACACACAGGTTCCTATGCAGAGGAAATGTCACATGGGATGCAGCTTCAAGTGGAAAATTATCGGCTGGTATCTACTTCATTGCTAAAACTGGGCCATTGACCTTTTTCATATTTATTCTTGCGTCACATTTTTCCCACCTTCCCTCAGTGCCACAGGAAACGAGCCAAGAAACCACAGTGGGGGTCTTCCCCCTTCATAGTTTTGATCCAAAGACGCAAAATTCATATTTACAAAGGTACAAATAACAGTAAATAAAAAGCCCAAAAGTAAAGGCATAGGTTCCTATTTAGTAGTTACCCCCACACTCCAAATAAGCAGCTTTGCAGAACTTGAGTCCCAATTATTTTTGATTTATTTTAAAGGGGAGTTCAGTTCAGTTTTTTTTTACTGTATTGTAAAAAAGCAGGAGAGTACACTGAAAAAAAACACTGAAATGTGTTCTTTTAATCTGCAACACAATACCTGCAGTAACTGCTGTAGGTCAGATATTACGTAATGCTCCTTTAAAGCTTCAAATCACGCCACACCCCGCCATGCAAATGTAATCATGGTGCGCGTTGTCCCAATTTTCTGTCACAGCTAACTTTGAAATTGAGATTTGGCTCGCCGTCAGACCTCACTGAGGTGCAGCGATCACAGATGGAGGATAGAAACACGGTGGAAGTTTCACACGAGCTGCACGAGTAAAATGAAGCGGCTGTTCACGCCGGTGTGAAGGCTGAAGTATACTTTGTGTTTTCATTAGAGCAGTAATAAACATTTTAGCACAACTAGAGGCAGTGAAGCCGTAAACTAACGGCTGTTTATGAATTGGCCTGTGTGGAGAAGACGGGGTGAGGATGTTTATCTCTAAAACACTAGATATCAGATTTGTAGCTTTCTCTTAAATTAATTGTATTCTTTGTTTAATAGCAAAGTATTTTAGATGTGATGAGTGATTGCTTATATGGAGACAGGTGCATCCCGGCTGTTACACCTGTGTTTCTCTGGCGGACAACAATGAGAATGGATGCCAACGAGACGGTGCTGATGAAGACGATGAGGAACCAGCTTGAGGATGCACGCGTTGAGCTGGCAGACATCTCCAGGAAACACTGACAAACAAAGTGAATTTCATTTTATTCAGCTGATATAGTTTATTGAGAGATGCCCTCTGTTGGCCCTTCTTCAGTTTCAATATGTATTATTCACGGTTTGTCAATAATTCATATTTTCAAGATTGTCTTGTAAATGATGTGCATGTAGATATGTTTCATGTGAACACAAATGAATACGGCATCTTCATTCACACATTAATATTATAAAATGCATAACACATTATGCAAATACAATGCACAACTCATTTTACAATCATCAGCTTTTACCTCATATTCACTGTTTTATTCTTATGCTTTCTGCTAATAAATTAAACATATTTTGTGTCAGAGCAAAATGTTATCAGATGTCAGAGCTTTAAAATGAATGCCAGCAGACATCTTTTTTACGGAGGTTTTTTCATCTAGGAATCAAGCTCTGGGTCTTCATCCTGAAATTCATCCAGTGATGAGAGACACAGGTGCATCCCGGCTGTTGTACCCCTCCCCCTCCCCCTCCCCCTCCTCCTCCTCCTCCTCCTCCTCCTCCTCCTCCTCCTCTTCCTCATTCATTGGCTCTGCATCTCCCTGCCCGTCCACGAGCCGGCCGCCAGAAAACAACAGAGCGAGAGACGGCAGAAATTAAACCGAAATAACAAAATTGGGTTTAACGTGGCGCCGTGCCCCGTCGTGACGGTTCAATTGGAAAGACCCGGCCTCTGATAGGTTAACACAGCCTCTGTGTTTATCTGTCTCTTTGTAAATGTCATAGACGAGGCACAAATGCCAAGCTTTTGTGTGTTTTTTTTCCCCTGGCTGTCTCGCGTCAAGCAGCAGAACAAAAAGCGATATTTCCATAAACACGGTGCCGATGTCCGTCACGCATGTGAGTTGGCATCATGCAGGAAGGACCGTGTGTCACATTGTGGCTTTAGAAGGCAGTGTGTGTGTGTGTGTGTGCCACTGGTTACTCAGTATGTGTTCCACTCTACACCATTGTAGGTAGGAGTGTCATTAACAAAAGTCTTTGTGTGCTTTCTTTGGAAATACATTCGATATGGGTCTCAAGGCGAAATTGTAAACACAACCCATGTGGTGGAAATGTCAGTCCATTATCCGTCATTATCGTCCAAGTGTGTCTGAGAACTACGGGGGCCCTTCAGGTCCCGTTAACATGCGTTTGGTTTGCCCGTTCTGGGTTATTATTCTTCGTTTCAGACAGTTATACTCAAAGGAAAACATTCATTTTATTATTATTATTTTATTAATTTAGCGGCTGGCTTGTTAGCTTGCTAATTCCACCATGCTTTCATGCAACCCTGTTTAAACTAAATGAATGTTCTTTCCCCTCCCTCTTTACATACGTTATATTCAGAATATGGTGTTTCCAAAAAGGTATCCTGTTTTCTTTTTGGTGTACTCCATAAAACTTTGCATTCCGCTAGATGAAATAGAACCATGATACTGGTACAATTGTGGTTGTCACTATGAGAAATATTCATGTTTACACGCACACACACACACACACACACGCACGCACGCACGCACGCACGCACGCACGCACGCACACACACACACACACACACACACACACACACTCTCTCTCTAACACTTACTTATTGGTGATATAATTTACACTGCATGTTACAAGTGGGACACTGAATAACAAACATTTTTGAAGAAACTTTTTCTTAAAGAAGACAACCACAGTAAGACAAGATGAATTATAAGGAAGGGGATGTAATGGGGACATATTATGCTCATTTAAAAAAATCTGAATATACCTGTACTGAGTCTGAAACGCTCTGCTTTAGCACCTGTCTCTTTAAAAGCCCAGTCGGCTCTGATTGGCTTGCGAGGAAAATATGGTGCAAAGGCAGTTCCCAAGCCGAGGTTAGAGATAATATTAAATGTTTCATGATATGTCCCACTTTCAACAATGGTTACAATCTCTTTTTGGAGGAAGATACAAAAGATGAAATGCTAAATGCACAGCTGTGAAACCAATCTCTACTCGGGTGTTGTGTTGGCCTCCAGAATAACAAAAGGAACCATGATGTGTTATATGTCCTCCTGCTACTGTGTAATGGATGTGCACTCTTGTGCAACGGCACGTGAAAAACCTCATTGCCGTTTATCCTCAATGGGTAGAAAATTATAGGTATTGGCTACGATAATACACCCCATCCAGACCACACCTCGTCATTGTGTTGTACTTGTGAGGACCCTAATTGATAACAATTCCCTGATTGTTTACACATTCAATAGACACCAGAGGCCTCCTGAGGTGCTTGTTGGAATGGATTGGATTGACGAACAGCATCTGATAGTAGCTTCCAGAAAGTTTCACTCCCTCTTTCTGCAGCAACTGGCCAACTAGCCAACTGGACAGATAACAGTACGTTAAAACAAGTATATATTATAACATATAAGTGGCAAGTGTATTTTAATTAAAGTCAGTTATTAGGGGTCCCGGGCTGCGGCTGGAAAGAAAACTGAATCTTCTTTAGTTCTGTCTCCTTAAACCTTTCCCTCTTTTCATGCTTTACAACTTCTGTTATTCTTTGTGTGTAAATCCAAGTGCAACACCATGAATGCCTATGGGAACAGAAGGTTAAAAAATGGGCATCATCAAGCCTGTTGGTATGATTCCTCCTCAAAAGAATGACTAGTTTGAAGCACACTGGTCCAAACCCAATGGAGCCCCTACGGTCAGAAGGCCCTTAACCCTCTGAGACTCAACTGACATCACCTGGTACATTTTGTTCGAGGACTTAAAATGGTGCAAATACTTATTGGACGGCACTTAGTGGCAACATCTCACATTACCTTAATGACACCGAAATATGTTATGTACAGTTGTGAGTTTTTGATTTGCCTTTTTTTACTGCCTGATTTTAACGTCTTCCATGCACTTGCCTTACGAGGAAAGGTAATTGTCAAATAATCTATTATTTTTTTGTCAAAACAACAGTAAGCAAAATGAAGATAAATGGTTGATGAATGAACCGGGGCAAAACATTCACCTCCTTCAATCAATCCTCACTCTAAAATCCAAAATTGGAGCTCAAATAGAAAGAAGTACAAGATCTCAAACAGAGACATTGGGTTACACATAGCATAAAGTTAGGTGAAAGCAAGCTAAGTGTACATAGAAAAACCCCGGGAAAAATGTTCATCTTTTCAGAAAGACTGAAATATATTGTGAAACAAAGTCTGGCTAGCCAAGCAGCACATCCTAAACACTCACTAACAAGGCAGGTTTAACTCAAATAAAATACAAGAAACAAGCAGGCGTGAATGGCTGTAAGGCTTCAGCAAACAGGGATGATGAAAGGGGAAATGGGAGTGGGAAAGAGGACGGTATATATATATATATATATATATATATATATATATATATATATATATATATATATATATTATTTTATATATATATACATAGACTGGGGGTTAACGAGGGAATGAGGGACGTTTTGCAGGGAGGAGAGCCAGGAGAAAGACAAAGGAGGGAAGCTCTCTAATGGACAGGTGAGGAATGATAGGTCCGGAAAGCTCCCCTTGGAATACAAGGCCATTTCAAGTTCATTGAATATGCTCAACATTATAGAGTGTGATGATATTGACCTGTGGCTGGTTGCACAAAACACCTTACCTTTAAGATTTTCTTCAAGTGCAAGTGAAGGTCTCCTTTAAATAAAATTGGTTGCAAAAAGTACACTTAAGCCTAGCTTAAGGTTGTATTCAAATGTTCTCTTAAGTAATTTATTTATACTTTAGGAATGAGGTGAATGGTTGTCCGTCTCTGTCTGTGCCTTGAGATGGTCTGGTGACCTGTCCTTCGCCTTCGAAAGTGTGAGAGGTTTTCCCACAGAAAACGTACCCGATCTTCAATAATTAACATTGAAAATAGATCCATCAATAAGTAAATAGTTAAATAAAGTTGCAGGAGCGCTGTCACATTAGAGGGAAATAGGCTTAACGTCGATTAGACAGAGTGAACAGATGATCAATGTCCATTTTCCAGTCTGCAGGCGTATTCAACAATGTTTAACACGACACATTTGTGTGAATGCAGCTGCACTGAGAAGTCATGTTGTTGACAGTGATGCATTTAGTCTACACACAGGTTACCACTCTACTATGCAGCTCCAGTACATATTTACATGGAGAGCCTGAGGGGTCAACACGTAAGAAGAGAACATGTGTTGGTGTTGAGTATGGACAGATTCATGTAATGTATGCTTTGGGTGTTGCACCGGGAGCAGTAGATTGATTGCTGCAGTGTTAATAGGAAGGAGAAGACCCTTAGAGCTGCAATGATTTGTTGCCTGTGAAATAACCAATATGCACACACTGCCAAAGAGTTATGCACATGCTTTATTTAGACTCAATATATACATATATTAGTAATAACCTTTGAAAAGGCATGGGGTTGGCTGTTTTTGGCATTACATTCAACTATGTAGTCAACAATAGGTTCCTTCAAACATGTTTGCGACTTAATGGAATCCAAAGCTTTTTCTGAGCCATAAATTACATCAACGCCAAAAAAATCTGTGCTGGAAGGACAATTTACCACATCTTCATTATTGAGAAGTTACCTAAATTTCTGCACATATTTAGTCTTTGTTATCGTTAAAGAAAGCAACTGGTTCTCATCCCGCATTTTTTTGTCGACATTGACAGTGAAATAAGAAGATGATGCTCTGAACAACAATTTTTCTTTAAAGCCTTTATTTAAAGTCTAAATGCTGAAAATGTGAGCATGCAAATAATGACAGAGGCAAAAGCAGAAGTGGGAGAAGTGAAATTTACCTCAGTTCATATCTCACCGCCAACCAACTTTCAACGTAGGTTTCTTGTATCTATGAACAAAATGTGTCCCGTACAGGTGTGCATATGAATAATAAATCAATAAGAAATGTTTTGTTGTTTTTGGTATAAAAAGTGTATCAAAGAATTAATGACGTGTGTGAATACTTACAAGTACCGTAATCTTGCAAATTTTTCCCATCAATACCTGCAGTCAAACTTGACATGAATATTTCATAATCGGCTCCTTTGTTTCCTGCTGGTGAGTATCACATTTCACACCACTCTCTGTTTCAATATTGACTCTCTCTCTCTCTCTGTTCTCCAACAGCAAGCAGATCATTTACTCATTTAAGCTGCGCAAGAAGTTCAATCAAACTTTGTATTGTGTTTGCTCCGATAATTGCATCACTGTTTCTTACAGCTGAGCATTGTGTTCAAACTCACCTTTTGAGCCCCACAGACACCTCCAGTCAGTGGGGTACTGCCTTTGGTGGTTTCCCTGATTTACCTGCACAGATGTGTGCAAAACGTAAACGTTGCATCAGTTCCTCTGGCCAATATCCCGCATGGCGAGAGAGCAGAAAGTTCAAATGGTCCGGCAGAAACCCAGCATCTTTTTCATCTTCCTCCTTTTGCTCGGTCCTTGAAGTGAAGATGGTGGACTCTTTCTATCGGAGAGCCCCGAAGACAGCCAGGCTTTTGTCTTTGATGTCATTCTCTCTGTCTCACATCTGAGAGACCTCAAGCTCAGAGAAAATGGCTGGAGTGTTGATAGATGAGATACATGAAAAGAAAAAAAGGCAACTGTAAAGATTGCATTAAATAAATGTAATTTTACTGCAAATGCCTCCTTCTGCTGACATCGACCGTGTTCATCTGGATCGTGATCCATGCCTAGTACTCATTATATTCTGTCATATTCATTGAATGTGCTGTAACTCTGATACGCTATTCCTTCTGTACACATGACATCTATTGCTTCTGTCCATCCGGGGAGAGGGATCCTCCTCTGTTGCTGTCCTGAAGGTTTTTCCTGATCCGATGTGAGGTCCCGGGACAGGGATGTTGTATGTGTACAGATTGTAAAGCCCTCTGAAGCAAATTTCTCAGTTTTCTTCAGTTTACGTTATGAAATCATTCATGCATTGTCTTTGTACCGATAGCGATACCTCTGTGGACTTTCTCCTGACTGCATCTCACTTCATAAAAGGTCTCCGTATTTTGTGTCTTATTTGTAATTCATCGTACTAAGGAGGTGAAGAGCTCCTCGCCAAGAGGGAAAGGATGCACGGGAGAACCAGACACAGGAACCAGACCATTCTGCATTAAAATTAGAGTTTCTTTAGGGATTCTGGACACTCACAGTACCGCTTGTGTCCACAGGGGCCGCCAAAATCAATACATAAAAGTTACCATATTTGACCTCAAAACATAAAGCGGTGTATATTTCCATCATCATCCAACTCATCAGTCATCACCACCCTCAATTGTAGACGAGTCCCCACAGTCCAGGAAAAATATGTTGGTCCCCACGATGACATTAATCAAAAGTACACACACACAGACCCACTCTTCCTATTCGTCACCATTGTTTTCGATTCCTCTGTGAATTCATAACCACACACTGTGTGTGTGTGTGTGTGTGTGTGTGTGTGTGTGTGTGTGTGTGTGTGTGTGTGTGTGTGTGTGTGTGTGTGTGTGTGTGTGTGTGTGTGTGTGTGTGTGTGGTACTGCAGTGGCTTTGAAGTGCAGCAACATGAATGCGATGCACCGCTGTTTGTGTGTAAATTCTTATTGTCCGGAGTCTTTTGTCTCTGATAATGAGCTGCTTTGTTCTCAGCGTTTTGTCGTCGCTCATCCGTCAGCCGTGTCTCTGCTCATCTCCCGGCAATTCATCATCACGAAGAAATCCTATCTAATAATTCATATTGGGTGTCGTTTCCATCAAAACACAGACAGTGGCTGCGTATTGATTTGTCAGCATTTACACTACAGACATCACACACTCTTTGAGTTAGTTTCTTGAGACCTAATCCCAAATGTGCAAATGTGTTCAATAATTGTGTGAGCCATCTTCTTGTTGATTTAACTAGATTAGTGGCAGTGACTCATCTCTTCAATTCCATTCAGTTTATTTTGTATAGCCCACAATCACAAATACAAATTTGCCTCGTCTTATGTGTACAATCATAAGACCTCTTACCTTGTCCATTTCTATAATTAAGACTAGCATCTATATATTTGTATGTTCTTATATTCTTTTCAAACCTTATTTTCCACACCTTTCTCTCTGATGTTTGGTAATTATTTCCATAAATCATACTGTTGCGTACTGTTGCATACTGTTGAATTGAACAATGTATTATCCCACAAACCCCTAGATTTGGTCGTGCCTCTGAACGACAGAAGTGCTCCTAATGAAATTCAAAACAACCACCTTGAAAATATCTCACCAGTCGAGCTTCTTGGAGCATCTGTGATCTTGCAGAACAAATCCTGCCGTATCTACATGTTGGTGAACACTCTCAGCATGGAGGTGGCAGAACAGGCAGGGCACTATTTGGCAAGAACAGGACGTCTCTGGGAACGCTTCATGTTCCTCTGCCTCTCTGCAGCTTTTGGTTGAGTGGAACAGAATATTTTTTTGTTCTGTTTTTCCCTGCAGCCATTAGCACATTAGGGGACGGAAAGTTTATTTTTAAAAGGCATCTTTCAACAACAAGGCAATTAAAGTGCTTTCCAGAAGACATACATGATCGATGGAGAAGATGTTGAAGAAACACAAGGCGAAACAAAAGGAACCCTTTTATACAAATATTTTTGCTATGACACGCTGCAAATCCGGTCTATTTTTTCGTCAGAGCTCCAATGACGGAGTGAAGCTTCCACCGATCATATACGTTGGTTTCACTCTTCCTCGTTCCACCTAAAAGACAACATTAGTCACTTCGCAGTGCTATTCATCGACAAAACTACGCCAACGAGCGTTCGTACATCACTCATCCCTGTTTTGTTGCTCATGTTGCTCGTAGTGTGAACAGAGGAAACGCTCACTTGAAAGCATCATGCAGGCTCTAAAGGGTGCCTGGTGTGTCGGTATCAGATGCCGAGGGCAGTGAGAAAACGGCAGTAATAAACGCTCTGAGAATAAAACCGGCATGTTGGCTACTTATGGTTGCATTAAAATCAAAGATCAATGCCATAATTTGAACCTTCAAATACATATTGTGATGTTGCAACACAGATTTAATACAGAATATTCAGACCGTAAGGTACATTTACAACATAATCGCCTTGTGAAGAACGTGGTCTGCATGTGTAAATACATGGCGCAACACTCTTTTGAAGCCCCCTTGCTTGTCTTTGTAGGGGTAGGCTGTTTTTCATTCAGGGTTTCTTCAATGTATGATGAATGTATTCCCCCCGAACAATCACTTTTATCTGTATATACACAGCGCAGACAGCCCACCCCACTCACTGTTCTTCTCCTGCTGCTTTTGCTGCTTACATTTACTCTCTCTCTCTTCCCACTTTGACTCGTTTTTTCCTTCTTTTCTCTGCAGAGGGGAAGCTGTAAATGCAGCTACGGCTTCAAACGATAAATGCAGTCTTAGGGGGGAAAAGAGGAGGGCGGTTAAAGGGAAATATAAAAAATAAAAGAACATTTATCTCTTGACTAAGTATCAACCGAAGCCGACGAAGCCTATCAGCGTTTCTGAAAATGTTTTCACCACTCAAGACTGTTATCGCCGTAAAATCTGGTTCAAACTGAGAACCTTAATTAAAAGGAAAGCCATGTTTAAAAAATGCATCACATACACACAAAAAACAAGCTTTTATCTTTCGGGCCCAAAAACTGCAACAAGGAGGTAAAACACCACAAATTGAGACGTGTCTTTGGCAAGACACCAACAAACACCACACTGCATGTATAGTGCTGAACGGCTCGAGCGTTGTGCAATAACAGCATTTGACACACTGTAGGGCTCGGGTGCTGGACTGGGGGTAATGGCTTTGGAGGCGTTGCTGGTAATCCCGTCGGGAATTGGAACCATTATGGAGATGTAGCCGGCAGCGACCTTTCCCAGCTCGCAGTGTGGCGAGTGACCTCTAAGCGCTGGCAAGGCAATTAGAAGCAAATGAAATCCATGGAAAAGACCTGATTGGATTATTTTGGTCATTTCTGCGCTAAGTATTTTTTCTTTTTCAGGATGGAATGAGGAAGGGGCTGTATGGCACGGGGGGGGGGGGGAGGGGACTGTTTTTTCCCTTATAAATGGTCCTTTTCCTGCCTGAGTCTGTGTGGCAGGAGGGAGTGCACCATGCAGCCTGGTTTCTGTATTTTTTTTTTGCAATATTTGTTATCATTTCAAGCCAAACAATGATTTTTGTTTAACTAGACCTAATACAGTAGTTTTGTTTCAATTAGAGAAAATACATTTCTTTCATAACGTCAACGAGAGTGCAGAATGGTTGAATAGGAAGGTTATTTTATAGGAGGAGGGTTGCACCATGATAAAGGCCCAGACTCAACGTAGGCACGGCTCAGTGAGCTACTGGACTACAGCAACATCAAACCATCAACAGACTTCAAAGCTCCGTGTCGTCATCAGAGAGATTTCCCTCGCAGGCTCCGACATAGTAAGCAGTCTCTTTCTCATCAGTATGCTCTCTTATGCCTTGAAACGAGCATCCCCTATGACACAAATCCTTCCTCAGCTGTGGCAAAGAAAAATGAAGGCTGAAATTGATCATATTCCACGGTTTGGGTCGAGACAAAAAGCATCTCTGCACACACACAGCTCTACACTAGCAGCTCCTGTGACATTGGCAGAAGAATCGTGGGTCAACGCTCAAAGCCACCCTGCTGTTATCCATCTGTAGCCTTTGGCACGCATTGTGCCTTTACTTAGTTTCAATAGTTGATCTCTTGAATATGCACGGCCTCTTTAGTTGGAGGTATGTCTCCAGGGTATTTATTCAAAGCCGCTATACTTCAAAAGCATGCATACATAGTATGTACTATACTTGACAACCCCATTTGCATAGATTTGTATGCATTTATAAATCCTCGTATTCCTTTACGTGCATGCTCTGTGCAGGCAGTGAATACTTTATCATTTGAATCCTGATGAAAATGGGTGTGTTGGTCTTCTTTGCGCTGAAATTATGCAGCAGGTTCAGAAGCTGTGCACATCTTAATGCCGTAAATGATGTGCACCTTGAATGCCACCAGAGATGTATTCGAGATGATGTCATGTCATTTGCATAATGCATGTTTAGAATGTCAATGCTGAGGGAGAATGGGATCCTCATGAAATGGTGATTGCAAGATGCAGAATTTGCAAGTCTAAAGGAATGTCATGCATTTGAATGTATTCTTTTAATCATCCAAAGTACACATTTTTTAAGTATGTATATATTTAAAAAAAGGTTTGGTTGGTTGGTGCGTGCTACCAGCTACGACCAAACCGGACCAGCGTTTCAAACTGGTGTTGCTCCAGTCACAAATGATATTCGGTTACCTCCCGGCTGCAGCTGACCTTTGAGTCAGCCAGGAGCAGAGTGATTATTCCTGTCGAGATCCCTAAAGAGCTTTCCTCAGAGACAGTAGCCATCAAGACTGGGGGGGAAATAGAGTTACAGAAGGACCGCAGCCAGAAGAAGAAGAAAACCGTAACGTGAGCCGCCGAGTGCACAGCCTCGCTCAAAGGCCATCCATACCATAATAACAGGAGTCAGACGCAGCATTGGCAGCCTTGGACTTGCATTCCCACAAGTGTGTCAGATAATTACTGTTGCCTTCAGGTAACATACAAATACAAAAGGCTCTCTCTAGAGCCAGTGTTTGGTTTGTCCCTTCTGGGCTATTATAGCAACATGGCCGACCCCGTCAATAGGACTTACTTACAATGAAGTAACGGTGGGGGAAAAATCTATTCATGTTTTTATCTAAGAGTTTGAGTCAATTCACACCTTTCAAAATCAGTGTATAACTAATAATCAGTGTGATTTTGCGAACAATTTTCTAAATTGCCAAGTCTTTGAGGAATAAAAAGTCGTCCAGCATAAGCCTACCCTATTGTTAAAATAAATAAATATTTTTCTTAAAGTTTCTGAGAATTTAGAAATACTAAAATTTAGAAATACAAAAATCTGTGTTAATTTGTGCAAGTTGAACACAAGTAAATGTTATCCTTTAACATAAAAACTCATCTTTTACACACTTTACTGCGCTTTTATGCCATCATTTACTCCACCACCTTTATTAGCGCACAGCTGACTGGAGTAGATCTAAACCAGCTGTGGGCTCCTCAATGCTTTCTACATCTCCAGGCCAACAGCAGGAGTTGGCGGGGACAATATTCAATTGCATTAAATAATTAGATATTTCTATTTCAACTCAGTCGCCAGGAAATAAAAATGTTGGCTTTCTACGTCTGCTAACCACGGACATGTTGAATGTGGTTGTTTTTGCAGCAAGTGATTAACGAGTGGCTTTATATAAGGCGACCGTGAGAGAAAGTTACACGTATAACTACTTGAATAAGAAGGAAGCAAACAAACACATTCATTTGTAAAGCAATGTAAATGTAAAGCAAAAGTAAACAATGACTTTACGCTGGAAAGTACCCAAAAGGTGGTAGTAGTTTTGTTGTGATGGTTACTTTTATTACGTCATTACTTAAACACAGACCATCCTTTTTCCAACCGTAAACATTTATTCCCACAACTGGGTTGACTATTTGCGTCGACAATGGGGCAACAACAAGAAAGAGAAGACAAGAGCCGAGAGTAAAAACTAAGATCAAAGATTAACAAAACAGAAAAAAAACACTTTATGATCTGCACAGAAAAGTTGCCGTATGTAAATCGACCCTTCAGAAACAGTCGACGCCTTCAGAGACCGAACTTGTTAAATTGAAGGAGGGGAGTTTAAGCGCATGCATCAGCGCTGTAATTATGCTTCTACAACCCAGCAGAGCTCTGCTTATTGCCCTGGGAAGGAGATGAGAGGAACTGATGGAGGACACTCCCTCCCCAGTCACTTGTTCGCTGCATACATTTAAATATGGAACCCCTTCTTACTCATCGTGACACTCAAACATAAAGCCTGAGAACTTGTTTTCATCTTTGATGATTCATTACATATTACAACAACTGCTGTAAGAAAAGATAAATGGTAAAATAAGACTTTGAGGATCACCTCGGGACTGAAATGAAATAAAGACAACCCACTAACAAGGAAGAAGAATGGCAGACTCTGGAAATGGGAAATGTGATGCAAACTGTGAACGACATCTCGGGTTGGTTTGGATGTGATTTCATCAGTTTTAGGAGATGAGGTCGGCATTCTTCTGTCTCATTGTAAATGAGCTTCTCATGTTAGACAGCCATGCATCTAATTAAAACATCAGTGTCAGGAGAAACACACACTGAGTGAGTTCAGGCTAAGGCTGAAATTGATATTGATTTATTCGTCTGCAAGAATCATGCTTTTCTACAATACCTATCCATTTACAATATCTACTTAAAGCTAGCGGAGTCTGATCGTCGGCCCCGTGCAGTCCTGGTTCTCCCGTGGCTCCCTTCCCTCCTAATTTGGGGATTATTTTGGGACTATAAAATTGAAGGATTAAGTGTTTCCTCATGGGCTGTTCCTAGTTCTCAAGACGAATCGCATTGACGAAAAGTCACAAAGCTTACTTTTCTTTTTTTCATATGATTCTGTCATCTTAAAATACATGAAACTGTTCCGTCATGTTGCAGAATAATCCAATACTCATTACTAAAACATGTGGTAGAAGTCAGTTGTGAGAGAGGTTAAGCCTCAAACCATCAAAGTAAACAGATGCAAGAGCTTATGCTGCCATATTCTACTGGGAGTCCTCTTCTGCTAAGAAGAGTGTAGTAATACTGTGTTTTGCTGGGCTGGGACTCTGGGGACAATAATCATTTACATATATATAAGAACAGAGAAACACATTGCATATTGGGTTTTAGGCCTAATCATTCAGAGTCCCATTAAAACATGCTTGCAATATTGGTTGCAATCAAATATGAAATGAAATACGGCATGGTTCAAATGAAGAAGTTACTGCAGTAAATTAGAATTTTCGTCTCACCATTGAAGTAATTGAACTGTATACACAAACACCACATTGCAACAACAACATTGGAAGTTTGTTGGGGAGAGAAAGGAGGAGGGAGATGGAGATTAAGAAGAAAAATGAAGACATGCAATCACTCCATTTTAGTTCATTTGTAGATATTTCTGATGCAAAATGAAGTCACGTGCTGATGCTGCTCGCTCTCCATCACTGTGATTGATTGAAGTTGGACTGGTGCCAAGTGCCAGGCTGGTTTGCTGATGACAGAAATGTACTCAGTCATTAGGGGAAATTCCAACTGAAAGTATATTTTCCCTTCCTCCTTGCCACAGTTTGTAAGATGTTTCCTGTCTCGTGTCATGACGTTGCCCCTCATACAACCTGCTGCCCCTGCAGGCCGAAAATAACTGTTGGGAGATATTGAGTGAGATAAAGAAAAGCTAATTTCCATCATTGACTGATTTCCGTTTGATTCCTCTTGACAGACGGAGGACAGAGGCCCATAAATCAATCCATCTGGGAGCGTGCCTCCAGACGATGCGTTCATGGAACACTACATTCACAATGCTACATTGGGTGGACGAGGACAAAGAAACAAGGATTCAATACTTTTCTTGTAGCTTGGAGAAGAGAACAATGCCAACAACACAAGCTTGTGAGGTGCAAAATCCGTTGGAGTGAATGTAGGTCCTCATCCAAGAGTCACAAGGGTGCTAGATAGCAAGACTTCACCTTCGGATGAATCCATTGAAGAGTTACTCCTCAAAAAGAAGCTGAAACAAAAACTGTTTCTATAATTCATCAGCCATCAAAGATTACACTGGCCTAGCAGGGGAGCATGGAAGCATAATTGGAGACATTATCTTGTAATTTGATCTTCAGTACCTGTTGATTGTAAGAGTTTCTGTGTCATCTTTCAACAAAATGATGAATAAACTCAAATGCAAAGTAAAGATTTCATAGCTATGAGAAAACTAACCTACAATTACAAGGCGCTAAGTCGTACAAACGTACAAGAACACATCTGTCTATTATTTTTTGTTCACTCTTGTATACGAGAGATGCTACCATGAGACCACAACTAGGGTATTTTCTTTAACGCAGATTAAATTCCAGGTCAAATGTAATCTGATTGTACAGAGGCCAAAGGGAAAACACCCACTAATTGCTGCAAATACAATGTTGATAGGTTTTTAGTGTCAGAAGCTAATTATTCTCCTTAAAGTTACAATCTCAAAGATCCCTGTTGTGCTATCTTCCCCGATGGCCATAAACTGTAATTGCAGGATCGCAGGAGGATATTTTTTTACTGCCACAAACATCCAGTTCATAATACTGCAGATGTGAAGGCTTTCATCAGTGGGCAAAACGCTCGGTCACCATTGTGTTACCTCCTGCAGGGACTCAACAGAAATGTCAAAATTAAAGATTATCACTTAAAGTCCATATTGTGGTAAATTTTTTAAAGAAGCTCCATTGTAGAGTATATCCGTAAGTATGCATCCATTGTGTGTCACATCTTGGATTTTATGAAATGATCATGGTGAGTCATAACCAAACCCAAAAGCTCAAAATGTCCTCTCAGAAATCTTTTGGTGTGTTTCTTTCGGCCTAAATATTCACGGTATAAGTATAAGCTAGTCACAATGTGCATTGGACTTGAAATGGGATTCTGGGCCTTTCCTAGTTAAGAAAACGTAACGCCTTTTGTCTTTGTATCTAAGGCCTCGGGCAAAAGATTGCAGTTCCCATTTGACTCCCAATCTAGAAAAGTTAAAGAGCACAAACACACACATCAACTCACTCTATGCCGGTCACAAGAGCCGGAGCACCAACGGCCATGTTGAGAGGAAACACTCGGTCCTCCACAGGCTTTTGTTCAGGCTATTCTCATCCAGAGTTCGTAGCTATACCTACAGAAAGGAATCTCAGCCAGAAGACCGTTGTTTGTTCCCCAATGAAAACGAGAAGTCAACGTTGATGTCTTTGTCACGTAACTTGTGTACTTCAGTAACGGCATTTCTGCAGTTATTGTAACCTTTTCCTAAACCTTACCCAATACTGTTGTTGCCGAAGCCTAGTTAAGTTGTTTCTCGTGAAGAATTAAAAAGACTCCATGTATGTTGTGGGCGAGATATGACAAGTCTTGCAGGCTCGCACAAAATGAGAATATATAAGAATACGTATGTTAGAAACCGTGTTTTCATGTCGTGAGCGAGTGAAGCGGTGCCTGGACTTGAATTTGGGGAAAATCTGGGGATAGAAAAATCACATTGAACCTTTATTTTCCCCTTAAAATCTGTATGAGAAAACATTCTTATAATATTAGATTGTTTTTCTGCCAATAGATCTCTGCCAAATGCTTCACACTGTTGCTTTAAAACCCGTGACGACTTAGCCGCTCTCTTTCACATCCTTTCCCCATAAATTGAGCACGATATATATGATATCTGTTAAAAACTGGATCTTTCATTTACAATAAAGCTCGGTGGGTTTTTACCAAGTCTTAACGTCATATTATGAAGGCTGGTCTTTCAGGGGTGTCTGGCAGAGCTGAAGGGGTTCAAATAGATGGGATAATGTAGGCAAGTAATGGAATCTAAAAAGCCTGTCAGTGTACTTTTACATAATAAAACTTGCCCGGTGCTTCTGTAAATTTGGGTTAAAAATATGACTTTTCACATTGAAGCCTCAGGCTCTGCTCCCACCTCCTCCATCTTCCTCCTCCATCTTCCTCCTCCTCCTCATACTTGTTACTCCTCAGCTTTTTTCCCTCACCAGGATGTTCTCCCTCCAGGCCTGGTGATTACAGTCGACAGACACCGTGACCACTGATAGGGTGTCGCTGGCTGTTTTTTTGTGTCATGTGGAGGAGTGGGGGTGTGACTGGCCTTCCAGAACAGCAGGATGTTGTCGCTGCCCTCGGAAAGCCCACGAGTCCGTGCGGTACTTTGTGAAACTTCATGGCAGGCTGCTCAATCAGATCCAGGCGATCTCCGCTGGAACCCACGAGAGCTAATTCTGATTTATCCGTTGTCACGCCTCATTACTTGTTTTTATACTTCTATGCTCCGGGGATGAAACACTTATTTTTACTTTTCTGTATTTTGATGGAAAGACAAAAGAGAAGGCAAAAAAAAAAATAGTCCATTTTATGCTGGAGGCTGTCTGCCAATTAGGATTTCGGGAAACCGTGGAGGCAAAAAGACGAGTTCTGAGACGTCTCGGGGTGCGAGGAATACCTTCCTCAGCGTTTTCAGATGCCTCCTGGAGGCAAGAGCTCATATTAGCCGTGACACTTGGAGACCCAGCTGACAGCAACACGTATCTTGTCAGGCGCAATTACAGAGGTTGTGTTGAATTAAATGACACGTAAAAGGACCTATTTTAGAAATGTTGAAAGTTGTGGCTGTCAAATGCAAACTCAGTGTTAACCAAAAATTATGTTGGTTTTGTAGGAGCCATTTCTATTTGCATTATATGATAACTGAGCCCATATATTTTTGGTTTAAACCTCAGTTAATGAACATTGTTAAGTGAGAAACCGATTTTTTCTTTCTTTCTTCTATAAGTGGTCTTTTTCAATTCCCTACATTAAGTGTATGCTACAGTCTACATCGGACAATATTATTGGACATACATCATATCCTGCAGAATCATCCAACATGGTCACAACTCCCATGGAAACTTGGCCATGGATCGCTGCAGTCAATTGAGTCACACTTAATCACGTGAAAATGAAATATAAGTTATTTCTCTCCGTCCATGGGTAATTTAAAATGGGAGTTGATGATGGTTGATGATGGCCTGGCAATGCTCAACCTATAAAGAATGATTTAATTGTACGTTTTTATTGAAGAAGATTACTGGATGATACAGGTCAGCAGTCTGAAGTGTAGGGAGGGAAAACAAAGACAGGACTTTCACCCAGAAGGCCACTGTGTCAACGTAAAGTTTGGTTTTCAACAATAGTTGTGTTACTTAAACTATATAATCCCACATTGAAACTTATTTTGAAATGCATGTCACAAGCATAACCTGATGCTAGAGAGGAACCAGGGTGATATATTTGGAAGTGTCGGGCCACTGACTAAGCGTATATACTTGAAAAGCAAATACCTGATACTCACTCATATTGCTGTTATTACCACATTTAAATTGCAGTGCAGGCAGCTGTGCATCTTTACTGGCAGATACATCTCCATTAGACAAGTGCTAATTTGTCTGATGTCAGCTCCATTAATTAGCTGTCAAACACTTGACAACTACAGAAAAAGTAGCCTAAAAGTTAACAATAGCTACCAGGGAAGTGTTGGCATGGTCCAGACCTCAGGGACCTCACTGTGTCCAAGATCCGCCTGGAAGAACCTGAAAGCCCCCTCTTCTCTATCCACCTCCTCCAAATATGCAATTAACCGAGGTCGTCATCCATGGCCAGCAGTGTCCGTCAACAAGGTCTGCCACAAATAAATTAGTCCTCGAGGCACCTCCGCGCCCCACTTCAAACATCACACAACTAATTGGACACTTGAAAGGCAATGAAAAGACAATGTAAGTTGAATGTTTGTCCCTCAGAAGGTGAACGAGCGTAATTGGAATGCAAAACAGATGCCCCAAGAGAGCCGTCTCCACCTGAGCGGCTTCCTGCTACATTTATTAACCTTCATTACATCAATAGATGATGAACGTGAACTTCTCGGCTGACCTTTCTCGTGGTATCCGTTAGCTGTGCGGCAGGAGGTCGAGGGCCAGTTCCCCCAACAGCTTCGAGAGCGGCAGTGAGAAAGGTCACTTAGTCGGCTAAAAAAAAAAAAAAGTCTGGAAGTTTCCCGCCGCCCCGGGTGTCAGGTGTGGAGAATGTCACGTCGGATATTTCCTCGTTGCTTTTTTTGTGGCGGGGGGTTCCCAGCTCAAATTAATGAGCCTCTGTGCGAATAAAAGGCGGGAAAAAAGATTGATGTGCTGCCATCCTTCATGTACCGCTGCCTCGTGCCTGAAGGATGACCCCGCCCATCACAAGCCAAGATGGACGACAGAGCGGCTGCACACGTCTTTAAACCAGAGCGCTGCCTCTTTGATGCCTGAACGACAGGCTGTCGAAAAGGAGCTCGACATACTTCAGCGAATTGAGGTTCTGCTGTTGTGCTAATAGCCGGGCATGAAGGATTTTAGGGCAGACATATGCTGTTTCAACTGCTTTTTTCAGTTTGAAGTGTTACGTTTTTACTGAGAGTGAAAGATATATAAAGGAGGGGCGAGTGGAACCGTCGAGATTACAGAAACATGGAACTTTTTGGTAAAATCAAATGATAATTTTAAGTCTCTCAGAGTAATCTTTAAGTATTTAATCGTTGACTTTAGGCTCGTTATGGGCGGTATAGGTCACGGTCTTGGGTTTTGTTTAATTTGTTTCCTGCTTTATTTTGAATTCCCATGCCTCTTGTGTCACTTCCTGCCTTTGTATGTTTTCCCGCCTTTTTGATTATCTGCCCCAACCATCCACCCTCACCTACTCCTCCCACATTCTCACCTTTGCAGCCTGACTTCTGTTTTTAGACATAGAGCGTGACTTCCTCCCATCTCGGCCTTTTCGTTGGAAGACGCAATATTACACAGGCGCCCGAGGACCCCTTCCTCAATGACACAATATGTATTTTAAGTCTTGGAACATTAATTTCCCATTTTCCTCTCAATCATATCACCCCGCCCATGTTTGGAGTGAGCATGCTTCATACGGAATCAATTAAATTATTCATGGGGACAAATTGATGCTTTGAGCTGAAGGTGGTCCTTATCATTAATTTCCCTCCTCTTTATTATCCTGTTATGATTCAAATTAATAATTGAAAATGTCATTTCGTCACTGTCGCCCAAAATGTCTCTGAGCGCCATGTCAGCCCTTCATTTTTTTTTAGGTATTGTATATATAGTATCATGGGTGAAGAAGGCTGGAAAGAGCCAGGGTTTAGAGCAGGCCTGGCCAACCCGCGGCTCCCGGTTCTTTGCCTGGTTTCATGCGGCTCTTGCGTTCATATCGAAGTTTTTTTTTTTTTTTAAATCTTTTTATTGATTTTGCAAATACTTTAGACCACTGGTGTCAAACTCAAGGCGCGACGGCTTGAAAGCCATGAAATCGCAGACCCGTTTCCAGTCTTTCGCGGACCTGTTTTCAGTCCGTCAGTACGGTCATTTTACATGAAAAAAAAATAAAAAATTCTGTGCTTTTATTTTGAAGGGATTTTTTAATGCGGCGGAGTGCAATTTATTCAATTTCAGTCATATTGATGTAATGTGTTGTAACTATGTTACGTTATTCATTCTGGTCACATGACATCTATTCTGTCCATCCGGGGAGAGGGATCCTCCTCTGTTGCTCTATGAAGGCTTCTTCCTATTTTCCCTGTGAAATGGTTTTTACTATCTTTATTTGGGGAGTTTTTCCTGATCTGATGTGAGGTCCCGGGACAGGATGTTATGTTACAGATTGCACATTTTAATTTGTGATTTTGGGCTATATAAAATAAACTGAATTGAATATTCACACACTCCTCAATGCTGCACACTTTACTTGCGTGAGTTTACACATCGGACTATTTGTGATAGTTCGCTTCATTCCGTGAAAGGGAATATTTCTGTGTTTGGCATACTGTGACACTATCTCACTTTCAAACGGCGCCATATTTTCATTAAATCAAATTGAGAAGTTGAAAATGTTCCTCGCAGCTTGTCATTCAGGGTGATGGTGATCCTGCAGCCAGACCAGTTGAACCACTGCCCCAGACCACATGATGTTCTTATTAGACTTATGTCCTTCTCAACTGTGACAAAAAAGCTTTGAACAAAGTTAATATAATAACGTGTGTTTAATCTTTGTCTTTGTTATTTTCATCTGTTAAGTTTGATCTGTGATAGAGTAATGTGGGTTTCTTAACCCTAAATTAAATGGATTTATGTCGTAGTAACAGAGACATTTTAATTTTTGGCTCGGTGGGGGGGAAGACTATGATGTGGCTCTTTGCGGTAACATAGTAAAAAATGTGGCTCTTAGTCTCTGACTGGTTGGCCACCCCTGGTTTAGAGGATGGAGCCACAGCTCTGCTTTTATCCGTCTCATTACTAATTCTGTCAAATCTCTTTTAATTACCGCTGCCGTCGCTGTTGTTGTGGAGATGCTGATCAGATGATACTCTTGATTAAAAGATTTCATCCTGATGATTTCAAGGCTTTTGCTGCGTCTTTGCCTTGCGAAGGGTTTAGTCAGCCTCATAAAACGGGGAAAAATGAATTCTGCACTTTTATGATCTGTTATTTCATGTCACTTTATTTCAAATATTCATCTGCATTTCGGAATTCATTTAGATGGTTGGCAATGCACTGTGAAAGCTGTAGGAAAACATATTAAATCAGAAATCCATATGTTTTCATATGTTTTCTTAAAAAAATCCTCCTAACTGTGCCCAACACAACTTAATATTTTACTTCACTTGGATGATATGGACTCTTCAATGGAATGAAATCTTCGAAATGAGGCTTAATTTTTGGCGGGAAAAAATAGCATGGCCAAAACATCCCCCACACCATTACTCCACCACCACCAGCCTGCACAGTAGTAACACGGCATGATGGATCCATGTTCTCATTCTGTTTACGCCAAATTCTGACTCTACCATCTGAATGTCTCAACAGAAATCGAGACTCATCAGACCAGGCAACATTTTTGACTGCCGCATAATGGAAGTTTTTCCCTTTTCACACCATTCTTTGTAAACTCTAGAAATGGTTGTGCGTGAAAATCCCAGTAACTGAGCAGATTGTGAAATACTCAGACCGGCCCGTCTGGCACCAACAACCATGCCACGCTCAAAATTGCTTAAATCACCTTTCTTTCCCATTCTGACATTCAGTTTGGAGTTCAGGAGATTGTCTTGACCAGGACCACACCCCGAAATGCATTGAAGCAACTGCCATGTGATTAATGTGTGGTTAAACTGTGAAACTGTGTGGTTAATTAGACAATTGCATTAATGAGAAATTGAACAGGTGTTCCTAATAATCCTTTAGGTGAGTGTATATACAGTATATATATATATATATATATATATATATATATATATATATATATATATATATATATATATATATATATATATATATATATATATGTTACGCACCCCAACTCTATGTAGCAGCACATAGTGTTGACCTATATCTCTACCTGAAGATCCACTGTCCCTCATAAAAGGGACACAACCGTGGGCATCTAAGGGTTAATGTCTGGCCTGAATTTTGTTTCATGTATCTAATTTAAGTGAATTTTCTCCCCACTTCGAAGCTCCATATTGATCAAACCCTCATATTGTACAGCAGATCCTTTGATGCGAAAAGGCTCCACAAAGGCAGCTGAGGCGAGAGAGGAGCAGTGGGCGTCGGCCATCGAGGGAGTCAGGAGCTGCACCGGAGCGATCCTTCATTTTGGATCTCCAAACCTTTCCCACACCCACTGCATATTGACATACTGGGTGATACATGGTCACAGGGGTACTCAGGATGTTTGATTTCAGGGCGAAGCCTATGGATTTTTTTCTTCCCTTCTTCAGAGACAGCAACACACGTGCCCTTTCAACCACTCCAGTGGTCTGGTAAATAATTGATCTACCATCAATCCTGCGAGGGGGGGCTCGAGTAGAAGTAGGCCAACGTGTCTGACAGTGCAGCGAAAGGCCTCATTCTGCCTGCACGTGGTAATTCTGTGCATTAAGACTTCACAGCGTTAGACATTAACTAGCTCTCTGTCGGCTCTCTGCAGCCGCGGCTTTGATGCCAGGTCCGCTGAGCGTTTTGATCTCGGGAACAGAGAAGCCTGCTAAAAGCAGTCACGTGGTTTGGCGGTACAGTTCGGTTCAGATGGCAGATCTGGAGAAAAACAACACTGATCACAAGCTGGAAGGTAGTCTGACGCTCGCTCTCTGGGAAACTCCCCTCAGTCTGTCTGCTTGTTGTTGTGTTCTGAGGACACATAAAATATCACGTTCTTTACTACAACATGTTTACTCTCTTCACTCACTAGTCTTGTTTCTTATCTTTTCACAATCAACATGAATAGATGTTTGCTTCAGTAGTGGGACCATTTATTTGTTTCTGTTGTCTTATTGGTATTAATAATGTCAAAAACATAGAATACCTTAAATTGTTAAATTATCATTACGGGCCTAATTGTTTTATTTAATTTCCTATCTTGGTCACACAAAGGAAAAAATGAAACCCACTTTCCCTTAAGTCCTAATATAATATAAAGCCTTCTCACTTCGCAATATGTGGGTTTCATTCAATAAAAGTAATACAGGGATTATTCTAATGCTGTTAAAAGCGTTCGGTGCCCACTAATGCCATTATGGTTGCTACGCGCTTGTGATTTTAATCAGAAATGATCCAGCATCAAGCAACTAATTAACACAAGGATATTTGGTGGCTTTCATAATGTGCAATCTTTATAATGCTGACCTGCAGATATCTATTAGGCTACTAGGAAAATGATTTTTGGTTTCACACCAACTGTCAATTAAACAGAAGGTGACCTGAGTAATCATTTTCAATACTCAGTAAATGTATCGATTTATTTCTGTCTAAATATAATCAAGGCCAATAATTGAAGTTTTATTTAATTTAAAGGCAATTACTTTGCATTGCAAACAGGTTCACTGCACAGCTGTTCTTGCTTTGAAAAAAAAATATTTTTTAGGACTCAGTTACAGACAAAAATGATTACAATGATTATTATAATGATTAAAAAGAGAACTCATAATTTTGAAGTTCTGCAGGGCATTAAGAGCCTAGTTGCCAGGAGAAAATGTCGGCATGACATGTTTCTACAAACGGATATGTTGAAAGTACTAACAAGTATAACAAGCAAGGATGTTCCCTAATGGCTGGTGGGATGGGTGAAAAGAACACAGGACTTTCAGGAGGCGCTGTTCGTGTTCTGTTCTGCTACGTTGTTATGCTACGCTGCCACGCTACGCTGCCACGCTACGCTGCCACGCTACGTTGTCACGCTACGCTGCCACGCTACGTTGTCACGCTATGCTGCCACGCTACGTTGTCACGCTACGTTGTCATGCTACGTTGTCACGCTACGTTGTCACGCTACGTTGTCATGCTACGTTGTCATGCTACGTTGTCACGCTACGTTGTCACGCTACATTGTCACGCTATGTTGTCACGCTACGTTGTTACGCTACGTTGTTACGCTACGTTGTTACGCTACGTTGTTACGCTACGTTGTTACGCTACATTGTTTCGCTACATTGTTACCGTACGTTGTCACACTACGTTGTTATGCTACATTGTTATGCTACATAGTTATGCTACATTGTTATGCTACATTGTTATGCTACATTGTTTACGATACATTGTCACGCTACGTTGCCACACTACGTTGTCACGCTACGTTGTCACGCTACGTTGTCACGCTACGTTGTTACGTTATGTCGTTATTTCAACACAAACCATGATCATTTTTCTAACCTTAACTGAGTGGTTTTGTTGCATAAACCTAACCAATTGTTTCACAATGTAAACAATGTGGCATAGTGCGTTTCTGCAAGATTAATAAGAGGCTAATATGAAATTTTAAATATTTATGTAATGTATTTCTGGTTCAGCAGTAGTTTGCTGAACTGTGCAAAGTATGAAAGTAGACAAATATTTACTTCCAATAAAACTAATTAAAACTTGACAAACACACACACATACACATACACACACACACACACACACACACACACACACACACACACACACACACACACACACACACACACATAATAAGAAAACTCTAGAATAAACCATGATCACTTCAGTCAAAGCAGTAAAGTAAAATGTAATTGCCGGTTCTCCAGACTGTTTTGGCAGCTAAATGAGACATTTAATAAAACACCAACTTCCCCCCCAAAAAAATCTATCAGGATTTATTTGGCATTTTTATGTTTGCCAAGCTCCCTCTTTGGAGCCAAACAGTAAAGTCACTTTCAAACTTGGATCAATGTGTCAGCTTCCTCCGTCTCCTGCACAGAGATAATTCTTCAATCAGTGTGTGACAAGATAAAAAAAGAAAGAAAATACTTGGCAGCTGTCACACATCATCAGGGAGGGGGAGCCAGACGTCGTAAAGGTCCATGATAGAAAAATAATGAGATCGTCACAGTTTTGTCACAGCTGGACTCTGAGTGGTTCAGTGCCCTCGTTGAGGATTTTTCACTATAAATCTCATCAATGTGCACATATGGATAACTACGGCACATCACATGACTACCGTGAGTCATTGCTCAGCTGAAGGGAATTCAAGAAGAATCACAGTAAAACAGTGTAGAGGAGCTGCTACTCTAACAGCCAGCTACCCTTCTTATTATAAACAGGATAAACAGTAAATACGGGTATGACTTATTCAGCATCGCTGCGTCTCGCTCTGGCAGACTCTGCTATTTGCCGGAGGTGACTGAGAAACCGTGCAGCACCCGGGGAACAAGTACATGTGTGCCAACCGCATCAATGTTTCAGGATCTGTTCACTCCGCCGGTCCCCACAGAGGCCACGGCATCGCTCTGCTTCAGGCCACCGGCAGGCTCTGTGCTGGGTGTAGATCCAAAGCTGGTGTGAAGCTGAGGCCACGTTTAAGGCAGCACACAGAGAATATGCAAATGTGATAATGAATAATAATAATAATATAATGAATTTGCATGAAGAACGAAAGCTGGCATAATTGTAATTCATTTTCTGCCAGTTTGTGTTGGATTTTCATTTATTTTGGAAAGCATGCAAAAGAGACAGACCTCCTCCCATTCATATTTAACCATAAACAGGTTGGTGTGTTTTCTCAGTTTGCAAAAATCTGTGAAAAATAAATCAGCATATTTCATGTTAACCATTTTAAATATTAGAACATACAGCAGAGGAACAATATGAGATTTGATCAAAAGCTCTAGAACGGCAACTAAGTAAAACATTGTGGAGAGATTGTTTTGTCAATGATTGTTTTCAAGGTAAACTATGAACTTCAGCTCAAGCTTTTAGAAAATGTGGACAAGAAGTCCTGAAAGTGTTGTAAACATTGGCTGAGGAAGACCCTGTGACACAATTGAAAGCTCCAGAACAGCTACTAAACCAACCTTTTCATGGGATTGTTTTGTCAACTGTTTAATCAGTTATTGAATTCATTGATTTATTTATAACTTTTGAGAAGTCTGATAATTGTAAATGTATTTTAAAGAAGGATGCTGCACCGTTTAATTACACTTGATTATAATCAAGATGATCATGAATGAGCTGAATATTTATAAAGCCTAAGAATAGAAATACTGATGTTAAGCAAGTATTAAATGAGATTTAAATGAGCAGGCTAATTAAATGTCTGAGAGGACTATCTTCCTGAAGGCACAGGGTGCTTAAATACTGCCACACTTGTCTTATTTTGGTTTAAATTAAAGTTTGTTGGATGAAAGTCTAGTGCACCAATATTAAAGGCGACATATTATGCCCATTTTCCAATTTTTTACTTGTAGGAGGCACTCAATACAAGTACATTTTACCAACCTTACTTGCGGTAAAGTGGCCTTCCTGCGGAGGTATTTTAATCTTGAATACCCATTTGTGTCGTTGTAAAAACATCTCCTTTAAAACAATTGTATGTGTTAAAGTTTCTCCCCGATACTACAGGTTAAGAGATTACATCAAAAGTTACCTTCGCCTAATACTCATTTGCTGAACAGAGCCTGAACACATCATAACGTAGTTAATTTAAACACGGATTAGCTTTTAACAGTGGAACATGAGCAGAGACCGGCGACTAGAAAAGCATAAATGCCGAAGTCGTGATCGCATGTTTTACTGAATATTGGCGGATAACGATCGTCAGTAAAACGTTCACAGTGTGAAGGTTAACGTTAAACTGTGTAATTAATCTGAGATTTCTATGAATGTGAGCGGGTCAAGCGTCAAAGAAACGGGAACACAAAATCTTTAGACGCATGATTGAGGAATGGTTGTGGGTTGAACCAGTTCGGTTCCACGCAGGCCTCTGCCTTTGTTTCCGCCACATGGTGAAGTCCCAACAGATCCTTTGTGACGATGCAACACGTCCTGTTCGCGAAACACGAATCAATCCAGAGCAAGTCGAAACGCGATGAATAGCAGTCCCAAGAAACACGGAGCGATTTAATCAGCCTCGTGAAGAGGCAGGTTGGAAGGGGTGTCAGGCCGCAACCAGAGACAGAAGCACCCTCGAGGTTAATCTGAACTTTCAAAGAAATCCAATTAAAACGGCCGCGCCAAAGAGACAAACACTTGCATTGCATCTTTTGTGTAACATTGCTTCTGTACAAGAGAAAAGATGGTATTTTCTCAGCAGGACACCTGGGGAAATAGGGCCCAGTCGCGGCGGCTATTATAAAAGTCAGCGTTTGCTTTTGTGCAGAAATATGGCGTCTGCACTGACACAGAGACTCTTTGTTTATCGGATCCGTTTGTTTCTTTGGGGTCAAATTGGCTTTTTTTCTCCCGAGGTGACGGAAAGGAAAAGATAAGACCACGGTAGTATCCACAATTGAACTGCAGCCAATTATATCTCCGATACCAAACCTCTTGTTACTGCCTCCCATTGTGAAAAGTAGAAAATTGTAAAACGTCCCTTCTTTTATGACCTGCAACACTTTTCATGTGAACATCTTGTGCTTGTTGAACAGTATGTGGAAAGAGCTTTGTTCCAAAATGACACATCTGTATTTCCACAAAAATACCACGTGAGTTGTTGAAACGTGCTCCCAAGGTGTATGAATATATTATCACCTGTGCTGTGTTTTAGATGCATCGTTGAAAAAGTTAAATAAGGTGATGATTGTTCTTTTGAAAACTTTATGAATCTCTGTATAGAAGTCTATGCTTCATGTGTTAAAGCTGCATTCTCTCTACTGACCAGCAGGGGGCGACTCCTCTGGTTGTATAGAAGTCTTCATGTGTTAAAGCTGCATTCTCTCTCCTGACCACCAGGGGGCGACTCCTCTGGTTGTATAGAAGTCTATGCTTCATGTGTTAAAGCTTCATTCTCTCTACTGACCACCAGGAGGTGACTCCTCTGGTTGTATAGAAGTCTATAGAAAATGACTCTACTCTACTCTCTTGATTTATTCTCTCAATAAACATTGTAAACATAAATGTATGGTCCATTTAGAGTCAAAGAGATCATAAAGCGGAATATGCGATAGGACGGGCCACCTTGTAATTGACAGGTCGCTACCCTACCAGAGTCACTTTCGTTCATTGGTTGCAGAAAAGCCAAGATGGCGACGGCCGTATTGGCGAACTCAAGGCTTCAAAACTGACCGTGACTACGTCCACTTCTTATATACAGTCTATGGTCAAGACTGATTAGACCTCAGCTATGGTTGGGCGGAGCTATGCAGAGAATTGTGCCAAACTTCATGCACTAATAGTCCAAAAATGTATGCAGGCAGGAGGGGAAATTAGGCTGATTGGGATTTTCCTCTCAGCCCCGCTGAGTCCTGGCTCTGGTTCTTCCGTGCCTCCCTTCCCTCCAGTGGGCCAGCAAAACAGCCTGGACCTCCAGCAGCGTGACGTCGGCTCCCAGCAGGGACTGCCGGCCGGTCTGTTTGCGACGACTGGTTGCTCGCTTGCATAATTTTGTCTGAATTTTAATTCTTCAACACTTTTTTTGTATGAATATTTGCAGAAGTTTTAAGGGATTGGTTGAATTAGTGTTTACTCCTTGAGTCCACGTGTGACACGGCTTCTTTCTTGACATTCCCTGTGGTTTTATGGGGAATGTAAGTGTTAAAGTGCCATGTCTTCCCCTTTCCTTTATCCCAATTATAACCTCTCTCACCACTCCTTCTGTGGACAGTTTAGCCAGTGGACCATGGTGTTCTTACCCCCGTAGCCCACGCTCACATGTTGCATGGCAGTTCAGTGCTCACCCGGTCTACTTCAACCTCTCCGGTTCTATTTTTAGTTCCAATTTGAACTGTGAGAATTGCCATTGTTGCACGATCGGCTGGAAATATTGCATGTGTTTCAGGTGCAGTGACCGTAGTTTAATGCATTGAAAGCAATCTCGTGCAGTTTCTGAATCGCTGGCTTAATGAGCAGCCTTATCTGCATCTCATGATAACGCTCCCGCTTTTTACAATTTGTTTAATGAAAGTTCATGTCGCCGCAATGCCACCGCTTGCAGTTAGTTTTTAATTAAAGAGGAGTCGGCTTTATTGGGTCCTAACAAGGCACCGACCTCAGGAGTGATGTGAGGTTCACTGGCACTGCTGCTACCAGCATGTTGTAGCTCCGTGAACAGCGACTGTTGAGACTTAACACCCATATAATCTCTGTTTCATCTGCTCTATCATTTCTGGGTCAGGAAATCCATCCCGATCCCCAGAAAATCCTCCTGAATATCAGTACGGCCATTTTCCCAACCTTTTGTCAGCTGAGCGTAGCCAGAGCTAAACATCCATATGGTGTCAAAGATAAGGATTGTGCCAAAAAAAAAACTGCCGTCCCATTTTCATCTCCAATAGAAAAGTGTTTGCTAATTGTAAGCGGACTGCCATAGTTTATAATCAGATATCTGCCTTTTCTGACTTTAAAAAGTAGCACATCAGAATCAGGTATTTAGGTAATGACACAACTATTTAAATAAATTAGGTTACGATCTTTTTAATGGATGGGAATCTTTCTGGAGATGTGCTGTGCATCAGAAAGAAGACTGGACTTTGAAAATGATCATTAATACTGAAATGCCAGCAACAAACTGCCATATTTAATGTTGACATTCAGTATTAACCATTTAAGGCACATTACGCCTAAAGTAACGGGGGCATTTTAAGCAGATCTCTTTGAATATCATGCATTGCCAAGGATCTCAAAGCAAATAACCTTCTCTTAAGCCACTGACTCCTGATTAAACAGCTCGAGTTGCCTCGTGCTTCATACACAAAAGCCAGCATTTCAATTTCAAAGCTGGCCATTTGCGTGCAGCAGCACAGGGCCCCTTTGCATAAATGTTGGCCCGTCTCTTGACTGTGGAACAAATGAGTGTCTTAAATTAAATTTGAGACAATTAGGCTGCCTGCTACATGTAATTGGTTTTCTGGATGGATCAAACGGTCACAACTCGGGCTTGGATGAGAGGAAGTGTGGGTGGATTACGAGATGCAACAAGGGATCTTGGGCTGAGGGGTCCCAGATGTTTCATCAAACAGTTTGGTAATACGATATCACAGTGTCTCCATTGGGACAAAGTGTGCATCTCAGACTCTGCGTTTCCTTCTTTTTCTCTTCTCCTCAGTCAACTCCAGGGCCGAGGCCTTGACAGCCACATAGGAGGTGTTTTATTTTAACACAACTCTCTGCCACAGCTGCTTCAGAGTCAAACATTCAGGTGTCAGGCAGAGCATTACCCTTCGTTATCAAATTTCCCGAGACAACTGGCAGTTCAATTTTGCGGCTCAGCAGAGCTTAATCCAAAAGGATGGCTTTCTGGGAAGCGAGGCTGCAGATTTGGACCAGCGAAACGTGCTGTAATATTTAGTGAGTCTGGTTGAAAAGTAATAACCTCATGCTGAGGAAAAGACCCGAACGGAGCATGTGATGCTACAAATAGGCCTGTTTAGGAACATGTCACGTAAAGGACAGTTTTGGCAGAGACAGCGACATGTCCTGCTCCCTGTGGAACGTATCCCACTTATACTTACTAACTGCAGGCTTGGGTCAGTCCTTCAATATTTGTATTAAACATTGAGGGGACTATGCATAAAATATTTCAGACAGCGGAAGGTAACTGAGGATGCTTGCTATAAATTAATGTATTCTCAACCGATGGATCCTCACAGGCCGTGGCGTTGTTGTATACACGTTCCAATTTTAAATGTTTTTTTATGAATAAATTATAATGTTTTCAATAAAATACAGATGCAGGCTGCAGATACTGAGGCGGTTGCTATGGAACGTACTGTCGCAGTTAGCATATTTAATTTTCCCGGTAAAATCTCTCTGGTGTCAAGACCCATCAGGTTAGACTAGTTTTTTATCTAGTTCTGCAGAGGCAGCTGCTTAATGTATTTCTCCTGCCTTCCTGCTTCCTTGCATGATGTTTTTCTTTATCATAGCAGTATTATGTGAGTTTTATGTCTACGCTATTAATCAATCAGATTGCTGAACAGTTCCTTTCTCGGCTGTCGTTTCAGTTTCCCATCAATGTCACCTTCTTCCAAAAGAAATGAAAATACCACTCAACAATCACACCTGGATACACAACAACAGAAACTAACATCCCCAAAAAACAAGCATTAAACAAATAAAACGCCAACAATATTGCATTTAACAAACACAATTGCATCCCTACTCGTCGAAAATTTGCCTCGGATGACTTTACAATCTGTACACATACGACATCCCTGTCCCAGGACCTCACATCGGATCAGGAAAAACTTGCATCAAAACTACTTAATGTGGGTTAGGAAAAACATCCTAGTTTGATTTAATTAAGATATGCTACAACCATAAAGTCATGTGCAATACTTACTCAACTTCTGGTGAATACCGTAAAAGTCGGGTTACGAGCCGCTACTACCTTCGGTCAGTGTCCCCGTTAGCTCCCCGCTGTAGCCAGCTTGGGCTCCTGGTAGCACTCCGTTACTTCCCCGCTAACTTCCGCTAGCTCTCCACTAACTTCCGCTAGCTGCCCGAAAACCACCTTAAGGTAGCGGGACCAGGCTCGACACCCGATTTGGGCAGAGGGGACGTGGGCAGTAGCAGTAGCAGCAGCAGCGGCCGGGAGCAGCAGCAGTGCTAGCTAGCGCTGCTCCTAGCTTGCTACAGCGGGGACAAGTAGGAGCGGCTTGTAACCCGACTTTTACGGTACACACTTGTGTCAATTCTACTGATCATCTCAAAAGAGTTCTATTCTGGGCCACATTGGTTGATTCTGCACCGCACCTGTTTTGTGTCGGAGAAGCAGCAAAGCAGAGCAGTCTGTGAGTGACAGCTTCCCTGAAGGAAAAGTTATTGAAGCACAGCAGTATTTATAGACGGAGCAAAACATCCTGTTTACTCCCTTTAAGTCCTTAAGGCGGAACATAAAGTATTCATATTCCCAGTCTACGGCGCATCTTCTATTTGTGGAGGAAATGTTGTATATAATGCATGCCTCTACACAGGATTAGACGGTTTAGAGGTTGTGTGACAAAGTGTTACCACCATCATATGCCAGCTAGCACTTTGCACCCAGAGGAGAAACGCTCACTAATTGAGGTCAGGAGTGCTCTTTAACCAAACATTTTTAAATCCTTTTCAGCCCATTTGCCCGCTCCCTTTTAAAGACGGTGAAATGGAGGAACGTCCCTTTGGAGTCCTGTTCTGAAATGAAATGCCTTATAATACGTCAGACCTCTTGTCACTGAGGTGGAGGGAGAAGCAGCTCCCACGTCTGTCACTGATACGGGCGGGCAAGTTCTCTGGGCTACTTTTATTCATTAAACGGACCCATTATAGCTTCATCTGGGCCGCCGCCGCCGCCGCCGCCACTGCGATCTAACGTCAATGGACCTGTCAATCAGAAACTCTCCAGGAAGCTGCGATTCTAATCAAGGTCCCTTGGACTTGCGGCTGAAAGGTGGAGAAAGAGACGGTCAGAAGTCAAATAGCAGTCCGATGGATGTAAAAGGAATCACACATCTCTATTGCATTATTTTGCATATAATGAAAAGATTCCAAAAACAGAGGAGAATCGGTGTGCATATCTGTTTGGAGCACATGTGTCCACTGGATGAAGTTTGATGAGAAACATAAGCATAGCTCTTTCAGGTTGGTTGCTTGTCTCCGAGTGTTAGTCTTGCAATATGGAAATGCAGCACTGCTGGTCATGCACTGTTGGTCACACTTTACATTTCACATCTTCAGCTGAGAACCTATTGTGTTTCACGCTCTCACACACAAAGCAATGCCATACACATACAGTACTGTATGTGGGATGCTGCTTTTGTTGTCTTTCTGTGCAGTCTGTTGTCTAGAGACTCAAAACTTTCCTTTTTGTTAAACAAAGGTATATGTGATCTAGATAACAGGCTGCATTTACCCAGTTCAAGGTCATAGTGCTATGATATATAACATTCACTTATTTCTCTTTTATTATCTTTGCCAAGGAGGCGTAATTATGGATTCCACTGCATTGCCTGGCAAGACCGCCCCGCATAGCTGGTTGAGGTCAGTGTCATTTGTTGAGATTTGGCATTGGTATCTAGTGGTTAGTGTCAGGATCAATTGCATTCTCTCTACTGACCAGCAGGGGCGACTCCTCTGGTTGTATAGAAGTATATGCTTCATGTGTTAAAGCTGCATTCTCTGTCCTGACCACCAGGAGGCAACTCCTCTGGTTGTATAGAAGTATATGCTTCATGTATTAAAGCTGGATTCTCTCTCCTGACCACCAGGGGGCGACTCCTCTGGTTGTATAGAAGTCTATATAAGTCTATATATATATGACTCTACTTCTCTTGATTTATTCCCTCTGTAAACATTGTAAACATGAGTTTATGTCTCAATCTCAAGTTTCAAGTCTTCTTCAATACAGCATGATGTTCATTCAGTAAATTATGGTCATTTAGACTCAAACAGACCATAAAGCAGGGGATGCTGTAGGGCGGGGCTACTGTGATTGACAGGTCGCTGCCCCTATCAGAGACGTATATAGCTGCCCTACGTCACTCCACCGCATTCTAAATTTGGTCACTTCTGTTCATTGGATGCAAAACAAAACCAGCATTCTACGGCAGTATGCATGAAACCTCCAGTTTCACCCTTCTCACTCGAGATGGGTGACATCACAATGATAACGTCCACTTCTTATATACAGTCCATGGTCAATATACCCCGTTGGTCAGGGGATAGGACCTGAATTAATCGGGTGGTGGAACCTTACGCGGACATAGACAGCTGGCCGATCGTAGCGCTTGAATGCTGGTCTTCCCATGAATGCTATTGGGATCCATAATAACGCACAATGACCCAATTTATATGAAACTTGTTGGAAGGGTGGGGCATGGGCCAACTAAGAACCCATTACATCTTGGAGCAAAACCAAATCATGGATGGGATACACACATTCATTTTCACTTATGGCTTTGGTGGAGGCCTGCTCTCTCCGAATGCCTTTCTTGCTAGTTGTGTTTTTCTCAGGGTTCAGGCTAATCTAACTAATGTATGAAGACTACTTCACACATGCTGGGTAACTTCCCACTCTGCAGCTTTGTACTGGCAGACAAACGCTACATGATGTTTTACAGTACTCATTTCACTGTGTGGGTCCACCCATTGACGATTAGGTCAGTCAATGGGGTTATTTCTGACTCCAGAGCAAATATTTTAACCAGACTTCAGATCAGCACTGCAGTCGATATGCCATCAATAAACCTTTCTGTGCCACTGATGTCTGAGAATCCGACACAGTAGGCCTTCAGCAAATTACCGTATAGTATCAGCAGTCAGAACAGCCAAACTATCGCTGATCACAGTAATGCTGTCCAAAGGAAAATATCTCTATCCGCCCACAAGAAAATAAAGAGAGCAGTTAATTGACATTGACTGTTGCATGACTACAGGGCACTAATAGAGCCGAGGCTCCCCTGCAGCCTGAGTGCCGCTCTGAGAGCACAAAAGGCAGCTCGATCTGAAAAGTCTACCTCAGACCATGAATACTAATGGCATTGATTTATACCTCCATTTCCTGCAGGGAGAATTGTGGACTTCTATTGCAAAGGAGGATCCAAGATCCTTGTGTGTGCTCAACAGCCTGAAGTGGTGGACAAGCAGCTGCACAGTGAAACCCACAGAGGCTCTGCAGTGCTACGACAAACTGAACAGCTAGATTTTGAGCCATTATGGCGCTCCACTGGAGAAGACAGGTGGTGAGGGTAAGTCTCAGTTTGGTGAATGAGCTGGTAAGGAAGATCAGTATTCAAATGTAGGGTTTATATGGTAAAGAGAAGTGTCTTGTGTGTAGTTTTAGGCCAATTAGTTTTCATTTAGTATCCATCAACGAGGGTAATATCCACTACCAACACTTTACTACCCTCAACTCAACTGTAGGTACCTTTCTAGCATCAGTTTAGGACTAAGGATCTTTCAAAGGTTTATAGGTTTACTTGCTACGTTTAGTTATGCAACAATGTGTTTAGGTCCATGCAACAGAAGTTTGTACGTAAGTTACACAACAGATGAGAGGTAAAAGAAGGCCGTCTTGGTTTCACACAGGACACAGTGGTCTCCTGGGTGATGGTCTGTGTTTGTTTGACCCATCATCCTCCTGTCCCACTGACCTACGTTCTTGTTCGTTACACAACATCAGTTGCTCTGCCTGTCTGGTAATAAATGTACATTTACATTGGATTAAGTTGAAAGCCTGTCCGAAACCGAGGGTCCCTGACCAAGTGTCAGTATTTGTCTTGTTGTGGACATTGACAAACACAGGACTTTCACTCAGGAGACCGCTTAAAAGGCCACCTGCCAAATATATTATTGAATGAATTATTTTGAAAAGTGTTTGCACTCGACAAACGATAAATGGGCTGTTTAAGTCGATTATACTTGGAAAAGAGTGGGATTATATAATGAACTAAAGCATGTTACTTAAAGTCAGTCAGACTTAATTTCCTGTGGTTTGAGGACATTTTCTTGGGATCTTGTTTAAAGCTGAATTTGCCTTTTGTGGACCACCCCTTGTGGGTTCAATACCCAGAAGTAGCCTCACAACCCAAGATGTATGACTTTTCATTGAGAGGAACCTAAATGGGATTGTACTCAATAGTTTATCTGCCTGCCGTTGCCTCCGGTACCATGCTAATAATCCCACGCTCTCTCTAACTCTGTCGAGTTACTGGAAGAGCATAAATCACTCAGCATCTGATGCAATAGACATCGAGAGATTCTGCTCCCTCCTGCTCCGCAAACCACATGTGCTGTGAAGCGCGACGGCAAACCACCGAGTTGTCTGATGAAAATACTTATTTATGCACCGACTGAACCGCTAAATAAATTACATTTTTTTTTATATGCCTTGTCGTAAAACACAGCTGTACTAATACGATTACCATGGCAGCTAACCTTTAACAGAGCGTTTCACTGATGTATGAGTGGAAGGTAAATACATGAGTGTGTACGCTGAAGGGCGACGCCAGCAACCTTCTGAAAGAACCTTCGATTAAAATACAAACCGAAACTCTGACGGGCGATAAACCTGAAAATGTCAAAGCATCGTAATATATTTATTTCATTTTAATGTGGGCCTCCGTTTTTTTTGTGCTGGAATTAAACCCAACTCTGAAGTCGTTGCCTAATCCTTTCTTGGCGCTCCTCCATTATCTTTTAAGTGGATTTGCTTGATATGAAAGGTTCTCCGATGCCCGTATCACAGATTCACTTTTGAGGAACAAACTGCTCTGAGAGATTTGCATCCCTTTGATGTCCCTGTGACACAAAAGTCTGTTTCTGGAAAACTCTCCAATCACAATTTGAACAACACAGTGCATTCTGTTTGCAGCCCTTTTCGCTTTTATTGAATAGATGTTGAAATTCCTTCTGAGGAAAAAATAAAATGCACAACAGCCATGTTGAGATGAAAAACAGGATTTGACTGACAAACAGTAACATGTGATATACATTGAAGGTTTTTGCACATATACATCCTTATTAAGGAAGTCTGATCCATGAGATGATGTCGCCTCCCAAAAACCAGAAATAACACGGTACGTCACTACCACCCCTTCAATATGTGTGTTTTTCTTCCTTTCAGTATGCTGTTTGAATGCAGAAACACAAGACGATGAAAGATTATATGAAATCACTTTTATTCTCAGAGTGTGCGGTGATTCCATTTTTGCAGGAAAGTTACAGACTGAAATATCTGTCTAAAATGGCATGCAGTGAGGCTAACAGGTGGAGCTTCGAAACACAGAGAAGACACGGAACGATTATCAACAACCTTGCCTACATCGCACACCATAAGCATGCATACATTTTTGTCAACAAATAGGGAAAAAGAGAGAGAAGGACGGTGAGAAGATTTCGCAGTACAAAAGAATGCACCAACTATATATATATACACATTTATATATATATATATAATTTTTTTTTTCAAAATACCAACCACCAGAGGACAGAAACAGGACCGGCTACAGACGAGAAAGTACACATCTTCCCAACGCGTACAGAACAGAGAGAGACAGATGCGAGTAGAGAGAAACATCAGACAGTTTACATTCAGGTCACATCGAAGGAGTATTTTTTTTAAAGTCGTATTTTTCAGGCAGTTTTATGATCATTTTAATGGCTGTGTAAGCGGCACAAACGAGTGACTTCCAAATGAACGCCGACGTGGATTTTTTTGTGGACGATTATTGATCACGCGTGACTTTTGGACGGTTGGTTTGGGCAGTGGTCTACAAGCCATTTATAGAGCGCGATCAATGGGCCTTCACAAGGAGATGATGGATGGGTTCATGTGAGATGCAAAGGGTGGTCTGACTTCAGGGCTGGAGGCCTGAAGAACCGCACACGCTGTTGATGTTTGCGAAGGTTGTGTTCTCTCTCTGGGAAAGTCCTCTACTTGGGGTTGACTGGGCAGTAATCGTAGCTTATTGGAATATTCTCGGGCCAAACAAGAGATAAGTTGTTCATAAATGAAAGTTGGCATTCAGCCTCGCGAGGCCCTTGGCAATGTTCAATTTGAGTTTGATGCTAATTATGCTAAAGAGAAGGCTAGTTATGGTTTGAACTTCTACTTTGCAGCTAAAATACCTGAGAATTTCAAAAGAAATACCATGCAGTAAATGAAACACGGTGAAACCTCTGTGACTTAACCTACGACTACCAGCACTATTCTTTGGTTTGATCGGATAACTGCTCTGATGATGGGTTTGAGTGTTTTTTGATGCTCGGTTCCAAAACTGCAAACAACCACGGGTTGTCAACGATCTGATTAACGCACTGAAAGGAGGACAATAAACCACGGGAAGTTGGATAAATGTGCTCTACAGGTTTTTTTTATTTAGTTTAAATATACATTCAACATGATTACAGAGCTCACAAAGCGTCGATAAAAAGCTAAATGTCCCTCGTCTATGCCACAGGATGACACGTTCAGAATGAGTGTTATTTCATGTTCAGCTAGCTTATTAAAAACAGTGGCAACGCGGTTTAGAAAACCTTAACTACGCCTACGGCTACTGTGCTCACGTGAATCACAAACATCTCCTCACAAAATTGTATCGCAATCGATCTCTGCTAAAAGCACATTTATGCTTTCCCTTAAACTTCAAGTGGGATTTTCTTCTTCTCTTTTTTTTCTTCCTGTACATGGCAGCTAAAATAACTTTCCGTTTGCTTGGTCAAGTCATGAATCTTTATATTTGATTCATTCTAGAGTCTCTATTTGCAGGTTATAAGAACATCAAATTTAAGTTTTAAGTTTCTGAAGGCTAAGGCATACGCTAAACTGTAAATATCCACGTTTGTGTGTTTTTTTTACCAGCACAAGTCTGGTGGAATGTTTGAAATATCTGGAATGTTTAACAAGACACTGTGGAATGAAGGAGAACTCTATGAATACAAAACAAGGCATATGGAGAAACTTTAGATTTCATCCTCATATGATACTCCTTTTTTAAATTTGTGTCATTTACAATTTATCGAGCAGGTAAACATTTTGTCAAGAAACTCTCATGCGAGGACTCTTTAAAAAAAAGCCTCCTCGTTATTTCATTTATATTCTTTTACATCTATTGTTGGAAACCGTTTGGTTGGACTTTTGTGACGTCGAACACAAATCCTGCTCGTGCTCATCGCTCTGAACATTTTTCTTTTTTTTTATACGCCACGAAACAACACACTTCCTCCCGTTCTACTTCTTATCCAAATAACGACGCGACCGCCGTCACTGTGCCCCTTTTTCAAAATGTCGACTAACACATTTAAGGAGTTTATTAAAACACACAAAACGATGAAGATTGTCTGTTATTGCTGATTCGGGACTTCACTCCCCATCAGCTTAAGCAACGGACACAGGGCAACTTCATTTCAACAATATATTGCACTATTGTCACTGTCTGTTCACATGTTAGTGTGTTCACAACATTGTTGTGTTTGGTGAATTAATTTTTTTGTGTGTTTTTTTTTTATACAAAGAAAATTTGATGGCAATGTCGACATCATGAGATGAACGAGCCTGATCTAAGACGAGCACGTCCTCCTGCCACATGACACACGGACATGTAGAGCAGGTGAATTTATGGTCCAATGCTTTGAGATAAACGTCATGTACGGAGAACATATACAGCTTTCCCCGTGGAAGAACATTTTAGACAGTCAATTATCGCCTACTGAACAAGATGCCGGTTAAATAACAATGTAAAAACAGTTATTGCCTCAAATGTATTTCGCTTCATCGTAACAAAATGAAATGTTATCCAAATGTGTACTCCACTTCACAAAAGTTTACCGCATGCTGAAAGAAACGACGTCGACGACGACAACAACAACACAAAATTAATTCAAAATGAATTCCATCACTTTCTGGTTTTACAAGGTGTTGTTTTGGACTGCACCAGTGCTCAACGTTCACATTCACAAGAAACCAGTTAGCGCATGAGAGACATGATGGGGTGAATCCTCACAACGGAGAACTGATTAAAAATGCAAGTATCTATATACAATGTATGTATCAAATATTAGCAAGAACAGAAACAGGAAAATTCAATCAAATTCTGATATGATTTGGATAATTTCTTAAAAGTTAAAAATATGGCTTATACTCTTCGTCATCTTGTTATATGTCATATTTCACTTATATATAGTTCTCTTCTTTTTTTTTATAACCCGAGGCTATTTACAAACAAAAAGGGTGGCTGATGGGTGAGATCTGATTTCATATATCTGAGTGCCTGACGATTTGAAAACATGACACAAGATTTCCCCTTGAAGTAAAAGATCTGTGTAGGTGTTACATACTAAAAAAAAAGCTCCGTATGAGAGATTATAAGTATGCATCGCCATCAGAGACCAGTTATTTTACATCAAGGGCAAAATCACTCATAATTTAGGGTTTGAAGAGGTTGGCGGGTGGAGAAAAAGTGTGACTGCAGGTTTGGTCTTGGTCAGATGAACGCTTTAGGAAGTTATTAATCATATTTCACCCCAACAATTTTTACTTCTTGTTGAACATATCCATGAGCGGGGTCGGGATGAATTTCATGACCGTATCCACGATGCTCTCCTCTTCCTCCTCGTCGCCGCAGCCGGTGGGCACCGCCTTCTTGGGGCGAGTGAGGCTGCCCTCGGACGCCTGCTCCATCGCGGCCGCCGCCTCGGCCTCCTTCTCCTCCTTCTTCTTGATGCCGTACTGCGCGGGAGAGAAGAGAAGGAGAAGCAGGAAGTGGTGTTAAGACGGGTAGGACTCATGTCTCTTTGGGGTGATTGGGTGAAAGCTGGTGCATAATCTTTCTTGGGGTGGGGGGACATGTATGAATTGAAAATCAAATGGTGGTAAGAATGAAATAAATACAATTGTTATAGTAGGTTCAATATGGAGGATGAGGATTTATGAGGATTTATGTCTGATTTAAGTCCCTGTTTATCTGTCCTTGTCTGATTGTTCGTATAGTTGGTTATTATGCTGTTATGTATCATTTTTAATTTGTTTATTCATTTGTTTTTGTTTTTTGTTGCCTAGTTTGAGGTAATGTGCAACTTGTATAAACTTAAAATAAAATGATTAAAGGAAAGAAAGTTAGACCTCTTGTTTTTTTTGATGTTTTAACAATATCTAATAAAAAAAACATTTATTTCCCAACTTGCACATTTCTGAGATCTGGAGTAAGGGTAAGCATTTCTTAAATATGATCTCATCCCTACTTTTACCGCTTTGGTAAAAGTATTTTACTACAAATTGCTTGTGAAATATTTGGTCCCTTTTCAGGTTTAGGCAACACAACTGCTTAGTTATGGTGAAAAAAAAAGATCATGGTTTGAGGTCAACTAAGCAATAATAATTAAAATGTCTGCTTCCACAAGAGACACAAGCGAGTAAAAGCCATGTGTTTGTGTGATCTATCCCCCCCCCCCCGGACCTTTTGGGTCGTTCTTCATACTAAGAGACGACTCTCATTTCGTTCCATAGGGAGATAGGCAGCTTTTGGCTGAAAGCAGGGGAAAACTCCAGGAAGTCACTGTGCTTGGAAAGAAATAATTACGGCACATTACTTCCCCTAAAAACACAATTAATCTGGGAGAAAACCGGGCTGGCTGTTTCCCCTACTTGCCTCCTTCTGCATAATTGAAGAGAGCACAAGCCATCGTATCGTTTAACCCTCAGCGAGAACGCACAATAAGTGTGTTTCCCAAAACGTTTCTCATACAACTCTTGCACAGACGCTTCCAACCAGTATATATTATACCCAATAACTGTGACAGAGGCCTCTTGACTTTATTTCTTACACATATTCAATTTAAAAACGTTCAAGCCATGTTCACTAAAGCCATATTCTCGTAAGTGTTCCCCTAAGTCTGATCCTGCAAGCTGGAGACATGCAACCTTTTAAATTCCTGCATTCTGGAGAGTCTGCATTGAGTGATGTGAACAATGAGAAACTTTGCAAATTGCGGAAGTGAGGCACAATGTTTAAACTGTAATTTTCTATGTTTAGAAAGATAGAAAAGACGGAAAACTTCTCACCCGACTTCCACAGAGAGCCGGAAGCCGAGTGCTGCAGAATGTTTATCTGAATACTTTGACTGACTTCACAATGTGGCACTCTTCAGTCTAAAAATAGAGACGCGTGAGGCGTGACATGAGCGTTTCCTACCTTTGAGGTAAATTGGTTGAAAATGATTGGTACTCCTTGCAAAGTATTTCATATTTCTTCATTTGCATGAATTAGCTTCCGGCTGCTTCCTCATTAGGCTTTAAGCGCAGTGCACTGTGGGACCTTTTGGGTCCTGCATGAACAGCAGTTACAATCTATTCATGCAGTGAGATGCAGGGCTGGAGCTGAAGATACATTTTGTTTTTTTCATGCTCGTGCAGATTTTCCGGCGTGCACGTGAGAGTTGCTTTGGTCTAATTTGACCTTCTTGGATATTTTATGTCTCAATTACAGGCAGAGACACACAGACGGTGTAATGGACAACGGCGACGATTAGCCTTCAGATCCCAGAGCCCCAACAGACTTAACTTGATTACATTTAAGACAGAGAGAACAACTGGGAAATCTTCATTTACATCTTTCTTTATTTCTTTGTGATACTCAGTAAAAGTATACATGTAAAAAAAATTGGGACTGCAAATTGCTATATACATTTGTACTTCCATTTGTACTTGAAAGTCCTAAAATCCTAAGATCAATACGGTTGGTTTGCAGGTAAAAAGGTTGCAAAGCACAGGATGGTCAACCGGCTGAGTGATGGTTGATCTGAAGGCAGAGATGTGGAAAATGAGCTGGACTCCTCCATGACCTCTTGGCTGCTCCACCAGGTGCAGGTTAATGTGATTCTGCAGCAATACATATCTTAAAGGAGGGCTACTAGTGTCCATTGCTGCTGTGAGGATGAGCACGGTGGACAGTATGAGCATCTCTTAGAGTAAAGCACTAGGGTTGTTAAAAAGAAAACCCACAAAGCCCAAAGAAAAGAACACTTTTCAACCTTTTGTTTGCTTTTATTCCGACATTTGTTTAAATCTGCATGCAGCTCAAAAATATCTTCCGTCAAGACAAAAGCATCTTTTAGTCAAGAAGAAATGCCTCGGAGGGAAATATGAGTCATTCTTTTAATGTTTGAGTGATGAGGCTAAAGTCTTGAAAATCATTTGTAGAAGAATACACAATAAACAGATGAATGTTTGTGAGGGAAGACTTTAAAGGCTAAAGCACACCGATAAATAGGAACTGGTTTGGAGTTTAACAACCGTCAAGATTCTGGCTAAGGAGGCGTTCACATCGGGGAACCGGGTCCGAATCCGGTTACACACGAGCCCCAAAGTCCTGTTTGTTTGATTGGCGTTGACACTATGTACCGCACCCGTATAACCGCTCACTTGAAAAGGTGGTCTACAGTCCGGTCCAGGAGATTTTGCATAAGATGTGAAAATCGACAGCACCAAACCACGGAAGTGGACCGCTATCTAGCGTGAGTAGCAGCTGGAAAGCCATTTCTAAATCTCTCTCTTGCAGTGCCGTGGGTGATGAAGTTGGAAGCCTAGAGGGTCGCTCTTGACATTTACTCCAAAATAAAATTGCAAAATAGGCATAAAGCAAAGCTCAAACCTGTCGATTGGCACGCTTCCCTACACTACTAATATACATTGTCCCTGATATGAAAATGCTGAATCTGAAGGATTCCTCCTGCAGGTCAGTGAGATGATTCAGAATCCTTCTCTAAGTTCATCCTCTGTCAGCTAATATCCTTGGTCTTATAGTGCAAATCTTTTCCCTCAAGAACAATAATGGAATCAGCAAATGAATGCCAAACCAGGTCCTCCTGTGACACTTTTGTAAATTTGGGGCAACATTCGATCAACAGGAAGCTGCAGCAAATAAAGCTATCAGTGAAAGACAGAGCAGAGTTTATATCTCGTACTTGGACTCATCTTCATTCTCTGCATTCTTATTGCTACAATAACAGCATCCCAGTAGAACTATTTCACACAAAATTATCTTTTTTCGAAAACACATTCATTCGACATCTTTTAGATACAACAAGCCTTTTAATATAAAGTCTACAGAAGTCTAAAATGCCTTGTTCCTGTCTGTAAATGATTGACTGATGGAGATGATTATCATTTATCCACCTTTTAGAACAACTTTGTTTGGATCTTGGCACCTTTTGCATTAGATTTGGGAAATGTCTCTTCCAGACTTTGACGGAATGAAAAGAGACATTGGTGTTGATGGATATCTCCGCTGCATCTCCCTCTGCTCCCTTGTTTGTTCTCCGCTCTCCTTCCTCGCCGGCCTGTTTTGTTCTCTCGCAATCTGTCTTCGTCAGTCTCTCTCTCTCTCGCTCTCAGACTTGTTCCCAGTAACAAAGGCTTCGTCGGTTGAAGGGAAGACAGTCGCGCTTAGTCAGCCCCTCTTCACTCGCTACAATCAAACGCTCTCCAAAGATACGCTGTCATATCGGCCCGTCTCCCTCCTCCCTGTTCTTTCACAGTTGCTCCGGAGCTACACTAAAGAACGACCGGGCATCAGCTTGAGGATCAGCTCTGCTTTCCAAAGATTGCTTTGCACGAGCTGCACATGGAAAAGTTTTAAACTCGGCTCGACAGCCCTCAAAGAGTGTTCCGAGTCCAATACTCAATGAATTATTAGCATGTCAAGAGGAATATTTGACTGCAGGCTGCAGACGCTTTGATACCATCGATTAACATTTCATTGCAGATGAATTAAATAGTTGAGTTCATCAAAGAGACGAGATCATCTTGGCGGGACAAAGAAAAATTGGGTCAGTAAGGTAATAAATCCATTTGTTTTCCAAAGTTTTGAACAGAATTTCATCAGTAAACTGAACTGCATACAACATGCAATGATTTAAAGCACATTGGCTGCACCAATTTTCTCTTTAATCAGCATCCAGCAGACGCAACCCAGTCTCCTTCACATGAGGTTCATACTGCAGCTACTTTACGATACTTTGGCTGATTAGCAGCCCGGTTGCCAGGATTTATTTTTCGAGCACCATTAGTTGCTGCAAAAAAGGGATGAATGTGAGACTATGCAAACTGGAACAACATGAAGACAAAGTAACTGGCTACTACCAAAGTGTGACAGCAGAGTTGTGTTATAATAATGAGTAACAAGCTAGAACGTCCACTAAGGGCAGGTGGGATGGGTCAAATAATAATTTCTCATATGATTCTCAATAATGTTTCATATCAACTTGGTTGATATGAAACAAATTCATGAAACATATTTTTGATTCAGACACATCATGTCCACGTGGTTTTTGCAGAAATCTCTGGAAATGTATTTAGCAGTTGAGTCTTTAAAATTAAACTGAACTTCAATTCCATGCCACTGTATCGGGTGATGGCAGAAATCTCAGAGGTAAAATTTGTAAATTTGGGTGGAATGATCCTTCAATTACACTTTATTGGATATTGCAGCTAAAATCTAATGCTTTGCAGAAAGGTTTAATATACATCATATCTGCAAAGGTTTATGAGAAAAATTAATAGAGGCAACATAACAGTTTCAGTACATGCATCAAACTAATGTAGTATAGTTTGTACAAAATGTTGCTTCATGAGGTTTGAAACCAAAATGTATCTCAAAATAGAAATCTCTCCTCAAAAGCTTTCATAGTTAAACAATCAGTTTTTTCACATAGGAAAGCGATGGAATAAAGAATGAAAGAAGAGTTCCGATCATGCATTCCTGCACACCAATCTATCAAGTATAGGATGTTACCTTTGTTAACCTGTAACCCCGGTCAGCTGCATCAAGTTATTTTTTATTTACCTTATCTCTGATGCCCTGTCGGAGGTTTTCTCTCTCTGCCTCCATTTTTGCATATTTGGCCTTCCTCTCTTCCTCCTGTTGCCTCAGCGCCTCTTGCCTTTCTTCCTCCTTCTTCGCAGCATCAGGATCCTTCTCCTCCTCCCCACCGAGCATCTTGCCCATGTCTTTGGTGGCCCCTGTTGTTGTTGGAGAGAGAGAGAGAAAAGTGAGAAATGATGAGCAAAAACCAGCAACACCGCCAATTCACAGTAATTGCACATAACAGATCTCGGCGATCCGCTGTTGCTAAGCATTTGGTGGACTCAGTGGCACATCTGAAAATTGGATAATTCAATAGACATTGCTTTGTGTTTCGATCGTCCTTCAGGCCAGAGACAGAGCAGCACAATCTGACCCAAAGACAAAAGGGTCTTTGTGTCAAGTGTGACAATGGATGGAACAAGAGGTGAGAGCCACAGACGAGATAAGACACTGCGATAAATTATTAGCAATTCTCTTGATTGCCTTTTGTGCTGGTCGCGTTGACCTCTTTTTCCTCAATCTCCAACGGGAATTTACATCCTCACGCAGAGCGCCCACTCGGACCCCGGGGTCAAGACCTGCGAACAAAAGCGCTTCAAGTGCCATTGAAGGGTCCTTAATGGGTTCACTCTGATCTCATCTGGCTGCACGGGTTACATACGCCGAAACATAGATCAAGCTTTGGCTTTTCTGTTCCTCCCTTGATCACTTCTCAATCTAACGACTTTGAAAATCCCTCCCGTTGTGCCGGCCGGTTTCTTTCACTGAATTGGAGCATCAGTTCACATCTAGAATGTATCTGTTGTCGGGTTTTATTCGATGACGGTATAAAAAAAGAGTCTCGGAAGTGGTTTTGTTGATGAAGACTGGTTAATTAAAAATGCCTGTAGGTAGCAAGCAAAGCTGTCTCAGGCGCTGACATCCTCCTATAACTTGATTTGTGCTTTTCTTTCTGTGTGGAGCATCTGCTGTTTGCTGCAGACATCAAATGACATGTTACCACATATTCGCCGAGAATCCCGAGGAACGGCAATGCAAGTGTCCTTTACGTAGCGATGCGGAGAGCGAAGCCTTGGCTATGCTTTCCGCAAAGAGCCGACGTGGAAATGATTGCATCTCACGCCAAATCCGACATTCTTCTCAACAAGTTCTCCATTTTCAGGTTAGAAGATGTTGGATGTCGCGACTCTCGTGGTCTCGCCTAAGTGTGTGAAGGTATTGGTGAAGGAGGGTATCGACCGCGTTGCATCAACCTCAAACAGAGGACTCCGTCTACCGTACAACCAAACTGCATTCTCGTTTCCATTTCGAGGGAAACTTGTTTTAAACACGTTATCTTATCTTATCGGCCACTACTTAGTGTGCTTGCTATCGCTCCATTTTGCTCAAAGGGTTTCACGGCCGCATTCTCACCGGGTCGCGTTATAATTAGACTGAGCAGCAAGAACACAGTCGGCTCGACTATTTCGGTTAAACCCGGGACAAACTAAATGCTGAATTTATCCTTTAAAGCATCAGGAAGTTGCTCAGGCTGATCTGGAGTGTCATCACTAACAGGGCCAAGCACAGGACCAACCCCAGAACCCTGTGACTCACTTCCCCTTCGCAGGAGAGGAAATGACCTTATCTAGAACTGGACCTCCTGTGGACTAAGTCTGAAACATGCCCTGCTCTTCTTTTCACTATCAGCTCCTCGACCGTCTGCCTCTCCGGAGGAACTACTCAAAGACACAGGACATCCGCTTCAGCCATGAAATTGACGAGACAGAGGTGACCTTGAGGTTCTTGTCCGCGGTCCGTACTTGTCCGCGTTGACGGACTGGGACAAGCCCCGGTCCTTCGTCATAGGGAGCCGGGTGATCGCTAATTAACAGACATGTTGGTGTTTTACTCCTTCGTGTGCAGAAGACGTGACATGTTTCGGGTTGCATTACGTTCATTATCTCAGTGGAACATGTGTAAAATATACAGTTACATGATCCATGAACGGGCCCTCAGTTTGGAGTTTGCATTTAATTTGGACTGGATGACATGCTGTCGGAGGCTTTACTGCATAACAAATCACAAGAGCACAATCATAATCTCAACCACTGTGTGTATAAAGTCACCACATATATAAATATAGAGCGTTCAAGATGATTAGTGCTCTTTCTTTTTGGTTGAACAGACATCCTCCAGAGAAGTGAGATGGATGTTTAGTTTTCTCTCGATTGGTTCTTTATGACTTTCCTCACTTTGCTTTGCTATCAAATTGGGTTATAATATGGATGAAATGTAGGATTTAAAACATTAGAGTAACTCAATCTGTTTAATCTTGTTTTGTTACAATTATACTCCTTTAAAAAGGAGAGCATGAATCAGCTGTAATATCAGACAGATGCACCTCGTATCTCGAGTCTACTGCTGCTGCTTCTTTTTTTTTACCTCTTTGCAACTGATGCCACTTAATCTCTTGTATTTCACATGCAGAGCCTCTCCAAGGCCTCCACGTGACTAATCTCGATGCTCAGGGCTAATTAGCTCATCTGATTGTGACAAAGTCGCCGTGTAGAAAGCGCGAGGCTGTCGTCGTTCCCAAAAGTCATCAAACGCTGCCAGCTGTGGAGTCTGAGAGCTCCAAGCGGAGCGAGGAAGCTCCAGAGGAAAAGCTGCAGAGAAAAACACTGAGACGCGGTCGGAAGTACTCAATTAGAAAGAGCGATTAATACCTCAACTTACAACTTGTTGATTACTTAAAACGCTATCTGATAAATCTGAACCCAGCAAGCTCAGATACATAATATGATCTCTGATGTTTAGGACCAACGAGACCTTTCAGAGCTCAAACACCCACCAGAACCAGAAACCATCCAACGCTTTAGGATCTGTGCTGCTACGCCCAACAATTAGGACGACAGCTGTGCAGGACGACATCTCGCCTGCAATGGCTGATGGGAACAATACATGGGAAGGACCCAAAGCATGAAACTGCACCCCAGATAGAAACTGGAAAGTCCTGGAAGAGACCAGGTTACAGTGGCCAGGTGTTATCATGTGACCTGGGTCGCAAGAAGGTTACGACAATGGAAATGCGTTAAACAGTGAGTATGTGCACCTTCGGACTGATGCAAATGATTGACAAAAATCCAATGCACCATCAAATCTCACATTCAGGACACAATTTATTCAGTGAAAGAAAATGTCAGCTATTCAACTGCAAAATATAACATGTAAGTGAATGGTGGAGTCTTCCACATGACTCAAGACCAAGCGTCTACAGCCATGTGAGCATATCTGGGAGGCCGGCGTGCTAATTGTAAAGAAAACCAAGCTTTAAAAAGATATTGGGATCCAAAGTATTGGACCAATTTAACGTCAGACGTCAAAACGTTTCACTCTGAAGAACACATGTCAACCTGCTGCGGCTGGTGAAAGGTCAGAGGGTCACTAGAGTCATGAGGATTCATCCTCTTGGAACCATGCATGGCTGCATATCTGTAGTTGTCGGTGCATCTCACTCTGCATCCTCTGTGGATCATGAAAGTCAGATTCATACAAATCTCTCCCCAGAAGCACACTCCTGTCAGGTGGCTAAAACCCAGTTGAAGTGATTCCATGACTACACAGTTCAAACCCAACATGCTGAGTGACATCACTGCAAGAGCGTGGAGAGCCGGGTCACCCAACTAACTCATTACGGCTCTAAAAAGGGACTTTCTAGGTCAGCTGGGGCCCAAGGGCTAATTTGAAGAATGAAAAAAGGCTTTTTCTCTCCGCTCAGTTAGAGCCGGTGGATCAGGGAGAAGTTTGGAAGCTATGGATGGTCGGGTCACACTGTGGATTAGACCTGGCAGAGTTACATAAAGGGCTGACTTTAGATGTGGAGAGCGTGTGAAAACATGAGGGGAGAGTGTATGGAAGTGTCCGTGTGCGTGTGTGTGTGTGTGTGTGTGTGTGTGTGTGTGTGTGTGTGTGTGTGTCACAGTGAGCGTGCACGGAGGCTGTGCGCTGTCAATGAGCTGAGTATAATCGAGTGCGTGTCCCCCGGTGCATTTGGGTTGCGAGAGCGTTTCGTCTTTGTGTGTGTGCGTGCGTGTGTGTGTGTGTGTGTGTGTGTGTGTGTATGTGTGTGTGTTGCAAGTTCTCTAGTGACGGACTGGTGAGACCACATGAGAAGAGTCCTGTGTGGAGCCCAAAGGCACACGACCAAGGATGGAGGGAGAGAAAATAGGAGAGAGAGGGATGAAATTGAAGACAGAGGAAAAAACGAAGGAGAGAGAAATAAGGTTAACTAGAATGAGAGCGAGGACGATTATTTCTGGTACAAGAAAGCAACTTAGAGAGAATGAGAATGAATGTGGATTATAACATTTTAAAAGAGAGAAATCTGTAACAAGGACAGATGAAAGAGAGCAACATGTACAGGAGGCATTTAGGGAAGAGAGAATAGATAAAGGGGAACAAAGTAATGGGAGTGAAGAGGATGATCGAATGATAATCAGAGAAGAGTGAAGAGGACGAGAGGGAAGACACAAGGAAACTGACAGACAAAGAAAGATGAGACTGGAGGGTGAGGGGGAAAAAAAGGAGGAAGAACTGATTCGGTTTATGGTCCAGAGGGAGAGCGGGAGAGAAAAGAAGAAGTGATAAAGCGAGCGAGAGGAACCAGCGGGACCCGCTCAAGGACGGCGTGTTCCCGCTCTCCCATCTGTCATCGGCCCTCAGCGGGCCCCACGCCGAGCCGTCCAGACCATCATCATCATCAGCCTCCTGCCCCGGGCCCGGAGGAAGGTGGTCCTAAGACCACCGAGGGAGGCCTCACCGTAAAAAACGCAGAAAACAAAACGACTGAGTGCGGAGAGAACTGGAAATATGAGCTGAGATGCTTCGGCTCTCGGGGGGGAAAGAAGGCAAAGAATGGATTTTATATGAAAAGAGTGCAATATAGACAGGGGTCGGGTCTCACTCATAACTTTCCCTTCATTCTACCCATTTATATACAAAATAATACCTTATTAATGAGGAAAATTAATAGTGTATTTAATGTCTGCAGCATCCCTCCTAAGAGACACACTGTGCTCATTTACACGAGAGGCACAGCAGCGCAGATTCACTCATTATTTCAATCTTGTTGTTTTCTCCTATATTTAAAAAAAATGGCAAGAAGGGGAGTTTTATTTGTGTAATTATTTTTATGACACAACAGTCGTTGCGTCCCAAAAAATACCACCAACTCTCTGAAGACGCCAATGCCTTCGCTGTCTCCGTGTGGCTATTAGCGCTGATTTTTGTGAAATGATGTGCCACACGTGTGCGAATTACCTCATTTACCACGTTTTCCCCTTCAGTAAACGAGCTCTGATAACCCGACTGCACCAAACAGAAACGTTAACGACGAGCTGGTGAAGAAAATCGAACAACTTGCAGCTGAAGAGCCAGATATGGAGACCCAAAACTGAGCTAAAATGGGAGCAAATATATAATTAATGTTTATGCAGAAACAATCGTTCACATCTCACCGCCGTCTCTCGGGTCACGTGGATGTCACGGTCGCACCACTTTGCTTTAAAAGATCTGTTGCTGCGTTTCAACTCCTACACAAAGTTGTTTTCATCGATGTGAAACCTCGAAAAGATGATGAAAAAATAAATACAAATCTTTTGTGGAAGAGTCACTCTTCCCACTGAGCTGTCTGTGCTGCTGCTCGACGACTATTGACTCGATCAGGCAGACTGGTTTGGCTTCTGCAGCGCAGTTGTCCTTGGAGAGCTCTCACACTCTGGGCAGAAGAGAAAGCAGCGCTCAGGACAGAAAATTGCTTCCATAGTGCCAAGAGTGACAGGCTGACCAGGGGAAGATTATTCTGGAGCCAAGTTCAATCTCCTCCTAAGTGGCCTTCCTTTTCATTTCATGTGCGTTCGTACGTCGCCTTTTGAAAATGTCCTCCAGCAGAAAAAACTGAAGTGCTACCAGAGTAGTGAGCTAAGTCATCTGTGTGGCTTACAGGAACAATAACAATACAACAATAGAATGACAGCATTGGATTTTATCTCGCAATATTATAAATGACATCGTTCGTTTGGAAAAATAAGCAACGACCTGGTTGGCTGAAAGGAAAGCTGGATGTAGTTAATAGATGTAGATGTTTGTTGTATTGCTTGCGTAAATGTAGCAAACAAACTAATAAGGATTTAAGAATAAATGAACCAAAGTTAACTAAAAAAAGGTAGAGTCCAGTAGGATGTAGACCTCAGCAGCAGAGAAGTGGATGTATGTCAGTGGTTGAAGTATTTTACAACGCAGGATTATTTTTCATGTGCTGGAGGCAAAATGGAAAGAGGACGCTAAGGAGATGTCCCTCCCACACACACACACACACACACACACACACACACACACCAGTAAAGCTCCGGGGCGCGTGGGGAAATGGAGGCTTGAGGTGTTCATCATTTCGGTGCTTTATCACCCGTTCGCCACCATTATCGTTGGAAGACAGCCTCCCAGACTCTGGCCTCGGTCATGAGCGACACATTCATCACCTCTGAGGTTGGACGAGGATAACCATCCGTCCACACACACACACACACACACACACACACACAAAATGCAGGTCACCACGAGACACTTTCTATGTTCATCCCAATGACAATTTAAATCATGAAAATGGCTTTAATACAGCAAAAAAATTGATGATCAGAGCAGTCACTAAGTGAGCGATGTATTTCTGATCCAGAAAGATACAGAAGGCCAGGAAGCTTTGTCAACATTTGTCATGAATCATAAAATACATAAAGCCCATTGATTCGTTCATCCTGATGCTCATGGGCTCATGAGAACTGGCTTTGTGTTGAATGTGGCTCTTCCTCCGGCTCTCCTGATGCTGCTGCTGCATCGGAGCGCTCTAACAACGCGCGACAGCTCGGGTCGGCGCGTTTGGTTTGCGTGCCAGAGATCGTGGAGGGCAACCGCACAACTTCATAAGCAATTATACTCTGGAGTCATGGAGTCATGGAGGCCGATGACTTGACCCACCGCGAGTCACGGGGGAGAGAAAAACCCAGGAGACACGTATCTGATTTAACATTTAACGTGATAACACATTTTGAACCCTAATAAGTGCGTTTGGATAAAAGGAAAGTCATGTAAATGTTTAAATTGTCACATTCATAAAAGGTTTTTTTGTCGCGTTTCCTACACTTTTATCAATATATGAGGGGTTGAAGCGAATGAAAAAAATCCAAAGCTCAAATAAAGGGGGTTTCTTGTTTTCCTGTGCAGGAAAACTGAAGTTTAAACTGTGTAGTCGGATGGTAGTGCATACTGTAAACACATATGCATACGATGTATCCATGAAAATCTGCAATGTAAACATATCAGACGTTTATCTGTGAGTGTGATTATATGTGAGGGAAATCTGAGTAGACAATAAATACAGCAATAAATTAGAGCTTCATTCAGGCCTTCCAGCATGCAGACATTGAACCGAGCTCATGAACACATGAGGCTGGACGGCTGAGCTGAGCTCATGAACACATGAGGCTGGACGGCTGAGCTGAGCTCATGAACACATGAGGCTGGACGGCTGAGCTGAGCTCATGAACACATGAGGCTGGACGGCTGAGCTGAGCTCATGAACACATGAGGCTGGACGGCTGAGCTGAGCTCATGAACACATGAGGCTGGACGGCTGAGCTGAGGTATCGACTCGCGGGTTCAGCCTCGGTCATGAACACCCGGCTGCTTCCAGATCTCTGATCTATTAAATGCAGACCTGCTATGTGTGACCCTGACCCACCATGTCCACACAGGATAAGACATTTTATATATATATATATTTTACACCTACTGGGATCAATAAGGTATCAGACCGTACTTTGAAGGCATGATCTTGCAACGGGTTCTTCCCCCCCGGCCATGTCTGGTCTTCTGATCCCAGTGTGTGCTCACATTAAAGGAAATACCTAAGAACAGCAGCTAGACGGCTCACTAAATGCATCCGTGAGAGTCGGAGGTATTAAAGCAGACTGTCTTTACATAACGGAGAGTTGTGCAAAATCTTTGTATATTCAAAGGAAAACATTCGGGTTTAATACGTACTAATGACTAAGGATTTAGCTGTTGGTTGTTATCTAAGTAGAAAACCTGGCGATGGAGATGGGTCCAACTAAAATCATCCCATTCTGATGGAACAGCTGTTTTTCTGGTCAGATGGGAACTACTTCCTGTCAACTGTTATTCCCACTCAGAGTTCCAACTGTGTGCGTCTGTCTCGACAGTCCAATGAGCTGCATGACCTCTGATGGTGTACGACCTTGGGCGTATTTCAGATGACATCAGTCGTCAGTGGAGAAACGGAGCATATATGTCGTCTCCTTCAAGAAACATGCATCCATCTCCACGTGTTTGTCTGTGAATGTTGTGTTTGTTTGTTGCCACTTCTGGACCGTAATGTTACGCCACGCTGTTCCTTCAGGACTTGGGCTGTTTGATCGTCCCCTCTGCAGTCTTAGTCAATAATTGGAAGTGAAGTGTCCCTAAAAATAGCATCCGTCTCAACAAACAGCAGCTGTCGACAACCACGGGCCCCTGAAACATCTAAAATGAGGTTCCTGTGGTTTATTACCAACATTTTAACATAAATGGGCATCTGTTACGGAATTTGCTGTTGGAATTCAAATCCTTTATGATTTTCATGCTAAACACAACAGTTCTTTTTTGGCGTTTTAGCTGTCGTTGCTTCTTGCAACCTGGAAGTTACAGTTTCAGTTCAGCTCTCCATTCAGCCTCGGCTCCTAAACACGACATTACCATGCATCAACACTGCAGTCAATTGCATTTATTCAAGGTTTGAACACATTTTCTCCCTGTTTTCGCTTGTTTTTTTTACGTATATAACGAATAGATTTGTAATTAAAGTCTTACCCCTAACCCTAACCCTATGTTTGACCAAACCTCCTTGTAGTTTTGTTGCATTTTTGTTTTGTTCTGTTTCAATTCACAACGTTTACCACGTGTTCAAACCTGTGAAAGTATGAAAATGTGTTTTCCTCAAAACGTAATTGAGAGTGCAGTTTAGTTTTATGGGACCATCGTTCTTAAGGCGGAGTCGTTCTATTGCAGTTAAGATGCAGAAGCCAACTAGCGAGCCGATTAGGTTTGTGCAGATGCTGGAAGACAGACATCAAGTCCACTTTGCTTTGTTGACGACCCGGAAGCAATTATGTCCGAGTCCGACGTGACAAAGATTTGCAAAACTCTTTGCGGAGCTGAATAATTGCTTCTGACAATAAGCGACACACACAAAGTAAATAATCAGATGTGTCAGCTAATTAGACACCGATTACATAGACAGCTTTTCACTGGTTTTAGGTCAAAATGTTGCATTTGTATGTTTTTTGTATGCGTTTAAATAAAAACGTCTTTTTGTCTTTTCATCTCAAAAGATTCTCTTCCAGTGCAGAGACATTCAGACGATCTTCTCGGACTGCTTTTGTTCTCCACTCGTTTCACGTTTTGCGTGGAGATTTACTTCATCACACCGTTACACTTTTTTATACACTTCCTTCATACCTGAGAGGTGACTTCTAACACCCTGCAATCCAAAACATGCAAGAGCCAATTAACAGGCCGACTAATTAACAGCTTCCTTCACCTCTCACTGTCGCTGCTATAAGACAAACAAACATAAAATAAAGCATCAAACATGTCTGAAACTGAAGAGACTTACAGTGTGTGAAAGCCTGTGTGGATAACTCAGCAATAGCAGCATTTCATATTGATAATTGTCAAGGATCTATATGTATATATACACATACATATATGAGGGAAGATTGAGACTATATGTATGTAAGCAAAAGTTATATTTTGTTCCACATAGAACTGTTTGTTATTTTCAGATGAGAGGCCTAACATTCTCTCTCATCTAAGAATCAATGATCCAATCGTTGCCATCAGTGTGATAGGGATCTCATTTAAAGGCTAAAACAGATGAAATACTTAAAAACGGATCAGCACGAGGTTCAGAATCTGAGCCTCTAAACTACAGAGCTTTACAGGCTCAAGTATCTTCAAGTGGGTCGACCGCTTTGTTTTATTTTGGCCCGAGTTGTTTATTTTATTGACGAGGAATTCAGATGTTGGGAAAAAGATAACTCGGTCACATGGATATACATTTTAAAGAAACTGATATGAGACGGGTTAGAGCTGGAGAATGGACGATTTAATTTGAAACATATCAGTCAAGGTAAACAAGGAGGATCGATTGAATACAAGATTGCGGTACGACCTTTGAGGGAAGTCCTCTTTAAAGGAGAGTCCTCTATAAAGGAGAGTCCTCTTTAAAGGAAAGTCCTCTTTGAGGAAAGTCCTCTTTAAAGGAAAGTCCTCTTTGAGGAAAGTCCTCTTTAAAGGAGAGTCCTATTTGAGGAGAGTCCTCTTTAAAGGAGAGTCCTCTATAAAGGAAAGTCCTCTTTAAAGGAAAGTCCTATTTGAGGAGAGTCCTCTTTAAAGGAGAGTCCTCTATAAAGGAAAGTCCTCTTTAAAGGAAAGTCCTCTTTAAGGAAAGTCCTCTTTGAGGAAAGTCCTCTTTAAAGGAGAGTCCTCTATAAAGGAAAGTCCTCTTTAAAGGAAAGTCCTCTTTGAGGAAAGTCCTCTTTGAGGAAAGTCCTCTTTAAAGGAAAGTCTTCTTTGAGGAAAGTCGTCTTTAAAGGAAAGTCCTCTTTGAGGAAAGTCCTCTTTAAAGAATATTGTCTTTAAAGGAAAGTCCTCTTTAAAGGAAAGTCCTATTTGAGGAAAGTCCTCTTTAAAGAATATTGTCTTTAAAGGAAAGTCCTCTTAGAGGAAAGTCCTCTTTGAGGCCGCTGTGACACTGCAGTCACCTTCTGAAAAAAAGAGGCTTTACCATGAAAAACCCCGCCGAGCTAAGCCGGCTGAGATCCTGCTCGGGTATGTATGCTCTGCATGGTGCATGCACATTGCTCCTTGAGACCCAACGCTCTGCTCCCCCTCCCTAGTTGTGCTTTTAGCTCCAATTTCTCCTCCTGCTCTAATATCAGGAACTATGATTCATCCCCTTGATGGCCTCAGTCTGTGAATTAGCTCGACGGATCTCCGGCTCCCCGCAACGCCTCATCCTTCTCTGCCGCTTTCTGAGTACCCTCATCGATCACGTTGGGGGGGGGGAGGGGGAGATATCTGATCTCAATGAGAACTAACACCATTATTCAAACATGAGATCACAGGCGACCTCCGCGCCGTCGCCCACGGCCTCGGATTTGCGAAACCTGTGAAATATGCAATTCATGCCAATCCCTCTTCCATGAGCGGTCATGCAAGTACGCGTGCACATACAGAGCAGGACTGTGCCGCTCTACACGGCTTTGATTATGATGCAATATCTACATGTGCATATGCAAGTGTGCAAAAACGACCTGCCAGCCTGTGTTGTGCAATCCCCCGTCTGTTAAATGATGTTCATCTGCAGTTAGATTGTGAAATGGCTTCACGCACCTGGATTTTAACACGTTTTATGTCAAGTGACGCCAATGTTTGGACCATCAATGAAGACAAAACTAGTGAATGCACCTTTCAGATACAGTGGAGTCAAACGTACAGTATTTGCTTTTTAAAATGTTCAGTTGACATATAAAACATATTGCAATCACTGATGGAAAAGGAACAAATAGGTATATTTAACCAGTTTGAAGTAATATTATAGATTGTAATATATGACCCAATACATCTATGCTGCTACATTAGAGGAAATATGGCACTACATATATGCAATAATACAAGTTGATAGTGGAAGATAAAGAAGATAGAAGGTAAAGTTTTAAAGACACACAGTATTAACATTAATTAATGTTAATTACATTTAAATTAGCTCCGTAGGGGCCATTATTCTACCTGATGAGTCCTTAATTTACCTACTTGTTCTACCTTTTACATAAACCATGGCTCTTTTGAGAGGTTGAAGTTTGTTTTCTTCTTTATTAATAATTTATAATTATGGCAAGTGATGCGTTACTAATTCAGGCACAAATATGTTGGTGAGAAAAACTCAAAATAAAATTCTCGCCTTTCCTTTTTTTAAATTATAATTGAATATTGTTCAGGAGGATTTCTTTTATCTAATGAATATTCAGATTTCTGTTCACATCTTTAATAAGATAATACCGAATTTGCATATCAAAACATGCATTTTCAGACAACTTATAGTACACAAAAAGATTGTAAAAATGATGTAAGTATTCAACTGGGGAAATTTCATGACAATATATATTAACTTTTTCTTTTTACCCTATTCCCCTGTAGTCTCCATTTAAGGCGTAAAAGTCCTTCTGTCTTGTTAGCAAAGAGAGACAGAGGGAATTTTAAAATTGGAAAATCAAAATGGGTTCATACCTTTGATCCCTTGAATTCGCTTGTTTTATCTCCAGTATTTAAAAAGACAGAGACCAGGTGTTCCTCATGTTTTATACATTCAGCGAGACTTGGTGAAGACCAAAGAAAGTTAAAAGCGCTGCAACTTCAAAGCCCAACCGGCTCGAGTACACTGACTGCCAGCAGGGATGAATAAAGATGTGTGTGTGTGTGTGTGTGTGTGTGTGTGTGTGTGTGTGTGTGTGTGTGTGTGTGTGTGTGTGTGAGCATCAACACACGTTTTTAAAGCCAGCTACAAACTGATGTCTGAGTTCCACTTCTGACTTATATCATCGTCCCATCCGGGCGCACGTGGTCATAAAATACAGCAGAATCAAATAAAAGCCTCGTGAACAATCCCTCGCCGTCTCTTTCTTCTGCTCCAGAAAGCCCTCCATCCAAATGATGTGACAGTGCATAATAAAACATTTTCCGATCCTTTTGATAAAAAAAAACGAGTCTGCTTTTAGTCTCGGGCTCGTGGATTTTGCAGCATGACGTCGATGACACAGCTTCTTTGTGTTATTATTTTATCTTAATCAAGAGCGTGCAGGGCTCCATTATCCTCTGTCCTCTGGGACTCTCTGGATTTGGTGATCACTCTCTGTGCAAAGGAAAAATACAGTGACGCAAAAGCCAAAAAGTACGGAAGCCCATTTCCGCAGGTAAAAGAAAAAAATGATGAGATAAAAAGTGTTAGTTATGAGATAGAAAGTCGAAATTATGAGATAAGAAAGTCGAAAGGTTGAAATTATGAGATAGAAAGTCATAATTATGAGATAGGAAGTTGAAATTATGAGATACAAAGTGATATTTATGAGATAGAACGTCGAAATTATGAGACAGAAAGTGATAGTTATGAGATAGAGTTGAAATTATGAGACAAGAAAGTCGAAATTATGAGATAGAAAGTCCAAATTATGAGATAAAAAGTCAAGATTTGTTTTCACCAGATAACGAGAAAAGAAAGTGCCACAGCACACTTTCTATCTCAGAATTATGACTTTTTGTCTAATATTTTTTTCTTTTTACTGGCGGAAATGGGCTTCTATTTGAAAGCCCAGATACAAATTGAGGATTTAAGAAAAGGTCGGATTGTTTCCCATCATCCGCTGTAACAACGTTATATACCACAGACGACACAGGTTCTAAACAGATTACACTTTAAATGTGAAAACACTACAAAGTTGTTATTGTGCAGACGAACTGTGTATTCAGACCTCTGATTGCACAGATTAAAGAAAACACACCGGGGATGTTTTTTAGATCCCTAAATACGGCGCAGCAGTTCACAACACAAAGACTCAGGATGTTAAAACCTGGTCGACAATCAATTCTTCTCTTCATCTAATTGGAAAACACTGCTCATGTTAGCAAGTAATGTGCGAAGATTGTGCAACATTCTGGGACGTGCTTGCACATACAATTGTAAAGGTGTGTTTGTGATTTCTTATTACTGTATTTGCAGACTAGAGACCGACCAGTCGAGCTACAGCTCACATTCCCGTCTGCCCGTGTGATATTGTCAAAGTTAAATGTATGAATTCTTTATTTATGGCCAAAAAAAACCCCGGTGTGACGGACGTCTAGAAACACTCCAAAAAAGATAAATGTCAACCAGTGCTGCTTTCCATCAGGTCTCATGTAGCTCTATTTCTGGAGGGGAATTGAGCATTTTAAAATTTCACACCAAAACAAAATGCTCGACCTTTTTGGCTTCACAGTTTTCCTCAAAAAAATAAAAGAAGACACAACTCCTACTCGCCTCCTTGTGTGAGAGGCGTCGTTGAGAGGAATCCAACTGCAAGTCAGCAGAAAGGTGAACTTTCCACAGCACAGCGTTTTCTTTTTTATTTCACTTTCTCTCCCTCCAGGCTGCTGCACGACCAAACCCTCGGAGGAAGCTGCAAATAGTCTTTTATTTTTGTACTAAATGTCCCATCTGTCCTGACCTCCACTTCTAAGAAGCATAACTACTGGCATCCAGCCAGTGAGGGTGTGAAACGTGTAACTGACCGCAGCAGAAAAATCCCATCATGCATTTCCCTTCACTGATTCTCAGCCACAGCGCTCTGCTGCCGGGGAGATGTTGGAGTATTTCTAGACGTCCTCTGATGTTCGCCAGGCGACCAGACCCCGGCCTCACACACGGCGCTTTGAAGTGCATCTCGGGCAAAAAAGAAAAAGAAAGTAAAAGTGTGTGAAGCGAGCTGAGAATTGAGGTCAGCGTTGGGATTCTCTGCGAATGTTTCCCCGTGGCAATGAGGCACTCCCTGATCTCACCCTTTTTTTTTTCTTCTTCCTGAATTTCAAGAAATATAATCCCTGTGTGACGGAGGAGAGGAGGAGGAGAGGGGGAGAGGAGGAGAGGGGGAGGAAGATGAGAATCAGAAGGGAACCGGGACAGCGAAAGAAAGAGGGAAAGGAAATTCAAGAGAGAGCGAGAGAGAGGGTTGATAGTCGCCGAGGAGGAAGAGGAAGTAGAGTGTGACGGCGGGGTTTGTGATGCTGACTCATCCGTGCCAGTGACCTTGGCTAGCAGAGGGAGGGGAGCTGTACAGAATATCAATGGTTCCTCCTCTACAGATGGAGAGATGGGCCACACTTTACACGGTCCTGACCATGTTTGACTAAATCTGACAAATCTGGTTGCAAAAAGCTCCATAAAAGGATGTTTTTTTGGTCACAAAACTACTCTGTGGCGACACATCCACAGCTTGGTCTGTAACGGAGGCCTGTTGGGGATTCAGGGAAACGGCTGTGCTATATAATATATAATAAATGGTGAATATCGAATATGGTAGATTTCCAAAGATGTTTCGTTAGTCTGGCGTTCTCCAAAATTAAGTTATATTTTCAATAACATTGAATAAACCACTAGTTTGCTACATGACCAGCAAGCTAATGGCAAATAAATCGATTTTTACGGGTAGAATACTCTGAGACTTGCTAAGGCAACTCATTATCACTTCTAACTCTTCAAATACATTTTGTCAGAGCTCCTCAGGGAATAACAATCGATGCATCGATACATTCAATTTGTGGACTTTATCTCCATTTAAATCTCAGCTTTTTCCGATTTCTCTCCTCTAAAACGGCACAGACATTAAACAGGTGTCCGATTCCGGAGGAGGGGCCAACTTTAAATGTTGTGTTCACGAACCACAGCCAACGAATCCTCCTCACTCATTCTGCCTTTAAAATAAAATGTTACGGACTCTGTTTTTTAAGGTAGTTCATTTAGTAAACTCTCTAGTGGGGAAAAGAAAGACGGTGCAAACGTGTCACGTCTCGCCAGCATGAATTTGGCCTGACAAATATATTTGGTTGAGCTATTCGTAAAGTGGGCGTATCTTTGAAAAGAGGCGACGCTTCAGGTACAATACGTGTGGAAGCAGTTTGTTTTGCTCGCCGCTGTTGTTCTGACGTCTGACCTCAGAATGCAGAGAGAAGCTGAGATTCAGAGACAAAAGGTATTTCATCATCGCCGCTGTAGACTTGGCTTCGTTACGCCGCGCAAGACAGATTCAATCAAACGCGTTGAAGTCAGCGAGTGCATTTCTCCGATAACTGTATCAACACACGTTGTTCAAAAACCCTTCAACTAAAAGTAGATTGCTGATGCATCATGGGAGGCTGTCAAGGTGAGGTCAGCGAGGACGCCGCGAGGTATTATTAGACAAGAGGAGAGACGGGTGTTGGAATTCTATTCCTCGGAGAGACGATCATTAATGCAGTTTATTACGTGTTCATTATGAGCCTTGATGAAATTAGCATGCATAAAACGGGGGATTTAACAGAAAGCGGTGGATCATGTGTTGGTGTGTTCCAGTAAACCAGTGGGAGAGAGCACACAGGGTGCATCTCTGCCGATGTTCAACTTCTCACATGTTAACTTCTCTTTTTGGACCAGGGCCAGAACAAGAAATTATTTTGTCGGTGAAGAAGTTACAAACTAAAAGGGGCTTTATTTTGAAATAATGACTAATGAAAACACAAAGAACAGGTGCCATGAAAGGAGTAAAACAAAACAACTATTTTACAGGAACGGAGTGTTTTCATCAGTTGATCCTTTAACCAGCAGAGAGGATTATCACAAGCAGAATGATGCTCGAGGATTTGTTTGCTTGCGGAGAGAACAACGGATACGACTCGTCCCGAAACATCTTCATGTGCTTTCCAAAAACCCTTTTGTCTCGCTCAGAGCCCGCGATGAAAAAAAAAGAGACCGAATGTGACACTAAATTCTCCACGCAAGAAAAAAAAATACTAGCGTCTCTCTTTCGTTAGCTTGCGTAGCCTCGATAGTCCCTGAATTAATGACTGAATACATTTGCACCGAAACGTCCGACTCCAATGTTCGCAGCGCCGTGTGAGGCTGCAGAGTCTGCAGAGCGGTTTGAAGGCCACAGAAATGTTTCCCAGAAGCCTCGTTTGAGTGAGCGAGGTTCTGTTTAAAGTATTTTCTTCATCTCCTCTGGTTCACAGCGTTTACGCGCCGGGTTAGCATTTAGGTGACTAGCTGCGGTCGTTATAGTGGTTTTTTTGGATAGAATATATGAGGTATGAAGAAGCATAAAAACCTTTGAATGTTTGCAGATAGCCTTTACAGCACTTGCCTCAGAGTTTTAGCGCTAATGCTGCATTTTCACTCTGCCTATTTTTAATATTCCAATACCAAAAGTTGTGGATCGTACGTGGAACTTTTTTGGGTGCCTTGGTTGAGATTCCCAAAACACTGCAGAACACTAATTGGTCAGAGACAATACAGACATTTTAAAAAAGCCAAGTTAGCGTCAAAAGTGGTCGCAATCTTTGTACCCCAATTTAAAAAGAGTTGTCTACAAAACTACGCTGTACACCATTATGCTACAACTGATAGCGTGGCGCCGCTATGACGATCCGCTGAGAATCCCAATTACACTGAGGGGGTACTGTCCGAAAAAAGACCTCGTACCAGAAGTGAGTTTACTTGAGTCCCATTTAGCCAGCCAACTCTGGCAGTATGAAACATGAAATAATAAAAACTCTGCATCAAAGCTTTAGTGGATAACGTAACACAGTAATAAAACGTAATAATAAATCTCGTTAGACCACGTTTGAGATGTGATGAGTTCTGGGTTGCACTGCAGTAAAGTCATCCATTACGGGAGAAAAACAACATACTGTACACACACACACACACACACACACACACACGGTCACATAGAAACACATGGTGCTGCCTGGTTAGCAGTGGCTGATTTCTCTCTTTAAACCTTGAGTCGGAGCCGGTCGGCGGCGCCCGTGAAGCCGGCCTTCGCTTAGACTTCTTGACAGGCTCCATGTCTGAGAGCCAGCGGCGTCGCATGACTCACAGTCAGCAAGCCGCCGCCCGGCGCCGCGTACACGGCAGCGCACGGCCGACCCCGCTGTGTGTACAAATCAGTACATTAATGCATGTGACAGGAACAGCTCGCTCGGAAAATTAACCTTTATTCCTCGAGGTTGCGCGGGAGAAGAACGCTGGTCGATGGCAGGCGGCGTTAGCGTGAAACTGGAGACGCTCGTGTGTGGAAACTGTGGGTTTGGGAGGCTAACCGGACCCGGGGGGTGTCGGCTGGGGAGTGAACTGATGTCAGAGCGGCTTAGATCGCTCAGCTGGCCGAGGATGAAAGCCTGGCGAGGCTCTGCAGCTTGGACACCAGATCTGTAAAAAATGAGTCGAGAGGCTGCAAAGCCAATATTTATATCCATATGGTTTCTGTACTCTGGTCGGTCTTTACCGTGAAACTTCTTAGCATCGCTCTCTTCAGCCTACTGCAGCACAAAAGATGTTTACGTCCACATCAAATGAACAATCCAGACCTTTAAGCCCATTTTATTGTGGCATTGTTAACAAATTGGGGCAGCCTGTAAAAAAAAACCCAAAGTGCTTAGAAACCTAATTGTTCACGTAATGCGGTTATTGTTTCATTTCAAATCCAATGTGCCAGAGCTCAGAGACAGAGGAGCTAACGGAGTCAACAGGAAACGTGTCCAAGTTCTCACAGACTGCACTCGGCAACACGTTTGTGTTTGTGAATGGAAATGGATAATGATATTAAGGCTAACTAAGTATTATTTCATTATTTATTTATCTGTTAGTAAAATGGTCAAAACAAATGGCCAACATTTACTCTCCTAGGGATGATTTTCAACATGTTTAGTTTGAAACCCAAAAGATCTGTGGAGAAAAAAACAGGAAATCCTCACAATTGAGAAGATGAAAGTATTGAATTATGTTGTTCCACTATTTCGTAAATCAAATAATTGACCGTAGGTCGTGTTTATCGTTTATAAGCGTGCTAACTGTAAACATAACTGATTCAATATTTAAACTACCATCACCTGGAATACCTCAAAAATCATCCAGAGGAAATCAAAAAGGCTGAAGTTCTATTTTCTTCAAAGTTAAAACAATTAATAATCTGCCAGTTGGGTGAGAATGTTTAATTATATTCTAATAGTTGATTGCGTTGCCAAATCAGATGATCATCTTTCAAGTATTTTGTAAATCTAATTATCCTGCAGCATCGTTTTTCTTTGAAGATACTGAGACAATCGTCGTCAAAAAAGTTTGTATTGGGAACAGTTTAAAATATTCTTACTGCACCGATATAGATTATTTACTTATATTGTACTGAGCTGAAACCAAAAGCCAAGTTCAGACAGCGCTGCGTTCATGACCGGTGTACGTTGCGGTCGCTCTGAACAATGCCCAGACGCTCTGAACCTGTCGCCTCGGAGTGAAGTCTCTCTGATGCGACGCCAGCGCGGCGGCAGCTGCTGGAGTGTCGCCTCTCGAGGGGCGAAAATACAGAGGGAAACTAATTAATCAACGCTTCTCGTGTCACATGACTCCACATCGCCTCTCTTTCATCACCCCAGATGAAATCATTAGCAATTAGCAGCTTTACCATTAGCATACCGTTGCCGCTGCATGGTAAATTAGCCTCTTTCTCATTTGCGGTCTCCTCATCGCTCATTAGGGTTCTTCAGCTAACCGCGGACTCAAGAGGCGAGGAAACACATCGGAGCCTGGTGTCAAGAGTCCAAGTTCAGGGTTGTTTGTTTCAAATTTGAACAGTTTCTCTGACATTTAGCGGATGTCGTTCACCTTTCGGCGGCAGACATTATTTATCCGAACCTGGAGTCGTGGTTATGTCTGCATTAGCTGCCTAATGATCGGCCCTCGTGGAACATGTGTGTGTTCGCTCATGACACGACTGGGAAGACAATCCTCGCGAAGCAATAATTGCACTTATTAAATATCAAATAAATTAATTTGCCATGGTTATGGCGCACGTCAGAGTGCTTGGAATACGTTTTTGAAGTGTTTGCATGTTCAACATTGTGTTACTGAAGCGGTTGTTGGGGTCAGCGGTCAACCATAGAAATGAGAATAAAAATCATACGTTCACAGTCTCCTCCTCATAGTGTGGATATAGCTATAGACGTCCTGAGATGCTGGAATACAGAAGCGTATTGAACATGCAAACCAGAGGGTTTAATGTTGTATTGTAAGATGTGAAAAATATGATTCATTTGTTTTGATTAAATACAATTTAAAAAGTTGTTTCCGTGTTTCTTAAAATAAATAATTAAATAATGAAAATCACGTTTAAAATAAGAAACCTCATTATTCAAATATTTGAGACAAAGCAATATAACAAAAATACAATACAACAAACAATTAGTTGATAATGGTGCATAATCAGCAGCTCATCTGCATTTATTTTTTCAACCTGTTGTTCCTCCTTTTCTGAGCCGTCAAGTGTTTCAATAAAACGTAATTTAAAGTAAACTGCACTGCTGAAATTTGGTAAAAACATTGTATTTGCCAACAATTATGATTTCCATTGCCAATGTCTTTACAGATAGTTGTTGGGTAGCACTCTCTGTGCTGTGTGACATCTACTGTCGGCTTCGGAGACCCTTTGTGCTCAATATTTATTGTTGAGGGTGTAAAATGCGTATTTCTTTGTGTGAGGCTGCAGCTTCTTCTGAACGCCGTTGTCTCCATCGATAGTTTACCATCCGCTCAGTTAACTGGCGGCTCTTCTTCTGCTCTTTTGAGGACGTGTTTCTTTGTAGCACTGCGGATATATGGATTGAGAAGATATCTCCCCTCCATTGTCTTGGAGGACAAAAAACTGGCACATGCGACTGAACTGTGCACCGAGCTGATAACAAAGCTGCCAATCCAGTCTCGTAATCACTCTGGCAATAGAAAGAACAATTCACCTCATTACATTATCATTGAAAGAGTGACAAAGCGGAGTGGCATTACTTTACCAATGTCACACTAACTGTATACGTGTGATTGTATGTGAGTCAGTGATTGTCTTGAATGCCTCTAGAGGGACTGACCTTCGTCAGGTTATTCCTGTCGGTGTGTTCTCTGGCAGCCTGGAAGACCTCGCTACACCGAGGTCGTATTACATGTCTGACAATGAGGTCGACTTCCTCGGCCTCGGCCCTGACCCTCTCGCACCAAAGAGGCAAATAAATGACCAAACTGCATCCTGGAAAATACACCACGTGCATTAGGATGTGCATTTGGCCGAACCAAGGACATGTTGCACAAATAACATGCGATGATTAAGAGAGAGAGAGAGCGTTAAAGTTCCTCCAAGTTACTTGGCCCAGGCAGTAAAATGAGAGGTTTTCTAAAAGTGACTCTGGTGCCAGGAAACAATATCGCTTCTGTCCACAGGGACCGCCAAAAACCACAAAATGAAAGCAGTAACGTTAACAAGCGACCATCTAGCCAAGCTGCTTCTGTTTTTCAACTTACCTCCAACCCTCGTATGTTCTCCCCTCTAAAGTTATCACGACTTCTTTTCATAGAAAGGAAACGCACACATTTGTAATTCCTAATTTCTAAGTCTGTTTGACGTAATGGTTTGATTCCCTCGTCTTGTTGAGGTGTTTGGATATGTGTGTGTGGGGGCGATGTTAGATTTTGCACCTCAATGTTATTTGGGACGGTCGTCAGTGATTCATTAAACCAGCTGTGTGAGCGGACTAATTTCATGCCTCTCTCCTCCGCTGCCAGTGACACATTTTAACCGTCCTCAAAATTGAGGCACTTGCCATCCAATTCACGTCTGCGAAACTAATTAGAGCTGCATTGTGTCAGCTGGCTTCTTGTCCGTGCCGGGTATTTTTTGTCCTCTTTTCAGTGCTGGGTGTCTTACAGAGGAAGCATTTGCTCAGTTCCAAACTGGCCTTGTGTATGAGCCTCCCCCTATTAGTCAGCTGTTCACACAGCATGCGCCTACTGTTTAGCTGAGGAAGTGCCATGAGAAAAGATTCAACAATTATTTGTGTGTGTGTGTGTGAAGTTTTAATGTATTTTATTGGAGGTAAATATTTGTCTACATTCATAGTTTGTACAGTTCTGCAAACCAATTGGTTAGGTTTACATAACGCAACAATGTAGTGCAACAATGTAGTGAAACAATGTAGTGCAACAATGTAGCGCAACAATGTAGCGAAACAATGTAGCGCAACAATGTAGCGAAACAACATAGCACAACAACTTAGTGCAACAGCGTAGCGTAACAGCATAACAATGTAGCGTAACATTGTAGCGTAACAATGTAGCGTAACAATGTAGCGTAACATTGTAGCGTAACATTGTAGCGTAACATTGTAGCGTAACATTGTAGCATAACAACGTAGCGTAACAATGTAGCGCAACAATGTAGCGTAACATTGTAGCGTAACATTGTAGCGTAACATTGTAGCGTAACATTGTAGCGTAACAACGTAGCTACCATTAAAAAATAACGCCCTTGGACATTCTTAAATGACATTGTGATCGTAACATCAAACAAAGTCAATATTTAGTTTTGACAGAACACGAACAGCGGCCTCCTAGGTGGAAGTCCTGTTGTTTTTTTAACAATCCCATCAGCCACGAGTGAACATCCTTGCTTGTTATACTCATTAGTGTACCATATAACTCCATGTCAATGCAAAATTGTCCACTTTCAACATATCCGCTATACCAACATTTTCTCCTGACAACTAGGCTGGTAATGCCCTGCAGAACTTCAAAGTAATGATACGATTAATATCGGTAAGTAGCTTGCATGTCAAAAAAACATTAGCAGGGTCTCTTTCCTTTGCTATTCTTATCCATATGAGGAAAATTCAACAATTTATTGCAAAGGAGAAATCCTCCCTGAAGCACTCCGCCCCCTCGGTCAGTAACAACATAATGGTTTGACCGGGTTTTTTCCAGAAGCCCGCTGCAGCTCTTTAGGTGGACCTCTCCAGGAAGCTTCATGAAGCTTTTTCAGCAGTTATAGCAGAAGTTCACACTCCCTCCCACGGCAGCCCTTTTCTCTCCACCCACAACCCACCTACACAAAAGGGTTCACGGTGAGCGCGGTAACCGGTGCAGCTCAAAAGACCTTCAGCTGCAGCACCGAGTGCCTCTATTCATGCTTTAATGAGACAAGAAGTCTGCCTTTTAAAAGAACGACAGAAAGAAGGGCAATATCTATTACAACGCTCCTTTCTAAACTGCTTGTTGTGCAATAACGGTTGTATAACAAGTATTTATCTGCTGCGCCTATGTGATAAACTGGAATACTCTCACAGTGCAAGGTGTCCGTGGCCTTATACCTGTACAATATACTTGTAATATATAGTAAAACATATCTGAATGATCTTTTCATCTGAGAGAAGAGATTTGAATATTTTTTGTTTGTTCAGAGGGCTTTGTTTTCAAATCTGCCAGGCTTTCTATTATTGTAAATGCAGGGGGGGAAGGGGGGGGGGGGGGGGGGGGTTGTGTTGCTGATAGAAGACTGACAGAACATGTAATTACATTTTTTAAGAAAAGTCTTGCAGTGTTAAATTACTGGTCGCAAGTAACAAGTCAACAAAAGGTAAATGTTGCTGGGTTTGTGTGTGTGTGTGTGTGTGTGTGTGTGTGTGTGTGTGTGTGTGTGTGTGTGTGTGTGTGTGTGTGTGGGTTGTATAAAAGCCCAGACTGGAGCCTGCTGTGGACAGCATATCCAGCCTTTGAAAGCTTAGAGTCCGGATTGGGGAGTTGATTCCCCAGAGTCATCACCTGAGCTCGGGAGCTTGCTGGGAGGCAGATGAATCGTGGCATGACTCAGCGCTGAAGGGATGTATGCACGGATGGCTCTGGCTACAGTAATCTCAGTACAACAAAAGACTGAATGTCCTGGGGGGGCACCACCTTAAACTGCAACTGAAACTCCCACTGAAAGCATTGTGAAAAAATATAAATAAAGTGAGAACAGCAGCCTGGCCTGGTGTCACGATGAAGTTATGCAAACGTTACCCGGAGCATCTGCATGACATTAATGGATGCTGCTAGTCCATTTATATAATGCAGCTTTACTCAACCACAACTGGGCAGAAATGCAGCGTGAAATCTGAAATTCAGAGAATATCTATTGCCTCCACATGGCTCTCAACATGTCGGCGGCTAAGCTAACAGCGCTAACGACGGCAACAGTGCTGGCAGAGCTTCCAGTGAGTGGGTTTCTGGGGAGAGCGGGCGCTGAGCTCCCAAGACCATGGCGACGGTCGGGGCGGCATTTGAATCTGTTAAGCGCCGTAGGAGCGCAGTGCAGAGTGGCGGCCAGTGGCACAATCACGTGCACTAAAAAAGGCACGCTCACATGCACTAAAAAAGGCACGCACGGCCGACCCTGGCTATGTGAACGACGCACACAGAGGAGGAGTGACCTCCACTATATATTTCACAGCAGATGGTTGCTTGATGCTTCATTAAAGCTCAAAAACATTACCTTTAACTGCTATGCTAAATCAATGCAGAAGGTGTATTCAACTGCTCAGTAGCAGTCGTAGCAGCTGAAGACATGAAGCCAAACATGGTTTGAAATGAGACAAACTATTTGAAATAGCCTTCCTGAGGTTTCTTCAATTTCTTTTGTCTTTATCTGAATCCAGAGTCTGCAGACAGAAGTGTGTAAAGCCCCCACAGGCAATATTTTGATTTGTAAAATTGGGCTATATGAATTAAACTTACTGCACATTTTATGGCCAATTTGCCATATTATTATATACAATTGGCCAATTTATGGCTTCACACGGTGGCTTGTCAAGCCTGATGCCAGTCCACTGAACGCCTGAATGAAAAGTATTGCTTTCCTTTTCTCAGTTTTCTACCTTCTCCGGCGTCACTTTCATGATGGCGTGCATTGGGAAGTGTTTGATTTCATGCAGCTGCTCGAGTTTAAATTTGAGTTTCAGCCAGATGACCTGGAACCACCAGCATCACTTTGCTGTTTACTCATCAGAAATTGGAAAAGAAATCCGGACACTTTCAGCCGCAGTCTAAACGTGTTCACCTGCGAGCGTCCTGCTCCTGTTGCACTGAAGGAGGGATCTCCCAGAGACAGATGGTGGATGACGTAGCCCTCGCCTTATTAGCGGTGGTAAGGGCAGTGTTGTGAGCACTCCACCCCACCTTAACCCCCCTCCCTTCGTCCACATGCCCCTCTCCCCTGGTAGCTCACCGCCATCAGGAAACAAACTATTAATCCACAGAACCGTATGATGTCGTGAGTGCATACATTTTCAGCATGGCTTGGCCCAGCAGGAATCAAACCACAGGAGCGCTGGCAGTGTTGAGGACACTCTGCATATGACGGCCAGCAGGGCGGGAAGGTCGGCCTGCGCGGACTGGATCGTGACTTGGAAAAGACACGAACAGGACGGTGATTATATATTAATAAGCAATGCATTGATTTGTGCATTGTGGAAAATATAGCTTCTGATGTGGCCTTCTTGCTGCTGGCTTTTGTTCTTGTCAACTAATCAGGGAGTGATTTCCACCTGGGAGGCCAGGAGACTGCTGTTAACACCAATTAAGTGGTAGGATGGAAAGCCAGTAAGCATATCTGTAGCATATAGAGGAGGAGGATATGCGTACAGAAGCTCCGGCCTTGGTGTGACCTTGAGGGAAATCTCAGTCGGCGTTCTGCTGCCGCGCGGCTTTGATCCAGCGGCTTTCGGCTCAGCCGCGTTCCTCATTTCACACGAAGTCACCGCTCTGATGCCTCCGCTGCCTCCCTGTCCGTCTGATGCACAGCCGCAGCAGACCGACCGGAGCCGCAGTTTAATGGACCCGAAGCAGCTCATTCTGCAGTCGACATAATTGATGAGTCTCGTTTCGTTTGTTTTTCACGGGGACGGCTGTGTCTCTCTTTGTGTGTGTGTCTGCATATATTGTCTATATGTCTGTGTGACTTCAGGGGAATCACCCCCCCGATCCTCCCAAGTGTTTGTTGATGACGGCGTAACTCGAAGCCGAGGTGCGGACGGTCGTTTTTATGCCAAGGGGACATATTGACGAGGGCGGACATTTTGGATGCCGCTCAATGAGGCGCAGTGAAGGTCAGCTGGTGCTTTTTGCCCTCGCCAGATAATTACATATTGTTCTCACTGGGCAGAGCAGCCCAGCATGTTGCATCAGGCAGCCAAGTGGAAAATGAGAGGTTATCTAAGGAGGTAGAACGTCACCAGGGTTATTTTAGGCAACAGGGGTTCCTTTTATATCATCAGAACTATACTTTGCTCGTAATATAAGTTTTTAAAAAGCTGCAGGGCACACAATTTGTTTGAAATGTATACATTGTATTGAAATAAAACAATTTATAATCCAAAAAAAGGTAGTTACATTACAGACCAGTGAACAATATTGCAGAGGGAAATTATTTTCATGCTTTTGAACATATTTTTGATCATCTTTATAGGCGGATGTTTCAAATCAAGCTAGCCTGACTAGTCAAGTACATTTTAGAAAGATACAATGTTAGGTGACAGTTACAGCACTTCCAAGCCCTATACGGGCAATAAACTCTCCTGGTTTAATCATCAATACAAAAGATGCAACCGTATAAAAATAATACAATACGGCGTCATGTTTCTGCCATTACAGTCGCAGTTTTAAGTGCGTGGTCGACATTGGAAATAAAAAAAAACAACACTACAACTCGGTTGGGTTAAAAGAACGTAGCATCAAAATGAGTCAAAATTAACTCATATTTCACACTAGACACAAACAGAGGTCTCCTCGGTGAAAGTCACTTGTTTGTTACTCCATCCTATGTGGACTTCAGCAGAAATTATTTACCCAAAACTGTGTAAGAAAAAATATGCATTTGTGTTCACTGCTAACATCAAACTAAAGCTATTCTCACATTGCCAGCCCCATCTCCACTATCACACGGTATCATTCTGGTAAAGTAGGAAAGACGCTCTAGTTATTCAGTATTTCTTTAAACAAATCACAAATGTCTAAACACAGGATGCAGCGACGGTGCCCTTGGAAATAGACGGAGGAGGAGGAGGAGGAGGAAGAGGAGGAGGAGGAAGAGGATTCTGCGGGAGATACGACTTAAATCCAGTGAGTCCGACTCAGGAAGAGCTAATCATTCTATTTAGCTGGAACCTGCAAACATATTTGAATCGGTTTACTTTGAGATTCTGGGTACATTTTAGAATTAAACAATTCTACTTATTATACGTATTATAGTGTTTCAAGCCATTTTCCACACACCCGATCATTGGAGGCTCCTGTGTTTCTACGTCGAGGAAAGTTTCTGCCATCGGACCAGCGCTGCCTTTTAAAAACATGTTTTTGTGGCCTAATATCCAGCTTTCTAATTGCGTGCCGGTCTATGGGGGAGAATCCCGCTGAGAATAGGAGCTTTTTTACTAACTTTCACACTTCGGTGGCTGAGCTGATTAACTGATTAGCCCTGAAGTTAAACTGGCTGAGCTGAAGTTAAACTAAACTTTGACGTTGCATAATGTAGATGCACATATACGCCTGTTTGTGGTGTGCTGCTCTGGCTCAACGTGTTGTCATGTTAGCCTGTGATGCATGTGTGTGTGTGTGTGTGTGTGTTTGCATGTGAGGGGATTAAGTATCTGAATTCTTGCATATAATCACATATAAACGTCTTCATGTTCCCGTTTATACGTAATTCTTTCTCAAACATGTGTGTCACCATCAAGAAGAGAGGCGTGAGTAAATACATGTGTGCAGCCTGCTGCCCCGGTACATCTGCATGGGCAGTTGGGGTTGACGGTGACTCAGCGGTTTCTTGGCAATGTGCCTAAAAACTCACTTCACGACCCAGCTTGTGTAGGAGAAAACAAACTCTGCAGCGGTCATTGATAACTTCACACAGTTTTGTGTGTGTGTGTGTGTGTGTGTGTGTGTGTGTCACAGCAGCAGGAGCCTTCTCTTTAGATCAGGATCCTCAGGGCAGCTCAGCGGGCCACAACACATCACTGGTTCCTGCAGCCCTGAGCTCAGACAGCCCTGCCACTGCCAATATGTGTGTGTGTGCATGTGTGTGTGTGTGTGTACCGCTGCCGACCCCTGCAGAAGGTTCTGGACGCTGCTGGCTTGGCTAACCTGCAGTCCTCACCGGTTCTTCCTTCGTCTGCCCTCCATCTGTGTACTTGTGCAAAGTCAAGCCTTTGCTAGAGTGCATACTAATGCAAACTCTCACAGTGGAAAACATCTTTCACTACTTTTTTTGTGTGTGGAATTGTGGGACACTATTGTCCTGCAATGCTCACACACCAAGATGGCGCTTCTCAAGAAAAGAAGGATTGTGACTCAACTTTATAATACTTTTTTTTGCTTTTACATTTGTAAGTCAAGTCTGATTAATGTTCGTCAATGCTCGACTTGAATCAGTTTGTCTTCGTTAAAAACAGTTAAGTACAAAATACATTTTGAACACAAATTGCCACGCTAGTGCACGGCCAATAGGATGCTTCATTGGTTTAACCGTTAGTAGGGGTGACTCGGAAGAGTCTCATCTTCAACGATTGGATCTAAGGAGTCTGATTCGACTGTCAATCTCACAGTCCAATTGTCGCATTGGTGGGAAAATGGATCATACCATTCTGGATATTTGTTGGTATAGCTTGGTTTCTCCAAATCTATCACAATACATAACATATTTTGGTGTGAGTATCAGCCAATCAATAAGTTTTTTCCAATAACCCAAGTGATTAATGTGTTAATAAACCACCCTGTAGATTAAGTTGCACTATCCAATTTTGGGGAACCATGGGAGCATCAGAAAAGCTAAATATCAGCAAAATAATGCAGCTGTTTCTAAATGAAAGGATACATTTACTAACCATAAGAACGTAGCACTATCAGAGAGCTAAATATGTTTTTAAGCTATGAATGATTCTCTGAAATCATCAGGGGGAGGCACTTAGGAACAGCTGTTTGCGTCTGATATCTCTCTCTCTCTCTCTCTCTCTCTTTCTCTCTCTCTCTCTCGTTGACTGTCCCTTTGTCTCTCTGTTGGTTCCGTCTGTGGATTGCTACATTGGAGCGAAACTGGAAATTAGAACCGAAAGTTCAATTCACAGCCACAAAAAGCCAGCGGGCTAAGAAACGGTGTCCGTCGCTCAGTTTAAGTGCACACACACACACACACACACACACACACACACACACACACACACACACACACACACACACACACAGCACACAGCACAGTCTATTATCCTAAAACAGCCAAGTGATAGTCACGTGCATCTCTGAAAATAATGTAGATAGTTTGACTTTATTTCTATGGGTAAATGAAGCATAAAAAGAAAGTGGCCAATGACAAAAAAAAGAGTAGTTGGCCATTGCTAACTTCTTTTTTGCAGCCAGAGGAGTCGCCCCCTGATGGCACTTCTGTGTACTTCATCTTTGTGAGCGGAGTTGTTGTGTTTTGGAATGTAAGCAACAAAAGGCAGAGCCTTCAGAGAAGAGTTTTAAGTGGTTTGATCATCGCTACACCTGCAGTCAGGAGGTGCAGGTGTGAATAAGAAAGTGAGACAAAAGCGTACCCTGTGGTGCCCTTGTGCAGACCATTCACACTCAGTATTTCTTCTCATTAAATATATGGAAAAAGTTTTTAGTGAAACTTTTAATGGTTTGTGCAGTATGGTGCTGACATATGAAACCTCTTACGAGCTACTTGGGGATTAGCACGTGATGTTGAAGAGCATGCACAAAAAAGAGATTGGACCCGTTGGACTTTGTTGTCTCCAGATCACAGCAATTAAATTGGTGGTTAATAGTTTCCATAACTGATAATGTCAGTAATAATAATGTCAATAATGTCCGAAACTATAAAAACAAGACCAAAGTTGTGCAAAAAATGAAAAGAAAAAAACATTTCTGAACTCTTTCCTTTCCAGGTGCCTTGTTACTTCCCCAGATAATCCCAACCGGCTGGCTTTAGTTGTGGCTTGAAGGATGCCAGCTGGTGTCGTTATGGATTCTTGACATTGATCTCACAAATATATGCACCGTCTGTGTTCTGCCAACAGACCTGAGAGATGCAACGCCGCTCTCTGTCCAACATGTTTGAGTTCTAAAAGGTTCCTGCCTCATTTTAACACACAAAACATGCTATATCCAACTGAGGACAATGTTCAAGGTCACAAGTCAAGTATATACTTACAGGAGGTGTCTAACATACAGCTGTTTCTTTCATGGCTTTAATATTTGTGCATTGTATTTGAAAATGGTCAGTTGAGAACTATAAAAAATTGGATCATAAAATAATAACAACGGGGAGAGTGAACCACAAATTGAGGGCAGAAACATTCCTGCAGAATAATGAACACTGAACACTGTATACTAAATGTGCCGGGTGGCCACACACACACACACACACACACACACACACACACACACACACACACACACACACAATCCAGAGGGTGCTCCATAACGCTAATGTATGCTATCCAGTCATCGCTCTCACCGCGGCGTGTAGTTAAGTGTCATGCAGCCTGTACGTTCGCCATTAACCGCTTTCTAGGTCAAAGCGTGAATCAGTACTGAGCAGCAGAGTCCCTCGGCTCCGCCGCTATGCAGGTGGAGTGTTTTGATTCCCTGGACTCCCCGCCAAGAACAGAAGAAAAAAAAATCCATTTGGAGACTTAATTAGCACCGAGAAGAAAACAGGGTCGGATGTGTTTGTGTGTTTTTAGGTTCAGAGAGGCTGCACGGATGACTGAGCGGGATTGTCATGTGGTTTTAGTGTGTGTCTGTAAGTGTGTGTTGCTGTGTCTAGCAGGGACATGACAGCAATTCCCGGCTCGCACAAGGTGAAGAAAAAAAGGTGTCGTGAAAAAAAACAGAAGCTTTATGTTATCGGGGCATTCATCTTGACAATGTTGTAATTTAGCATATAATGGATGCCTGTTTTTAATCAGCGGTTCTCTCTAATGTCTATAAACAGATTCTGTCATATGCAGATTTTGGAGGCGATGGGATAAGATTCCGGTACTGGAAGCATTCTGGGTTTTCCATTTTTAGTCCGGGTAATATGGACGGGTACTCAGTGGCCAAAATGCAATCTGGGAACACATTGTCTATCGGCTGAATATAATTTAGCTTTTCATTAGCTTCAAATTAGATTTGTGCAGCAATTCAGTCGCACACGTCGTCTCCCAAATCCAACTCCAGTCTGGCATCTCTTTGATATCCAGAAATATACTGTAGCCTCTTGCCTCCAAATCTAGCCCCCCTAATTAGCTTAGAATTAAGTGTTTGTAATAATACTAAAATACATATATGTATATATTCACTAGCTAGGAATCATAGTGGCATATTCTCAGGAGTTGGTGGAACCAAAATAGAGCTGAAAGGGCAGTGAATATTAGACATTTTATCAAAGTGGACACAACCATAAATGCTAAATGTTGGTGTGTAGGCAACATACTAACAATCATATGTCATAAACATCTTCAAGCCAGGATCAGAACACACAATATCAGCCCACAAAATGGCCTGATCAAACACACATTGGGCAACAGAAACATGCGCTACGTGACACTTTTGTGCTGTGTTTGTTGGCATGTCTGATAGGGAAAGTCAGTCTCCAGGTCCTCCTGCCCGATCAGCTTTCCATGACTTGAGAATGAGTTGGAATTTAAGCTTTTCATGTGTGCAGTCAGTGCAAGTGTGCATTCAGCTATTTAAAGGTGCCTTTCTGCTCATTCTGTACTTCAGGGACTTCCCATGTTGGAAATGAAAAGATTTGATTGACAGCTGCGTCGGCCACATGGGGATTCCCTCTGCAGTGGTTGGACCGCCCGCCCCCGGCAGGCTGTTGCAGGGAAGATAACCCCCCACACGTTGGAGAACGTCAATCAATTGTCATTGTTATATAAGGAAATAAAGTTCCACACTGCACACAGGCTGTCTGTCTTGAGCGTAGATGTCTGCAGCCAAGAGGACTGGCAAACTGAACAAATATGAGCCGGGTTTGGATCCATTTTAGGGATATTTTAATCACAATGCATACTGATCATTTAGTTGTAAGGAACATTTAATTTGTTCTCTGTAATACAAAAGGAAGAAAAGGACATACTCATCTGTATACTTTTCCAGTCATTCTTTAACTGTGTGTCAAATAGGTTGGAGGACATGCTTTTACTCAATTCCACACTAATGGGAAACAAGAAAAAGCTGCCGACAGAATATTTTGATTTTGCTCTTTGGATTGAATCCCATTGCTGCTGCAAAAGAGCATGTGTGCCCCAGCCCCAGAACCCACCCGGGTTAAATAAAATCACTTTTCCCTTTTCAATTTATAACAGTAGCGCTGCATATGGAAAGCCTCGGGGGGCTCCATGAGTTACCAAACGAGATATTTTGGACGCGGCTGCATCTGAAGGCAGTGGTCTGTAACTTCAGTTTAAAAGAAAGATCCTCAGGTCAGTCACTGTCAATTCACCATTATTATGAAACACACACAATGTGACATGAAGACCTTCAGGGGGAGTCGTGGAACCAAGATAACAAACATACTAACAATGGTTGGTTTATTGTACATCAATACATCAATCATCTCCAGACTGACATGTTTTATATATATATATATATATATATATATATATATATATATATATATATATATATATGGCCTCTTCAGTAGAGCTAGGTGGAGGTTGTGCTTCTTTTTTTGATTTTGGATTGTGGTTTGTGTGTAACACCTGGAGATGACAATGACCATGTTTCCTACCAATAGATTTCCATCATATTACCATATAACCACATATCCATTGACTGGCCTTTTCTTATGTAGAATATGTGAACTTTAACATGTTTGACTGACTCTGTTGTAGGCTGACTACAACTAATTTAAAAAACCTCCACATCTGCAAAGTGAAGCCAACGCTGAAGTGCCTTGAACCTGCATTCTCTCTCCTGACCACCAGGGGTCGACTCCTCTGGTTGTATAGAAGTATATGCTTCATGTGTTAAAGCTGCGTTCTCTCTCCTGACCACCATGGGTCGACTCCTCTGGTTGTATAGAAGTATATGCTTCATGTGTTAAAGCTGCATTCTCTCTACTGACCACCAGGGGTCGACTCCTCTGGTTGTATAGAAGTATATGCTTCATGTGTTAAAGCTGCATTCTCTCTCCTGACCACCAGGGGTCGACTCCTCTGGTTGTATAGAAGTATATGCTTCATGTGTTAAAGCTGCATTCTCTCCTGACCACCAGGGGGTGACTCTTCTGGTTGTATAGAAGTCTATACTTCATCTGTTAAATCTGTATTCTCTGTCCTGACCACCAGGGGGTGTCTCTTCTGGTTGTATAGAAGTCTATACTTCATCTGTTAAATCTGTATTCTCTCTCCTGACCATCCGGGGGCGACTCCTCTGGTTGTATAGAAGTCTATGCTTCATGTGTTAAAGCTGCATTCTCTCTCCTGACCACCAGGGGGCGACTCCTCTGGTGTATAGAAGTATATGCTTCATGTGTTAAAGCTGCATTCTCTCTCCTGACCACCAGGGGGTGACTCCTCTGCTTGTATAGAAGTCTATATAAATGACTCTACTTCTCTTGATGTATTCCCTCAGTAAACATTGTAAACATGAGTTTATGTCTCAATCTCTAGTTTCAAGTCTTCTTCAATACAGCATGATGTTCATTTAGTAAATTATGGTCATTTAGAGTCAAACAGACCATAAAGCAGGGGACTCTTTAGGGCGGGGCTACAAGGTGATTGACAGGTTGCTGCCATGGCGTTGTCCGGTCTGAGAGTTGTCTGTGCTTTGATCTAAGAACGTTATCCTCTCACTGTGTTTTGTTCAGTTCACGAGAGTTAATTGGAACATTTTGGTTGTCAAAAAATGTCTTGAGCTATAACTACGTACACTTCTTGTCTCCAGTCTGTGGTGGAATAGTTAAAATCCACAGATTTTCTTGTGAAAGTATGAATGAAAAGTCTTCAACTCATCAAACATTCAAGGGCAGCTGGTGTCAGGTTTTGGTTCACAAACGGGTTTAAAATCTGTGCTTTTTCTTTTCCAATGGAAGGCTCTTGCACCATAAACGATAAAACAACTGTGCTGCGCGGCGGCGGTGTCTAGAGAGGGCAGATATCATTACTGCACATCAATTTATCAGGATTACATCGCCTCCCTTCTCGGCTCATTTCTTTGAATTGGGTTCAAAAAGGCTGATATCCGCCATAAAACAGTATTCCTATATGCCAAGTCAACTCAAAGCCAGTTAAGTATGAAGAAACTCATTTGAAATGCTCACAGACGGCCCACCCATGCGCACAGGTTTCAGATGAAATCCAGCAGGAAGCGTGTGTTATATAAAAATCATGTTATCGAAGCCTCGGGGTAAACTCCTGTAAAGTGTGACACGTACGATGGTGGTCTAAATTAAATACATATCGAACACAAACAGCATTTTTTTCCAGAAAATGTTACAATATTTTGGACAGAAAAGCCCTCTGTTCTCTATGTAGGCCAAATAATATCATATCGTAATATCACGGACCTGCTAATGGGGACTGCTTCTGCATAAAAGCCTTTTTAGCTTCATGTGGCCACGTTCCCTTTGTTTAAATCAAAGCTTAACTAGAAAGAAGAAAATTGTTTTTACAATCAACTCTGGCTGCTGCATAAAGGCTGTGTGTGTGTGTGTGTGTGTGTGTGTGTGTGTGTGTGTGTGTGTGTGTGTGTGTGTGTGTGTGTGTGTGTGTGTGTGTGAACCTGTCCCACGGCTCTTTATAAAGCTCTTAAAGACACAGTCCACATCAGCTTTATTAGCACAGGATTGACGGAGCAAGACGGACAGACAGAGAGGAAAAAGACAGGAAGATGAAAAGGAAAAAGAAAGAGGGATGAGCAGAGAGGGATGACATGCAGAAGAGGGCAAATAAAAGCCATTGATTTTACAAATGTAGGTTTGTTAAAGTACGTCCTAACAGGGAGGGGAGGTAGGATACGTGGTAAATATCCACATCAGCGTTCAGTGTCCGATTTAAAAAAACACAAAAAATCTGTATCTCTCTTCGAACAAGTAAACAAATATCTACCCACCAACCCCTCTACTCATCTACCTGCCTGCCCATCTACCCATCAGCTAACTACCCACTTACCCTCCTGGCATCACAGGAGTTAAAAATCTCCATATAGCTCGAAATCCTCTCGGTTCTTCAGCTAATTCTAATTAATCCTTTTGGATAATAATGTTTATATATGCACCATGTGACCACATGCCTCATACAGTGTACTGTATATTTATAATATGTTCACAGTTAGCACCGTCAATGTATGCCACTTTACAATGAAGGCCGGTTTCCATAACAACACATTAGCATAAGCACTGTATGTGTGTACATGTACTCAGCGGGGGGTATTTAGAGAGGTTTACACTCTTTATTCCATCACTAGAATGTATTTCATGACACACGAAGCCTTTGAAATGCAGGCTCCGTCTGTTTATTCCATAGCTGTGGGTAATATTATCCCATCAATCTATTCTGTCTGTTCTCAAAATACTATGAAAATCCATCCGACCAATTAGCTTCAAGATATTCTCTCACAAAAACCCGACGCACATGGCACATCGTATAAAAGATTCTTGAGTATTTAGTTTGTCTATAAAGTAAGACACATGGTTTGCACATAAATGGAGTTATGAAAAAATAATAGCAATTTAAATCTGAAATTGATTGACAGCAGTGTGACTTTCCTTTTGTTTTAGTCCGAGTAGATTAGACATTGATTTTAGTTGAGATTGTTTTACATAATGTGCTTGTGTTTTTTATCTACTTTTTATACCAGCGGCAAGGATTTTTCAAAAAGCTTTATTTATTTTTCTTTTTGTATTTTTTCTTTTCACCATTCTCAGGTCTCCCTTAGAGATCTCAATCTCAATGAGACTTACCTAATAAAATTAAGTATATATACTCAGTGTGTGTATGTGTTCGTCGCATCCCACTGATTACAAAACCTGCTGTGTGTCCGTGTGTGTGTGTGTGTCTGTGTGTGTGTGTGTGTGTGTGTGTGTGTGTGTGTGTTATAGCCTTTAGTAATCAGTATGTCAGTGGGGTTTGAATTGGTTGATTTTGTCCTGGTGGTGCTTCAATTTTTTGTTTTTCTGTGTGTTTTAGTCGGGATTGTGTCGTCTCGCCATCGTACTTGGGTAACCTGGTACTTCTGTGTTTGTGAGGACACTCGTTGGCATAATGCATTCTCTGGGCCACTAGCCTAACCTTAACCATCACGGCTAGCAATTAGCAAACTAAAACGGCACCAGCTGTCACTCAAAGCAGCCACGCCCTCGATCGTGTACCAGGCCGTAAACATGTTCATTTCTGCTGTACAGTTTGGTTGTTTCAAATTGACGTCTCTGGGGATTGACTTGCTTTTGGAGCCAGCCTCAAGTGGAAATTTGAGGAACTGCAGTTGTTGCCACTTCAACATTGGCTTCATTTCTTAGCACCAGAGATGCTGCTCGGTCTGCACCCTAAAAAAAAGCTTCTTGTAATGTCCAGAGTGGGGACCAACCAAAATGTCCTCCCTTTCCAAAAATGTCCTGACTCTGAAGGTCTATAATTCACCTTGGTCCTCGCAACGATAGCTGTACAGGTACACACACACACACACACACACACACACACACACACACACACACACACACACACACACACACACACACACACACACATACACACACATACACACACTTACTTTATTATCTAATGAAAGCTAAAGACGACTACAACCCAGTCTCTCTGTCTGTTTGTCACACATTGTGTCTCTCTCTCTCTCTCGCCACGCACAAGCAAACACGGAATCACACACAAACAAACACACGCTGACTCACACACACACACACACACACACACACACACATCCCAGTTTCCCCTGTGGCTGCCTGATTGAGGCCTCGCCCTTTAGATTTACTGTAATCGGCGATGTAGGGAGAGAGGAAAGAACGGGAAAGAAAGCTAAATTGACAGAGGGGGGAAAGCAAAGAGGCGACAGAAGAGTTGAAAAAAGAATGATGAATTAAAGAATGATAGAAGTAGGGGAGGAAAGGGAGAAGCTCCAAGGCCACAGAGGACAGAAAACATCTCCCATTAAACAGAGATTACAGCGTCTGCCGATCCAGAGTGAGCGCGGCTGTACACCCTCTGCCGTCAGCCGCTGATGATATAACACCCGGTTTTAAAGATCAATTTGTCACTTTTCATCTCCTCCTACACCTCATTCTCCTCCCCCTCTCCTGCCGGGGCTGAGGGCAAGGATGCCGGAGGAGGAAGAAGAGGAGGAGGAGGAAGAAGGTGGAGGAGGGAGGAGCTGGCGTCGCAGCTTCGAGAGAAAGAGGTGAGAGAGCTGACTTCAATTTAGGAGCATTTTTGGATGATATCATCCACAATGAATCCTCCCCCCTCCCTTTACACACACACACACACACACACACACACACACACACACACACACACACACACACACACACACACACACAGTCTCTCCAGTATAAAGCTGTGGGTGTAAAGTGGTCGTTGGGTGTTTTCTCTTTGTTCACTACAGATTAAAAAGGACCAGACAAGTGACTTTAAACTGCAAAAGATGTACTTCATATTTGTGCATAACATTTTCCTTGTCATACATTTGACTCAATGACTGGTGATATTCATGAAGAGATTGAACAGCTGTGCTGTAGCTGCATGAATGCGTTAAATTATTTGGAAAGTTATTATCATCAATTATTATCATCAATTATTATGCATCGTTATGGTCTCCTTCACGGCAGACATGTTAACTGCCTGCTACAAAACGGTTTTGGTCTATTTGCTAATATCCCCCTTCATGCTAGGTGTTTTTATGTAACACACACATTTCGATTACATTAAGGCACATAGTAAGGGATAGTTAAGGGTGTGGCTGCTTTGAGTGACAGGTGGTTCCCGCCTCCGCTCCACTGACGATCCACCTCTTTGCCCATTTTTCAGTCCGGACGCCAAGATGGCGACAATTGGAGTCGTCCACTTTACGCTTCACAAAGGCTCCTCAGAGACCTGTGGTCTGAGATATGTCCATATCTTATAAAGTGGTAAAACTATGCAGGCTGGTCTCATTCAGCATTCGTAGCAATCCCTGAACCACTGATTTCGGATCTATCCTCACTTCCCTGGTGTCATTTGAGACGACCTTGGTCTTCACTTTATGAAACAGACAGAATAAAAATCAGTGACGAGATGGGAGCAGATGGAGTGTGAGTATCGCCTCAGAGCACACAGAGAGCGAGTGAGATAATAACCCACAGCTAATCCACTGCACACTAAAAACTCATTACTCCTTAAGAAGAAAACAAAAAAAAAACCTTGCTCCCCAAGACGGAAAGAGATCCGCTGCTTCAGGTGAAGGCCTCGGCACAAACCGCCTGCTTTTCCTCATGTGTGAAATTTCTTTTATGCACAGTTCAGCGGATTTGACTCGTCTTTATTGAGGAGCCTGTCGGCGGGCACCTGCAGTAACACACCCACCAGCAGCGCAACACACACACACACACACACACACACACACACACTGTTGCTGTATCGAACCACAGAGACCGGCAGCCTTAAAGCAACACATCAAAATCTACAAATCACGTAGACGCTTTTGCTGACCTTTATTAAAAGCCAAAACTATTTTAAATGTTCTAATGTATTTTTTCCACCATGTCTGGTAGCTACTGTTTTACATTGATTTCTGTATATGTAAAAATCTATTGGCAAACTTGTTGCGTAATCCTTTTTAATGAGTATCAAGTCTGCATGAAATGATGCCCAGAACCAGCAGAACTCGACCAAACCCCTGAAATATAAAAGGGTTCTTGGTAGAATCCCCAGCTTGGGTTCTAGATGAACATTTTGGAATATGAAAGGCTACTCAGTAGAACCCCCTCATTGGGTTCTAGATGAAACCTTTGCAATATAAAATGGTTCTAGGTAGAATCCCCAGGGTGGGTTCTAGATTACACTTTTGGAATATGAAAGGGTGAGTTCCAGATTATACCCTTGCAATATAAAAAGGTTCTTGGGAGAACCCCCCATTGGGTTCTAGTTGAAACCCTTGTAATATAAAAGGGTTCTTGTGAGAACCCCCTCATTGGGTTCTAGTTGAAACCCTTGTATTATAAAAAGGTTCTTGGGAGAACCCCTCATTGGGTTCTAGTTGAAACCCTTGTAATATAAAAAGGTTCTTGTGAGAACCCCCTCGTTGGGTTCTAGTTGAAAGCTTTGAAATATAAAAAGGTTCTTGTGAGAACCCCCTCATTGGGTTCTAGTTGAAACCCTTGTAATATAAAAGGGTTCTTGGGAGAACCCCCTCGTTGGGTTATAGATGAAACCCTTGTAATATAAAAGGGTTCTTGGGAGAACCCCCTCGTTGGGTTATAGATGAAACCCTTGTAGTATAAAAGGGTTCTTGGGAGAACCCCCTCGTTGGGTTCAAGTTGAAACCTTTGTAATATAAAAGTGTTCTTGGGAGAACCCCCTCGTTGGGTTATAGATGAAACCCTTGTAATATAAAAGGGTTCTTGGGAGAACCCCCACGTTGGGTTATAGATGAAACCCTTGCAATATTAAAGTGTTCCAGGAAGAACCCCCTTGGTGGGTTTTTGTTAGCACTCTCCAAAGGATGAAGGCTCTTGGTAGAACCACCAGAGATTGTTATGGTGGACAATACAGAAGGGTTCTCTGAAGAACCTCATATATGGGGTTCTGGGTGGAACCTTTTACAGGTAGTTTGAGTTATACCCCTTCATGTTGAGTTCTAAAGCCCTCCTTAAGGGTACCAGGTGGAACCTTTCTAACCTTTGAATCAATCAGAAAGCCCTCAGTGGACAAACTGAAGGCGACTACTCAGACCTCCATCGCGTGCTTGTGGAAATGTAAACAGGAAGTAGCGATCTGAAACAATGAGAAGCAACCAGCCAACAGACAACATGACACAGTCAGTCAGCTTCATCCTAAACCTCGTTCCACATCATGTGTTTCTAAAAGATGGTTCCCAGCTCACTTGGAAACAATTGACACATAATCAGTCGTGAGATGACAGTCGTGGGGTTGTTTCTTTGTGCCGCTGGGCAACTGTCAATCAAGTCTGATCCATCCACGTACTGGACTGTAAAACTCTTAAAGTCTCAGTGAAGCGGAAGTTCAGTTAAATGGTCACGCTTAGAATGTAGTGCGACACAGAGGACAGTGGCCTGATGGGAATGGAAGAAATTGGTTGTTACTAGCAAATAAACGTCATATAAACAATGATTGGATTTCCATGTTTTTTTGTGCATATATTGTTAAATAGCTGCATAATATGACTGAGGATGGGATCTAAAAGTGTTTAAAAAAAAGCAAATAATTCACTATGATGTTTCTTTAACTTTCAACTGTAATTGCTGTTTGTTTAGTTCTGAATATTTCTTGTTCTAATGAATCACTTCAAATAAAAAATCGAGATTTCAGGGGCTTCAATGTTCTACTTGAGGTTGGCTCCTGAGCACACAACACAACAGCGGACCTGGGTTGGATTTCAAATCACTCTGCTGGGTGAAAACCACTGAGGACCTTTCACCTTCTGCATATTCATACATAATAACAAGTTCACACTCCTTCAAAATCCATTACTCTGTTATGTTAATCTCGTGTCAGGGGAGTCGTTGCGGCACAAGCAATTAAAAAACCGTCCACACGCCTGCATGAGGATTAGATTCTGCTTTGATTATCTGTGTTTCCCCATCCTGCAGGTGGGAAATGTGTGCGCAGCACGTGGAGATAAGAGGCGCTGCAGCGTCCGGTCAAGAGGCTCCGGTGCGGGACTCAGTGAGCGGCGACAAAGACCCGCTTTAGCACCTCTTGGTGCAGCAGGTTGCACTCACTGGAACATGAAATGCCCTTTTGGCCACAGCGGCTCAGTCCACGTTACAAATCACCAGCCTGTTACAGTAAGCTGTACTCACACAGAGCCACAAAAAAAAAGGTCTGACAGAAGTTTGGGGGGGGAAATGATACCTCAAGGATGATACCCCCCCCCCCCCCCCCCCCCCCCCCCCCCCCCCCCTCACACACACACACACACACACACACACACACACGAGAGCGCGTACGCATTCACACTCAGGTGGTGCAACAGTGCCCAAAAACAAAAAGAAAGGTTCATCTTACCTCCCAACGCTTGTTTCATAACGAAATTCATGATGATGGCTTGTAATTCCCTGCCTTCCTTGTCCGAGCAATGTTACATTCACTTGTGACAGCAGAAGAAGAAGAAGAAGAAGTCCGTTGTGGCCAGATCTGCGGAAAACAACAACAAACAAATACAAAAATCGTTTACCAAATCAATAATCCTAAAGTCTATAACCCTGTAATGCATCAATGAACAACACGTAGTATGGACATTGGCGATTGCGTCACTATAAACTCACTTTACACTACTACAGACTCGCTGCACATTAAATATTTAAGGAATATTGTAGAACGCATTTCCGAACGTTTAGCTGCTGTTACAGATTGCACGGAGCCAAACGGTCGCATCTACACTTGTAGAATCTGTATATTTTTGGTTTTTTTTTTCAATGCGCCAGTTGAAGGACACCAAGGTCAATGGTTCAAAAAACAACCGGAACACAACGAGGGGAGAAAACGCCATTAATCTACAGACCAAATCAAGCAGCTGTAGCTCATCGATACCTCTCAAAAGAATCCCGGAGAGCTGAGTGCTTAGTGTCGGCCGCTGAAGAGAGGACGTGTCACGACAACCAATAATATAATAGCCTCTACGTGACCGAGCTCCACGCGAGTTTTGACAAAGTGCACACGGCGCAAGTGCTCTCGGCCAGGACAGTCTGTGGGGACGCAGGACTAAAATACCGCTGTGTACTATTACTATAATTATAATTGTGCATCCTGATCATGTGGTCAAACTTTCCATCCTCCATTGGAGGGAGATTGAACGCAGCCATTCCCACTTCCACGACATCAAACACGCTGTCTCGTGCGGGGTTTTAATTCATAAGCAGCGATCGCACCCCGATGTGCGCGCGTGTTTGCGTCTACACATCCGTGTGGAACGTGCATTTAAATAAATAAAAAAAGATGCTCGACCCGTCTGTGCATCTGCGTGCGGCGAGACAGGAGCGACACGCGCGCTTCCTCGTTCGGAGCGGAGCCTGGTTGCTGGTTTCAGCACCACCGCGAGTGGATAGCTCCCCGAAACCCGTCAGATTGCCCGCGTCGATTTACCTTCCGTCCCGGCGACCGGCTGAAATCCTCCTCACACACACTCTCGACAAACACTCTCTCTCTCACACACACACACACCGAAAAAGGGGGAGAGCAGAGAGCTTCAGCTGCAGCGAAGTTATCCCGCAGCAGACAGCAACAGCAGCGCAGGATAATCTAACTGCTCGTCCCTCGCATCTCCGGCTCCCGGGGCTGCAAGAAGAAGAAGAAGAAAAAAAAGAAAAAAGAAAAAAGGGACGTCCTTGGTGCCTCCTCCTGCCTGGTGCTTTTGTCTTCCTGCACACACACACTCACACACTCACTCACACACACACACACACTCACACACACACACACACTCACACACTCACACACACACGCGCGTAGAGAGAAAGAGGAGGAGTAGAGGAAGAGGAGGAGGAGGATGAGGAGGGGTCGGTGGTGATGCCGTTCACACCGCGATGGGAAGGAGCCTGGATCACATAGAGAGAGAGAGAGAGAGAGAGAGAGAGAGAGAGAGAGAGAGAGAGAGAGAGAGAGAGAGAGAGAGAGAGAGAGAGAGGTCCCACTCGCGTCCTCCTGACCGATAAAGACAGATCAATTATTCAGCTGCTGCTCCGTCCTCCAGCCCGCCCCCCTCGTCTCTGCACCGGGGAGAGGGACTCTGCTTCCACCGAACACGGTAGTTCAGAATTTAGCGGGGACGTGGTGGAGATGGGGGTCTATGTGTTGTAGCTGTGTGTCCCTTTGTTCCCCCAGCACTGTCGGAACACGATGGGAGGCGATGTGAAAAATCTATCCAGCCCTCTGGGGTTCCCTCCATGATGTTGCTACAGGGGATTCCAGCGCGTGCTCGTCACTACACCGGCTTGTTTGTCACATTTGACTCCTCACATTACAACATTGTGCTCGACATCAGGGCATATCAGGGGTGTGAGAGGCCACAGCCGCCCCTGTGGATGCAGCCTGGTCTCATTCCAACGTTTGCAGCTATAAAGCTATACGAAAAATAATGTCACTTTTACTGCACTCACTGGCTACCAAATGACTCTTTTACTACTTTGTTTTCTCTGCCAGGTGGGAGCCTGGGAGGAGATTATGTGTTTGGTCCCGTGTGCATCTACCTGTCTGTCCACAGCTGCTCTTGCATACTACTGGACCGAGTGATGGCGAGATGAAGCTTCCTGAAGCATTAAAGCTTTCCATCCAATTGGTTCGCTCATGTCCCGAAGCTTCACGGAGCTTCATTTGCTCTACTGCGCCACCAAGTGGACAATACATGTAAAACAAGCAGAGTGATCATAACGACACCGTGGCTTTGGTGTGTGAAGCTTTAAATTGAATAAATTATGTTTGTGACGCCAATACATCAATTATTAACTTTTTAATATTGTGTCTATCTTCATGATATATTGGCGGGGTCAAAATCAAAACTCGAAACCAATTGGGAGAGGGTTGTGATGTGACTGTGGGTCGGTGGTTAGAATATCCGACTTTCAGTCAGAGGATCGGTGTTTCGAGCCTCGGCTCCGTTAGTCCATGTTGATGTGTCCAATTTTTTAAGTAAAAATAAGAACTTTTCCACAGAGCTGGGCTTTTTGAGAATATTTTGCCTGCTTTATAAAACACCCTTTCACAGGCACAGATGAAGCTGGGTACAGAGAGGAAGGGGGGAATCCATTGAGTTTCGCTGCCCCTTATATTTCAAATCGCACGGCAAACCCACGAACCATGTTCTGAATCACGTGGTGCGGCCGGCTCAGAGGCTTCCAACGTCACCGCATACGTCATCGACACGCCTCGATACGCGCTTCACCAAAATCTACCTGATTACTCGACACGCGCATCGAAGCCTCGACACGAAAGGACACATCACTAACTGGACCCATCAGCCTAATATTTGTTTTTGCTCATTTATGACTGTGTGCTCATTGCCTGTGTTCCACCGTCTCCGGTGGACTTTGATCAGATTAGTACATTGTCATTGTTACTTTGATTGTGTAGCTTTCATTAAATGTGCAAGCACATGTTACTGATACTGCATGCCACTTCTTCTCTGACCAACTAGGTTGTGGTATTATGTATTATATGTGAGTATTTATTGAATATACTTCAGTTTATCCAGTGACTCAGCTTGATATGGAAATAATGAGCCTCCACTGACTTGTGGAGCATTTTGTTCATTCTGAAAGCCAAAGTCACAGACGACACAGAGGCCATCTATTCCTATCAGACCGAGTGTGTTTTGGCAGCCTTGGGTGGCATTTTGTAATTGTTCTGCAAGTTGCTTTTGACGTCAGCATCGACCTGAATACCTTCAGTTGACGAGAGCCCAACTGCATTCTTTCTCATTATGGTTATTTATAATGGATACCCGGAGCTTTGTGATTTTACCAACCGTGGTTATCCTGATCTGAACCGAAAAGCAGTTTCATTAACTTAAACTGCAGGCCACTAGTAGCACAGTTCATGGTGTGTGTTCAGTCAACGCCTGTACTCACTCCATGATTGCTTAGCAACAACTGCAAAAAAACAAACACCTTGCACCTGCAAAACGTGCTCAGTCTGATCAGGGCCCAAGTCCGTTTCAAATCCAAAGACACACTCTTCTTGGTCTCCACAGTTCTTGGAGGCCGTCTCCAGCGTCTCTCTACTGAAATGGGCTCCAGCCATAGTAGTAGATTTGGGGTAGAACTGATATGTCCCATTCAAATCAGCAGGATGGTGAGAGCGGCGGCCATTTTGACGTGTTCCTTTGCCATTGCGACCGTTCTTAGTAGCTGAGCGACACACTTCACGGCCCCACTGACAACAATCACCAACAGTTGGATGTCCGTTCTGTTTCTGTGACCTCAGTGCCCTTAACCCTAGAACACCAATGTCGGGTGATTTTCATCCGAGTGATTGTTGTTACGTTATTTTCATTGTGTTGCTTTTGTCTGAGTTGTGTGGGTCCTTGTGTAGCTTCATGCTGCTCACTGATGTTATTGAAGGTGGGTGTGTCTTATTGAAGGTGGGCGTGTCTTATTGAAGGTGGGCGTGTCTCTCTGCTCCAATCTCTGTTTTTTTCTACAGGCAGGTGTTCGGGTGATTTTCACCCAACGTTAGTGATCGAGGGAAAAACAAATCCGGGGAGACTTTTCCTTCACAGAACAAGACTCACATGTCCCAGGAACATGTGGACTTAAGAAAAAGTTCATAGCTCCTTTATTTATATTTTTAATAATTTTTTATTGATGAATTTTTCAGCCGATTTTGAGCCTTTTTTCAGGGTCCCCCCAGGATACCTGTTTTTTGTTTTATGAGAAGTTCTATCGGGTAAAATAAAAGAAGAACTTGAAATTCACCCGACGTTAGTGATGGTGTGACTATTTTTAACGTTAGTGTTCTGGGGTTAAAGGTCTTCCTTCACTCGTAAATCCAGCTCCAGATTTGAGAGCTTGCAGAGAATGATTCATCCACACTCTATGACACGGTCACATATTATTACATTCTTCATCCTCTTGTTTAACTTACAGTTAGAAGTCAAATCGCGGTTCAAACCCAGCACACCGTTTTAAGGCTACTGCACTACGATAAATGAAAAGAAATGGTCGCCTTGCACACGGAGAGGGAAACGTGGGAGTCTGTTGATCCACCCGGTGAGCTTGAACCCTAGCGGACAAAATATGATGTTGAGCTGGTTTCAGTCCATAATGCCATTTCATAACCCAGCTCATAACATGTCCTCTGATCTGAATCTTGCTGGCACCTGCCGATCTTTTCTGTGACACCAAACTTATTACAGAATTTGACTTTACCCTGATAGGCGATGCATTCGGCAAATTTATGCAAAGCTGATTTCACACCCTACACCCTTGGAGCTGTATGTCATTTAGCCTCCCATGCAGCCTTCACTCTTTGCTTTGCATGATTTCTGTGCAAAACGGTGCCAACTCGAGGCCCTTCCCTATTCAGCTGTCGAACAACGGCTTGACATGTTTCCTAGAATTAGGCCGCATGTAGAGACTTTTAATCCCCACTCTCGTTTTATCTCACCCGTTCACTTCATTTGAAGGAATATCGGCATTAACCAGGTTGAACAGTGTGCCAAACCCATAATTAGGCTTCTGCCGAGCTATGCTCCTCAAATACTGTGGCTCAGGCGGAGATAAAGCTTCTTTTTTTCTGCTCTGTATTATGTGTGCAACCGCACATACATGAAGATGAGTTCACTGAAATCGCTGCCAGTATTTAATGGTACAACAAAAGCTATTGTGTTTTCAGTTTAAAGCAGATTTTTATTCAAAAATCCCCTGTTGTATTCATAGAAAAAAGCAGGACTGCAGCGGAGGAGCGATGAGGTTAACGCTGGCGTGTGGTTTGGACTCAAACATTAATTTAATTCTTCACTTCAGTTGTCAGGAGGTGAAGTACTAACGTTCTATACAGACTTTATTTCATGTGTTTTCTGACTAATAAAAATAGCAATTCATGAAATTGGTCCAGTATCGAGCGAGAGCGCTGCAGACGTCATCCGCTCACGGCCGTTATGTAATCTATTAAAAGCTGGTCATGTACGTCCACTAAGAGTTTCTGCCGCCAACAGCCTTTGATTGTTATTAAGCGTCTGACATTATGGAAATAGTTGCGCTCAAAGAGAAGTCTCATTCTAAGGTAAGGCAAGGCGACACGTTGCCAGAAGACAACGGAGGAAACGCGACAGCTGGAGTCCAGAAAGCGTAGCTCATTGGTATTTAGCTGATTTGGCCAAATGTGGAGGAGACTCTGAATTTAATGGCCGCCTGTAAAAACATGGAAAAAATAATAAACACTGTATATATAATTTTAAATACAGTTTATTTATACACACACGTCTTTACAGTCTATGTTGAGCTCAATCTGGGCTGATTGAATGCATTTATTATGTTAATATATGATATGAAGTGTCAGTATATGGATGCACTCCAACTTTAGCGTTAGAGATGGCATTAAGTAACAAGAAGAAACACTGTATGAAGCTTATGAAGCGCTCAGTAGACATGATGTTTGCATGATTCTGTAGTTGCACTCTGTTCATCCCCATTAGCATCAACTGTCAAACTGTCGGTGCTGCAGGTCGCCCTCCCAGTCTGGATACTGGCCAAAGCAGAGCTCCCCTCCTCCACCCATCAGCCTCAGAATTGACTATTGATCAGGAGCAGAGATCAATAGCAACTCACATTGAGGTGATTTATTTTTTTCGAGCAATTTCTGCTGTAATGCATTAACAATCGAAATTTATTCGATTTCCATTATTGTCTCCTGATCAATCGTATTGAAGGATTACTGCGCTGTAATGTGCATCGGGGATGAGGCTGAGTGGAGCGCCACATCTTTGGTCACCCAGAAAGTTAGTGTGTGTAGACAGGTGAGGGTGAAAGTCATCGCTAGGAACGCACAGATGGGCAGAAGTGGATCACGCTGCTGGAGTAGAAATATACAAAAATACATTTTGATATTTCTTCTTTGCTGTGAATCGTTCATTGATTCTTGATCGGACTCTTTTACTCCGACAGACCGTCACAGTTAAGAGGAGCTGCGTTTGCTCACTTCATTCACTTATTACATCATCGAAGTGCCAATCGCACAGCAAACATGTTATTTATGCATTTTATTGGCATTATGTATTTCTTATGACACTATGACTCTCTTCAAATAGTTATTTACAGTGTGGAGGATGTCTGTCATTACATAGTCAAATGTTAATACTTCTACATATTAGTATTGGTGCTTTTTTCTTGCTTCTTTTTATCAGGTTTCAACCCAGTCGCCATAAATACATATTTTTTCTAAACCACGGGATTCATTGAACGTTGACGTTTCTGAACCAAAAATATGTTTAGTAACTACGGCTCGTATCACGCTTGCAGACACACACACAATGCCAAATTGATGCAACAAAACTTCCTGATTAAACTTAACTGTTACAACGTTGATGAATAACATCTGCCTGTAGCAGAATTTATTAAAAAATGTTATGTAACAAGTTGACTTGGTTTCTCACAGGACATAAACAGAGCTCTCCTGGGTGAAAGTCCTATGTTTGTTTGATTGACCCACCAACCCTTTGGACTTTGCCGTCTATACTTGATGATTGTAATTCAACATCTTCAAGTTTGGCAAAAGCTAAGTAGTGTATAGAGCGGCCGTTATTGAAATTTATATTTAAATAACAGCCGCTCGATATCCTACTTTACTGAAGCCCAACTTAAAAACATGAACATATCCGTGTTATCCGTCTGTATTCCATCTCCAAAATAAAAAGTTTAACAGTCCGATCTAATTTAAAACAATCAGTGAGTTGTGTTTTTCTTTATTACAGCTGACATGTCTCGTCATATTAGACACAGAGCAAAGTTACACACTATAAATCACACCTGTACTCCAGAATCAAACCTTTTGTCCTCAACCTCACCTGCAGCAATATCCCTGGAAACTCAAGTTGCTTACAAGGAGCAACACAATGTGAACCTCACTTCCTCCAGGCAGGACGCACTCGTGTTGTGAGGGCCGAGCACACAAACACACTAACACACAAACACACTAACACACAAACACACACCGTCGTACACTCCCCTCCATCTCTGACATATTCCCCTGATGTCTTGTTAATTCAACTCAGGCCCCTCTAATGTGCGGTATTCTCCTTTCTCACTCTCACAGTATCTTACACACACACACACACACACACACACACACACACACACACACACACACACACACACACACACACACAGTAGTTGGTAGTACGCCGGTGCAGGAGGAAAGCCACCAACATGTAACGGTCCCCACTGACCTGCACTTGCTGATCTGTGTGTTTAAGTGTCTCTATGTCTCTATATCAACGTCGGGAGGTCGCAAGAAGCCAATCGACGGATTGCATTTGTTCCCCCGAGTGGCGGCTGATCTGAGCTCGGCCCAAATGTTTCCCCGGAGGCTCGTTCAGATGGATAACCTTGTGGGGACCTAATGATGATGCACAGAAAGGTGGTGAGTCCCCAGGATGTGACTGTGAACAGGTTGTGTTCACTCAACATGATTATATGAACTGCACACAAATCAACACATGGAAATAGAAAATCAAAATTCACCAATTAAAGAATCTGTCGCTAAAGCAAATCGTCAATATCCAGAACTTTGACCAGCTTTTACTGTCAGTCTTTTTTGGCGTTGTTGACTGTGTTGAACTTGCATTATTACATTTTCACCATTTAGTTCTAACTTGCAGTTTTGGATGTTTTTTTTCCCATAATAAAAATAAATTGTTCAACGGGGCCCATAATAATCCACTCGAAGGAATTGTTGAGATCCAATTAATTGTGAGGCGCTACCCTACAACGGCCCACGAGGGTCTCTGCAGGTAAAAAGAAAAGATCATCCTGGAGTGGTGCGAGGGGGGAATGCAAGATTAAAGTTGTAAATTTAAAAAAGCAACAAAGAACTGTTGACCTTTTCTGAAATGAAAGTCGTAAATCTGCCGTATGAATGACAACAATTTGTAAGTCATTTTGTGTGCAATAAGAACATCTTTCTTGCTTATTAAATGACATTGGTACGTATGCACGCACGTAACTGCAATAGGCTCCTGATCAGCAACCAGTGTACATCATGTGAGAGAGACCACTTGTAGAGGGGTCTCTAGACTTGTAGAGGAGTCTCTATACTTGTGGAGAGGTCTCTATACGTGTAGACGGGTCTCTATACTTGTGGAGAGGTCTCTATACTTGTAGACGGGTCTCTATACTTGTGGAGAGGTCTCTATACTTGTGGAGAGGTCTCTATACTTGTAGAGCGGTCTCTAGACTTGTGGAGAGGTCTCTATACTTGTAGAGCGGTCTCTAGACTTGTGGAGAGGTCTCTAGACTTGTAGACGGGTCTCTAGACTTGTGGAGAGGTCTCTATACTTGTAGACGGGTCTCTAGACTTGTGGAGAGGTCTCTATACTTGTGGAGAGGTCTCTATACTTGTGGAGAGGTCTCTATACTTGTAGAGCGGTCTCTAGACTTGTGGAGAGGTCTCTAGACTTGTAGACGGGTATCTAGACTTGTGGAGAGGTCTCTATACTTGTAGACGGGTCTCTAGACTTGTGGAGAGGTCTCTATACTTGTGGAGAGGTCTCTATACTTGTAGAGCGGTCTCTAGACTTGTGGAGAGGTCTCTAGACTTGTGGAGAGGTCTCTATACTTGTAGACGGGTCTCTAGACTTGTAGAGCGGTCTCTAGACTTGTGGAGAGGTCTCTAGACTTGTGGAGAGGTCTCTATACTTGTGGAGAGGTCTCTATACTTGTAGAGCGGTCTCTTGACTTGTGGAGAGGTCTCTAGACTTGTAGAGGGGTCTCTTGACTTGTGGAGAGGTCTCTAAACTTGTAAACGGGTCTCTAGACTTGTAGACGGGTCTCTAGACTTGTAGAGAGGTCTATATACTTGTAGAGGGGTCTCTAGACTTGTAGAGGGGTTTCTATACTTGTAGAGAGGTCTTTATACTTGTAGAGGGGTCTCTTGACTTGTAGAGGGGTTTCTATACTTGTAGAGAGGTCTTTATACTTGTAGAGGGGTTTCTTGACTTGTAGAGGGGTCTCTTGACTTGTAGAGGGGTCTCTCTGGGTTGATGGCAGATGGTGTTCGAGACCGGTGTGCTCAAGAGTTGTTGTTTTTAAAGTATGTTCGTGAAACAGAGCAGCTGAAGCAGTAAAGTCACATTCAAATTGAGTCCTGTGTTGGTGATGTGCAGAAGGCTTTGCTGAATAAATACAAGCGGTTGCAATTTTGAATGAAGTCTAAAAATAAAGGAAATAAGTTTGAACATTGTGAGAAAAAAGTTGAATGCGGCACATGACGGATTCATAAATGAGCTTAAAGTCTGCGTGAACGTTCTGACGTGTTTGAAGAGATCAGCGCCGCACAGCGAAGCAGAGAATAAAACAGAGCGAGAAGAGGATCGGTAATCACATTGATGAGGACTAACAGGACTCTATCCAGCAGGAAATACTCAGCATCTTTCCCTTAGAGAGGCTCGCATCACAGGGACGTCCTTCAGGCTGGTCTCACTGGTTCTGTGCCCATCTGTCTGTTCTTTCCTCTTGTTTTGTTTTTTCTGAACTGCACTTGTGTTTGTCGCCTCCTGCCATGTTCTCCTCAAGTGCTCTTTTTCCTTTTTTCCTCCTTCATGTTATTGTCGCTCAACAAATGAACTGAAGCTCTTCTGAGGTCCAAAGACTTCTCATGATACAGAGATCTTCTTCTCCCAGCTGCTCTTCATCATCACGTTCAGCGTTCCTCCTCCCTGGGGTCGGCCGACATTATTTTCCGGGTCAAAAAAAGAGGAGCACAGTGTTGCGCATCGGTGCAATTATCATTAATCTTGCAATCAAATGATGACAGACGTAGAGAATGATCTCCGAAATGTATTTGTGTTGATTTTTTCTCCATTAACCTCTATTATTAATATTTTGGGGTCATGCATGTAGCTTTTAATGAATGAATCACGTGTAATTTTGTTTGCTGCTGGAAGGACTCGTGCTTGTGATTTTGAATGGGTGTTTAATTCACACGTGAATGAAGGACAGACGTCAAAGTGTGTTCACGTGACCGCTGACACGCAAACGTTCCTCCAAAATGTTCAGTATTTAAAAAAACAGACTCTTCATACGAAATCATTTTATGAAAGACGACGTTATTAGAATATCATGAACAGCATTTTTACCCCGCTATATTTTCAACAGTGACCATATGGATGAATTGTCATTTTCCACTTCACTGATGACCCTGATCATTAGTTTTAATATAAACGTTTATAACATTTATCATTATTTGTCAAACCTCACTCAACCTCTTTAACAATGTGAAACCCTGAACTTATTGGGGAACGTTTAAGCGATCAGGCCGGCTCAAGAGATGCAACGAGAAAAAGAGAAAATCTTAAAAGTTTAGGAAATTGGAATGAATCAAGACAAAAAATGAGTTTCTTATTGACCTTAAAATTAATATTTGGATGGAATTATATCAACTGAATGGCCATTTACAAGCTACTTCTGGAGCTTTTAACTACATTTCATGCCTTTTATTTTTTTAGGATACAAATAATGTGGCACACACACCTCAGGGTCAGACTTATTTGGGTTTCATTAAGTCCTTAAATCTTATTCCAGGAACAAGAAGAGAACTTCAAGCTTAAAGGTGTCAAAAAATATCTTCTTTATCGTTCAGGCCGTATGACGTTTACATTGAGTAAAATATTCAAAACCAGTATTCCATAGGATTCATGGTTTCACCATTGATTCAAATTGGAATATCTGTTAACATTAATATCTTGTATTTTATCCACATCCAGCCTGGCATGTTTGGTGTTATTGGAAACTTTGGCATGTCTGCAAGCTTTGAACACGGCATGATTTTGTAATGACTAAACGCAGAAGGTCTATAACCCTGAAGGTCTGCGGGGTTTTAGATCAAATTGGGCTCCTGGACACTCAGAGGGACAATGTCACAGCGGCCCGTCCCCATCAAACCACTACAATCACATCCCACTGCCATTAGAGAGACGCTCCACTGTGCTGTTGAGAGGTTTAAAAAAAACTCTCAACCTTCTTTATTAACGTCAAAGTATCTCTTTCACTTCTGCTGCACAGAAACTGTTATTTAAAGCCAATTTCTTTTTCATTTGACACATTTCCTTGAGATCAGCTGTGAAACAAGATAAAATAACACGGATATCTTCATGGACCGCTGGGAGACGCCGGCTCACTGAGAGGCATGTGATGAACGACCTATTGTTTCTCCTGGAGTGGAGCGCCGGGTGAAGTTTATTGGCTGCTTGTCTTGAAGTGAGAGAGAGGCTTTGGTCAAATCAAATGTGCCTCGAAAAAAGGTCCTTTTGTCGGAGCGGCAGCGAGTCATCGGCCTTTGTGGGCGGCACGATAATAATCTTTTCTGCAGGGAGTTTCCTCAGCATGTGGCCAGTGACACGGAGAGGAGCTGATTTCACAGTGAACTTAATTATCAAGCCGCCCATCCACGGCTGAGAATAGTCCAAGATGCTCCGTACGTATGCAGCGAGTCGCCCAATTATCACAGCGGTTCGATTCCTCGCTCCTCCTGTTGTTCAGCGGCTTGACAGGAAGCAATGAAGACAACTTCAGCAGAGACAGACTGCAGCTACTTCAAGTTTATTACTGCAAAAATAGTTGAACGGTCTTGTTTTTCTGACCGGACCCAGTATGGATCTGGAGAGGTTCGCCATGATGGTGTTTTCCAAACATATTGTATTAGATGGCGTGTCTTAGTTTCTGAGGAAGTTCACTCAAAGAGGAACTAAGAAGGAAAAACACATTATAGCTCATGTTTGGGACGACGAACCAATCGATTGTTATTTACTTATTTGCTTAAACATTTTGTTTTTCTTTATGACCCTTTTTTGGCCAGATGCATGGTTCACAGGATTTATTTCTTGTTTAACTGTAAAAAATACCTAAATATTAATTATCAAAAAAGACGTTCAAAAAAGGGGAAAATCTGCACCTTTTTATCTGTGGTCATGCAAATCAGTGCTGATGGTCAATGATAGAAGCAACACAGTCTTCAGTGAGCGCTGCGTAGACCCAGAAAGATGCACACTCTGTTGTTCCTCATGCATCCGGAGTCGTCGATTCCCGTGACGGGGACGTTTTGGTGGCAAGTAAGAACTAAAAACTATTTCATCTTGGACTTCTAGGCTGCTGTCAACATTTTTTTTTGCTAAGAGGTTTCTAACCTCTTAGCAAACCTCTTCTAACCTAAGTGAAATGTCTGATAACAAAGTGTCCGCCATGAAAAAAGCTGGTGGGACTCTCTAGACAATGAGTGAAGGTGCTTCAATGATTCCTTTCATATCTCCATTAGCACACACTGGAGCGTCCCCTACGAGAGGGAAGAAGATAAAGCCGTCCCACAATTCCTTGCGGCAGTGACATTTAAAGTGACGCACCATTCGTCCATGAAAACAAATGATCTGCATAGATTTAACAATTATATTCATACACTCATATGCTCACGGGATTCTCTTGAATATGAGTGGACAGTGACAACCATTTCGCTTTATTGTATTCATATTAATTTATTTTGAAAAACATGAAACAAATAAATAAAAAACCAACACACACACACACACACACACACACACACACACACACACACACACACACACACACACACACACACACACACACACCTCCTCTCCGTGTATTGTATATTCTTTTTTCTTTTCAATTCCAACCTAATGAACCGACATAATGAAGGAATCTTTTTTAAATAATCCTTCATTGCGCAGCAGCAAACTGGTTAATGCTATAACAAGAAGCCTCACTGATTTGAATAATAATGAATAAATAAACTGTAAAAAAAAAAAAATATATATATATATAACTGAAACATCGATATTTACCAGTTTGATCATTGTTGCCGATGAGTTGATTGAATGTGCCGTCATCAGTGTTGACAGCAGCATCTCTCTTCACCGGCTGTGGACGAAGCAGCTGTTTGTGTAGCGGTTATGCTGCGTGTTAATCATCATAATTATAAGGTATGGGGCGAAGTGTAAGTTGGACTTTTACTCGTCCATCTTGGATGTATCGTCACCGTGGCTTACTACTTATTTGAGAAAGTGCAGTCGGTTTCTCCCGGCACCGCGGTCGTCCTTTCTTAAATCTTTCTTGAGACTGGAATGATGCAGAATACTCTCTATCTCTATTTGACCATCTTCTACTTTAGATTACAGTTAAATGTTCTCTCATTAGGATTCAAAGCCTTTACTAATAAGACAACCAGTAGATGGGAAGTCACAGAGATGCCAGCCAAAATAAGGCATCCAAGTAAATCATTTCTCTGTGAATTCATGAATATCCCGCTGTGTCAAATTTGTCCATCTTCTAAGTTGGCATCCTCGTGTGAACATTATTGATCACGGTTTCTCTTGTCATCATCTTCTCAGCGTGATGAGGGCAATTTGAGAAAATGTTCCTGCAGGGGAGGATGACTAAAAAACAAACATGGGACAACTGAATAACAAAATAAAAGCAGACTATGTGCATACGTGTTACTACAAGTTAATAAACACGTTTGATGACATTTGTTTTTGCTGCAGTTGTTTTTGTTGACTGATTTCCTCCGACTGGGGAGGGATCGTATATCTATCCAGGGTCAGGAGAGGGAGGGCCTTCATCCCTGAGGACACACCAGGGCCAAGGAGAGGAGGAGGAGGAGGAGGAGGAGGAGGAGGAGGAGGAGGAGGAGGAGGAGGAAGAGGAGGAAGAGAACCGGCCAGGGCCAAGCCAGAGAAAGAGAAAGAGAGAAAAAGGATGAGCTGCTGGAGTTTATGAAAGAAGACGTGAGGTTGCAGAAGATCACAGGAGAGGATGCACCGGCTCTTTCCTCGACTAGAAAGAGAAAAGAAGGTTCTCATCGTCTCAGGTTAGAAACCTTTTGGTTTAGTACTTTCTCCATTGTGGTCTAATTGGAGTAGAAAAAAAGCTTTGCGAACTATCGGAACAGGCTCACTAGCTAGCTAGAAAGTTAGCTCGCTAGCTAACAAGTTAGCTCGCAGCTACAGTAGGCGACCCTGCGTATGGTCACTGCACCAACAAGTTCCTGGTGCAAGATGTATGGATACATTTAGCCGAACCGTTGGTGAAACGTGTTGCATGAAACATGTTTCGTGCAAACGTCCAGCAACACGCCTCAGTTTCCGCTCGTTGCAACATAGAGTCTTAAAATAAACTTCACGTCTTCACAGGAAACAATTGGTTCAGTTAAAGATGGTAGTTTCAGGTAAAATAACCATAAAGTGGTGTTACTTAGGGTCTGAAATGACACAAATGGGCGTCTCCTGGGTGAAAGTCGGGTGTTTTCAGCACCACTCGTCTCTCCCTTTCTATTTTTTACAAATCTGAGAAGCTGCCGGAAACCAGTTCTCACCTGGTGGCTTTTCCTAAAAGCCGGCGGCAGATTACAGCGGCTGAATCACAACGGATAAAAGGGCAATCAGACCTGGGATCAGAACGAGGAGGTTTTCAACTTCTTGATTGCAGCAAAACTTCATCCTCTCCTCGAGCTCGATGGCGCGAAACCAAAATGTCCCGTCGCTGAACTGCAGTCGGCCTCAGCGGGACGCGGAGCCGCTGACGGTGACGGCACACGTGTTTGATCAGGGCAGGCTTCATTTCGGCTGATTCCCGAAAGAGGACAGAAATAGTCCAAACTAGCAAACATTACACAGACTTCCTGGGGAATGAAAACGTTCTTTCGAGAGGAATAGAAATGAATAACACGTCACAAACATGTCAACGCTTCCAGACGCAGAGGGACGGCTGGCGCTGAGGCTTTGTTTCAGCTGCAGCAGTTAGAGAGAGCTCTCCACACGAGCTTTCCCCTCGGATGACAAATGACCAGTTACCCATGATGCACTCAGGCGTCCTTGTTCCCAAGACCAGTATAATTAAAATAATCAATCTGGAACACAGCGGAGGTTAGCCTGTGTTTCCACGCTATGCCCTCATCGTGCATTAAAAGAAATGATTAATATGTAACAGCCGCTTGTGTGTGTGTGTGTGTGTGTGTGCGTGTGTGTGTGTGTGCGTGTGTGTGCGTGCGTGTGTGTGTCACATCAATATATCAAGTTTGAGAGAAATTCCTAAACTGAATAAATAAAGTTGGAGAAAAAAGTTGTTAAAGGTCATCGCCAACTGCAGAGTTGTTGTTCGTTTCTAAGCCGTCGTCTTAAGTGCTTCTTGACATGAAGGCAGCCTTAAAATAGAGAAGAAGAAAAAACATATGTATACACTTTGCAACCCTTAATGGATCGCTAATTAAATGCAGTTACATACGTCTTGGTCCTCGTTCAGGCGCCACAGTAAGAGGAGCATAATGAAAGTGGACAGTGCATTACAGTGCAAAGGTGCAGGAATACATTAACACCTGCAGGCTTGGCATTTGGAGTGCAGACGTCTGATGAAGAGTGCAGCACTCTGAGCGCCACCCCGCCGACGCAGAAACCGTTTCCTGCACTCCGGCTTCGCTTTTTCCTTCCCTCGACATCCCGGCAGGAGCGTCTGCTGCAGAAGGATCGCTTCAACCCAACGATGCCGATGATGAAAAGCACAGAACGAGGTTCCTGAAGTTCAGGGAGACGACGTGAACCCGGTGTCAAAATTACAGATGCTCACGGGTTATGGCACGTTTCTTCTGCTTGTACCATTAAGACCTTTACACACTCTTCACGCGATTAATTCACACGTCAATATATTTCACCCACCCCGGTTCCTGTTCGGTTCCGTCTCCTCTTTGATTGGATTGCTGAGGACCATTTCACTTCCTGGTCTGATACTACGGAGCCAGACCAGACCAGACCTCAGAGCCAGTGCCTGGTAGCGGCGGTAATGCTTTTAAAAGGCATAGATTGGAGAAATTGTAGTCCGGGTGTACGTTGAAAACTGATTTCACACACACTGTGTCTCAACACTAAGACTAGGCCACTATTTTCAGCTCAGTTTGTGAGCTTTTTGTTTGCATTTGTTGTTGTTTTTTAGCTCGATTAGTGCACTTTAAGAGCGCTCGTTTGGTGAGATTTCATTATTTTTTCTGACCATTTTCTTTGCCACTGCAGTTGTTTGGCCTTAATCTGAGTTCCTGGAAAGTACAAATAACAATAATAGTTTCATGTCGCTTCCCTCTTCGCCCTGTGGAGCACGGGTCGTAACAAGTTGTAAAATAACCAATAAAGGTAATCGATTTCAGCTCTTCCTCACCATGTCCCTCTCCTTCGCAACTTATTCTCATCAGCAGTCAACTCATATATGTTCCAGGAAGCCACAGAATGATCACCAAGACCCGACAAATACTAACACACACACACACACACACACACACACGGCAGCATTGCTGTCTTGTCGGATTCATTAGGAGCCTTAAGGTCACCGAGGCGATCGTCACACGGCCTTTATGTGATTTGGGCAGAAGGGTGATATCTTGTTCTTCCTCGTAATGAGCAGAAAATAGTCCCGGCGATGGCGGCGGCCCGTCTGGCTCCTCGTGTTGCTGACATTCTTTGTTGCCCCTGCTCCGGCTTCAGAGGGCGAGGTGTTGGGGACATGCAGGGCGCGCTGCAACCCGACGTGTCGTCCTCTGCTTGTTTTTGTTCCCGCCGCCAGCCGACCGGGCGCCAGCCGAGCGCCCGGCCGCTAATGAGGCCGGAGCTCGCCCCGCCGCGACTCTCGGCTCCTCGGGAAGGTCGCTGTCGTCGCTGAAATAAGTACGAGGAATGCGGCGTTGAGGAAAAGGATGCGTCGTCACACTGAAAGTCATTCATTTTCCAAACTCATTAACACACTGTGTCGAGTAGCAGGACACGCTGTGGCTCACCGGCTTTGGGAACTCGTTCAGACTCCAGCATTTCTTTGATTATTTACAAGCGCAGAGGTTTGCTTGTAACCTTGACGTGTTTTTCTCGTCCTCCTTTTCTTTGGACACATAAAATGTCAACCTTTTAGTGCTGAACCGAAGAGAGAGAGGCCAGATGAGGAAAAAACATTCAAACAGTTTTTCTGTTCATCTGTTTTCAGAGAGAGAATGCAAGAAATAATGCAGCCTTTATGACTGAATGTGCAATTTACTCATCATTTAATACAGTAAATTAATTATTAACTCATTTAGCAATCTAAGAACAAGGAGATACTGTTCTTTCAATTTAGTTACTTTGCAGATTTGGCTCAAATAAAGTGAATATGATACAGCCAAAGGGTAGTAAAACCACATTTAACCACAATGACTAAATCCAGCTAAATCTAATTCACAGTATGTGAATTATATCAGTTTATATAAATATATATATATTGATTTGTATTTTGTAGCACCTGTAATATTGTGAATGTATTTAAAAATGACTCAGAGCTCTGAATTCTACCTTTTTCTGTTCTTGTGGTCACGCAGGTTGAGGGAATAAGTGGAATTTTGAAACTTTTATGAGTCTCAAAAAAGGCGTTAGGTGCTATCGAGTCTGAAGGAGACGACTGAGCGTCCTCACTAGGACACTAGTCCTCCTCAAGCTGAGCGGTGGAGACATGAAGTCATGTGACCGCGGGTGGAATTCATATAAATGTCGAGTGAACCGATGCGATGATATACGTCAGGAATATTTCGTAAGATACATGCGATGAAACACTTCTTTCTTTTTACAGCCAGAACATGTTGCATCATGGTCCTGCAGACCTGAGTGTAATAAAGTCATCTGTGAGTGTCAGAAATAAATTAGACGTCAGCTGTCACCAACACCGTATCGCTTCATTCCTTCCCACATAAATGTCAGATCGTTCTTTATGCAAAACAATAATAAAACATGTAAAATCATGTGTGCTGATCTTTCATGAGGGTCTGTGCCTGTTTAAAAAAAAAGCCTTTTCATGCACTCATAGAAACATTGAGTCCCAAACCAATTTCATCACAGGGGGAGGGCACATATTTGGAAAAAGGCTTTTTAGTATTTTCCCCATTGCCTCGACTAGAGAGTGGAACTATATCCAGATGTTCCCATGGTGATGGATATCTTTATACTTCTGAATATGAGGAGATATTTACAGCCTGTAATTTACTTCCTTTGTTTCTTTACTACCACGCAGTTCAGGTGTGTGCAGATGATCTATACGCGATACATACAATATTTATTTGTCGGTAAAAGATGCATGAAGACGGTAGATTGGTTGTTGATCAAGTCAGAAAGATTTCCAATAAATGGAAACAGCTTGCCAGCGTAATATTATCTGAGTAACATCAATGTCTCCAATAAAGATAAAAACAAACCGTATTAATCTTCCTCTTCTCTATGTGAGTCACAGCTCACTGTCTCAGCCTCACACCGTTTCATTTTATTATTAATAAATGACCTGTTAATTCAAATTTGCTTTAACTAAAACACACCCTTTATTAACCATAAGCCCCACAATAAATATATATATATATATATATGTATATATATATATATATATATATATATATATATATGTGTGTGTGCTCTACATTCCCTTCTAGCATCAGTTTTGCTCGTGTTAATTTCCACTGTCTTTTCAAAATAAAGTAAAAACAACGAACTTGGTTAGAGTTTAGGATCGTGGTTTGTGTTAAAATAAGTATATTTGTTACGTCATTACACACCAAAGGTCACGCTGTTATGATGTTGGTTTGTTTGGTGTCCTGTCTTATTGTGAAGTCCTTGTCTTGTGTGTCCTCTGTGTTTATGCACTTCCTGTCCCCGTGATCGTCCGTGATTGTGTATTCCTTTCACCTGTGCTGCCCTTGTTGTTTCCACCTGTTCCTCGTGACCTTCCTCTTGTATTTAAACCCTGTTTGTCTCCTGTCCCCTTGCCAGATTGTACTGGTTTCCCCCCACCTGTCGTCTGAGTAGTCCCGTGTCGTCCCTGTTTTTGGATTCCGTTTTTGTTCGTGTCTCGTTTTGAAGCCTGCCCTGAGTTTTGTTTTTGGAATAAATTTACTTTGAAACTGTTGCTCTGGCATTTGGGTCCACTTTATCATACCAGAACCTGACACACGCAGCGCTATGCTTAGAGAACTTAAAGAAAACATACTGTATTTTGGAGTTTCTACTACAACATGTTTACGTGCTTTAAATTTTTCTCATGCTGAATATTCACCTTCTGTTTTAATGCGTTTCAGTGGCCAAGCAGCAGACTGGGTCCATGTTTACTGATGTTTAATTATGTCATACTGCAACTGGAAATAAACTGGAACACTGTTTAGGTTGAAAACCGACGTGGTCTTTATATTATATCGGCGTAACACCACAACCGTACAGGTGAGTTTCTGAATTATTTTGTCTGCTTTTGAGTTCACCTCTTCAGCTTGTTCACCAGAAAACATTCATGATGCAAACAATAGCTGCCCCTAAACCAACCAATTCAGTTTATTATTAAATTATTTCTGTATGCAGAGCGTCGCTGCCAGAAGTAATAATCTGCATAACTCCAAGAAGAATATGAATATTTCTCCCATTTGTTTGTGTGTATTCTGTATATAGATTTGTTTTCTTCATTATAGACTTCGAGTTGTTTTCTTCCTTGTATCTTCATGATTTTCTTGACTGTGGTTCTCGTGGGATGATACCACAAAAACAAACACATATCCAGCTCTGGTGGGTTAAAATTATCTCCATTCTATTCTCCTAAATAACCACAGGAAACACTCAGCAAAACAATTAACAAATTGCACGACCCCGAGTCGTGCTGACGCTCTAAAACCCCACACATTGGGTCCTGGGGGCAGGTCAACAAAAGCGAAGCGTTATTATTATGCAAATACTAATTCGCCCTGAATGTCGGAGGCCCGAGCAGCGGCGGCTGCTCTCCCAGCACTCTGGGGATAATGTAACATTGTAGGCATCGCGCTTCTATCCGAGCCCTCCTTAAAAGCCTTGAATGGACTCAATTATGCCTTCATCAGAATGAGGGAATCAGAATGTGTTTCCCCTTATCTCCCTTTGCCTCAAGAAAACATTAAAGTCTCCAAATGCAGCTCCCCATGAGATTAGAGGCGCACAGGCGAGCTGCAGTAACGTGGTCAGAGATGGAGAATTAGTAACAGCCAGCAGCCAAAATGATGGAACAAGAAACGTTCATATTGGCTGGCTCATGGTTCATACGAATGTAATGATTTCATGATTTGATTAATGTTGCGTATCAGCCAGCCGGTGACAGCACCACGCTCATCCTTTCTCAGCACAGACACAAAAAAAATCATTATGAATGTAAATGAAAACTACATGTGTAATGTAAGCGTGGATGCTCTGTAATGGAATGCAGATAACGCATTCTGCCCACGTAAATACATCCCTCGGTCACGCCTCGGAATCAGTTATTTCAGCAGAGATTTAAAAAAAACATGAGACGAGATAATGAAGAGGAATATATTAATTCTCATTTGTGTCTCTCTGTCAGTAGAACTGGTTTGTGGACCGGTGCTCTCATCAGGCGTGTCACATTCCCTTTAAGAGAAGAACCTGACTTTAATAAGAAGAAGCAGAAACTGTCGCAGTTTCCTCTTGAAGTCGACCGAGCTTTCATTTTACACTTTCATGAAGCCTTTTGAACTGGCTTTTCAAAGTCTGATGTGTGGGTTCAAATGTTAACCAACCCTTCACGTCTGATACCGACGCAGCGACGTAGCGCCGCAACGACGTAGCGCCGCAACGACGTAACGCAACAATGCCTTTTGTTTACCATTTTCCAGCCATTTGGGACAACAACTTCTTGCAACAATGTAGCGCAACGACGTAGCGCAACGACGTAGCGCAACGACGTAGCGCAACGACGTAGCGCAACGACGTAGCGCAACGACGTAGCGCAGCGACGTAACGCAGCGACGTAACGCAGCGACGTAACGCAGCGACGTAACGCAGCGACGTAACGCAGCGACGTAACAACACAACGACGTAACAACACAACGACGTAACAACACAACGACGTAACAACACAACGACGTAACGCAACAAGGCAACAATGCCTTTTATTTACCATTTTCCAGCCATTTGGGACAACAATGTCTTGCAACAACGTAACACAACAACGTAACACATCAATGTAACGCATCAACGTAGCGCAGCAACGTAGCGCAGCAACGTCTTTTATTTAGCATTTTCCAGCCATTTAGGACAACAACATCTTGCAACAACGTAGCGCAACAACATAGCATAGCAAGCTTAAAGTCAAATTTTACTTCGGCTTTCAAACAGGACACAAATAGCGATCTTCTGGGTAAAAATCCTGCCCACCTGACCCGAGTGGACTTTCTAGCTTTTCATTCTCAATGTAATACCACATAACCTTCAAAAACAATCACAATTTATACCTCATCATTTGGTTTGCGCTTTGTTCAACGCATTGCAGTTTGCACAAACGTACAATGACAACAATTCTCATGGTGACTGGGCCGAATCATAAATACAAATATTTATTGGAGCAAAGAAAATCATAACAGCAGGATATATGCAGCATGACTGGCGATGCCATCAGAGGTCTGACACGACACCATAAATGAAACGAGGAACAGGAAGAATTGGGAGTATTATGATGGTTGCAGGCAGAATTGTGCTACGTTTGCACATGAGCAACCTCTCCATCACTGCACCATGTGGCGCAGTCACAGGGAAGATGAATACATATCATACGACCTCATGCACAAAGATGAGAAAATCCATTTAAACTGCTCATGTCATGGGACATGAGCGACTGGGAAGAGAGGAAACCAGTAATCTGTGTCTCTCTAATGCAGTTATTCTCCTTGCAGGCTGCATGGTTTGCATATATGAGATAAAAAGCCAGTAGCTGTGTGTATATTGATGGGCATGTCTTTGTCCAGTACCGCTTCATACTGCTGAACAGAGCTGCTTCATTTAAAAACTAATCGTGTCGAGGAATATTGCACCAGTAGAGGAAATCTCAACGCTAGCATTATGCATTACCTTGCTATCTTGCAGCAGTTTGGTCGTGTTATGCATTTTTGAGAATTGGTTGTTTTCGGTGCATAGAAATCAAACAAAGATTCCCTCACAAAATGTTGAAATACTGTATCCAATCATTTATATTTACCTAAGTTGTGGATTGTTGGTGATTCCAAATGACAAAGAGACTCTTGAAAGTGTTTTTACTTCAATGTCCATTCATTCTGTCCAATCCGGCCATTTTGTGACTCTTTGGAAGGAAGGAAGAAAGGATGCTTCTCTTTTTCTTCTGGCTGAGAAGAACCAGTCACCTGACTGGGAAACATGCCACGCAGCTGTGGAACCCGATCGCCAGACAGGAGGGTGGTAAAACCCTCTGATTATTCTTCAGTGGCATTTACATCCAATGCCAACATGATGCATGGCAACTACAGTACTCGGTTAGGGGAAGGATGGCGGTTACGGTTAAAACAAAGGCATATGTGATTCATGGCTCTCCAGTAACGGTAATGATGCCTCTGTGGTATTCCCTCCCCTCATATCACATCTATATCATCTCTGCCTTGTGCATTTAAAGCTTCACCTGGTCCTATTTACCATCGCCAACTCTGGCCGAGAGGCGTGTCTCTCCAGAGATCGGCTTTTTAAATTAATGTGTTCTGCTTCTCGTGTTCTCCCTGATATAAATGTTTGAGCAACACTGGATTTCATGCATATGCAGCTATTTTAAGCAGTCATTTAATTTGAAAAAGGCAATGGTGATGCTCGTGCACGAGGCGGCGAGATCCCACCAACATACAACGATGTTTAACCGCTGTTCATTACCCGCGTGGAACGAGAAATCAACGTCGCTTTTGTTGTCTCGTAACTTGCGTACTCCAGTAACAGGACTTCCATGGATATTTCTAACCCAAACGACGACCCTTTCCTAGTTTATTTGGAAAAGACTGAAGTCATGTAGGAAAATAGGATATGTTTGATGAACATTTGTATGAGGATATGTTGAATAGTTGATGCATGTGTGACGGAGCCTTAAGGAAAAGGGGAATGAAAGGGGAACCGATAACGCCATGTGGGGACTTTCAACCAAAAAATATATGTTTTAACAACCCTAAGATGTAGTTTTAGAACTTGTTTAGGGACCGATATTTGGCTATAGACGTGTTTCGTAAAATGAAATTTTAAGAACCACAGGGTCAGGACAGGGGCCAGAAGGGAGTGAGGCCATGACAACAGGTGCCTTTTATAGATTGGTGCTGATTGTGGGAGGAGCCAGCCCGAGGGCTGCGTTCAAAACCCTACACTTCCTTCTCTGGGGAGCATTACGTTGAATAGTTGTATAATATATACGATCAGTTGTATTTAACACACATCTTTGGGGTCATTTATCATAACCTGCTTTGCTCGCTACCATCCAGTCTGTTGCATGTAGAAAACCGGCGTTTCTGTGACTGAAGTCGCTCGCTGTGTCAGCTCGGAGGATCAGAGCGTCTTGAGCGTCGGCGACGTCGTGAACCGGCGACGCCACGGGCGAGTCAGCACTCCTCAAACACCCCGGTCTCTCTCTGGGCCTTTTTGCCTTTTTGATGACTTTCCATCTCTGGAGTGAAAGGGATGTGAGGAAGAAGCCTCTTGCTCGTTCTACTTATTATTATTATTATTATTATTATTATTATTATTATTATTATTATTATTATTATTATTATTATCATTTAGCTATAAACTACTGCACCTTCAGAATGAATGGCTCTGCTGAATAGCTTCTTTTATTGTCATGGACATTAAAGTTAAAAGCATTCTCCCTGAGTGGTTTTGCATTGATTACATAAATGTATTTACCATTCAAACTATGCAGTAGATAAACAACACTGGACTCTGGGGAACTAAAGCGTGAATATAACATTAAAATCACCTGCTTGCTCTGTGGGGAGCAAGTAATGAGTCAGCAGGTAGTTATTATGTGCTTTGCTAATGGACAATTCTCTTTTACTGATAATAAACACACAGTTTTTCAACACACACACACACACACAAATCGTGTTTTGTAAAGTGTTACCATTAAACAGCTAAAGCAACAGCAGTGAATTGATATTATAATATATTTTCAAATACACCAACAATACAGGATTATTCAAGTCTTTTACAAATATATTACATGATATATTAGCTACATACTGCAGGATATAGCAGTTATGTAGCTTTTGTTTTTGTCTGTTTATGCAGCTAACGCTCGACGAACACTTAATCACTCATGGTTCCTCTTGTGCTGGGAGAGATTCTGAAATAGGAAAAAAATAATTTAAAAAAATACCTCAAAATGCTCCAGACACAATAAAAAAAGGAGTTCATAGAAAAATGCAGACGTTGCTCCGGCCCAGAAAACGTCTAATAGTCTGACAACAGACGGTATTAAAACGCTGCAATGCTGATGAGCTCATCAGAGGCCGATTGAGGTGTTCAGGTGTTCAGGTGTGCAGAGAGTTAAGTTTCATCGATCACTGGTTTGTGACGTCTAGACTGTTGAGACCGAATGAATAAAAGCAGCGCCGCCATAAGTGCTGTTTCACCTCGTCTCTTCGCCCTGCTGAGCTGGAACCACATCCAGCAACACTTCTCATTGCACTTCAAGTCAATCTTTTCTACTGCAACAGAATGGGAAAACGAGTATTATCAACACTGTTTTTCCATCTCTAGTAACTGTTACTTCACTGTATGTATTGATTTAACACTGTCGGTTATGCATTTATTCACAGATTGTTTCTGGGGATTAAACTCTCCATCAGATGTGACATCCATTAAACATACGTGAACATCAATGTACCGACATACATTTACAACAAATACCACACTAGCTGCTGCAGTCACATGTATTGCCTATAAAATGTAACCTTTCCACTCATAACTGCAGACCGGGAGGCAACGTGTTGATTTTTAAAATGAATCTCTGGGAAATCATCTTTTTTTGCTTCTCTTGCACTATTTTCTTCTTCTTGCTGCAGTCATGCATGTTTTAAGTACTAAATCTCAATGTCAGTCCCAGTTTTTTTATGCTATTTGGACCTAAACGTACATTAAATGTTGTGAAAAGACAATAATTCCAACCCTCACACTCAAACTTTAGCGTCCAGCTGGAGGACCGCTTGACGTCGTGCCGAAATGAGATGAGATGAACTGCTTCACGGTGATTACAGCCTCATCGTTATGGCAATGAAAGGAAGGCTAATGTAATCCAAATGAACAATCACATTACTGTACATTAAATTGAATTACAGTAGAGCGGAAGTGTTGCGCCTTTAATTGGCTCCAGTTATATTGGAGCGATGCAGCAAGAAGCTGAGCCATGAAATAATGCAGCACAGGGATATTACTGAGGAAAAGAGGGCAGTCATTTACCCTCTTAATGAATCACTAATCAACGTAAACGTTTTCAAATCACGACTCACAATCACGACAATTTCAATCTCAAAATTGCTACTTGAACCTTTTTATTCCTAAAAATGTGTCGTTGTCCTGATTGTCCATCACAAGTATCCGCTTGACCTCCAGTCCTGCGTAAATAACTCAAAAGCTCTCTGAGGCTCGATGATTGAAAGCTGCGCTTCCCTTCGGCCTCAGCCTTTTTTTGTTTGGCTTTTAAGGACGATTGACTAACAGCGCGATTATATTCACGGCAGAATGTTTGTGGAGAAGCAACGTCGGCGAGGAGGTTTACAGAAGAGAGACGGAGACCTGAGTCACGCTTCATCAGCCAGGTGATGCTTCAGTCTGGGAAGAAAGAAAGAAAAAACACTTAAATGTGTACTTTCAGAGCATGACGTTGAGATTATTTGTTAAAACCTAACTATACTGTTTCATGATTTAATTTACATTAAAATATTTAAATGAAATCTACTCAATATACTCAATGTGTGCCTAATTGCACTCAGTGATAGATGGTCAAATTACAAGTTTAAATTCATTAATACATCAGAAGTATAAAAAAGTAGAAGGCTTTAACTATAAATATTCATCAGAATGAGCCTGATCACATCTGTTATATTTCCTTAGTATGTTCAGTCTTAGTTATTGCTGCATAGATATTTCTAATAATTAGATATGTGAGGACGTTATAGTACTGAACATGCATACAGATCATTATAGAGGGAATAAACTGGTGACATTTTAGACAACATGCACCAAAGAATGACTTGAAAGAACATTAGAAAGATGTATAACAAGCCATGTTGTGACTATTACTAATATTTCATTTTAAACAGAACATTCATACACAGTACTACCTCGGAGCAGAACTCCAATTCTTCCCATCTGACTCCATTTCATCATTTAGCACACATTATGTGATAAAGAAACACTTACTTCCATTTGCATTCTAATCGTGTTTTATTCCTCGTCAGCTGTGCGACTGATTGGAGTCGTAATGACTGGAAAAGTGTACTCTTTGTCTGCAGGATGTGGCGACAGAACATTTCGCTGGCAGTACATCCTCTGATTAGCATTCTAATTAGCACTCTAACTAAACAGCAGTAGTCTCAGAACTGTTTCTGCCAGTTACGCCCGCGCACTGAGCTCACTCTTAATGGAAAAACGCTGTTTGGATTCTGGCATTCGTGGCATCTCCCCCTCCATATAAAGGTAAAGTCCAGGCTGGCAGTCGGCGTTAGAGATTCAGCACGCATCATAAAGAAACACATACAAGTAATCAGATAGAGATGAGGTTTTAAATCATTGCAATGCCCAGGAGGACAATTATGCAGGAAAAAGGAAGGGATATGTATTTTTTAGTCAGGTGTACCGTTCTCGAGTTTCATGCATGAATAAATGATTTGTAACACATGTCAACATGTCACAGGAGTCTCAGGATTTAGCTTCCAGTGTTCTCTGGCTGCACGTCATACCTGGAATTTAAAACCATCCCCGACCTTTAGTTTGGCTGCACTTTGCTGCTCTGGTGTTTTTTTTTTCCTGCACTAAAACCTCCGAGAGTAGAAAGTCCAAACGTTATCAACACACCCGTTCAACAAACATAAACAAGATAAAACAAAATCAATGTTTCAATCTGGTCCGTCCGCATCTCCCATCCGCCGCCGCCATGTTTTACACAAGCATGGTGCGCTAGCTCGGCTAATATTGAATTGCTAACACACAAGCAAGAACAGAAGTTGAATAAAATCTAATACTGTTCTGAATTTATTCATTTATGTTTAATATGTAAAAAGAAAATTTGATGAAAGAGAATCGAGAAAGAACCGAACCAATGAGGAGTATCGATAATAGTAAACATTTTATTTTCCTATGTGTGCACTTCACTGTCTGCTGCTGTAATCCTGCAATTTCCCCACTGTGGGACTAATAAAGGAATATCTTATCTTATTATTTTAGCAGCATTAATACAAACATATTGATACCTTCACTAGCAGATAACAAGCATCTCTAACATTATTTGGCTTCTCCTTCAGCAGCAGTCCAGAAGCCATACATCTCTTGCACACATCAATACCCAAACTCACACCAGACGCTATAGACCAGCGCTGCACTTCAGGTTTCACATTCAATGCAGAATAAAACATCTGGATCAGTTGAGGACACAGAGAGCTGCCTTTATTCTCATCACAATCTAAAAAGTATATTTAAAAAAAAGGTCCGGCATTTAAAGCCAGGTCTCGTTAAGTTTCGAGAAAAGAGCGATCTGTTGTTCAATGGAGAAAGTTCATCTCAGTCAGTGATGACTGAAAAGTAAACTCCAGGGACCAATTGACTGCTTCCTGTGCGTTCTATTTGGGCTTTCTCAACAATGGCAAATAAATCTTTCCATTCAGGTTTGGGAAGTTAATGGAAAAACTTTTTGCCGGAATAACAATAAGGTCAGCGCAGCATTTGACTCAAGCTACAGGAAGCGATAAGGGACAGCTCTCCACATAATCTGTATTGAATGGCCCTGCTTGTTTCCCTGCGCCTTCATTGTCACATTCCTTCACACTTATAGACCCGCAAATCCCCTGCTGTTCAGCGCCGCCACTTCCAGACCATTAGGTCGACAGACATGAGTCGATGCATCGACTTATCATTCATCATATTCCTTCATGTGTTTTAAAGATTGAAATGAGCTTAGACTTTTGTCTTGGCAAAGCTCACAATGAACACCCCTCTTCAGCCATGATCCACAGAACTGTATTGTTCTTATTTCCAGATCTTTAAGCAGATCTAAATAACATTTTCAGCAACCTTTTCATTGATTAGGTAACAGGTAACAGAGGAGGAAGGGACTCTTTAAAAACACTTATCAGTCTAATTTTTTTATCAATCAGCTAACACACAAACACTTAAAGTCTACCACCACCTTTATTTATTTTTCCCGTCTGATACAAATAAAAAGCCAGGAAAGGTACTGCCAATATTTAATTAGTAAGGTCTTTGAACGTACTTTCATAAAGAGAGTAATGCAGCTTGTTACACAAATAACTGAAAGTGAATTGCAACTTGGATGCGTGGATAGATCACTGAACATGTCCACGTGGCGCAATACCAGGGGCCCAAAAAGTCAGAACATGATGCTCAAAGACAAACCAACCAGGAAGACAGTCAAAATGGCCACAAAGACACATAAAGGGACGACAAAAAGACACAAAATAACCACAAAGAGATGAAAAACAACAACAAGGGGTCACGAAACACCAACAAAAAGACCAAAACAAGCACAATGAGACACATAATGACCACAAGGTGACAGGGAAACACAGATAGATGCGTAACAACTACATAGAGACACAACACAACAACAACTGATAACGTCTTGCTCCTGTATAGGAGTCATTTTGCATGTGTGTGCTCAGGGAACCCTTTCCTCATAATTAGTCGATGCAGCCTGTCTTACAGTCTGTTTTTCAGTCTGTTTGAACAGTGTATTGGGGCTGTAGCAGACAGAGTGATGGGTATCTCTTATTTTACAGTAGATTCATAATGATGCTCTAATGTAGAACAGACTTTCAAGTCTTTATCTTTATGCAGATAAAGGTTCTAAAGAAAGGTGCTAAACTGATCATATTCCTATACAAATCAATACTCAAGATGCAGGTATGGGTCAGTGAGTCAGTATTAAGGTGTCAATATCCTCATCAGCAACGTATATAGTGAAGGCAGCTCAATATCATAGAAATTATGCCTGGATAAATAACTTGATATATTTTTGAGCGGACAGGTTAATATAGCTCTTTTTTTAATACAGTGTCCAAATCATATTGTATCACTTCATTTTCTTATTTTTCAGCGAACAGCTGATCCACTGAAGGCCCAAGTACAAAATCCATGGCCCGCCACTGGTAATGAGTTAGTAATAAGTGGAGCTTTGGACTATTCCTCATTTGTCTGGGAACCCTCTGAAGCCGCCTTGTGGACCTTTGGGTGTCCCGGGGCCCCGGGGCCCCCTGGCCGCGAAACCACCAACCTTTCTTCTGAGGAGAAAGATCTGGGATCGCTGCGTCATTTGGTTTCACGCCTCCTCCACAAATAAAGAGAAACACTATACTATGCCAAGCAACAGCAGGGGAGCAGAGGGAATAGTTCAAAGCTCTGCTCAGACAGAAAAGCATTCTGGGTGTTTTGCTGCAGAATTGAGCAGAAACTTGTTGCGAGGCGCCGATGGCGTCTTGCCGCCGCTCGCCTTCGCACAACTGCAATGCGTCAACATCAGTGGAATATGTTTTTTTTGTTTCTGTGTGTTCTCCCTCTCGCCTTCTTTCTCCTTCCTTTCCTTATCTCAGTTTAGCTAAGTGTGATTTACAGGCTTGAACACAACACAGTCCGTTTCACCAAAACAACCCATTACCATTGAAATGCATCAAAACAATGACAACCTCACTCCGCTTTCTCAATCTGATGCCTGAGTCTACAGACGGAACATGCTGTGTGTGTTTTTACTGTGTGTGTGTGTGTGTGTGTAGTCTGCACTGTTTTCAATGTTCAACTACAAAGAGATGTGGATTTGTAGAAGAGATCTGCGTGGGAGTTTGAAGCTTGTTTGGGTTGTGTGATGGGAACAAAGGCGGAGCGTGGCGCTCACGTCTCCCTCATGTTCCCCCAACATCGGATTGGGATATTTTGGGAAATTGGGGCAATAAAGCAGGTTTATAGTGATGAAGCAGGGAAGGTATATCGGCTTAAGTTGCCCGAGGGTGGTGGAGGAGCAAGGAGAGAAAGGGGAGTGTTGGTGTCTCAGTCGGCTGAGCCTTGTTCGCTTTCTTATTAAAATTGTGTTAATGTTGAGCATGTTGCACGTCATCACTGCACCAAATTCAACCAGGCACTGCCTTGGAGTCCCAGAAACGCCCCCGCCAAGTGAAAAGTAGATTGGATGAACAGTTCTTGAGCTATGCGAAGGGAAAACACACAGACAGAGATGTCTTGCTTTATAGTTTGAGGGTTATAGTTGCCTTTCGACCTGTATGTCTCAGACATCAGATGTAATCCACGTAATCATGAGCCGGACCACAAAAGCCCCACACCGCGCAGGTGAGAGGGACAAACAATATCCGGACTTTCACTCAGGCGACCGCTGTTCTTTCCCCGTGTGAAACGAGAAGTCAACGAGGATTTATTTGTCGCACACCTGTAGATATTTTAACCCAAACAACGTTCTTTTCCTAAAGCTAAAGTTGTTTCCTGTGAACAGAAAACACAACAATTCCTGATTTTAAAGGCTAAATAAAGACTTCTAAATAATAACATAACAGGGGGACTTTTATTGTGAAGAATTTATAGGAAAATGTGTTCATCACCGAATTAACAGAGCTTTGTTTGAGGCTATTTTTCATTACAAGTCTACTAATGCTGCAGGGAGGAAATAACGGGGGACTTGTATTGTGAAGACTTTATAGGAAACGTATATCTGATCGGCCAGGTAAGTGTAGGTGGTGTAAGTGCAAGAGATGGACAGGAGAGGAAGAGGGAAACACAGAGATGAGCCTGTGAGTTAACTTTGTGTCTGAAGCAGCATCTCCTTAGTAAACAAACCCGCTGGTCAATATCCACTCCAGGACTGTGACTCATTTGTTCGGCTCCGTCCTGAAGGAGTTCACAGGTGTTTAAAAGATGGATGTGAGTCAGCGTGCTCACCGCTCCGTGCAGACGGCCCAAACAGCCCTGATGAAGTAATGATTTTTGGACCCGTCTGGGTCATGAAGATAACTTTTAAAGTATTGACAGAATAAATAAACGATCCTCTGGAAACGGCTTGACTGCCTTTGACTTTGACTTTGACTCATTTTTAATGCTCCCCGGTAAATATAAGACAGACAACTTTCCTACAGTGAGATTAAGAAGCAATGTGTGAATAATGTTTAGTTTTTTTAATACTTGCTTCTTACAGCTGTGTGTAGATCATACTTCTGTATATTTAATCGGTGTCGACCTCTGTTTCATCTTGAACCACATGTTATCACAATGGTTTTTTGTTCTTCATTAATCCCATCAGAGATTTAATTGGCAATTTTCTTTTTCTGATTTGTGCTAATACTAAATCCCCACCATGTTGGCAGACCTGTTGTTTATAGACTAAATTGGCTATTATCTTGACATATTAGCTCCACAGCTAGACTCATTATTAATGTATACGATTTTACCATTATATTTGTATTTTCAAACATACCATTTTATAAAGCGTGTAATTCCAAAAAGAATTGTCTAAATGCAAGCAGATAACAAGGGAAGCTTTATGATTTAGATTGTTTTACCTCCAAAATGATTGTAATTTGACGAAGATTTTTTTCTTTTCTAAATTAGTTTAGAAATCTCCACTTCCGTGACGTTTAAATACACCAAACTTTCACGTTTCATTCCTCTCTATATTCTGTGTTCATATACTGTATCATTCATAAATTTACAAAAAAATTCTGATTCATGGATTGATACAAAAATATTTTACAAAATTTCCTCTGATAAAAACTTTGACTTTAACAAAATGAAACAAGTATTTTGAACCTGGCTTTATCTAGTGTTCAGATTTAGCGTACATTTCCACTTGTTACATATAAATAGTCTCTTTTTTTTAAACGTCCATTTTAGTTTACGCAACAAAACTACTTGGTTGGATTTAGGAAAAGATTGTTAGCTCCGCCTCCTTAAGCTTCTCGACAGTTTAGGGCTGATAAGCGATTTGATGAAGATAACTTTTTCCTTTTTTTTCTCTCTCTCAGATTAGAACAAGATTTTAAAAATTGCCTTTGTATCCGAAGCCTCAGGATATAAACAAAAGGACAGATATAAACACAACTACCCCCATCCACCCTTTGAAATATGCACTGACAAGCGTTGTTCAAGGGCCTCTTCACTGCTTTCCTGTTTAAAAACACGTCCCTGCACCGTCAGGCCGCTCTTCACGCGTTCCCCTCCAGCGGACTTTCACAAAACACTCGGTGCACGACTGAGCTCATGCAACACACAGCTTGTATTTCATGCATTTCATCCAACAGCATCGCAGAAAAATATAGAGGGCAAAACATACTGCACATCGTCTGTACAAGTCTCTGTATCTGTGTGTGTGTGTGTGTGTGTGTGTGTGTGTGTGTGTGTGTGTGTGTGTGTGTGTATCTGAGCTTATAGAGTTGTCTGTGCACGAGGGAGGAAACACAAAATAATATAAAGTTCAAGCACAAAGTCTTAAAATGTGTAATGAGTTCTCTGTTTGGGGACGTTATAAAAAAAAAATGTTTGTACGGGTTATTATCCTCTTTAGGCGGCCTATAAAAGCTGAAGTAGAACCAGTGAACTCGGTGAATATAATCTTAAAGCACAGCATAAAGTACAGGCAGGCAATGAAAAAAGAAAATGCAATAACACCGAGGTAAATGTCCTGAAGATGTGAGGCCTCAAATCAGCGTGAGGAGGCAACACAACCTTTTAGAAGGAAGTACACAAAGAACCTGCGACAACTCCCCACCCAGCTGTGCCCGGCTACCACAGTACACCAGTACACCAGTACACCAGTACGCCTGTCCAGTACGACACACACTACACATGCACATGAACCTAAAAGGTGTGTTTGAGTCAAAGGAGAACTCTGATGTTAGGCTTCACCGTCTGTTTCCCGGTGTCAGGGGACTACCAGTGCTGAGCAAGTTCACTTCACACAATCAAATGAAGTTCACGGCCCCCAAACAATGTAACTAGTTAATTTCTTCTGTTTCTTATTTTTAATCAGCACTTTCAGAAGTATTTTTAGAATCCGGTTCTGCACCGCAGACCAGAAGACTTTTAAACTCTCTTAGCTCCATATACTTATATAAACTGTTTACCTATGTTTGTATATTCGCCTTATAATTCAACTAGTGCACATTTTTTACTTTGATTATTTTATTGCGCTTTAATTCTTGGGATTTGCATCTTTTTGAATAAACATATTCATGATAGAACATGTTCAGTGTGAATGACTTGTAATTGTCTTGCATATGGTAATAAAGAGCGTGCGCAGCATTACATTACCGTCGAGCATCCATCACGTGCGCATCACGTGCACAACACTGAGCACTGCATAGAGGGAAGTACATTGTAAGAAGCCTTTTGTCTCTCCAGAGGAAACTGTGTGAAATCTGATAATATTCCTTCGACAACAAGTCTGAAAATGAAACAAACAAAGAAACAAAAACACCTGGAGGTGCAGAGTTAGAAAGAAATGAGCATAAAAGTAAGGAAACAATATGTTTCTTCACCTTTCAAATGAATGAGTGAGCGCCATCTTGGATCACGTCTAGTTCTCTTAACATAGACGTGGTAGATAACTGGAGACAGAAAGTTTGGTCAAAAGGAGATCAAAGAAAGAAGCTTCAGTGTGTGTGACACGTCTGCTAATCAGTCTAATGAGAGGGTGCCGTGTGTGTGTGTGTGTGTGTGTGTGAGACCTGAAGTCCATACTGTGTATGTGGGTCGACTGGCAGTGGGTAATTAAAGTGCACATTTAGCTGCGGTGCTTCCTATGTCCTTAAAGGTGTCAGCTGTAGGAGCCGTCCTCTTCATGTGTGATGGACGCTGTAATTACAGCAGACTGTGAAGAGAGCGGTCCACTAAAGTTAGAAATAACTTGTAGTTTGGCCCCATTACCCTTTTTTTGTGCAGGATCTGCATCTCTCTGCCAACAGATGCCATTTCAAAACGTTTTAGTTTTTTCTTTAAGATCAGCAGGTTTTGCTCGAGACATCTTTTCAGACGTCAGTCCCAAGGAGCTTGAGATAACTTCTGCAAAGGTTCAGGGACAAATTGCCTCCGGGCGCAGCTTTGCAGATGCCAGACGTATGACCTGCCTCGGAATCTGTCACTTTAATTTAACTACATCAAAAGGATGAATCTAGGCTCTCTGAATAATGCATCGCGCCATGGGAGGCGGGATACAACCTGCTTTTTGGGGAACCTGCAGAGAGCGAGAGAAACCCAGCGACAGAGAGCGAGAGACTGGCAGAAAGAGCGAGTTGGGAATTCCTCGGCTTAATTGCATTGTGCTTGAAATCCCTAGGAACTGTATCTGAAATTATGAATGGAAACTTTTTTTTCTGCTACCGAGGCTGTAATTAGATCTTTTTCTGCTGACAGAAAATGCTTCCCCAGCAGGTAAGGGGAGGTTTATTTATTGCCAACTAATGGTGACAAAGTGTTCCAAGGATTAGTTCAGCTTCAGAGCGGGAGAAATGGAACTTGTGTTATTTCAGCAGAGGATAATAGATGAGTGAGAGGAGTTATGAAGAATTGTTTGCATTCAGTTAGAACTATAACAGCTCCAGACACTTTTCATTTGGATGATAACAATAAACAGAAGTGCACTCATCTATGTGTCAGCTGACACCCGATCTGTACATCCTGCCCGATCGCTACTGCACACGTGCAAACTACACACCTGTGTTTAAACTGTAGAAATACCATTTTAAAGTGATCTATTTATATGGATTAAACACTCATGCAGCCTATTTCTTCCTCTGAAACTGCTACAAATTAGCAGGAAATGAGCAGGAGGAGAGCTAGTTAGCGTTAGCTGTGAGCAGCAGCTCTGCTCTGCTAAATAACGGCGCTAATATCTGTTAACGGAGGTTGCATTGAGTTGTATTATAATGTGTTCAAGCTCTAATCAGAAAATAATAGTGTTTGGCAAAGGTAAATTATAACTTCATCATGATGGATTCAAATGCAATCTTTTAAAAATGTACGTTTTGGTGATAAACTTGAATAAATGCAATAGATGCAATTGTACAACGACTGAAGAGCTGGCTACTCATGTAGTTCAGCGAATTATCTGCTATTTAATCTTCATTAGAAAGCTGACAGTAGAAAGTATAACAGGAAACATGGGAGCAATCAAACATCCCAGGAATATTGTAATTACATTTTATGGATCACTGGCCGACAACGACACCCCCGTGACCACGCAGTTCACACTTAGTTAAAATATTCCTGTATGTCTTATTGAATCTGTCTTTTTTTTCAGCAGGTGTTGAAGCCTGAACGAACCCGAGGCTCCAGGGAAGAAGTTTGTTTAGAGTGTTTTTCACGATGACTTTGTTCCTGCAAGAAGAGATTAATAAAGAAACAGTGTTTGGGTTGAACTCTCCCTGTTTACCATCTGTCTGTCCCTGAAGCTGCAGTTTGGTTTTCCAATATAAAAGCAGAGCAAATGTAAATGTTCCCCTCCTACAAACAAAGCTTCTGTATACAGCGTTGGCATTGATTCACAGAGAGAAGAGAAACAACGGTGAGGTGTATCCTCACATTGAATGCAAACCTCTCTGTATTGATGCGTGAATTTTCCACATTCATTTTAACCTTATTATTAGTTGGTGCATATTTCTGCTCATCTGACCGTTCCTCCAATTTTGAATCCACTTCTTGTGGAGGAGGAGAAATCACGCCGTCATATCGCAAATCATTGGAGAACAACACATGCGCCATAAAATCTGGTCTGCACTCGCCGAAAAGGCTCAATAGCTGGCGGACGATCATCCAACACGAGGATTGATTTGTTCACTGAGGCGTCTGCAGCAGGTCTTTGGATCGGAGTCTGGTTGAGTTGAGAGATGGAAGCAGAGCTACCCTTAAAAAATCAGGACTCTGGTGTACGTCAAAGACTGTGTTCACATGCAGCAAATGTTCCAGTGTTTTTGGCCCTTATTACAAAAAACACAATATTCCTACAAAGCTGTTTTACATGTCTTATGAAAATAAATGAGCTCCTCATTGACATCAGGACAGCAGAAAGTCTCTACATCTTCCTCCACAGACTAAAAACACATCTTTTCCGAATATACCTTTAATAAAGAAAGTAGCACTTTAATGACACTTACTTTGTAATTTAACTTTCTTGAATAAATTGTACTTTATTGATTATTGTTCAGCTAAATTAAATGTAATGTAATGTACCGTAAAAGTTGGGTTACACGCTGCTACTACCTTCGGTCAGTGTCCCCTTTAGCTCCCCGCTGTAGCCAGCTGGCGCTCATGCTAGTTCCCCGCTAACTTCCACTAGCGCTCCGCTTGCTCCCCGACGACCACCGAAGGTAGCGGGACCAGCCCTGGCTTGACACCCGACTTGGGTGGGGACGCGGACAGTAGCAGCAGCAGCGGGGAGCTAGCAGCGGGAAGCTAGCAGCAGCAGCGCTAGCAGCAGCAGCGCTAGCAGCAGCAGCGGGGAGCTAGCAGAAGCAGCGCTAGCAGCAGCAGCGCTAGCAGCCTAGCTTGCTACAGCGGGACACTGACCGGCGGTAGGAGCGGCTTGTAACCCGACTTTTACGGTAATATTCCACTAACGTTTACATAAAAGCTGTGCTTTTTCAGATTGACGTAAAACGACCCCATGTCTGATCCTCAGTGAATCCCACGTCTTTCTGAAAGGGGCGGCGGCCTAAATGAAGCCTTTCAGACAGAGCGTGAACACAGGTATTCAGTGTTTGTTTTTTTTACATTAAAGCATAAACATGTTCTCGTAGAAACCCACAAGTATGAACATGAAAATGAGCACGGTATCTCCTCCTTTACTGAAACACAGTTTTCCAGCGCTGTAGTTGTTCTTTCCCTGAGCTTGATTTCCTGGCTTACTGAGCAGCTCCACTGGAAGTACGTGACTAAAGTGCAGCTTAATCAAGGCAATCATTGGAAAGGTCATTCAGCGAGTAGGAGTGAAGATCATATGTTAGCCTTTATCCCTCACTGTGGGACGTCGTGCTGAGCAGGGAGCACCTGCCGCCTCCTGTCAAAACATTAGCTCACGGTAATTACCCTAAAGTGATCTCCTTGTTCTACCGCTTCCACTGAGAGCAGAAGGTAGGAAAGATCTCCTGCAGATGATTTGTTAACACAGGACGCAAACAATGTATAGTATAATTGTCAAGCTCCTGGGTGGTCTCATTTCAATTGCAGTATAGATTGTAACTGGACTGCATACAATTATCAGCATTTTACGGTATAAGAAGTGGATGTAAAGGTGGGGATATTGGTAATTTGTGACCATATTAGGACTGAGGAGGAGTGACGTAGAGACGCCGTACATGGCTCTGGTAGCGGTAGCGACCTGTCAATCACCTTGTAGCCCCGCCCCTAAAGCATCCCCTGCTTTATGGTCTGTTTGACTCTAAATGACTATAATTTACTAAATGAACATCATGCTGTATTGAAGAAGACTTGAAACTAGAGATTGAGACATAAACTCATGTTTACAATGTTTACTGAGGGAATACATCAAGAGAAGTAGAGTCATTTATATAGACTTCTATACAACCAGAGGAGTCACCCCCTGGTGGCCAGGAGAGAGAATGCAGCTTTAACACATGAAGCATGTACTTCTATACAACCAGAGGAGTTGCCCCCTGGTGGTCAGGAGAGAGAATGCAGCTTTAACACATGAAACATGTACTTCTATACAACCAGAGGAGTCAACCCCTGGTGGACAGTAGAGAGAATGCAGCTTTAACACATAAACCATAGACTTCTATACAAACAGATGAGTCGCCCCCTGGTGGTCAGGAGAGAGAATGCAGCGTTAACACATGAACCATATACTTCTATACAACTAGAGGAGTCGCCCCCTGGTGGACATTACTTGACACCCACACATTGAATCCATCATCATCTTATTATTTTGCTCCCCAGTGAAGCCTTTTCAATGGGCGCTGGGTCCCTTTATGGCACCAGTTTTGACTTAGGAAGCTGCCTCATTTATTGATTTACTTGTTCCAGAATATCTTACTCAATGCTTTCCTTTCACTTTAACAGATGGTGAATTGACAAATCCACCGCCACATTATTGCCACTACAGTGTCAGTAACAACAGTACCTGCTTGATTTCTGACTCCGGAGTGAACCGCCGTTGCAACAGATTGCGTTTTTTATGCTGCCATGAATCATGAGATGTCTGTTGGCTGCAGTCACTTTCATCAGCCGAGCCTCTCTCTCTCTCTCTCTCTCTCTCTCTCTCTCTCTCTCTCTCTCTCTACAGCCGAACACCGGCAGCGTGAGATGCCTTTTCAAAATGAAACATCCTCCACTGAGAGAGGACACAAACACCCTGCATTGTAATTCTATAGCATGATTACTGGACTGTAGAAAGTCAAAGATTAAAGGCCAAGCATGACTGCATTAAATTAGCTGCCAGCATAATTAGTTGGCTGTGTTTTGCGTCGTGGTTTGTTTCCCATAACTTAGCTTGAATTGATTTCTTTTGTAAATACATTTTTAATGACTCTTTTTCCAATGTAGCGTATGGGTCACCCCGATATATCAGAGGACGTGCCCGCTCATCCAGAGGTCTCTCTCTGAAATGAATGATTTTTAATTTTTTCCACTGTTAGTCATATTATATTATTATATTCCTAAATATCCCCATTTTGTCTCCTGTCTAGTCCTTTGCAGATCTCCTCTCCTCCCATCTTATTAGCCCCTTCCTCTCCTTTCTCACCTCGTTTCCTATCTTGCGCTTTTTTCTGGGTTCTTTCGTCCCCTCCTCTTATCTCCTCTTCCTCCTTTTAAACTCTTCTCCTCCTCTCATTTTTTCCTCTCTGCAGACTCAGAGGAGTCCTGTGGATACCAAAAGGTCAGTAAATGTGGGACTATTAAATGCAGACACACACACACACACACTGGGCTCTGAAACACCACAACCTTATGGCAAGGACACACACACAGTCATGTTTTCATGACTTTTGAGGACATTTCTTGGATTTACCTTAATGTCCTTTACACTTGCTCAAACCAAAACTGCTGCCAGTCTAATCCTAACCCTTAATCCTCAAATTGTTATGATTTGTTTTTTGTGTATGCATCCCCATTTTGTCCCCCACAGAAAAGCGAGTCCCCACAATGTGACTGTGTAATCACAATGTCCCCACAAGACTGGTAAAACATGCCTCCCCACACATGGACACACAAACGCATCGCCAGTCCTGCAGTTCAGTGTGTGACACTAACAAGAAGCCAGCGTGTTGAAGGCCGACATGCTTTGGAAAAAATAAAAACTCCACAGGTGTCCTGCGCTGTCACACACCAACACACATACACACACACACACACACACACACACACACACACACACACACACACACACACACGGCAGGCCCACAGTGTCTCATATAATGTGATCCATAGACTGTGACATTTAATTCACACTTCATGCAGTTTGAGGCAACGCGGAGAGAAATTGAGAGTAATTGGTGCATCTATGGATGAAAATACATGACATTTAGTTGAGTCTATGTGTCACCTTTTATTCACATATACAATAGCAAGTATCCTACTTATTCTTTTTTTAGATATTCAAATTTCCCCTGATCCATTGAAGTGGAACTTTCTCATTTCTTTGAGTTTCGTGCCTCCTCGTCTCCTCCGGCTTGTCGCCCGGAAATCGATCTCAGCGCTCCATCTTGAAGAACGTCCCAGTCCCTAAAATGCATCTAAAGCAGGCCTGGCCAACCCGCGGCTCCCGAGCCGCATGCGGCTCTTTGCCTGGTTTCATGCGGCTCTTGCGTTCATATGGAAGTTTGTGGTTTTTTTTTGTTTTTTTAATCTTTTTATTGATTTTGCAAATACTTTAGACCACTGGTGTCGAACTCAAGGCGCGACGGCTTGAAAGCCATGAAATCGCGGACCCGTTTTCAGTCATTTGCGGACCCGTTTTCAGTCATTCGCGGACCCGTTTTCAGTCATTCGCGGACCCGTTTTCAGTCATTCGCGGACCCGTTTTCAGTCATTCGCGGACCCGTTTTCAGTCATTCGCGGACCCGTTTTCAGTCATTCGTGGACCCGTTTTCAGTCATTCGCGGACCCGTTTTCAGTCTTTCGCGGACACGTTTTCAGTCCGTCATTTAGCTTGTCATTCAGGGTGATGGTGGGTCCTGCAGCCAGATCAGTTAAACCACTGCCCCAGACCACATGCATGTTCTTAGAGTTATGTCCTTCTCAACTGTGACAAAAAACCTTTGAACAAAGTTAATATAATAATGTGTGTTTAATCTTTGTCTTTGTTATTTTCATCTGTTTTAAGTTTGATCTTTGATAGAGTAATGTTGGTTTCTTAACCCTAACACAGTAGTCTCTGACTGGTTGGCCACCCCTGATCTAAAGGTTCGAGGAGGTCGAATGAAAGAGACGTTGCACACAGCTGGAGTGTCAAACGACAACAGGACATCTGTTCCTTATTGTACTTGGAAGTTGAAGTTATTTAAGATGCTCAAGCTGAGTGTAAGGCTCTGTTCTAACAACATTCCTTCAAGATGTTTCACCTTTATATTGCTTAAGTTTTAGTATTAAAGCCTCAGTGTGTGACGAGAACCTGTTGAGAGATCTCACTAAGATGCAAGAAATGAAGCAAATACAATTAGGAATCACGGCCTCTCGGTAAAATGGCTTTTTAAATGAATGTCTGGTTGTCTTTGCAATTGATTTGTATACAACATTACTGGAATTGGTATAAGGAACCTTGGCAGTGAAGGCATTAGCCTGCATTTAAAGTGGAGCACATACGATACCTCCTGTTAACCACAGCTCACCCGTCAGGCTTCCTGACAGCCCATCACCGGATCATGGTGTGTAGCATACGGTGGAGGTTGTGTGTCCCGCGAGGATCGTTTCTAATGAACCTCAAAATTCCACTTGACGAAACATCTGTTTTAATTCCAACTGAAGGATAAAAGCTATAAATCAATTTCCAATCAGGCTCTGAAGAAGCCTGCTTTTTTTTCTTGCTTTTTTTTTAACCAGCCAATTTGTGTGGACATTTAGCCTTTTATTAACAAAAAACAGTCATTGGTGTCTTTGTCGGAAGCTTGTTATTTTGTTAGGCTTCTGGTAAATTGACATTTTCAAAAAGACTGGCTTCTTAAAATACCCTTGGAGAGAGAAGTAGGACGCGGTGGCTGAATGTAGAATGAGATTTGAGGTAATTCAATTCCTGCATGCAGTTAAACAACATTTATCTCAAAATGTGTTGCTATTTAGTCATGAAATATTATATATTTCATGACCACTGCATCACCTTCATTTCCGTTGAGTAGCACGATGCACCGAGTTAGTTTCCCTGGCTAAATAACGGTTGAGGCTGTTAAACAGTGAGTGTGTGTGAGGTGTGAATACTGTGTTGTCTTCTATCGATGAGTTTCTCTTTTTTTCTTCTTCCCCAGTTCCCATTAAACATCCCTCTGCACAGAGTCTGTTTCTTCTCCTGCACTCTGACGTGAAGCCGATCCTCCTGAGGATCAAACATCTGCTCTGCAGTCTGCCTCCAAGGCGCATCACATCCTAGACCTCAGACTCATTTTGCATCCCCGTGCTCAAGCTACGACCTGTAAGCAGACACACACACACACACACACACACACACACACACACACACACACACACACACACACACACACACACAATCAGGAGATAGCTCAGGAGTAAAAAAAAAATATTATTTTGGTTATAACAACTGTTATAGCTAATTGTTTTCAGAGTACAAGCTTTAAACATCCACTGTATTCTACCTGACCAGCACATGAATGCTTTCAGAACTACAAAGATGGTTGATGCCCCATTTTGTGAACCGGCTGCTTGTATTTACAGTTATTTTTGTCCTCTTGTTGTTCTGTTTAAAATGAGGACATATCATAAGACTATTCATTCTCATTCATTGGGTTCATTGAATTTCGGTGCATACCCTGAAAAAAGTATTCCATATATTTCTGCGTTTCTGCTCACACTCAAGAGTCTTTCTACAGCCGAGCCGGTTCAAATATTCAAATTTGCAAATGATCTATTATCTAATGCAATTTTTTTGTGAATTCAAGAGAAACCTACAGTTGCAAAAAGTCAAAGTAGTACAATTGAAACACCTACATGTGTATTTTAGAGGTTTTCTTTCCACTAATCTGAAAGAAAACATAAAAAATTACACAAAATTGCCGAATTGATCCGGGCATGGTAAATAATGTTTTGGTCTCGGGCGTCTCGCCTTAATTATACGACTCCTGCAGACTTTCAAAATGAGTGTGTTGTTAAATGTATTTTGCACCAAACAGCAGATAGCAGAGCCTCTGGTGAACATAGTGGAGCATTTAAAAAACATAAATTGATGGATGCTGCTGTAAAAATGAGAATTTCAGATCTTTTGATGGGTGAAAAAAAGTGTGAAACTTAGAAACAAACGGCCATTTGTCAGCTCCGTATCCATATAGCTTATAGTATATTGTATACTCGTATACACTAGTCTGCACAGTCTCAGACATCATTTTTTTCCTGTGAGAATTGGCTGGACAAGAGAAGTAGCCCAGCAGCTTCGAGGCGCTGTACCCCAGCGGGCGCCGTGGTTTCAAACTAGCTGCCGCCGCACAGCGGGTTCTTCTACTGAACTATTTGGAGCAACGCGCTGTCCGAGGTCCTGCTGGAGAAACCGTCTTTGAAGGAAGCCTTGTTGTCACGAAGCCACAACAGCCGCCCCGCGGGGCCTCCAGGCCTCGGCGGACGCCACGTTTTGCTGCATCCCGTGTGCGATGGACACTTTGCCGTTGGCGTGATGGGAGGAAGTACCGTAGCTTTCGCCGGCTGCCAACAGGGATCCGTTCTCAAAGTCTTGTTTACTTCAAAGCCCCTTCTGCAGAAAGTCGGCTCAAATTCGGGAGGCTTTAACAAGCTGTAAAACGTATCCAGGAAGCTTTCATGTCAGCGCTCATCATCTCAGCCACGTATATATACTAGTCGCCCATTAATGAGACTTTAGCCGCCACGCCGCGTTCCCGGCCAACAGAAGGCAAGAATAGACGAGAGGATGAGAGGAAAAGACTTTTTCAGACCATAAGAGCTGTTTGAGGGTTATGTCTGGGATTGGGTTGGGTCAGACCATGAGGTTAAAAGCAAGCAGTCTAAAGTTGTACAGTTTATTTGTGGACTTTCCCGTTTCATTTAACATTTTTAACACTGGCCTGACACTCTGCTCTCCTGCTGTTGATGCTAATGGCCGGTCTGGGCTTCCAAGTGGCCAAAACAGACCAAAGTGAGTCAAAAAGTACAGAAAACAAATTTGATTCCATAAAGTAAGATATTCCTTTATTAGTCCGGCAGTGGGGAAGTTGCAGGATTACAGCAGCAGTGCACACAAGACACATAGTAAAATAAAAAACAAGTAATGTAAATAAACAGTAAAAACAGTAATAAAAACAGTAAAGAGAAGAATCCACAATAGCAATACTATATAAACAGACGGAATAAAACGTATTTAAAATGTATTTATATTGCACCAGTTAAAGTGTTTCAAGTATGCATGTTTTCCAGTGCTTGTCTGCTTGCATGTTTGCATGTATACACTCAGTTGTGTTTCTATTCGGTGCACTTAGCTGAAAATAATATTCCTAAATGTTGTCCTGCAATAAATCCCTTCATGACGGTTACAATGTTCCATTTTTGTTGAATTTTGTTTAAAGACGTGTTGCAGCTGCTTGTGTTTGAGTTATCTTAAAATTCATCTTAGGTGAAAGTTCAATCATGTTTAAATAAATGTAGACTGCATTAGTTTTACCACTAAACTGGCAACTGGGTGTATTTGTGCTTTTGACCTTCAATCTGTAGACCAAATAGTAGTTTTCAAATAATTTATTTCGGGGTTAAGGATTTCTAGGATTTCTTAAAATTAGGTTTAGTTTAAGGTTTGTGATTATACATGTACTTGTGCTAGTACAAATCAGAGTGAGCCTCCTGAAAATGAATTTAAAGTGAATACAGTGTCCTCACAAGTAACACACACACACACACACACACACACACACACACACACACACACACACACACTGTCAGTCTGTCACCACAGATCTGTCTCTTCCCAGTTTAACTTTGCCAGCTTGAATCCACTCCGTGCTCAGAGACTCACATGTCACGAAGACACCGACATCATCTCTCTTGCTGTTTGAGAATCTCTATGCCCATAGAGAGTTGAGAGCAGCCAACGTATGAACTGACATGTTCCAGCACTGCCACAAGCTTTTATGGGAGGAGAGGGGAAACAACTGTCACGCACAACAGCAGCGTGAGCTCCCATCTCGTGTCAAAGAGCGCACACACTTCCGCCGTCCGCCGTGGCATTTCTCAGTGTCACCGCATGTCCGCTACCGCGGTGTCAAGTGTGGGGGGAGCAAATGTCAGGTTTTTCTAACCTTTTATTATTTAGTCTGGGAATGGTGATTCATCTCCAATAACATGTTGCCTCATATTCACACCCGGGAGCCGTCGAGGGTTTAAATGCAGTCTCTGGAACAACTGGAGGCGTTGTGGGTTACTGAAAAAAAAAGCACTGCAAAAGGAGCTGGGAAGTGTTTCGGAATCAGTTTTCAGTTCAGGATTTGAACCCTTAAAGAAAGTGTGTTTAGGGTGATCTATTGGCATAAATGGAATATAATATTATAAAGTATGTTTTTAATAGTTTTTACTGTATATATACCTGAAAATAAGAATTGTCAAATCTTTACCTTAGGATGAGACGTTCATATACACACACAGAGCAGGTCCTAATCTATAAGGACCTTAGATTTAAGTCCACACAATGTGGCACCTCGTCCATACAGGTCATCATTAGCAAAAGTAAAGGAACAGTAAAGTGACGGCAATAAAATAATTAAAAACTAGTATACTATTAAATTTAAGACTTTGGCGCCCCCCTAATGATAATATTAAAAAAGTACACTGGCAGGTTGCGTTAGTGCCAAACTGCGACCTCTGCTTCTGAAAAGTGAAGCCAATGAACCTGCATTCTCTCTAATGTCCATCAGGACGCGACTTCTCTGGTTGTATAGAAGCCATGGTTCATGTGTTAAAGCTGCATTCTCTCTAATGTCCATCAGGACGTGACTTCTCTGGTTGTATAGAAGCCATGGTTCATGTGTTAAAGCTGCATTCTCTCTAATGTCCATCAGGACGCGACTTCTCTGGTTGTATAGAAGCCATGGTTCATGTGTTAAAGCTGCATTCTCTCTCCTGACATCCAGGGGGCAACTCCTCTGGTTGTATAGAAGCCATGGTTCATGTGTTAAAGCTGCATTCTCTCTCCTTACCACCAGGGGACACCTCCTCTGGCTGTATAGAAGTATATGCTTCATGTGTTGAAGCTGCATTCTCTCTAATGTCCTTCAGGGGGCGACTCCTCTGGTTGTATAGAAGTATATGCTTCATGTGTTAAAGCTGCGTTAAAGGTCAATTTAGGGTCAAACAGGCCATAAAGCAGGGGATGATTTAGGAATGAACAAAAACCAAGATGGAAGAGTAGAAAATATCGACCTCAAGGCTTCAAATCCGTAGACCTCAAACCGATGTGTGATGTCAGTGTGGCGACATCCTCTTCGTGTATACAGTCTATGTTTTGACCCAACGACACAAACATACTTGGACTAAAAGCAGCACATCGACTCCACCGACTATTCCTAGAATTATTTCATTTTGTGCTCTGAGAATAATGTGAAAAATATTACACGTAATGGCCTTAAATGTAGGCTTAGCTTTGGTTAAAGAAAGAAAGAAAACTCCCACCACTTCTCTCCACCCGCCTCACTTCTCCTCCATGTAGTCCAGGGCCTGTCGCACATTTCAGGTAAATGTCTTTGACATCAGGGTGCATGGGCTCTCCTTAACTCTCTTATTACCGTAATAACCTCTATTATGATCAAATCACACCTCTCTGCGACTCCAGTTATGACACGAGACACTCACCATTTAACTCAGGACACACGGTGTGCTTTTCTCAGTTTTCATCAGTTTTGCTCACATAATGACTCAGCGATTGTCTGCTGTATAAAAGACTTCACTAATGACGAGGAAATGACATGAAATTAATGACACAGCATGTCACAAATGGCTCATTCCTCCTATTGGTACAACAGCCTGTGATTTCAGTAACCGCCTGCAATTTCTCCCGCGTAGCAATCTGGGGTCGAGAGAACAGGCAGGACCTGCGATTGGCCTATTTATAGTGAGAATGTGTGTGCGTTTGCATTTGTGTGTGTGCGTTTGCGTGTGTTTGTAATGAGAGTCAGTCAGTCAGCAGCCTGAGTCATTTCAGCTGGGCGGGATCGCTCTCTGCCGCCATTAGTGTAAATGTCAACGCTGAGGTAAAGGCCCTGAATTATTTAAACTTCCACTATAGAAGCATTGTGTTTGCATTCACACCCTCTCTGTAGGGTTTCACAGACAGTGTAGCCGACAGCAAAACCTCCTTTTGTGCTCTCTCTCTCTCTCTCTCTCTCTCTCTCTCTCTCTCTCTTCGGGTTAAGTGCAGCTCCATTGGCGATATTGGCTTTCAGGCCTCGGTGGAAACACACCATTCATTTCGGTGAGCGGTCGCACATCTCGTCACTAATTAGATGTCTCGGAGAGATGAGAGCGATGCAGTCAGCTGTTGCGACTTGTTTTTCGGCCAACACAGGCAGCAGAAGCATCGGTGTTTGGCCGTGAATCGAATTTTCCGTCAGCATTTCTGTTCTGTTTCCTTGCTTGCGTGTGAATATGTTTGTTTCTCTCTCGGGTGTGAAGCACTCAAAGCTAAGATAAATAACGGTGATCTTTCAGCCTGGTTTAGTGCCCCACATGAAGTCAACGTTGACGTTTCTCAATGATGAATCCATGAAATAGATTTAATGCAATACAACATTCCTGCCAAAAAATAAATAAATGATTTAGTGGATTTAATTGATTCTTCTCTGCCATCCTGTTTCATCAGACACTGACGAGAAAAGAAACCAGATCTGCCCTCGGCACAATCTCTCAGCCAACGCATTGAAATAACACCGGTCGATAATGAAGAAATAAAACCTCAGAGGTAGAAGCCAATATCCTCTTTGGGTTGGTCAGTAATTAATTCAGTTCTGCCTTCAGGCAACGTGTGTGTGAAGCTGTAGCTCTGCTTAAAGTCAGCGCTATCGGAGACGATGTTCTCTGGTGTTGCCCTTTGTGCAGCAGTGAAGCTTTTGGGTGCTTTTTAGATGGGAGTCATTAAAAAAAGCAAATGTCGACAAAATTGTCACAGAAAGTACGGCATTGTCAGGGAATTTAAAGGGCAGCTGCAATAGGTTGCACAGAACCCCTTCAGCGTTGTTGCTTTTTCCCTCTGAAAAACCTCCTCACTTGTTTTTTAAAAGTAGCCCACCTGGAGAATGGATCAACACCAAGCGGCAACCTCTGCTGAGTCTTGTATTCTCTCTACTGACCACCAGGGGGCGACTCGTCTGGTTGTATAGAAGTATATGCTTCATGTGTTACAGCTGCATTATCTCTCCTGACCACCAGGGTGTGTCTCCTACGGTTGTATAGAAGGCTATGCTTCATGTGTTAAAGCTGCATTCTCTCTCTTGTCCACCAGGGGGCGACTCCTCTGGTTGTATAGAAGTCTATGCTTCATGTGTTAAAGCTGCATTTTTTCTATTGACCACCAGGGGGCGACTCGTCTGGTTGTATAGAAGGTTATGCTTCATGTGTTAAAGCTGCATTCTCTCTCCTGTCCACCAGGGGGCGACTCCTCTGGTTGTATAGAAGTCTATGCTTCATGTGTTAAAGCTGCATTCTCTCTCCTGTCCACCAGGGGACGACTTCTCTGGTTGTATAGAAGTCTATGCTTCATGTGTTAAAGCTGCATTATTTCTATTGACCACCAGGGGGCGACTCCTCTGGTTGTATAGAAGTATATGCTTCATTTGTTAAAGCTGCATTCTCTCTACTGACCACCATATATATATATATATATATATATATATATATATATATATATATATATATATATATATATATATATATAATATTCATATTTAAACATAATTTCTAATACATCCAGATATATTGCACTTACAGATCATGGAAGACTGAACTATTGACCTCAGAGGTCTGCGTTCTCCTTCTTGTTCTTTTTGTGTCTGGTTTCATTCAGAGGAGATAAAGGAGGAAATGTGTTTCCATCAAATCAGAAAAGCAGAGGCAAAGAAGATTTATTTTTTCAAGTTAATTTGCACATGAAAGGAGTAAAAGCAAAAGGAAATGAAAAGGAAAAAGATATGGCAGACAAAGACACTCCAGGAAGAAAAGTTGTGATGTGTTTTAAATGAACACGCAGAGTGACCCGTCTCATTTCACGCTGTCATTTGTTTGAGTAAAAAAAAACTCAAAAATAGTTTTCCTTTGTTTTATGGAAAAGTAGTCACCAGAAGAGGAACTCCAGTCAGGTGACTCAAATAGCGCCGATCCTCGACACAAAAAATAGTAATAACAGTAGTATTCGGCTCAAAGAGCAAATCCCAAATCCTCTCGAGTGGCCTTGGGGCTAAAAGTACACACTAATGGCACCTGACCGCATCCCCGGCTCACTGATGGAGGGAGATTGGACTGACAACACTGATAACGTTGATCCCTCCGTCTTCCTCTCGCTCTCAGTCGTCACTCTGCAGCACCTCGACGTGAAGGTCAGCGCTCCATCCGTCTCAATGGAGCGCGGCTGTCGTTGCACATGATGAAGTGAGGTCTTCGTCACCGAGGCGAGATGCCAACCTCTTCATCCACAGAGGCGGATGACTTCCAAAACAGCTGAAGAGGCTTTATTGACCGCATTTTGTTTTTGGTACACGTCTGGATTTTTTGTTAAAAGAATGTTACCCTTTTGAAGCTGGTTAAATTGAAAAAACAAGCAATATATTAACATTGTTCAACCTCTTTTATGAAAGTGCTTTTGATGAAACACTGCTGTGTTTGTCGTGTGATCTATTCCAAACTGATCTTTTGTGATTTAATAACCATTCGACCGTATTGTATTTATTAAACCGTCCATGTAAGATGTAATAAGCCACACAATGATGGTTCGTGTAAATAATAATGTGAATTATCTTAAATGGGTCATAATTTTGGGAAAACACTGGAGAATTTTTGCCATCTAGTCCTATTATATTCCAGAAAAGACCTAAATTAGACACCTCACACCAAAAACAATCTAGATTGATGAATAGCACTATAGGGGTGAGAAAACATGTATTTTTGATTTGGGGGTGAACCGTCCCTTTTTAACACGATGAATTTTGAAGTCTTTCCCCGTCGAGCAAAGTCAGCAGGATAGCAAACCGACAGTAAGTGTGTATGAATGTGTGAGTGTGTCGAACAGAGTGACAAAGAGCAGCCTCGGGGCACTCGCTGGTCTTAGAGCAGCACCCCACCCCCTCCCCCGACGTCTGCTGGGTGTCTCCGGGCAAATCCACCATAGCTTTCAGAAAGCGGTGCGTATTTTTGGGGGAGTTATTCATGATTCTCTGACTTCCTTCCTTCCACGTCCGTATCCTGATACGACTCCTGGTGGCGTTCAGATATATGCAAAACCAACAGAGTCTTGTAGACGATGACTTCGATCCCCCCGACCTGATTATATATCTAAATACATCCTTAATAAAGCGACACAGTCCCAGCAGCCTCCTCATCACCGTAGTAACACGAGTGTGTGATGACTGGCTCCAAGCGTGCCTCTCTGTGGACCGCCAACCGAACCGTTCATGTTTAATTCATCCGTAGCCTCGTTCATTTGGGACCCGTAACTTGATTTCTTACTCTGCACATGGTCGGCTCCCCTCAGCCGGCACCTCGACAGCTTCAGCAGCCCTGTAGTCTGAGCATGGAAGTGCACGAGAGAGAGAGGACGGAGGGGCATGCGGACCGCTTGTCTCTCAGCGGAGCAGCGGTCCCCAACCACCGGGCCGCGGACCGGTACCGGGCCGAGGGTCCTTTGGTACCGGGCCGCACAGAGAGAATCAATTAATAAAAAGTATTTGATTGATTATCAAGGTCAGAAAGATGTTTTATTTTGCAAAATGGACCTGACACATCGGTCTGAGCCTCTTGACACATGGAATGACGCTCGTCTCGGTCACGTGACACGTGACTCCAAAAATGAAGCCCACCAGCGAGTAAAAATGAGTAAAAGACAGACGTCTTTGGAGAGCTTCTTTGGAAAGGGGAAATGAGGAGACAGAAGAAGAAGAGGCTCCCACTTTCAAGAAAAAGAAAGATGCATTTAAAAGACGATATCAGGAGTCCTACATAAAAAAAAAAGGTTTTACCGCCACAGGGGATTCTTGCTCTGTATAATATGTGGCGATAATTCAGCGTAATGGCGAGTATGTACTCTATATTGGATTTTACGCTGGTCCTTTCATTTTACTTCGTCATATTTATCCCTCACACCTTGAAGGCCGGTACGTGAAAATATTGTCTTACACGAAACTGATCAGTGGCGTAAAATAAGTTTGTGGCCCGCTGACGCAGAATGCTGCTGTCTGATGGCGCCGAAGCTGTGACCTCACAATCTGAGCTCCTGCTATGAATAAAAGGAGGACATGAATATTTCAGCTACACATATTTCAGCCTACTCATGCTTACTGTCCTTCTTCCATGCTTTCTGCTGCTGCATTGCTACGTTTTCTCAGCGTGTTACCGCCTTCTGCCGATCAATAGAATGGTATGAAACCACCGCCGTGTGTTTAGAAGTGCTGCAGGGATGCGTGAGATTTACCATTGGCTTTTGGATTATTGCAAATAAACCAACGTTTATGATTCTTAAAAGTTTTTCCCAGCAAGATAGTCTTTTGTGCAAAGTGTAAAGCAGTCGGCTAACGCTGGGCTGTGAACGAATTACACCGTCGACACGAGAGCGCGTGAAGGCGTTTAGTCGTCAACCTTCAGGAGACTCGTATTTACTTACTTTACATATTTTATATATCGTAGAACAAACGGTTAAAAGCTCTCCTTCTTGTGTTTACCACAGACATCTAACAAAACACCCATAAAAAAAGCATCCAAAATGAGGGCACCGGAAGGGCAAAAAAAAGCATCTGCATCCTCCGACGCCGTGAATATTGATGGTGCAGCTGCTTCAGGACTCCTGACTGCAACCCCGGACGCTCTCTGCCCACGTTGAGTCCGTCCCTGTGCTCTTCTGTCACGGTGTGCCTGAAGGGAACCTCTTTTCATGCCGTGTATCTCTGAAAGCAGACATGTAATCCTCTGGAAGGGAATCAGTACATAAAGGTTCCCACCACCACACGACAGCTGTGAACTTGTGACTCCCTTCAAACTCATTTTTAACTATGAAATCGCAAGATTGCCTCGTGAGATCAGTGTTTTCTTTTCTTTCTTTTCTTTTTTTTGATATCGCCGTGAAAACTAAATGTTTCGAATCTCAGTAAAAGCCGAGGGGAAATTTCATGGCACGGCTCTTCGCCCCGCCGGAAAAGATAAAGTGGCACCTCAACAGCGAGCACAATCTGCATCACGGCGACTATTCTGAGAGGAGAGCACTCGTCTTATCTGTCCTCTCCGACGTGGCCGCCAGAGACCAGCCGTGTGTGCAGGATCCCGAGGCAACGTGTGATTACGCCATCAACTAGTTATTCAACGGCCATTATGGTATTGTCATACAGGGATGAGAGGACGCGGGGAAGCTGAGGGAAGCTGAGGAGGAGAGGGAGACGGAGGGAGGCTGACGGCTGAAGGAGCACTACAACACTCTGTCTCTAACAAGGGATTGTTACCTGAGCCAGCAAGATACAGAAGACTTAATGCACACACACACACACACACACACACACACACACACACACACACACACACACACACTAGTCCTAGCCTAATGGATGTGCCAGAGCAGCAGAAAAACCCTCCTTCGTCACGGAGGTCTCCCCAAGGGACCAAATGACGTATCTGATTTACAGCCGTAGATTATGAAGACATGTCAAGATACGAGGATCCGTTTAAGCCAAATACAAAACATTATTGAGCCTTGGACTGAGGAAATATTAGTGAAAAGGTCTTGACAGTAATCCATTACTCGCAGAACAAAGCCTGTTGGTGTGTCATCGAACTGAAGTGGAAGGGATGTCGGTCTTTTCGATTTCCCCCGACAAGCGTTCTTCCGATGGACGTCACACCCGGAGGACGTTTTGTTGAAGTGCAGCGTCGAGTGTGAGCTCTCTGAGATCCACGTTGCATATTACAGTTTTTATACAACCAGCTGTTGGCAAATAACGTGGGGATGAAAGTTAAACTCTGTCATGGAACGGTGCGTCGCCCTGCAGGACCCAAGGAAACAACACACAGCGTGTAATGAAACTGTGATGTCGTGCAGTGGTCAACGCCCATCAATGCTCACCCAATCCCCAAAAAACATGTATCTGTCCACTCACATGGGGGACAACAGCACCAATTGTGCACACCAAATAATTAGCATTCTCTCTAATAGCTAAATGTATTCAGCTAAATTTATCCGTGTATCTCCCTGAACAATTTGACTGTTAGGACGCCCCCTTACACCATTTTGTTATGTCAAATACATGTCATTTTCTGAAGATAAATCTTATTAACTCTTAACGTTCTGCTGACCACCACAGCAGCTACAATCAATACTTTTGTCAGACAACAACAAACAAACAAGCGATTTGAAAATCAAGACAACTCACCGATGACGCCTCATATTGATCCATAAATCCATAACATTCCAACAAAAATGGCGTTGTTACGTCGTAAAGGTCCAATAAAAATAAATCCCATGAAAGATTTAGTCCAAAACACGTGATTACATCCAAAAATATCCACCAACTGGCGTTGCATCATTCCATTGGAGCTGAAAGTTATGAACAAAAGTAGTATTGTTTTTAGCAGAAGGTTATGTTTGCATTGGAGCACAGCTACAAACTCGCTATCAAAATGTCCGCCGAAATCGAACGGTTCCAATGAGACCCCACTTGAACCAATAGGAGCTTCATGTCCTGACTGACAAGCTACATTACCCAACCAGAAGCTACGTTGAAGTTTAGGCTCAGCCTCTATTTTCTTACGTGGCTCACATCTGTTGCGTCGTACAGGTCAGATGACAGGCGTTTCGGACAGCCAATGAAATTCCCTAACCAAAGATAGGCGGGAAGAGGGGGGGCAAGTAATCCCAACAGCCGTCAATTTGATGAGAAGAGACAGCTGCTGTAGAGCTTCAGTCTGAAGTGTAAATTAACACAAAAATGCATTTATACTTAATTTTCTCTGTGTCAGCAATACTGGTAGTATATATGAATTGTACCTATATAAGTTTGCAAGACTATAAGCCTTTTTAATAGGTATATAGTATATATATATATCAGCAATATTTTCAGTCTCAAAATGAAAAAACGCCTAAACATTTCATTAGAAAAACATGTGTAAAATATTCATTTTCTGTGATATTGTTATCAACGTTTTACTTAGACTAGAAAAGGCTTCAGGCTATGGTCCCATTGTGTTTTCCAGTCCATAAGTCACATTTATAGTCATCTACAGGCATCTATTTACAAAGAAATGTTCAGACGGAAATAAAAACCTTATACTTTAGTGTGTTCAAACTCATGTAACTCAGTGTCAGCAGCACTTAAAGTGATTCTGACTATTGAGGGAAAAAAGCTTCAGATTGTTACCTTTCATAAGAGACCAAGACCATGCATTCACTCCAAATAGTTCAAGTACAGCTTGCAATTTACTTTGGGTATAGCTGGATAGGCGTTTTTCGTCAAATTTTACAGGAATGTTAAGAGGTTAAAATGCGTGTTGTGTACCACAAACTAAAGCACAGCCTTCAAATTGTTACTCATTGTTGTCCGAAGGAGGAGGAGACTCTTTTGTATAAATTGCAAGCGCTCACCGTGAGGAGCCTTTCAACAAGATGGACACGAGGCGTCCGTGTAGGAGTCATCACGTGTAATGGAGTGGACTTACAGCCGGGAATGATTGCGCTGGAGCTTTGAGAGGGATTTCCTCAACACAAATGCTCATTATTTGGACTTAAACTAATTCTATTTCACTTTGGGGAATGAGAGGAGTGATATCGCTGTAACGTTTTCCAAAGGGCGGGCGGAGCCAAGCTGACACATCCGACCATTATAGTCCCGAGAAGGAAGATTGATTAAAACTGTACGCGTCAGTGTGTGTGTGTGTGTGTGTGTGTGTGTGTGTGTGTGTGTGTGTGTGTGAGGGAAGAGCTCGCAGGAAAAAGTCGAATGAAAAGATGTATTGCCTTTCGAGAGTATAAAAGACAAGGGAGTGAGTTAATCAGAGCAAAATGAGATGACCTTTAATATCTCGCCGAATCTGCCCCGAGATTCCCCCGAGTCGCTCTGATTGTGTTTGTCGTGGGGTTTTTTTTTGCAACCCGGCGGCGGAGAGGCCGACTTCAAGAGAACGAGTCAGTCAATAAAAGAAGAGGGAAGATGAGATGTCCTCCTCTTTCTAGATAAGATCAGCTCGAGCTGACGGAGACCGTTTGTCAGCCGTGTCTGCAGCTTTTGTTGACGCCTTTCTCCTGCTGCATAGTGTCATTTAACGGCCTGGTTTTTGTTACCTCATGAATATTGTGTGTTGTGAGTGACGTGCTAGTAAAGCCGTCCGCCAGGAATGTGATCAAATCGGAAAGCGTTTCTGAATCTCTGTCGGTTTGTTTAGGTTACCGGAACAACGAAAGAAGAAAAAGCCCACGTGGTACTCGTCTTTTGCCGGAATTGGATCGGCTTTGAGTGGTTTCAAAGAGTATTTCAGACATGTTGTGAAAAATGTAAATCCAGTTGTGTTTTAATTTGGACATGTGCAAAAAAAATTATATTCCAGTCAATGTATGTTTTTTTTTTGTTCAACAGGAACAAACATAGAAAGATGACAATGCGGTTTAAGCTGAGGAACGTTTGAAGGGTTTCCCCGCTCCGCAGTCTTTATGCTAAGCTAGGCTAATCTGCTCCATACGTTACATTCATTTCACTGACACTTTTATCCACAGTGACTTACAATCAGTGCATTCGGCCACGAGTGTACGACCACAAGACGTGCAAGAGTTCAAGCAAGTAGATCAACTTCATCAAATATACCGAACTGCTTCAAGTGCTGCATTCAGGTGCAATAGGAGAAGGCGTAAGGTTGTTGTTTTCTTTGTATCTTTTTCATCGTATTTTTGGGCTGAAAATTAAAGTGGCGGTGAACTGTTTCACAATAGATAAAAGATAAACTATGTAATGGGGAAGAGGTCAACTGAAACCCCTCCAGTGATCTACATTATTAAAGAGGTTCAGGTGCTGCAGCATCCTGAGATGAGGACCACGATCATTTATCTGAAACTGGCCCCAGATGTTATTTTCATCTCTACTTATAAATTATTGATACAGAGCCGTGCCCCAAAAAAAGCCTAAAATGTCATGGGTGTTAATGAGAAATTTACTTTGGAGTGTCTGGAGAAATGTCACGCTGTGGAGGTCAGGCCGACGCCAAGTAGAGCGCACGAGGGCCTGATCTCATCTGTGTGTGTGTGTGTGTGTGTGTGTGTGTGTGTGTGTCAAAACATGGAAAGGACTGTTTAATTAATGCTTTTTATTCAGAGTTGTATTGGATCTCTTCTCATCTGTAAATACTGAGGCTGGCTCAGTATTTACAACAACAAAAAAAGAAGAAAAAGGGACAAATAATAAATGCATTTCCACGATCTGATGAGTGGATATGAAGGGTTTGGGTTGTCTCTAGTAAGATGACTTATAGCCCACTGTAATGCCACATGATTGGATTCTCTCATGAGTGCATTAACCACCAGGAGACCCGGCTGTGTGTGTTCTGGATCCGTCTCTTCGTGTCTCCCGGCGCTCAGACGGCGATTAACACAGCGAGGCCGAACCGCACTGAGAACCCCGGCCGAGTTTAAAAAAAGCACATCTGCTCACAAATTCTTAACAGCGAGAGGGTTTGAGCTCCAGCGTACACTCTTTGGTGGGAAAGGAGCAATAAGTTAAGTTAATCATTCACTTTCTCTGTAAACAAGTCACTCTAAAGACTTTGGAGAGCACACCAGCAGCTGGGACTCGTGTGTCTCTGTCCCCACTGGTTTACCTTCTCACTTCCTGCAGTGACATCACCTTGTGGTTGGTATGGATCTGTTCTTTAAGAACCGTGGTTCTCAACCTTTTTTCATTGCTGTACCCCCTGTGGAATTATTTGTTCAACCAAAAATGGTTTATGCTGGTTAGGGGACCATAAAAAAAAGATGTAATGCACAGCGCTGTGCCATCAATGTCTGATTTAATATAGAATATATACAATTTAGTTTATGAACTGACACTTATATTTTGTTGAATATTTATATAATAACATTTTTTAAAGGATTTTGGAATTTATGCAAATTTTAAATATATATATATATTCTTCTCACGTACCCCCATTTGAGACCCACTGCTCTAGAATATGTGAACATTCTCTAACCCAAATCCCATAACACAATATGTGAACATTCTCTAACCCAAATCATAGCTCAATATGTGAACATTCTCTAACCCAAATCATAGCTCAATATGTGAACATTCTCTAACCCAAATCATAACACAATATGTGAACATTCTCTAACCCAAATCATAGCTCAATATGTGAACATTCTCTAACCCAAATCATAGCTCAATATGTGAACATTCTCTAACCCAAATCATAGCTCAATATGTGAACATTCTCTAACCCAAATCATAGCTCAATGTGTGAACATTCTCTAACCCAAATCATAACACAATATGTGAACATTCTCTAACCCAAATCATAGCTCAATATGTGAACATTCTCTAACCCAAATCATAGCTCAATATGTGAACATTCTCTAACCCAAATCATAGCTCAATGTGTGAACATTCTCTAACCCAAATCATAACACAATATGTGAACATTCACTAACCCAAATCATAACACAATATGTGAACATTCTCTAACCCAAATCATAGCTCAATATGTGAACATTCTCTAACCCAAATCATAGCTCAATATGTGGACATTCTAACAGAGAACATTCAGGCGAGGTCTCCAACATTTGCATTGGGGCACATTTACACACATTTACACACATCTGTGACATTTGAATTTTTTCATGTACCAAAACATATGTTTCACTTGTATATTCCTTATGGTGTTCAATACATCCTCATACAGTAGTTTGGGGATTTTTTTTCATAAAGCAAGCTATGATTTACAGTTTTATATAACAATCGCTCAGTCTCAGATTTTAAAAGTTTTATTCAAAGATTTGAAAGGACCAAGCTGAAACATGGCTGAGGAACGGCAACCTCTGGAACAGAAGGCCCTTGAGCAAGTCGGAGAACCGACCCCCGACCTCTCTGCTCTGTGCTGGTTGTGTTCGGCTGCATCCTGGTGTGCATTCATTTAACTGTGACTGAGTCTGATCACATTAGTGATAAAGACGACTCATGCTCAGTCAACTTTCTCCAGAGAAACAAGATAAGATTTTAAAAAAACACACATTGTTGATCCCCGAGGGGGGGGGGGGGTCTCACTGCAGCAGCGAGGAATAGAGCTTCACGAAGAAGAAGAGATCTACGGATACGAAGAAATAAGACGGGAAAAGGCCACGAAGGATATAAATAAAGAATGCGATAAAACTGAAAATATATTAAAAGATCCTGCCGATGTTTAATAACTGCTGGGGAAATGTATGATGTAATGTTACACTGACTATGAATACAAGCAGAGTGGGTTCACATGAGGAGAGTGAGAGGGGAACCGACTTAAACTCAACACTAATCATTTCCCTGCAGGAAACGGAGTCTGGATTTCCTGACAGCGGTCATCAGGACACATCGTTTAGCCCCGAGGCCACTGGCTTCTGCTCATATTCCCTCGGCCAGCGACAGGATTTTATATTGAGCGAAATATATACCTCCACTATTTTTCTTCCAGCCGGAGTTCCTCCGTGCAGACTCGGTGCGTGCACAGTACTTAATAACGGCTTACCAGGCATGCAGATGAACTGCGGTTGAAAGAGAATTAAAGATGTTTTCCCCGGCTGTATATGCATGGCTCCTAAAAGTGTAGAGTGGCTCTTCCCTCTGGAGTGTGACACAGAGGATGTTTGGTGAGGGATCAGTGCAATGTGGTGAGAGATCTAAAGCAATGGAAGAGTTGCATTGTGGGAAATTGCAGGACCTGGTGTTTGATCAGCTGCATCAATTTGGACCATTCTTTAAAAACACCAGTCTCTTGAATATGTTTTTTGGGGGTTCACTGCTGTGAGTGTTTGATCATATTATTGCAAAATTGACCGTATTCCTCTTTGAATATGTTTTCCATTTTTTCTGTCCTTATTAAAAACTAATATGTAGTTAGTCTTCCCTTGAACATTTCACAAGGAGGAAATAATGAAATGATAAAAAAACATTATTATTACTCAAAGTAATGACATATTCATGTTTAAATATTAAGGTTTTATGCTATATGGGCTGAAAGTTCAGAAATAAAAAAATTGCGTCAGAGAGCTTTACAATCTGTACACATAGGACATCCTCTGACCTTTGACCCTCACAGAAGCACATTAGATGTCATGTGACCAGAAGCACAACAGATGTCATGTGGTCAAAAGTACAATATATGTCATGTGACCAGAAATACAATAGATGTCATGTGACCAGAAGTACAATAGATGTCATGTGACCAGAAGCACAATAGATGTCATGTGGTCAAAGTACAATATATGTCATGTGACCAGAAGTACAATAGATGTCATGTGACCAGAAGTACAATAGATGTCATGTGACCAGAAGTACAATAGATATCATGTGACCAGAAGTACAATAGATGTCATGTGACCAGAAGTACAATAGATGTCATGTGACCAGAAGCGCAATATATGTCATGTGACCAGAAATACAATATATGTCATGTGACCAGAAGTACAATAGATGTCATGTGACCAGAAGCGCAATATGTGTCATGTGACCAGAAGTACAATAAATGTCATGTGACCAGAAGTACAATAGATGTCATGTGACCAGAAGCGCAATATATGTCATGTGACCAGAAGTACAATAGATGTCATGTGACCAGAAGTACAATAGATATCATGTGACCAGAAGTACAATAGATGTCATGTGACCAGAAGTACAATAGATGTCATGTGACCAGAAGTACAATAGATATCATGTGACCAGAAGTACAACGTAACAGAGCAACAGAGTTATTCAATGCATTTGACAAGTGCGACGATGTTGTCAAAAAATAAAAAAGACGTCATTAATTCTCCGGCGTTAATCACACAGTTCATCCCAGCTCCTTCATTTCACGACCTCTCTCCTCTCCGCGGGCTGAATGTCATGTTCATTTAGACGGAGCGCTGGAGAACAGCAGAGCCGCGGGACGGAGGGAAGAAGCTGTGACATTTTATAAATTCTCCTTTCAGTCTCTGCAGTCGGCCGGTTAAACAGAAGAAGAAAAGTAAAGAGCATGTTCACAAAGGAACGACTACATGTGATGTCATAGCTAGACTTTAAAGTCACAAACGTGCCTCGAATGATTTACTCATTTAATGGAATAATTTGTTTTACAGTTTATCTGCCGTCTACATTAAATAAACATCCTCCTTCAATCCTCCTTGTGGAGTTCATGTGTATACATGTGTGATGCTATATAATATATATAGGCATGATGTGTGGATGTGTGTGCATGTAGATGGAGGTGTATATGTAGATGCATAAGCACTTGTCGGTGTAGATGTGCATGTATATAAAGGTTAGCATTTATACTAGCTATAAGTTAAACTATTGATACTAATAATACTGTTTTGATTATTTACTATTTATTGTATCATGTTGATTTAAATGTTAAGGTTGTTGTGTTTATAATGCAAAAAAAATTAAAAAAAGTTAAAAATAAATACAAAAATAAACACATCATTTTGTTACAGATTGCTACTGACTATTTTACCCAAAACATGAAGATAAGTTGACCTTTTCAAGAGGATAAATAGCTAATGGCACCATACATAATTATACATGAATTATTATTCGAATGCCGGTATATTTACATCGTGATAATATGATTTATTGAAAAGTGTTTTCTTTCATCCCCACGAGCATTTCCTGCACTACCAATGTTTACGCCCCTGGACTGTCGTCTGATGACGATTTAGCATTTTTATTCATCTATTTAAAAACACATCTGTGAACGCAAACAAACATATGCGATCCGGTCGTCTCTCAACTCCAACTACACAACTACATTCTCACAACTCAAGTTGCTGATCAGACTGTAAGCAATAACCGGTGCACCGAAGAGGAAGACAGACTTCCGTTAGCCGTGACTGTTTATCTGCCGGCTACAGACTGACGGCCGACGGCAGACGACGGTTCTGAGGCTGCAATAACTCTGCCGGGAGAAACCAGCAGTGCGCTGGATGTGCTTCTTATCAGCTCTCCAGTGTCGGGCTGCGTGGGCTTTATGTTGCATAAGCTTTCTACTCCACTGAAAGGAGGTTCGGGAACACCTCTGCTCTCTGACATCATTCATTCCTTCCATTCTCCTCGGCCACAAAAAACATTTAGTGTAACGTAGTCTCTCTCGTTAAACCGAAGACGCCTGAAGATATTTTTCCTTTCTTGCGACTCTTCTCAGAGGTAAATCAGAAAAAAAAATGGGGTTGGTAATGATTTTCTGAATAAATATTGACTGGATGGAGCGCCGAGCGGCGCCCGGAGCAGCAGCGTGTGCATGCTGGGCTCGTTCTTATCGGCGCCAGGTGGACGTCTGTGGAGCTCAGGGCAAAGGTCAAATCCCTCTGAAGATAAAGGTTTGATTCACTGGGTGTGGAAAAGTAATAATCTGCAACATTTCAGCATCAACACATGTATGTTACGTGTAGTTGTGATTGTGTGTGCACCCAAAACACCTTCTTTGTGCATGCAGGGGTTCATTTCCTGGAGGAAACATTCTCTCTGTGTTGTTGTCTTTGGAAATAGAAAGAACATAGAGCATGTTATTGCATGTTATTGTATACATTAACATGTTATTGCCATCTACAGAAATAAAAATACCAACCGCACAAATTGACTGTATAAAGGCCGATCGGAATGACTTCACGAAATGAGTGCAATTAATGAGAAGTATATTCACAAACATGAAACAAAATAGATTTGCAAGATATCACATTAACGGATGGGATGCAAATGCTTTATTTCTAAAGATGTGTTAACTTTATAAAGAACATTTTGGAGGCAGCACGATTACATTTAGAGGAGCGACAACCCAAAGTGTGTTTGCTGCAGAAAGTTAGTTTAAAATGTTTCAGTTCGGGGGAAAATAATTATATTTATCCAAAAAGCGGAGCAGAACGAGTGGGTCTGGAGTAAAATAAGGGAAACAACGTGAGTCCCTGGTGGGTTTTAAAAACCTGAGATGTCTCTCTCTTACACACACACACACACACACACACACACACAGACTGCAAAAACATTTGAGCAGTGGAATTCACACAAATAAAATTGGGATGAAAATGTGCTTTGCATTCAGTCTGAGCGATATGGAAGCTCATTCCGCCACTGGGTTGAAAAAAATAAATAAAGAAAATCCTGTAAGTCATTATAATGAGAAACTATCTCAATGTTTTGACTAATCCAGTATTCCACAAAAAATATTTTGAATACTAAGTCGCTATTTTGAGATAATGGGTCATTATTTTGAGATGCTTAGTCATTATTTTGAGATATAAATCAGAAATTTGAGATAGTACATTTAGTATCATATATACTAACTCTGTATTTTGAGAAACTTTGAGATGCTAACTCATTATTTTTTAGATAACGAGTCATTATTTCTCATTGTGAGGACGTTTATGAGCTTCCACAGAGGATCTTTGTCTCACCAGAAATGGAAGAGTGAAATTCCTTCATTGCAATATAAGAGCTCGATAACACTGCTGGCATTTCTACCATTACTAGGACTGGTTCTATTTGTGAGATATAGACTAAAGGTCCAACAACATGACGGCCTCTCAGACGTCGACTGTGGACCTCGGCCGATGAAATAACTCGTCAAAAGGTCTCCGAGGCTGGACGGTGCACACAAACCCCCCACGAGGATTTACTCTGCTGGTGCTATTCCATTATGCACCCTGCTGGAATAAAAGGTGGTGTGACTGTGCTAATCAGAATATGTCAATAGAATACTTAGAAAACCCTCCTGTACTTAAGGCATCAACCAGGAGTCAATGCCCAACCTCCGTCTGTAGATAAATGTTGATGTTTATGGATGAATCAGATAAAAAAAGCAGCCTCTTCTACGTATTTTCTGAGGCCTCAAAGTCAATTCACTCCAGTCTCTCGATCAGTAGTCAACATTCTGGCTGCAAACGCGTGAAACAGCAGCGAGCACCACGCGGTCACGGCGCCTGGGAGACAAAATGTTTCTGCATCAGATACCTTTTCCTCTCCAGACTTGGCCGCTGGTTCACCCCTCACAGATCACACACCGTCCACGTTGAGTTTTGGCTCTGAGGGAGGATTTAATAGGGATTACTTTCATCAACAGAAATGAAAAAAAACAGCCTGATCTCGACTGCAAATCTGCTGCAACCCCGAGTTAAAAAATCATCTTCCGTACATCTAGAAAGCGTTTGCGTTTCGTGTAATGTGACGTTGTTGTGCGAGATCGCATCAAAACCGATAGATGTCGGGCGGCAGCCAGCCGTGGAAGAGGAAACCCTGTTTCTCTTTCTGAGCACGTCACTCCCTCTTTGAAGCTCACGGAAGGTGTGAGGAGAGACTGACGGATGCTCACACTGCCGCTTCTCCTGCCTCACACTCCAGTCCACCTGAGTGTGTGTGTGTGTGTGTGTGTGTGCGTGTGAAAGTGTCCATGTTTTTGTTCGCAGGTGTTTTCTCTGCATCAGTGAGCATTCATCCTCAAAGATGCAGCAAAGAGCAGCGTCTCCTTCAGTCAGCGCGGATGTGTTTTGTTTGTGTGTTGTGCCTGCAAATGAAGGCATGGAGAATGGTCTGGCTTTTTCTCCTGTGGAATAATGGATAGTTTTTATTTTTGCCTGGTTGTGATCAATTTAAGAGGTTTTAGAGAAAGACATAATAATAAAGAAAGAAATACTCAACCCCATCTTATTAAATAACTCAAAGGTTTTAGGACGTTACGCATGATATCGATCGCCGAAGAGCAAAACCTCCTATATGAGAAATGCACTTTTTTGAGAATAAAAAACAAAAATGGTTGTATACTTGCAGAATGCTATTTGTTAAGGATACAGATATAGGAGGTTTTCCCCCATTTTTTCCTGGATCATTCTGCAGATAGGAGGTTGGCCATCGATATGGTATTTTAGGCATCATTACCTGGACACGGCTGCAGTTATCGGGTTAACTCAACAACACTTTGGGACACAAACACCGGTCTCCCGGTTGAAAGTCAGTGTGTTTGTCATGTTGGTGCCCTTTAGTCCGGCGGCACATGTGAGTCGTGGACGACATTCATAGCATTGACACATCCCGCCAGGACAAATTCTGTATATGTGAAAACATACATGGCATTAAATGGTTCTAGTTCTGATTCTGATTCTCTTTTCTAAAACCTTTCAAAGTTCTTTTGTTGCCTGAACCTAACTTCCTGTGAAAGCACTGCATGTAACCAGTGTGCATTCCAGAGGGGATGTGGTTACCATGTCATGCATCATAAAACAGATATTAGAACTGCAGATATGAAGAAGAAAAAAGGCCATTATAAGGCTGTGACCTTTCCAAATGGGTAATTCTCCGTACTTCCATTCAATTGTGACATCCAGTCAGAGACAAAATGCCTTTGAAAAAGTAATATAACACAGAGTGGTGCTATTGGACAGATGAGGAGAGGCAGTGACATTTCACATTTCTTGTTCCATTTCTGCAGTCGCCCCCCCCCCCCCCGGCCTGAGGAACCCACGAGTGATTTTCAGCCCGATCCAATATTTGAAAAGGACCCGTGCACGCCAGTCCTGTCTCTATAGATGACAGCTGCCATGGGGCACGGCCCATTATTCCAGCTTGAAACGGGCTCCCTGCTGGGACACGCTGCTGCGGAACAGTGAAAATCACCTCAATCGGCAGAGAGCGAAATGTCAAGGACTTCCTTTGAAATCCAACGGGGTCTCGGAGGCCAAGTGGACAGTTGGACAGTTGGCATGTATGCTTGCACACACAAAAAGTATGTCATTTAAGGCTAAATTTCTACTGAAATGGTGTCGCTGGAGTTTGGTCTCTTTCGAGGCTTGTGCATGTTTAAGAGGGACAGAATACAAAATAATCTCTCCTTGTATAATATGTTCTTCATGAAGTGCACTTATGTCTTTGTTGGAGTGTTTATATCCCATCCACTAGCTTTGTTCCACTCCAACAGCACACGTTAATTAAGCCACCACGGATGAATTTATTCTATTATTGGATCCTCTCTGCCGGTGAAAATCCCCAAATGTGCCCAAGTCCCCTTGCACTTCATGCGTTGGTGCAACTCAGTGCGGCTCGGCGCAGGGGAAGACAATGCGATGGTAATCCCGGGCAAAGGAGCAAAAGACAGGGAAATTGGACCTCAGTACATTGCCCTCCTCCCCTTAGGACTGCCCTCCCTTCAGCAGAGGCTGACAGAAGATGGATTTACTTATTATCGTGCCCGTGCATGCCAATGAGCGAGGCACGGGGAATCAATAACTCCTCGGCTGGAGTGTGAGGGCCATACTAATGCTCGGTCAAGTCACAAACGAGGCAATCGCTCCAGTAGAAGTAGAAGCAGAGAGGCCCTAAGTGGACGCATTCCTGCTGCTGTATAAATTATGAGACAGATCCTAAGAAAATTACCACGTTAATTAACTGCAAATAGCCTCCCTTTGTCTTCTGTGTTTTTCATATTAACCTCATTTCAACCTGCTGAATCTCCCCACTGTGAGATCTGTTGAATGGGTTTTCATTGTGAGCCTCAATAGAATGATCAGAGCCTTTTGTGGCTCTGCGTCGCTGAGGATTTTTACAGTTTGATACACAAGATGTGCTTCTCGTTAGCGTTCGAGAAGGTTGTCGGTTTAATTCTTGTTTCGGGAAGATTAGATCTTCGGTCTTTCCTGCAACAGGGGAGCTACTTAGTGAGGGCTTAGTATTTTTCCACTGTGGAGGAATCCTCACTTGTCTTCAAACCAAACAAAGCAGGTGCACTTGGTTTGTGTGAGCTATTGCATACAAATTAAGAGATAAACGTCTTCATTACCTTCGCCAAGGAGGTTACGTTTTCGGTTTGTTTGTCTGTTTTCGTAAATTTGGTGGATGCGTTGAGAAAGAACCCCTAAAGTTTTGATACTCACATCATACTTCACAGCCTTGGTGGAAGTCTGCGCTCTCTTCTCGCGCAGACTTCCACCGAGAACATTTCCAAAATGTAATGAGTTCTTCCTTGACCGATGCTTAAAGCTTCCAAGTCTCAGGAGAATTGGGCCAGTAGTTGTTTTGTAATCCAGCTGACAAACTAACAACACTAACTAACAAACAATCAACTTTTGGCTTTGTAATAGCTAAATCCAATTAATCCTAGATTTCCGTTTTCAATAATACTTTGGCAAATACCTTTCTCTATAATTCATTATGCTTACATTCATTCAAACAAACTATGACCCCCGATCCCAATGAATTGACAATGCTTATTGTCAATTCATTTCATCTAGTGTTAAAAATGCATACAAATATGAAAACAAAGCCACTGTCTCTACAAAGGTTGCAGAACAATTTATACTCTTGTTCAAATTCTACATATACTGTACGTCACAGTGTCACATTTTCTTTTATAATGACACTTTTGCATGACCTGATCCTTCAGCTTTCAACCGTTAGTTTCAACCAGCTGACGTCGTCACATGACAGTCGCTTAACCTTGAAGACCCGGAATGCGTGCACACAGTGTTATGCAGGTATTATCATTGCGACCCTCCAAAAGGCCTTCAAAAGTCTCCAAATTCACACTTTTCTTCCCCACTCTCGCATTAAAAGATGCTGGCATGTTGCATGAAATGTGCATAAAAACCCTTTCGGGTGAATTCCCAGAACAACTTGACAGAAAAGGCTCCTCAAGTTGTAGATGTCAGACTTGCATGAATAGAGGTCCTGGAACAAGCAGAGATAGACCAGTAATTGAAAAGAGAGAGCTATACCCGGCTCAAAACCATCCACTTGTGTCAGCACTTTGTGGATGTTTCTTTTTCTTTTCTCCTTCTGTAAACACAACGGCCCCGGGAGATCTTCAGCTGAGGAGAAGCAGCCGCATTCAACCGGTAAGTGGATAGCTTCTATTTACATTGTCACGGGTAGAGACGCGGCTTGCTGCCTATCTCTCACATCCAGACCGCTCGGGTGGGGGGCGGGGGGGGCTAGCATATATCCGTGTGCCGGGTACATGCCGTACAGACACAATCCCATTTCCAGCTCAGTGCTTTATCACCTTGATGACCCCGACATGTATCCAGCGCGCGCTGCCTCGCGTGGTGTGAACGAATTCTTCGTCTCTCTGCGTGGCTTTGTGCGCCTCCTCTCCAGCAAACTGAATACGCTTCTGCAGCCACAGGGTGTGTGTGCTCCTTATTCCTGATTGCGTGTCAAGAAGATGGAGAATTTCAATTGGGGTTTCTCAATGAGTCCCCTTTGGCTTTCTAATGCATCCATGGAGAATAATGGACATGCCAATAGGGCTGACGCTCAGACCCGAGCTGCAAACAAGCTCCAGGGACAGATCAATCAAGATTTACCACCAGCACCATCAACAATACCTCTCAAACACAGACACACACACACACACACACACACACACCTCCCACCCACTTCCACTTGTGACTGGAGTGCTGACTGACTGACTGACTGACTGGTGGATAAATCAGCAATTAACAAGGACTTGTGAGTAGCTCCTCGGCTGCAAATTAATGGACCTCTGTTCATTGTGTTCGGCCAAGGGCTGCACTCAAGGGGCGGAGCTCTGAAAGAGACACGAATGAAAGCAGGTTGATGGTTCGATTCCTGAATACTTGAGCCTGCATATACAAGTGTCCTTGATCAAGAGACTTGCTCCCAGGTTGCTTGATAGCAACCCACTGCTCCTAAATGCTTCGGATGGGTTAAATGCAGAGGCCAAATTTCACATGTGTACCCGAATGTTTATGATGATGAAGTTGAAGTTTTACACTTTCCAGTACACTTCTTATCGGTAATTCTGGATGTGCATGGACTGGCGAAAGGAAGGAGGGTACAGAGAAAAGTGTCTGACCTTGTCACCAAAGTGCATCCAGTCTCTTGACAACAATGCTTTTTTGTAATCCAGAAGTTGATCCCTCCCTAAACCCTTATTCCAGTCATTTGAGTTGCCTTTACTTCACCAAACCAGGACCGCAGACACTGCAAAGCAGAGTTTGTACGAGTTCTTTTGTGGACATGGAGTTGCGTGTAAGGCACTGAGAACATTCCCCGTTTTGCTGTTTGGGTTTGAAGACTTGTTGCTCGGTGGCTAACTCATCTAGAAGACCCCTCCGAAGTGCAGTTCGACCACTTACATGTTGGAATAGGGCCAGAGGACTTTCAGACCTGAGTCCAGGGGAATTCATGACTGAATTTAAAGTATGCCCTGTTAAAAAGAGGTCTTGAATTTTCTTTTGCAGTGAAATCTTTCTGTTCCTTCATTGTATCTCCAGTAGATGTGACTACTGTAACGATGTATTTTCAGCATGGGTCTCCCGAAAAGCTGCTCAAGGTCCTCACTGAGATGAAGAAAGTGGATCCCATCACTCCGGTTCTGAGGTCGATACACCGGCTTCCTGTCTGTCAAAGAATCCATTTCTAAACACTGCTGTCAGTTTATAAAGCACTGAGCAGTGCTTTATTTCTGATCTTCTGCCACACTATGGACCACGGAGACCTCTCAGGACGTCTGGGACAGGACGGCTTTCTGTCCCGGAGTCAAACCTGGAGAAGCAATGTTCAGTTTTAATGCGACATATATTTGACACAAACTCCCAGAAGACTGCAGGTCAGCTGCAACTCTCAGCTCCTTTAAATCAAGGATGAAGACTTTTCTGTTTCATTTCTTCTTTTTCATCCTTTTATTCCTGTGTTTTACATCTTTTTATATTCTAACTTGTTTTTATCTGCTGTTCTATTTGACTGTTTTTAATCCTATTCAAGCGTCCTTTAATCATGTGTTTATTTGTCTTTTGATGTTTTATGTAAAGCGCTTTGAATTGCAATGAATTAAAATGTGCTGTATAAATAAACTTGCTTTATCTTCAAGTACCATACAGTAGATCTGATATCTTGAAGTTCCTATAATCCAACAATCAGTGTGGAAAATGTTGCATGGATTATCGTTGGATTATCTGTGGATCCTGGAGTCAAACCATCAATATAAAACCTTGTTTTTTTTGTCATCTGCATCTCATGTTTGTGCAGTGCTCAGCTGAAAAGCATCTTTGCTGTTCAAATCTCATAAAAACCAGCGCATGCTACTCCAGCAACACACCTGTAATCCTCTCTTCAGCTGCATACAAAAATCGCAAAGATTACCCATTATGTGTAATTTATTCTTATCTGTTTTTTTATCCAGATTAGAAAGTAATGTGACGGAATCTCAGCCAATAATTTGCACGCTCAGCGAGAAAGAGCTTCCTCTTTTTAAAAACACAGAACACAAATGAAAAATGTGTCAACCAATACAATTGTGTCTGTTAAGAGAACAACACAAAGTATTCATTTCATTTAAAAAAAATGTATGCCATTTCCGTCAGTAAAAGAAAAAAATTATGAGATAAAAAATCCTAATTATGAGATAGAAAGTTGAAATTATGAGATAAGAAAGTCGAAATTATGAGATAGAAAGTCAAAATTATTCGATAGTAAATTCGCATGCGCTTCGGTGGCGCTGGCATTTTTCTTTCACCAGATAACAGAGAAAAGAAATCATCCATCATGAAACTTTTTATCTCATAATTTCGATTTTCTATCTCATAATTATTACTTTTTATCTCATAATTTCCTCCTTTTTTTGTATTTTACTGCGATAATGGACTTCCATACATTTGATATTGTATTTAACTGAAACCTTCATCCCCTCCCATCCAGCATTTCCTAAAGTAAATCAAACTCAAATGTAGTGATGCAACAACAGTTCTGCTTCGAATCCAGAATGGAGCATCATTTAATTTAGAAAGTAGGGCAGCTGCCTGGTGTCACAATTAAAGTTGCCGTTTATCAGGATTCAATCCAGATCACAGGCAGTGGTCTCCGCTACTGTCTTAACCTGCACGGACCCCCCTCCCTCCCTCCTCTTCTTCCTCACCCCGCTCATTCATCTCTTAAACAAGTTGCCCACGGCTCTTGTTGTTATTGTCAGAGCTGTGAGTGTTCAGTGTGGTCGTTTCAGTGAAGCTTTTCCAATGGTTTCCATGAGAACACAAGAGATAAGATTGTGAGGATCGTGCCAGAAATGCAGAATGGACTTGATGCGTTTTTGCAACAAAAAAAAAGGTGATTCAGAAACACTGAATCGCTATTAAACGCTTATATTTTCGCCAAATAATTCAAAGGGTTTTAGTTCATGAATATCATGATTTGGTCATTTTGTCCAAAGTGTACACAAATGGCGCACTTTTAAAGTACTTTTTCTAAACAAATCATAGCTGAGAAGCGTTTAGATGCCACACATTAAAACCTGTTGATCCCTAATTAGGGGACCCTTTATATCAGGTCACAAGGTACAAATCAAGAAAAAAAACATGGTTTAAATCCCCCAAAAACTAAAAAGAAATATGTTAGGTATCAAATTAGTCAATTTCAGGGCTACAATAATATAAAATCCCCATGTACAACCTCTAAACACGACTCAAACAATAAATAGGATTAGGGGTTAAAGGGCTGTTTATTTCTCACAACAAAATGTTCGTTTCCTTCCAGACAGACCATAAAGAGACGAAGGCATTTCTTTTTAATGTGTTCTAATTACGAAGGAAAAGGGGCGAGAACGGCACCTCACATAAATTAAGAATGTTCTTTTGTCTTTCTCAGAAAGGATGAAGTGATTACATTACAGCCTTTTGTGCCGCTGTCATTCTTCCGGGAGGACTCTGCTTTGTCGTGCCAGGAGATGGCGAAAATTATATTGTCGTCTTTCTCTCCATGCTCTTATGTTAATGCATTCAGAGCGACGGTGTGGTGTGTGTGTGGAAACACCACTCCTCCACTCCACAATCCTCCTCATTGCTCTCCAATATATTTCTCCATCTGCGAAAGGCAAATGAAACCAAAGGAGGCCTGGTGTGTTCTTGCTGCCAAATTCATTTCCAATGTGGATGGAGCCCACTGTGGGATTATGTCATAATTGCCCAAAACAATCAAACCCATGCCGGCTGTGGGGCTGCAGACTGAAGTGGCGCTGCACTGAGCATCATCATCATAACCTTGAAAGACCTTCACTGGCAGAGAGAAGAGAGTCGAGAGGGCCCCTGAGTCATAGCTGTGGCGATAGCGCCCCCTGTTGATCGTCCTGGAAACAAACGAGGAACCCAAGCAGAGGAAAAGCAGTCCAGGGAATTGTCTTCTGATGTATTCACTACTCATTTCTCCCAGTAACCCTGCTGGTGGCAATGGGGGCTCTTCAAAGAGCTTGTTGGTCCCTGGACTCCCTTTCAAGATGAACTGATCTCAGGCGTAATATTTAATCTAGTCTCTGGTGAATCTACCGCCACGAGTGGGGCGGCTGTGGCTCAGTGGAGGAGCAGGGTCCTCCTTCAATCAAAGGATCGGCGGTTTGATCCCTGGCTCCACAATTCATGTCCATGTGTCCTTGGGCAAGACACATAACCCTGATTTGCCCCTGCAGGTGTGTGAATGGGTATGAATGTTAGATATAGTCTTGTTGGGCAGGTGGCTCCTTTCATGGTAGCTCCTGTCATAAGTGAATGAATGAATGGGTGAATGTAGACAAGTAGTCTTTAAATGCTTAGAGGCCAGAAGAGTAGAAAAGCGCGATACATCTACAGAGTATTTTTATTATTTTGAGGGGGATGGATGGAGTTGAATTAAATTGAATACAACTGACCTCAAGTAAAACAAATGTACACTTAAACTGCACATTATGTAAATCATAATGATAATATTATTATTGAATACACATTTAATACAATTTTCCGTTTTGGTACTACACCAAATCATATGTAATTCATATTGTTTTTATATATAATTCTTTATTAAACAATTGCACATAAAAAACGGAAAAATATATTTTAAAAAAATGCATACATTTTAAAATAAATTAAAAAAAGGGGACACTAAGGCACAAACTCTGAATGTATCATTACAAACATATATCATACGCAATGACATTACTGTAATCATGGCATTTGTGTTGAGATAAATGTAATGTAATCTACCGCCTAAAAACAACGAGTGTTTTATTTTGAAAGGGCCACTGGCTCCTCCCAGCACTTCCGGTTTTGCGTCAGTCCTGCGTGCCTCGTCCTGCTGCTCCTGCAGACCTAGTAAAGAGTGTCTTTGTGGCTCCTGTTTCGGGATAAATAACCATGTCTCTGGAGGTGGAATCCGCAGAGTAAGTAGTCCAGTTAACTCCTCGTGAATCAGGGCGACTTTTAGAACAATTAGACCGACAATAAATCCTCATTTTAATGTGTTTCCCGGTAGTGAGGCCTGCCGCCAGCGTTAGCGCCCTGAGCTAAGCTAACAAGCTAACTTGTGGACATAGTTCGAATCAGATTTTCAAACTTAAGCAGCGAAAGTCCATCGGTTTTTATTATTACTACCTCTTAATCAATGCATCAACGGATTGTAACATGTTTAAACATGCAGTAAATGTTCCTCCACACGTGTGTGTGTGTTTGTGTGTGTGTGTGTGTGTGTGTGTGTGTGTTTCTCCTCAGCGTGATCCGTCTGATCATGCAGTACTTGAAGGAGAATAACCTGCAGCGGACCCTGGTCACCCTGCAGGAGGAGACCACCGTGTCCCTGAACACCGTGGACAGCATCGAGAGCTTCGTGGCCGACATCAACAGCGGCCACTGGGACACCGTCCTGCAGGCCATCCAGTCCCTGAAGCTGCCGGACAAGACCCTGATCGACCTGTATGAGCAGGTGAGGGTCTGGGGCCACTGTGTGTCCGCAGCTTATCCCTGTCATCTTTACCTTTGTGATATGCTTCTACATTCCCACTGCATCCGTAGTGGCCGTGAGGCGACACATTATTTCCTTCCACTATCATGGTCTTAAAATCACCAGCTGTTTAGTTTTATTCACAGAAAGCTGTTTATGAGTCTCTATTTACAATAATGACAAGTTGTGTATGTTATGTTGACAGTGGAAGAGCCAATCACTGGGATTACTCTGTATTTATGGGAATTAATTACAATATATAATATTATTTGTATATATTTCTTGATTTTCCCCCTGATGGTTTGAATATTTTGCTCAATTTGTGGCCAGGAGGGTCTGAAAATGTGATAAATCTAACGAGAAAGTTGCCAAGTTCATGTCTGACCAGTGTCTAACCGACCCAGATTGCTTGCTATTGTTTTGTTGTTGTTGTCATCATAGAACTCACCATTTTTGCCATTTAGCGTCTCTTCTTGGCTGTTGTTTCATGCATATTTTGTCCCCTTTCATCTCTACAGACTTTTTTTGTTACTATATTCTTCTTAAACTTTTTTCCAGTTGGCTTCTCAATAAAGCAGTTTGTTTAATGTGTTATTCTTGCTAATACTTCCTTAATGCAGATGATCTAGTTCAATGTTCTTTGCAGCATTGATCTTGTCAACAGATCTTTTCAGTGAAACCATCACGTCCTCTAAACCTGAAGGTACACGGTCCTCTAAACCTGGGCGTCCGTGTTGTTTTCCCGGCCAGGTGGTGTTGGAGCTGATCGAGCTGAGAGAGTTGGGCGCGGCCCGCTCCCTCCTGAGGCAGACCGACCCCATGATCATGCTGAAGCAGAACCAGCCGGAGAGGTACATCCACCTGGAGAACCTGCTGGCTCGCTCTTACTTCGATCCCAGAGAGGTGAGTCCAAACCAGACGTGTCTTGGTCCAGGATCAGCTGGTCCTGACCCTTCCTCTGGTTCAGGGGCCACATGTTTTATACCTACTCTGTTTTAAATGACTGGAAGCTAATTCTTAACTACTTCCTGAGTAAGAGGGCCTCATTCAATGTTAACGGATGTGAACACTTTGTTCTTGTAACAGTAAAACATCAGATTTTGGAAACATGGGGACATGAAATTAGTTCAAACCCCACAACAGCGTCTTTTGAAACGGGTAACCGTTTGAAATATGCTTTACCGTTGCACTAAAATATCAGTTTAATAGGATTCTCCGTCCTCACAAGAACAATGGAGATACATATAACGCAACACAATTCATCTGCATGTGCCTTTTTTAAATATCATTGGTTCAATTCTAAGAGAGCATCTGAACGATTGCAGTTGTGTGGAGTTGTTTTAAGTGTTTGTTGATGTGCAGGCGTACCCGGACGGCAGCAGCAAGGAGAAGCGCCGGGCGGCCATCGCCCAGGCTCTGGCCGGGGAGGTTAGCGTGGTGCCGCCCTCCCGTCTCATGGCTCTGCTGGGACAGGTACGTGTCCATAAAACTACTTAATTTGCAATATACTTGCATTAGTCCCTCCCTCATTTTCCCCACACTAACATCCCAATACAGTGCCGATGATGATTTTGTCTTCATTCTCATCCTTCAGTCTCTGAAGTGGCAGCAGCATCAGGGCCTCCTGCCTCCCGGTATGACTATCGATCTGTTCAGGGGCAAAGCTGCCGTTAAAGATGTGGAGGAGGAGCGCTTCCCCACCCAGCTGAGCCGACACATCAAGGTGCCCACACGCTCCCACAGTTTAGATAGATAGATTATATGTAGTATGGATTGGGTTTTGATTTTACACTTTCGGGAGTCGTGACACTTTTCCTGACGTGGCTTGTGTTCTCTGCCCCGCTCAGTTCGGACAGAAGTCTCACGTGGAGTGTTCCCGGTTCTCCCCCGATGGTCAGTACCTGGTCACCGGCTCCGTGGACGGCTTCATCGAGGTCTGGAACTTCACCACCGGCAAGATCCGAAAGGTAGCTTCTGCAAAAACGGAAACGCATTTAAAAAAAACCCATAAAGACGTGCCGTGCGGTTGAATATGAACACCAGGTTTACGCTCATCGTGACTTCTGCTTCTGCTCCAGGATCTGAAGTACCAGGCTCAGGACAACTTCATGATGATGGACGATGCCGTGCTGTGTATGGGCTTCAGTCGAGACACGGAGATGCTGGCCACGGGAGCCCAGGACGGAAAGATCAAGGTAGACGAGAGGCGGAGCTTATATTTCTCTTCTAGATTAAGTTAAGGGGCGAGGAGTTTGATCAGCAGGTTCTTCCTTCGGCACACAGGGGTTATAGTTGCTGTCTTTTGGACCCGAATCAGACCAGGAGCTGGTTTAAGGTTGTCATGCTAAGAACAATGCATGAAGTGAGATGTGAACGGCTGTAAAGTCAGAGATAAATGTAACTTTCTCTGCTGGTAAACCTTTAAATTAAAACCCTGATTATCACCAACGTTAAAGGTCTAATGAAATCCAGAAAAACAGCTGTTTTCCTCCAATAATAGGAAAAACACTTATGTGCGGCGTATTCCCTTTTGCTTTTCTGTTGTGCAGAAATGTTATTTGTTTATTGAACTATGGAAGTGAACTATGTGAATCGTGAAGAATCGAATCTTCTGATATTGTGTAGTATACAGTGTATAAGTACACAGTTTCATAGTACTCATGATAGTTTCCTGCAGACGCAGTGTCCCTTTGCAGAAACAAATTAAAGTGTGTGTGTGTGTGTAGGTGTGGAAGATCCAGAGCGGTCAGTGTCTGAGGAGGTTTGAGCGCGCCCACAGTAAAGGAGTGACGTGTGTGAGTTTCTGTAAAGACAGCAGCCAGCTCCTCAGTGCCTCCTTCGACCAGATAATCAGGTAAACTCCTCGCCGTCGCCTTTTTTTATTCTTCCTTTAACTGTGCGTCTTCACCGAGGATCATTTTGGGAACATGCTATATATATATATATATATATATCTCAAATGCTTGTGTTTTCTGCTCCAGAGTCCACGGACTGAAGTCGGGTAAAACTCTCAAGGAGTTCCGCGGCCACACCTCCTTTGTGAACGAGGCGGCGTTCACTCCGGACGGCCACCACGTCATCAGCGCCTCCTCGGACGGCACGGTCAAGGTGAGCGGAGCACGCCGCGAATGCCTCGACGGTATTAATTACAGAGATTTATAAGAACTATAATTGACAGCTTTTCTTTCTTTTTTTTCACATCAAAGAAGAATCAGAGAAAATCTGAGTATTTACCGTGTATGAAGGCCTAGTCAACTCTTTATTATCCATCTATAACTATATATGTCTATTTATTTACATCTCAGGGTTTCTTACGGTCATGGAAAACCTGGAAAAGTCTGTGAAAAAAATAAAATCCCAAAAGTGTTGTAAAAGTCATGTAAATGTGTTATATTCATGTGTTCATGACGTTCATTTACGCCGAGTTTGAAATAATGAATATGCTTTTAAAAGAAAGACTCAAAATATAAGCAGGCATACATACAGGCATCTATATAAATGTTTATTCTTTTAATCAAACTATTGTCTCATTCATTTGTGTCATTTAAGGTTTACTGTATGCTTTGTATTCTCATTGTTAGTTTAAATAATACATTTACTCACTTTTTACTGTTTACACCAAGATTCACTAAATTTTGGTCATGGAAATCCATTGGAAAAAATGTGTATGAACCCTGATATGTATTTACAATAATGAAAAGGTGTGTTTTATGTTGTCAGTAGAAGAGCCAATCACTGTGATTGCTCTGAACAGAATGTATGGGAAGGAATTACAATATAATATATATTCAAATATATTTCTTGCTTTTTGTCTGAAAAGTTGCTCAATCTGGTGAGAAAGTTGCTGCTAAGTTGCGTGTCTGACCAGCGTCTCATTCCTCTTCCCCAGATGTGGAACATGAAGACCACGGAGTGCTCCAACACCTTCAAGCCTCTGGGCACGTCAGCCGGCACCGACATCACCGTCAACAACGTCGTCCAGCTGCCCAAGAACCCCGAGCACTTTGTGGTGTGCAACCGCTCCAACACGGTGGTCATCATGAACATGCAGGGGCAGGTCAGTCACGCGTCGAGTGTCGGCGTTCGTCGGTGTTTCTTCATCGTTTTGCTCATGCAGCTGAACCTGCCTACCTGCCTGCCCTTTTTAACTGTGTGTGTGTGTGTGTGTGTGTGTGTGTGTGTGTAGATCGTGAGGAGTTTCAGCTCCGGTAAGAGGGAAGGCGGAGACTTTGTGTGCTGCACCCTGTCGCCCCGCGGCGAGTGGATCTACTGCGTGGGCGAGGACTTTGTGCTCTACTGCTTCAGCACCGTCACCGGCAAGCTGGAGCGAACGCTGACGGTACGTCCACCGACCCGAGAGCAAAGCGCCGGAAAACATCACGCCGCTTTTTATTGCCGCCACTTGCTTAAAAGTGTCTGACTGTAAAGTCATTTATTCGAGGTCTCGGAGCGCCCTTTTTTTTTTTTTTTTGTTTGTTTCGCTTGTTAAAGTTTGCCGCGAGGAACTTTTTAAGCCGGTTGTGAAACAGCGTCACCGTAACACCGATAGCCTCGGTGCGACCGGCACCGGTAAACGAGACCGCCGGATATTTCTACGTAGTCCAGCAGAGACGGGTTACACCCCGCTGCAGTAAAATGAGGTTTTTCTAAAGGGACCCTGGTGGGAAAACAAGCCTCCGATAACTTCTCCATGCACAACTTTTTATATCCATTTTGTGTTTGTGTACATTTGTTTTCTTTGCATCTTCATTCGTTTAAAACGCTCTGTTCTCCCGGCCTCCAGGTCCACGAGAAGGATGTGATCGGAATCGCCCACCACCCGCACCAGAACCTCATCAGCACCTACAGCGAGGACGGCCTGCTGAAGCTCTGGAAGCCTTGAGTTGCTTGACCGTGGACGTTCTCGCTCTGTTTTTGGTCTTTTTACAACACTTTCAGGTCACTGAACTTGTATACATGTTGGCGGTCTCAGCAGCACACCTTACAGAACAGGCGACTCCTTTTTTTTATTTCATTTTTTGTACAATTGAAGCCGTACAGCTGAATATTTGCAACCAATGACAGTTTGCGGTTTTTTGGAGCGTAAAGCACAGCAGAGCCTTGTTTACCTGCAACTGTTTTCAGTTTGTCCAACACAAAGCAACTTCTTGATTGATTGACATCTGACATCATTCAAACAATACTCTGAAACTGTTCATTACACATTATTAGGAAAGCTCCTGTATTTTTCCCGATTTTTAAAAACATTTAATTATTTCCTTCCTTCGTTGGTCCGTGATGTTGTTTCAGTTGCAGGTAAGATGATGACGCTCTGCTGAGCTCGCAGGAGGAGGAGGAGTGTAGATACGAGACTCAGTTCTGTTTTGAAAATTCCACTTTTTTGTACATATATTTTCTATTTGCATTTTTGTTTTTCTCCAAGAAGACCTGGTTAAATAGTGTTTTGTCGTTTGTGTCTTTTTTTTCTTCTTCTTCCCTCTTTTTAAATTTAATGGCATCACTCCAGATTATTTCACATCTATTTTGTATCCTGAAATGATTCAGTTATTTCAACATGGAGAACCAAATAATACATTAAATTTAATAACAAAGTCATTGTAATATGTTTTTTTCCCCACATTGAGTACGTGCATTTGGAATGAGACTTAATATTTCAGTATTCTATAACATACCGTTGTACAAATTTCCCCATTAATATATCTTGTCTGTGTAATTAAAGCTATTTAACCAGAACAATGAAGAGATTTAACTTTTTAAAACTTCATGGCGTCGGAGAACCTGAATATGGGGGGAAAGAATTTAATTTATCTGATCAGAGAATATAAAAACTAGTTTTTAGACGGTTTCAAGAAACGAGGACGCCTCACTACCGCTTTTATTAAATGTTGTTTTATGGAGAAACAACATTGTGCATCTGTGCATGCAGCCTCTGTGATGGAAAGAGGAAGAGCTTTATTCCTGAATAAACTGGTAGGATGGTTGTTGGTGCTGCAGCTTCTGTGTGAGTGGAGACGCAGAGCAGGATGTTGACTACAATACTTCAAAATAAAAGCATATAGTTGTCACTTGCAGAGCACGTTGAGGAGTTTGACAGTCCTGACTGCTGCATCCGTCGTTGGCTTTTTCAAACATGCTCCTCAAAGAAGACTGAACTTCTGATGATTTAAAAGCAATGCAAATGGAAGTTCACCTGTAATTTAGTTAATTTAAGAAACGTTTGTGAATGCTCCACCCGGCTAACGGTGCAAGCAGAAAACTCCCCATGTGAGCCCAACACCTGTATTGCACTTCAAACAACCTGCTTTCTGGTTGGCTGCGACCAACGCTCGTTGTCATTACTGATTAATCAAATTATTTTCTTGGAACAACGGTTTTGTCAGTGAAATATTAGTAAATTGGGATAAACGTCTGTTGTACTTTTTCCACAACCGAAGGCGGTACCTTCAAATCCCTCAATTTATCCGACCGTCTGTCAGAATAACCCGATTATGTTCATCTTGGAATTATATCTGACAAACAAAAGACGCAAATCGAGACGCTTGAATCAGAAGATCTGGGTCATTTTTTTAATAAACAAAATAGTAGCAAATTAATTTTCTGTTTCTACATAAGCACTCTTTTTCTCACTGCTATTTATTGTCCCAAAACGTGTGTGTATGTATATATATATATATATATATATATATATATATATATATATATATATTTATTTATTTATTTATTTACCATATATGGTCGGAGGCAAATCCAAACAGGAGTGAAAATAGAAAATATGGAAATCTAAATATTCATTTGAATATGTTTCTCTATCTAAAGTTTCCCCATCAAACACACCTAACACGTACAAGTACTTGTACATGTACTTACTGTACTACAGTGTATTACAGAAACGGTTTATATTTATATATATATATATTTATTTATTTTCCATTCCTGCCAAAGCCATAACTTTATTAATTCTACAGTTAGCGTATTTCTATAAATGTTCTTGAGGCCTGTTGTTGACCCTTCATGTTCCAGTCATCAGACTGTTGTGAGCTGAAGTACATGAAGAACTGTGAAGCAGAAAACTCATTCAAATGTTTTATTGAAGCAAAAGCAGCATCATCACAATGAAAAAACATTACTAATAAAACACCTGCATTCAGAATTATGGATGTAAAAACTACAGAAGAATGTTCTTCATGATCAAAAGTAGAAGCACTCCTTATGCAGAATAAACTCTTTCAGAGAGCTCTACTATAATAAACAGCATGTTATTGGATCATTATTACTCATTAACGTGTAAGTAGCATTTCAACACAGCAGCAGGTTGAGATTTAAAAATATTTAATTAACTCATCACACGTTTTATGTTTAACATCTTACTCTGCAAAGTAACTACACTCTTATAAATAAATGTGCTAGCTAGAACCCTGAAGGGTCTTCGGCTCGTCCCCAGACGGTTATATCCCTAAACATGAGCGTTTATGACGCTTTATAAGAAGAAACAAAACACCAGAATAGAAGATGAAAAGACAGATATGTGTAAGGATCCATTTTAGTTCCTTATTCACTCGATGCAAGTTTTTGCTTTGGCTTTTCTATCAAGAGCAGAGCAGCAGTAACATTATAGGCCAGGGTATTACGTCTAAGAGGTATTCACTCCAACAGAACCCTTATCTCTCAGAGTGTAGACGCTATAGCTGACAGATCGATGTAGAGGAGTAGAAGTCTAAAGGACTATGAAATAGAAACAGGGTACTTCACAGCAAAGGGTCTGCACTCGGGTACTTTGGTACTTTCTACCATTGATTTGAGAAGAAGAAAAGGAGGAAGAGGAGGAGAAAGGAAGCCTCTGACCAGAGTGGATTGAAAGAACATTACAGATCATCTCTTCCCTTCTTGCTGGTCTTCTTCTCTTCCTTGTGGAAGACTTTTCCATCCGACTGCTTCTTCCAGCTCAGCTTGACGTCGTCGTTCAGCCCCTGGTCCTTCAGCTTCAGTTTGAGCTGAGAGACAAAACATTGAGAGAAGAAGTCTTCACTAAAGCTGTTGTTCCTCTACATCCTGCATCCTGTCCCACACTGTCCTCATGTGGAAGCTGCTGGAGAACAGCTCTGGTTTCCACTAGAGCAGCTTTGCTGTTTTATGCTGTCTGGACACAAGTCTAGCTTCAGTAGTGACGTGTCCACGTCTGCACTGCACATAGCACCTTTACATTGTTCTTAGTAGTCCACTACATCACCTGCTGGTTCTGTTGTTAATGAGAGGAAGACGTACCTGCTTCAAGAGGCCCTCCATCACCACAGGGTCATTCAGGTCCAGAGAGGAGCTTTTCTGCAGCCTCACTTTCAAGACTTGCTTTGAAACGATCACTGGCTTTGCAACAGGCTCAACAGGCTCAACATCTAAAACACAAACAACCTTCACCCGTCACAACATTTCTGGCTGATAATAATAAACATCCTTGAATTTGTAACACTTTAAATGATAAAAGAGACAAGTGTGGTAATTGTACATCATTTTGATCTACTTTGCATGTTTTGGGGTAGGTAGGGCAGTTGATCTGCATATTCAATGTGTTTTCTATCCATAACTTTATATTTATATATTTAATTTTGATCTACTTTTGATGTATTTGCAAATAAAGCAAACCTCAGTCCACATTTAAAGTCTGAGTGAATGATAGCTTACCACTGTAGCAGATGAACGGTAAGCTGGCGGTACAGGCCCTGGTCTCCCATCGTCCAGTGTCACTAGCATCTGCTACCACACAATCCCCATTGCCACTAGGCTCTTCGGTATTCCAGTTTGTAAATGAGGAGTCACTTCCATCAGACCACTTATATCCATCTCTGAAGAGGCCGATCCAGATTACGTCTCCTGGGGGTACCAGATTCTGTACCATCTCGTTCTCCTGCATGTTCCTCACCATGGCCAGGTCTGTGTGGTGTTCTCTGCAGTAGCTCTGGGCCCCAGTCCACGTCATGGAGGTGTTAATGAGGACAAATGTCCCTGGACCTGAAAGTAGAGCAGAGTGAAGTGCTGAGTAGAGGAACCATGACAGACTACATGATGCAGACCAGTTTATGGTTGCTGAATGAATCTCAGCATGAAGGTGACTCAACACGGAGCTGTGTGAATATGATCATGCAGCGTCCATTGAGTCCCACATTCATAAAGGCATCAGAGATATTTTCACTCCAACAGACAAGATACAAACCGGCTGAATGAGCACACCGATCTGCTTTAAATGACATTCATGTAGCTGAAGACTAGTTCGAGTAACCCTGAGGAACTTTTATCTGGTCCTGAACCAATCGCAGGCTAGTCCTGGTCCTCTATAGACCTCCATCAGCAAACAGACCACCAGAGAGAAGATGGTCTGGTTCTATAAAGTTCTTCTTAAAGCTCCTCATCGGAGCCACCGGGTCGGATTCTGGTGAAACCAGATGACATCATGCAGGTTCACCAGAACCTCCTTCAGATCAGACTCCAACGGGGCCTCCAGCAGAGACCAGTCTACCGTGGACAGACCCAGATCCAGCAGAGACCAGTCCTCCTCTCTGGGAGCCAACACGCCAGGCTGCTGGAGACCCAGGACGTATTGCTGGACCCGCTGGAGGGAAGGGGGCCACAAGAGAACCAGAACCAGGACTGAGAGGACAGACTGTCAGACCCTGCTGCAGTAAAATGAGAGGTTTTCTAAAAGGATTTGATTGTAAAATTAGAAAAAGGACCCTGATGCTCAAAGACACTACCACTTTAGTCCAAGGAGGCGCCAGAACCAACACAACAAGTGTTCCTATCTCACCTGTGACATCGAAGCAGACTGGCTTGATGATCAACTCACAACCTTTGTTGGCCCATTCCCCGCTGTCACGCATTTCTCCGCAGCCGCCTCCTTCTCCGGCCGGGTACCATGACATCCATCGTCTGAACTCCGTCTCTCCGTCTGACAGTGACCACCCCCAGCTGCCCTCGTCAATTTGCACTCCGATCCAGGCTCGCTGAAAGCAGTATTTCATTGTGATATAAAGAAATAGACTTTCAGATATTTGTACTTTCCATAAACAGTCTTGACACTGACGATCAGTCTGATTTGCAAAACCTTTCAAGGACGGGTTCCCAATTATTTCAAGTCTGTCTTAAAACAATATTCATGTGCTAATATGAACATTGAAACAGGTTTTGTTTCTGTCATCACTCCTGCTGTTCATAATGGACTAAGCGTCTCGCAACGTGGTGATGCCTGAGTTGATGGTTAGCAGCTAACGGTGCTAACAGCGCTAACAGTGCTACCAAAGGCAACAGACTCCACTATATATTTACATGGACGATGTTTGTTTGATCATATATTAATGCTGTAAAGTACGTTGCATTAAATCATATGATTTGTTTGTAAAATCTTAATCTGTAAAGTAGCTCAGTCAAATAAATGTCCCTCTGAAATGTAACATAAAAAAGCATTGAACTAAAACACTCAAGTAAAGTACAAGTGCACACGTAGGTCCAGTTCATTTACATACTTTTCCATCATGTGGATGCAAAACGTTCAGACCACCTGTCACTGACGTAATAAAACTCACATTCTCATTCATTCTGCTTAAATCCATCACTTCAACCATGGTATTCAGCTCCTCCATGTCTCGTATGGTGGCCAGGTCGGTGTGGAGGGTTCTGCAGTAAGTCTGTGCTTCAAGAAAGACCTTCTCCTCATAAACAGCATGGAAGTGACGAGCAGCTGATGAGACGGCACACAGACCTGGATGGACCAATAGCATATTTTTTTGTTATCCAATTTTTATTGATTTTCTAGTTATGTATTAAGTAAGACCAGGACAAAAAAATTATATATAGTGTGCATATGAACACACATACATGCATAAAGATACACATACATGTAACCATACAAAAATCCAAAATCAAATAAGATAAATAAATAAGATAAATAAATAAAAATAAGTAAATAAAGGTATACATACATGCATGCACACACACACACACACACACACACACACACACACACACACACACACACACACACACACACACACACACACACACACACACATATTCTTAATTACCCCCAATACCCACCCCCCTCACACATCTCCAAATATTTTAAAAGGGAATGTATATTATGAAACAATTACATAAATTGTTGGATATAGCTTAAACCTGTAGACAAACAGCATATTGATTACATTTAATTAAACGTAACTCAATGCAAATTATAATTTTACATTAAAGATGAAAAAGATAAAATTACATAAAAAGATGAAGAAAGAAGGGAAGTAAGAGGAATGGCACAGGGACAAATTATTAAACAATATTATTCTAATGTTGAAGATGCTAAAAGAATAAAAAGTTATTAAAGTCTTGCCTGACACCACGACGACGGCCAGGAGAAGTTTGTCCATCCTCGTCTCCGCTCTGGTCCTCTCCGCCCGGCTGGTTGAGGTGCAGCTCTTGTAAAGTTTTGCAGCCTCATTTTACTAATGACTTTAATTTCACTAACGAAGACCAGTTGATAGTGATGTAACCTTCAGGTGATTTGTTGGGACACGGAACAAAGGGGTCGAAGGAAAGGGATGGGGGAGCAAGGGATGAGGGGATGAGGGAGCAAGGGATGAGGGGATGAGGGAGCAAGCGGTGAGGGGATGAGGGAGCAAGCGGTGAGGGGATGAGGGGATGAAGCGAGGAAGGGATGAAGGGAAAGGAAAGGAGCTCTGCTCGGGGCGGGTCTTCGTTCCAGAATTAAGTTTTATAAAATGCCATAATAATAATAATAATAATAATAACTGTCCTTTGATATTCGGTTTGGTCGCCACACAATTTTTAAGAAATAGGTCCTGGTGGACAGGAACCTATTGTTTAATATACACACAAACCAAATGATCATGTTCTTTATCATTTAAATATGTATTGGACTAACTACATAAGTAAACTACTCAACAGAAAATAAATGAATAAACCATCAAATAAACAGAAGGAATGGAAGGAATAAAGAATAACAATGAACCACAAATTAATGTAGAATCAGTGACTCATTTCAATCACAGGTTTACTTTAATCACATTTTCTCTTCCCATTTAATAATAATAATAAAAATACATTTGCTTTATATAGCGCTTTTCATAATACTCAAAGACACTTTACAAACTTTGGAAATCATCATAAAAGAGCCATACAATAAAAACATAGAGGACACAATTACACATTAAAAGCAGTTCTGAAGAGGTGGCTTGTGATTCGTGATTTGAATATGGAAAGTCAGTGCAGTCTCAGAGGAGTTTGGGGAGAGAATTCCAGAGGGAGGGGGCAGAAGGCTCATGTCAACTCCATGCAAAGAGCCGGAGCCATTTAATACACACAAATATACAATTCAAGACACAGAAATATCTCATTTATTCATAACAACAACATCAAATATCCAGAAGGAGGATAATCATCATGAATATCACAATACACAACAACCCAATCCCTATTGCGACATCTACGGACCAAATAATGATGACTCGTCCTTTTTCAACACTCTTTCTACCTCTCTCTCAATCTGTCTGACTCTCCAATAACAATCGGAGGACATTTCAATGCATCATCAGACAGATGAAATCATGGAAACAGCACAGGTAACCACAGAAACCATTAAACACTTCAGTGGTTTTGGTGTTGTTGATGGTTGGCCATTCAAACACCCGACCGTGAGACAATGTTCCTTCTTCTCACCGGTTCATCGCTCCTTCTCCCGTATGGACTTCTTTTTAATCAGCAACTCATAAATCTCCCAAATCTCCAACATACCAATACATCCCATAACCATGAGCGGCCAAGCTCTCCCTCACCTGGAATATCAACCGCTGTCCCACAGTAGAGGTCCAGGTACCACATCCCCACTGAGGGACCCTGGCTTTGATCGTTATATGAAGAGAGAGTGGCTGTCCTGCCTTGAAATACATGATTCAACAGAAATAGCACCTTCACTACTTTTTGGAAAGCGGGATGAAGAGGAAAAATCATATCATATTTCACAAACAAGAAAAAGAGAGACAACGAACTGGAAACATATTGAAACAAAAGATTAAAGATCGAGAGAACATCAACACAAATAATCCCACAGCCCAATGTCAAGATGATTTATGGAGCTGTGTGAACACACAACCAAAACAACCCCGTTCCTCAAACACAGACTCTGACACCAACATTTTGAACACAGAAATAAATCTGGAAAATACCAGGCCAACCAAATCAAGTGAATCAAGGAAAACAGTCATTTCAAAGATCGTGAACTCGTCAGGCGGCTGACTGTTGAGGTGCAGCTCATGCAAAGTTGGGCAGCAATCATTTTCCTAATGGACTTCCATATAATTTCACTAACAAAGACCAGACTGGTAGTGATGTAACCTTGACATGGTTTGTTGGGAGAAGGACCAAATAGGGAGACTTAGGAAATGGAAAGTGTAATGGAAATGAACTTCCCAGGTCAGCCTTGATGCCTGTCTGGAAGATGTTGTTTGGCTGCGGCCCTGAGAGGCAAGAGTGAGAGACCCAAAGACACAACTACACTAAAGGAAACCTAAACAATGAAAAGATCAATTCTGTTATTGTCCCACTTCAATGGCATCCAATCGACTAGGTCAAGATGAGCTCAACTCTGCTTTCAGAGGTTAGTAATGCTCACATTCAGAAAGCAGCCCTATGATACATTTCCACTACAATTCCCCCTTTGGTCACAGAAGTGACCATTAAAATAATTACAATTGATCAACCTATCAATACATTTGATCCAAAATGGTTTACGCACATCATCATCTGTAAGGTTAAAGCTTCAGCTGTTTTTGTGAGAAGTAAGCAACTCTATGTTATATATATAGATATAGATAGCAAGCTGAGGAATGTTGACGTATATTAATTAAACCCTGACTCGATCTTTGGAGATGAGTCAGCCGACCTCCATCTCCAGGGTACTGGATTTAAAAACAGCATGTCAGTGAGGTGGGAACACGCAATGACCACAACAATTTAAACTAATCTATTCAATCACATAGTTATGTTATTAACAATCATCAGGAACCAATTGTTGATTTAATTGACCTGTAAACATTGATTGGATTATGTATTCTTTATTACTCCACATCTAGGAAAAACTGTAATAACACAAATTATAAACATTATTACACAGAAGAATCACTTTTATATTCCTCCCACTTCATCCATTGGAGGAAAACAGTCAGACGTAGTGTTGCTGCAGGATCAGCCCTGGGAGCATTCACATATTTCTTATCAGCCAAATTCAGCCCTCTATTGTGACGTATTACGGCACTGTTGTGTTCCATGTGGATTCCAAATAAGTTTGATTTAATGTCTAAATTGTAGCCAGTGTTTTCTGATTTAAAGCAATCAGTGAAAGTGAGATTCTGTCGGAGGAAAACCTTTATGACGCAACATGCTTACAGAAGGTTTCATCTTTGAGCAATTTAACTTAGAATGAGTTGGAAAAACAGATTAAACAACGGAGCGATGTCTAGAATGTGTTTTTGATCTTTGGCACACTCCTATGATGTGTAATCTATCTGTACAAACACGGCTCTGGTTGCTGGTTCTATTTCACTATAATTGGTGTTATCCTTCTGGTGATAGGGAACACAATTATTACTGCATAGAAGCACAGAAACCACATTGCACCTCTCAGGCCACCTCATCCCCGGGCCTCGGAATAGGTGCCATGGTACTGGAGATCTGCCTCCTATCACCATTACTTAGAATAACTTACTTACCAGGCCAACCAAATCAAGTGAAACAAGGAAAACATAACAATTTCAACGATCGTGAACTCGTCAGGCGGGACGACTGTTGAGGTGCAGCTCATGCAAAGTTCGGCAGAAATCATTTTCCTAATGGACTTTAAGGACAGTGTCCATCAGCTCCAACGGCATGTTGTCGCCGAGGCTATTCAGCTAGAGCAACAACATTCAGCTATTTGCTAGTTTAACACAAAGTTCAGAATATGATGTTGTTGGTGCGACCTGCGGCACATACTAGTACATGTACTAGTATGTACTACTAGTACATACTAGTACATGTACTAGTATGTGACCTGCGACACATACTACGTGCACTAGTGTACGTCTATTGCTGCTGCCTCACTAACGTCTCACAGGAATCACATCTGTGATGAGCTGTTGATGGGAAGACTGGGAGCAGCTCCAACTTTATTTAATAGCTGAGGTGATAACTGTCCTCACTTAATCTCTGAAATACGTTATTTTTACTGTGCTATTTAGTGAATATTTACACCTTTTGATGGACGTGAAATTCTGGAAATCATTTTTAAATTTAGCTCTAAAATAGAGGTTTCCTGTTTGGTCTACAGAAATAATTGCCCCGAGCCTGATTACAAATAATAATGTTTGCATCTCTTTATGCTCATGTGTGTCACATGTATGATGGAAGAGAAAATGTATTTCTGCTGTTGGACAGCTCAGCTGAAGGCTGCAGCTTTAAATTTACAAGCTGTTTGCTTGCAGTGGGATTTTAGGAGCTGGAGCTTTACAACTATTATAATAGTAATAAATCAAAGAGAACGTTCGGTCAACAAAAGGTAAAATATTCACGTCCTAAAACAAAAGACAGAACCCCTAAACTCTTTACATGTGAGCAAGACTAAATGTCCACCCTGTTACAGGACATTCACAGCTCTATTAAATTCCATTTTCTAAGAGTAAATATGTCCCTTAATTCAGCCTTAATATACGTTTTTAACAGTATTTACAAACAATCATTTGAACAAAAGTTCTTTTGTAATTCTGTAATTTACCCAATTTTTGAAAGACAGCGAGTGCGATCACTGGCAGCGGCGAGTCCGCGGCGAACGTGTGGCCGGCGTCAGGACAGCGGCGACTCAGCGGCGTGTTAGTGGCAGGCGCCGCTCAAGTGCCAGCACTCGTCAAAAGCTGACAAGCTGAGTGGGTGGAGCCAAATTTCCAACAGGTCATCTGCCGTAAATCAGTTTTAGGATCATAGAATGGAGGAGCTGCGGGTTTTCTTTTTTTGTCAATCCTAAGTGTACACATAGATAGATAGATTATTTAATTTTGTTTAACCTTACACCACTCGGGGCGTAGGGCTGTTGTCAATTAGGCAAAAGGTAAATATAATCAGGAGGATCAGTAGAACAGGTATTGCTGTAATGGCAAGAGCAAACAGTTTTTGAATGTGTGATAACTCATGATAACCTGTGATAATAAACATTATGATTTATTTTAGTCTACGGTTTAGTAAAATGGATTATGACATAAGTAGGAAATGACATTTGGCACGCATGCTATTTATGTAGGGTACAACAGATGTCATGTGTACAGAATGAACAATTCTGTTCATTCAATGAATATGACAGAAATGATTAATATAATGACTAGTAGGCATGATGAAAAAGTTACAACTTCCAAAAATACCAGCAGCAGTGGCTATAGTAGAATAATAATGATAATAGAAACAGTACGTGTATTTCCAATGCTAATAGTAATAAATAACAAGTAATAATAACAATGTTAATAGCAGTAGGTGTTGGCCCGGACCAGGATCCAGATATAACCACGGTCCATGTAAACCATGGCTGCAGTTGTTTGACAACTACTGGCACCTCTCTGAGCGCTGTCACTCCAGGAGAGGTGTGCATGTTCAGGTTTACCTGGTGGAAAGATTATTCCAGTGTTTAGCTTAGACCAACAGTGCCGTCTCCTCAAAGTAGTCTCATAATGGTTGTATAACAGTATGACATGACATGGTAAAATATATATATTTTTTTTTTATTAAAAAAAGGTGGGTACATTATACATATTATGGTATATAAGTGTAATATATTATGAAGTGATTATTATTTATTTAACACACATAAAAAAAACTCACACTGTCTGTTTGTTTGTTTATTTATTTATTTATACCAAAAACCAGCAGCTCCGCCATTCTATGATCAAAAAACTGATTTACGGCAGCTGACCTGTTGAAAATGTGGCTCCGCCCACTCAGCTTGTCAGCTTCCCGGCGAGTGACGCTCGCCTGCCGCTGTTGAACAGCGACACGCCGCAGACACGTCGCAAACTCGTCACAAACTCGTCACGCCTGCGCAGACACGTCGCAGTCGCCGGCGAGTCGCCGCAGACTCGGCCGCTGGCCGACGTACGCTTGCCACTGGGTGCCGTGCCACAAGGAGGTGCTCGGCCTTACTGCAATTTTTTTTTAATTAAGGGAATTTAAATTTAACCCCATTTTTACCATTCTTTTTACCTCTTATGATTTATTCATCCAAAAACAGGCAGACAAACAAATAAAATCATAAACAATCGGTGCCTCTGTTGCTCTGGTTAAAAAGAAAAACAGGCTGCTGCAGCTTAGCTACAAACACTGGGGAAATATGGAAGAACAGCATTGAACTGAAGTCATTTTGGTGAAAACATTGTCTGAACTTTTCAACTGTTTGAGAGCCACCATGAAAACAATGAGAACAGATTACTTGAACAGCTGTTACAATAGTAGTGAATCAAAGAGAAAGTTCGGTCAACAAAAGGTACAATATTCCATATAGAACCCCTTAATCTCAAAAGAGATGAGATCAGTAGAGGGTGATATTGAAGAAGAAAGAAGGATGGAGATATTTAAACAATTCTTTTCTCAATTCCCTCATTCTTTAGTTATGGAACAAAACTGCAGTTTCTACAGTAAAACCAAATCAAGGAAGTAATAGGGGTGGGAATCACCAGAGGTCCCAACATATTGTATCTAAGAAGATACCATTTTCAGTCTGTTCATCTCACTTCAATAATTTGTATTGCAGCAAAATGTGATTGTCAAGCAGATTGACCAACACTTTCATAAATGTTGCACCTGACAAACTGAACAGCTTGTGTTACAGTCTGCATAGTCGCGTCATTCGAGCTGGACGCGCCACAGAGGGGGCGGGGCTTATCTCTATGGTTTATCGCTGTGCAAAGAGTTTCCATTTCTGCCTCCACCATGAAAATAACTACTATTTCTGCGTTATACTTGTTGTGGAAATCCCAAAGAGGTCGGAGCATCAAACGCCGCCGTTTCTGGGTTCATAATATTACTTCTCCAGGAACTGCGTCGGGATGACAGGCGGCCATGTTAACTGGTGACTTTCGGCCGGAAGTCACCAGTTAACACGGCCGCCTGTTAATCCGTAACACCGGCCAGTTTGATTTATGCTTGAGTTAACGTCTTTGACCAGCGCCGTGTCACGGACTTTGTCCTGTGCGCCGTGCAACAGCTGTGCAGCAGCGCCGCTACGAGTGACAGGAAGTCCAGGCGTTTGATTTACATGCGGACGGTGCATTTCTCATTTCTTTCTCCGATCCCTCCCATAATTGATTACATTAAAAAAAGATTGATACTTGGCTTCGGTGTATCGATACAATATCGCCACGCAAACTATCGCGATACTATGCTGAATCGATTTTTCCCCCCACCCTTAGGAAGTAATGAGTTTAAACTGGAGAGAAAACGTTGCTGAAGAGAAAGAAGGTTAAATATTTCCCTAAGTTTCATCACTTGTGATAATTCAGCTCAAACCATAGTGCTGCATAGAGGACATGGAATACTTTGACAACGTAAAACAATTATAAATAATATATACACATGACAATACATAACACATACAATATCATAGAAACAAATACCAACATAATTTAAATTGATGTGTAGCTTCATCTTTGCTGAATAAACATATTATTTTTGCAGTTTGTATCAGCCTGACAGTTTTTAAAGTGTTTAACTATTTCTCATTGATTTCAGATGCTCTCATCAATACACTTGTGATTTGATAAATAACAGAGACGAGAGAATTCCAAACTCCACGACTAACTTGTTTCTCTAGCGTGGACTTTTAAATGTCGTTTCAGAGTTGACTTGAGTGAAAATGTTTTATCACAAACTGAACAACTAAATGCTTTCACTCCTGTGTGGAGAATCATGTGATCGTTCAGGCTTTTCTTATGTGAAAATGTTTTACTACACACAGAACAACTAAATGCTTTCACTCCTGTGTGAAGAATCATGTGACCTTTCAGGGTACTCTGAGATAAAAATGTTTTAGCACAAACTGAACAACTAAATTGTTTCACTCCTGCATGGAGAGTCATGTGATCGTTCAGGCTTCTCTTATATATAAATGTTTTACTACACACAGAACAACTAAATGCTTTCACTCCTGTGTGGATAGTCATGTGATTGTTCAGGTGATCCTTTCGTGAAAATGTTTTACCACAAACAGAACAACTAAATTGTTTAACGCCTGTGTGGATAGTCATGTGATCGTTCAGGTTTCTCTGATATGAAAATGTTTTACTACACACAGAACAACTAAATGCTTTCACTCCTGTGTGGATCGTCATGTGATAGTTCAGGTAATCCTTTCGTGAAAATGTGCTACCACAAACTGAACAACTAAATGCTTTCACTCCTGTGTGGATAGTCATGTGACGTTTCAGGGTTACCTTTAGTGAAAATGTTTGACTACACACAGAACAACTAAATGCTTTCACTCCTGTTTTGGATCTAGTGCGTCTCTTCAGACGTACCTTGTGGTCAGAGCTTCCAGCACATTCAGGCGAGCTGATTGATGTATTTCCAGCACTACAGTTCACATCACTTACAGGTACTTCAATGTTTTGCAGAGGGTTTGAATCTGACTGAGGTTCCAGAGTCTCCTTCCAATCTCTACTGTCATCAGTGTCAGATGAGTTGTCAGTCTCTGGTTCTGATCCTCCACAATCCTCTCCATCAGCTTCTGTTTCCATCGCTTCAGTTTGTTTTTGATGAAGCTGTGAGGACTGAGCTTCTTCATCATCATCACTCTTTATAGGAGTGAATGAGAACTTGATACCAGCCTCCTCCAGCCCTTGAAGCTGCTCTCCCTCCTGACTGGTCCAGAGTTCCTTCTGTTCCTCTTTAATGTGTGGGGGTTCTGGGTCCTCCTGTTCCTCTTTAATGTGTGGGGGCTCGGGTTCCTCTTTAATGTGTGGGGGCTCGGGTTCCTCCTGTTCCTCTTTAATGTGTGGGGACTGTGGGTTCTCCTGTTCCTCTTTAATGTGTGGGGGCTCTGGGTCCTCCTGTTCCTCTTTAATGTGTGGGGGCTCTGGGTCCTCCCGTTCCTCTTTAATGTGTGGGGGCTCTGGTTCCTCCTGGTCCTCTTTAATGTAAAGAATACAATATGTACATCTGAGATGTAGTACAGTAAAAAGTGCAATATGTACCTCTAAAGTGTAGTACAGTAAAGAATACAATATGTACATCTGAGATGTAGTACAGTAATGCCGTGTTCACACCAAAAGAGTTATCGCTTTTTCGCCTGACTCGACTTTATGTGGTTAATTCACTTTTCCGCAAAAATTTGATTGGGAAGGGGGCGGGGCTTATCTCCGTGGCTTTACTCCGTGAAAACATTTACCATTTCTGCCATTCACCATTGAAATAACCAGTAGTTCTGCTTTATACTTGTTGAGGAAGTCACAGTCACACACACACACACACACACGTCGGAAAATCAAACGCCCCCGTGTCTGTTCATAATATTATCCCTAGTCGCACACAGCTACGACTCTTCCAGGATGAGTGTCTGAATGAAGCCGCTTCCAGCGCTCCATCAGCAGCAGTTTGATTCAGCGACGGTAGCGACGACGGCCAGAGCGTCTCAACGCTGATTGGCTTCCGCAACGCGTTGGGCGAATTCTTTGAATAAGCGAATATCCGTAGCGCCTTTTCGCCTTCTATCCCGCCGCCCGGTGAAAAATTAGCTTTTTCGCTGTGCATTGGCTTAACATGCACAGCGCGAATATTTCCCAACTCTTTTGGTGTGAACACGGCATAACGAGTAAAATATGTACCTCTAAGATGAAGCTCAATAAAAAGTACAACATGTACCTCTGAGGTGTAGCTCAGTAAAAAAGTACAATATGTACCTCTAAGAAGTACAGTAATGAGTACGATATTCACCTCTGAGATGTAGTACTGTAAAAAGTATGAACGTGTTTAAATACTTCAGTACAGTACCTGTAACTCTACCTCAGTACATGATGTGAATACTTCCTGCAGAACTGGTTCCATCAGTTTAAAGTGATAAAGAACCAAACAGAACCAACCTGCTGTTTGTATCCGGACTTCCGGGTTGAAAACAGCGTCCTGTAGGCTCCGTTGTCGCTCGTTCTCCTCTTTTGAACTAGAAAGTTCCTCCTCGTTCTCTGCTATCGCTCTTTCAAACAGCATTTGGACATTAGACATTTTCACACAACGAAAGAAACGTTTTCTCTACACAAACCCTGTTTCCTCTCCATTAAACTGGGATTCGCTGGGTCGCTGACTTCCATCCCCGTCGGTCTGTTTGTAGCATGCTAAGCTAACTTCAATAGCTTTGTAGGCTACCGGGAGATGAGTCAGAGGAACAACATCCGGGAACAAAGGCGAACATCTAGAAGTCCATTCAGAAGGTTTATCCAGACATACAGAGACTCTGCTGGATCAGTACTGAAGGAGCTACCTGACACTTTACCAACACAACAACGAGACGCTACTGTTTGTACTGACGGTAGCCGCCATGTTGCTCATGGAGGAGCAGCCGGGTCTTCTTCTTCTTCTTCTTCTTCTTCTTCTTCTTCTTCTTTTACGGTTTATTGGCGGTGGGCGAACAACTGTTTGGCGCATTACCGCCACCAACTGGTATGGAGTGTGGATCAGGATGTCTAGTACTTGCATTATTAATAAATAATAATAAAAGGCCCTGTAGATTAAACCAATAACTTAATGCCAACTGCGCTCTTCGTAATTCTAGAGGCCTTTCACCCATTTCCACCGGTAGTGCCGCCGTTGGAGTTGTTTTAAAAGCACCGGTGCATTTTCTCATTGCCTGATAGGCTTTTCAGTTCATTCATATAATATATATTATTTAATGTTTTTGGAACCTCAAACCCTGAAAATGTCCGGCGGCGCAGCTGTCCCAGCAAATGATCAGACTATAAAAACTATGAATTCATCATAATATATTTAAAATAAACTATGGCATGCTTTTGTTATTGAAACATTTAAAATAAATAGAGTTTTAAGCTGTTGAAATAATTAAAATACTTCATAGTTTTACTTTAATAACGAGGTTGGAATAGAAATTAACAAAGGAATATGAAAGTGAAACCAACGTATTTTTCAGAGTACAAAGCTACTAAACTGTCTCTTTGTTCAGTTTCAAACATGCTGAATTAATTACGTTCTCCCACTAACGATGTGTCTCATATCCCTTTATGTTGTTATGGTTTATATGCAGATTATAATCTGATCATAAAATATGCAGACAACAGTTTATGAAACACCACACAACTCGTGTTGACTTGAAAGTGTTTTATTGTAATGTGACAATATCGTCCAATCTTTCATTAAAGCTTCTGTAACTGAAGTCAAATAAAATAAAAGAATGAGGGCTGAAGCTGCAGTTAAACACCAGAGAGAATGTCAAATACAGCAGTTTGATCACTTTACAGCAGTTTGATCACTTTACAGCAGTTTTCAGCAACATAATGTGTGTAGTTTGCCAGCCAGTTTAACAGATTATTGAAAGTATTTCCAAGTTATAGCAACGGTTATTTACATGATCTGCGTTTGTCGGTCATGATCGTCTGTTCTCGTGAACGACTGAATGATAAGACACTTTAAATGTTGCCCCCGCAAGGAATTGTGGGTCGGCATTATCTCCTTTCCTTTCGCAAAGGGAGGTCCAGTGGTTCCTATGCTAAAGGAGCTAAGTTAGGAAGCATTGAAGCTCCTTTCCTTTGCGTTTGGACAATTCGACCGGCACTTATCATGGCGGCCACTCAGGTACTTCCGGGTCATTTCACTCAGTTAGGAAGGTTCCTAACCAAAATGGACTATTCGACCGCAGCCGTAGTTTACAGATCACGTTTGAATTTATTCATATATGTTTATAAATATATATTTATGTAGAAATGTGTGTGTAGCTGCATCCTTTGTTCTTTTCATGTCTACCTGTGAAATACATTACTACTTGTTTTGATATGTGTTGTGTAAATAAGATTTTGTATTATCAACCACACAAGATAAGTTTTTAGATTAAACATGAGACTAATAGTCAAGAATTGAGCATTAAGTATTACAACTACGCATAAAATAAGGATTTTCTACAACACGTGGTGTTTGCTGTCAGATCTAAGAGCCAATCAGCTCTCTGATGTGGGACAGCCAGGCGTTTCACATCATGCACTGGGCCACGAAGTCATTGGAGAGCTACTGTGGCGCCTGGCTCTAAAATAAACGACCGCCTCGCTCTCGTGAGATTATCGTAAAATAATTTTTTTTTTTAAACTGAAATCATTTTCAGATGGTGTTTTGTCTCGGACTATGAGTATGTGATACATGGAGGCAACATATCCATTTCTTATGATTCATTCATGCAAAAACCAGCAAACAAACAAAGAACAAATACAATCATAATGTAATTTACTCACATTTCTTTTAGAATTAAGGGAATTTCAATTGAAATGTTACCCCATTTTTAGGTTATTTAATTTTGCCAATTCAAAACCTGCAAGTAACCACAAACATATGCGGAATATTTGTTGATTTCATTTAATTATTAAAAAAAGCTCAGATAACAGGGTGGTAATCATATCAGTCAACAATACATTTCATTAATGAAAGCAATTCATTCACATACAAATATGAATGTAACTTCCATTAATCATAAACACAGATTTAATTTCTAAAGAAAAACAGGCTGCTGATAGAACAGATTACTGTTTTATTACAATAGTAGTAAATCAAAAGAGAAAGTTCGGTCAACAAAAGTTAAAATATTCACGTCCTAAAACAAAGGACAGAACCCCTTAATCTCAAAGAGATGAGATCAGTAGAGGATGATGTTGAAGAAGAAAGATGGATGGAGATATTTAAACACAATTCTTTTCTCAATTCAGTCATTCTTCAGTTATGGAACAAAACTGTAGTTTCTACAGTAAAACCAAATCATGGAAGTAATGAGTTTAAACTAGAGAGAAAACGTTACTGAAGAGAAAGAAGGTTAAATATTTCCCGGAATTGCATCACCTATGATAACTCAGCTCAAACCATAGTGCTGCATAGAGGACATGGAATACTTTGACAACGTAAAACAATTATAGTTCATATATACAGTACATGACAATACATAATACATGAGACACTATCATAGAAACAAATACCAAGAGAATTTAAATTGATGTGCAGCTTCATCTTTGCTGAATAAACTCATTATGTTTGCAGTTTGTATCAGCCTGACAGTTTTTAAGTGTTTAACTGTCTCATTTATTTCTGATGCTCTTATCAATACACTTGTGATTTGATAAATAACAGAGATGAGAGAAACTTGCTGAGCAAACTCCACGACTAAGTTGTTTCTCTAGTGTGGACTTTTGAATGTCGTTTCAGAGTTTGCTTGAGTGAAAATGTTTTACCACAAACTGAACAACTAAATGCTTTCGCTCCTGTGTGGATAGTCATGTGACTGTTCAGGCTTGACTTATGTGAAAATGTTTTACTACACACAGAACAACTAAATGCTTTCACTCCTGTGTGGAGAATCATGTGACCGTTCAGGTTTCTCTGATATGAAAATGTTTTACTACACACAGAACAACTAAATACTTTCTCGCCTGTGTGGAGAATCATGTGATCGTTTAGGTAATCCTTTCGTGAAAATGTTTTACCACAAACTGAACAACTAAACGGTTTCACTCCTGTGTGGATAGTCATGTGATTGTTCAGGTAATCCTTTCGTGAAAATGTTTTACCACAAACTGAACAACAAAATGCTTTCACTCCTGTGTGGATAATCATGTGATTGTTCAGGTAATCCTTTAGTGAAAATGTCTTACTACACACAGAACAACTAAATGCTTTCACTCCAGTGTGGATAATCATGTGATTGTTCAGGTTTACCTTTTGTGAAAATGTTTTACTACACACAGAACAACTAAATGCTTTCACTCCCGTGTGGAGAGTCATGTGATTGTTCAGGTGCCCCTTTTGTGAAAATGTTTTACTACACACAGAACAACTAAATGCTTTCACTCCCGTGTGGATAACCATGTGATTGTTCAGGTGTACCTTTAGTGAAAATGTTTTACTACACACAGAACAACTAAATGCTTTCACTCCTGTGTGGATAACCATGTGATTGTTCAGGTGTCCCTTTATTGAAAATGTTTTACTACACACAGAACAACTAAATGCTTTCACTCGTGTTTTGGATCTAGTGTTTCTCTTCAGACGTACCTTGTGGTCAGAGCTTCCAGCACATTCAGGTGAGCTGATTGATGTATTTCCAGCACTACAGTTCACATCACTTACAGGTACTTCATTGTTTTGCACAATGTTTAAATCTGACTGAGGTTCCAGAATCTCCTTCCAATCTCGACTGTCATCAGTGTCAGATGAGTCGTCAGTCTCTGGTTCTGATCCTCCACAATCAGCTCCATCAGCTTCTGTTTCCATCGGTTCAGTTTGTCTTTGATGAAGCTGTGAGGACTGAGCTTCTTCTTCATCATCATCATTATCATCATCATCTTCACTCTTTACAGGAGTGAATGAGAACTTGATACCAACCTCCTCCAGCCCTTGAAGCTGCTCTCCCTCCTGACTGATCCAGAGTTCCTCCTGTTCCTCTTTAATGTGTGGGGGCTCTGGGTCCTCCTGTTCCTCTTTAATGTGTAGGGGCTCTGGGTCCTCCTGTTCCTCTTTAATGTGTGGGGTCTCTGGGTCCTCCTGGTCCTCTTTAATGTGCGGTGGCTCTGGGTCTTCTTTAATGTAAAGAATACAATATGTACATCTGAGATGTAGTACAGTAAAAAGTGCAATATGTACCTCTAAAGGGTAGTACAGTAAAAAAGGACAATATGTACCTCTAAAGTGTAGTACAGTAAAGAATGTATGTATATATCTGAGATGTAGTAGAGTAACGAGTACAATATGTGCCTCTGAGCTGTATCTTAATAAAAAGTACAACATGTACCCATGAGGTGTAGTACAGTAAAATAAAAAGTGCAATATGTACCTCTGAGATGTACAGTAAAGAGTACAATATTCACCTCTGAGATGTAGTACTGTAAAAAGTATGAACGTATTTAAATACTTCAGTACAGTACCTGTAACTCTACCTCAGTACATGATGTGAATACTTCCTCCAGAACTGATTACATCAGTTTAAAGTGATGAAGAAACAAACAGAACCAACCTGCTGTTTGTATCCGGAATTCCGGGTTGAAAACAGCGTCCTGTAGGCTCCGTTGTCGCTCGTTCTCCTCTTTTGAACTAGAAAGTTCCTCCTCGTTCTCTGCTATCGCTCTTTCAAACAGCATTTGGACTTTAGACATTTTCACACAGCGAAAGAAACGTTTCTCCACACAAACCCCGTTTCCTCTCCATTAAACTGGGATTCGCTGGGTCGCTGACTTCCGTCCCCATCGGTCTGTTTGTAGCATGCTAAGCTAACTTCAATAGCTTTGTAGGCTACCGGGAGATGAGTCAGAGGAACAACATCCGGGAACAAAGGCGAACATCTAGAAGTCCATTCAGAAGGTTTATCCCGACATACAGAGACTCTGCTGGATCAGTACTGAAGGAGCTACCTGACACTTTACCAACACAACAACGCGACGCTACTGTTTGTACTGACGGTAGCCGCCATGTTGCTAATAGAGGAACATCCGGGTCTTCTTTTTCTTTACGGCTTATTGGCGGTGGACAAACAACTGTTTGGTGCATTACCGCCACCAACTGGTATGGAGTGCGGATCAGGATGTCTAGTACTTGCATTATTAATAAATAACAACAAAAGGCCCTGTAGATTAAACCAATAACTTCATGCCAACTGCGCTCTTCGTAATTCTAGAGGCCTTTCACCCATTTCCACCGGTAGTGCCGCCGTTGGAGTTGTTTTAAAAGCACCAGTGCATTTTTTCATTGCCTGATATTGGATATTATCTAGTTTTTGATAATTTATTAACCTGTAAATTATTATACAACGTGAAAGAAAAACAACAACTTATGTACAGATGTTTTTGGTGGCAAGTCAAACGTGTTTTATTAAGGGACTTCTGTATTTCTAAAAACCTGACATTGACGTTTGAAGTTAGTTTTTAATGTGTTTCATTTGAGTGGGAATGATTAATAATGAAAAATATTTAATATTATAATCTAGAATCACATTTGTAGTATGACGGTTTCCCTCTCTCATTATTATAAGGATTAAAGGTTGTACTGAAAATTACATTTACACAACAACATTAAGGATTAAAGATGGAACATAAAAACACATGAAATGAGAGGAATGTGTGACACTGAAAATATAAAATGTTTTAAATTTGTTTTCAATTAAAAGTGCGTCACATCCTAACACGTCGCTGTCAAGCGTCTTTCCCTGCAGAGCCCCACCCTCAGTAAACTGTCAAAGGATAATTAAAAAAAAAAAAAAAGTCACGGAGAAAAATGCAGAGTTTATTCTGCGTGCACGTATTAATTTGCTTTCAACGATGCTGGCTGACCTGATGCTTGATATGTGAGGAGAAATTAGAAAACAACAGCCTCCATTCGTTCTCTATGGGAGTGTTTTTCAACCTTTTTTGAGCCGCGGCACATTTTCTACAATAAAAAAATCCTGCGGCACACCAACAACCCAAAAAGTTACAAAATGTCACATTGTAGCATAATGCAGCATATATGGTAGGTAATTATTATTAATGTCCCATTGTAACATAATACAGCATATATGGTAGGTAATTATTATTAATGTCCCATTGTAACATAATACAGCATATATGGTAGGTAATTATTATTAATGTCCCATTGTAACATAATACAGCATATCGTAGGTAATTATTGCACTATCTACTGGCATGGAAGAGTATTCAGTGTTTCAAGTAAACCAGATCACTTTGTTAGAAAAATGAAAATAAAGTTATGCAAAAAATAACTAATATTTAGTTACTACTAAATAGCGTATTGTGGAAAACAATAAGCCATTTTTTTTGCAAAACAAAACAGATGTAGTGCAGATGTGTGAGCATCACGTTGTATCAGTATTAGTGGCTGCAGTGAGCTAATTTCCTCTACAACTCTTTTATAAACGAGGTTGTAGATTTGATATGGACACTCTCAATTCATGCTCCATGTTGAGAGACACAACAGCAGAAAGCCGACTTCACGGAGATCTCATAAAGATCGGCTCGTGGCGAAATGACAAGAATCGGCGACTCGCGCATGCGCAAGCGTAACCTATTAACGGCGGACGGTGAACATTTAAAATCAGCATTTCCTCTTGCGCCCCACCTGCAATAAATACCTCCCCAGTTTGATAAATACTGACTTAAAGGAAATATGGTGTCCATTTATTTCAATGACAACTACAAAGTGTGCAGGCTTTGTTACTGCTATGTGTTTTTCGGGCTTTTGAAGGATATTTCCAGAGCCTCTCGATATGCGAAGTCAGAAACGTCATTTATGGAGCTCCAGGCTGCAGGCTGTTGGATGTTTGTCTTGACCTGCAAACACATGAACTGTTGGGCTTTAACAATGAGAGCTCATAGCTTAAAATAGTGAAAGCTGCAGCAGCAAATCCCATCCTGAAAAGCACGCTCGCTGCTCTCTCGCTCTCTGTGTGCAGCGCAGAGCAGAGAAGAGTTGTAACGCGACCCAGAAATGACAAGCTGTGTGTAGATAAGATCAATAACATACGGCCGTTTAGTCTGTTTAATAGCAGAACAAGGTGTAGACCTGTTCTATATTACTCTGCCAGCCACTATATTGCAGCTCAGACGCTCAACAATGGAAAATCATTTGCGGCAACTAAATAGTATCTTTTTGGACCAATTAAGTGAAATTGGACATTTTCCTACGGCACACCTGACGATCTCTCACGGCACAGTGGTTGACAATCACTGCTCTATGGCGGCGCTGAAATCCGCCGATGTAATATATATATTTGGCCGCTAGTGGCGCAGTGGAGCCGTTTTGACTTTCGCTGGCTCCTCCCCCTCTCTTCCTGCTTCCTGGTTCACTTGAAGACTGTAAAGTTAGTCGCGTTTCTTCAGTGTTGTTTGAGCTTCATTTGAGTCGCGTGAACGTGCATACACGTGCACGTGCTAAGCAACGTTACGTCAAGGTTCATGTAGTAGTTTATAGTAGTAGTTTATAGTAATAGTAGTTAGTAGTAGTAGTAGCAGTTTATAGTAGTATTTTATAGTAATAGTAGTTAGTATTAGTAGTAGTTTATAGTAATAGTAGTTAGTAGTAGTAGTAGTTTATATTAGTAGTTTATAGTAATAGTAGTTAGTAGTAGTAGTTTATAGTAGTAGTTTATAGTAATAGTATTTAATAGTAGTTCATAGTAGTAGTAGTTTATTGTAGTAGTTTATAGTAATAGTAGTTCATAGTAGTAGTAGTAGTAGTAGTAGTTTATAGTCATGTACATTAACGGCTCCACATGTATGTGACAGTTACTAGTGAGGTACTAGTTAGTTGTCAAATTAAGGTTATCATACAAAATATACCTAACTAATAACTGATGGTGTGTTATTATTGATTAAACTACCATTAGCATATTAAAACGAGTGTGAGTAATTATACTTAACGTTTGTTTTGATGCTAAACTTTAATACTTTATAATTTATTTGAATGCAGGACTTGTACTTGTTAAAGAGTATTTACACCATGTGGTGGTATTCATATTATTTGTTGTTTACTCAAGTACAAGATCTGAATACTTTCTCCACCACTGTTAAAATCAGAGAACACCAGAATGTGATAAAGTTGTTTATTACATATATAATCATATGCCATGTCTGTTTGGGATGTCAGAAGGCGTTTCTTGATGAGACTCTTCACTCTGCAGAGATGTGGGACAGCAGGAGGACGACTCTGAGACCTGAGTCCGTTCCCCAGCAGCTCGTGTGTCTGATGCCAGAAGGAGCTCATCTGTCAGCCTGGTGTGTATTATTTTACCTGTATCTGCATCCTAAAAATATCTATAAGTAGTGTCCATCAAAATGGTTGTTCATTCTTTATTGTTGTAAATTAGATACTGGTGCACTGTCTTCAGACCAAAAGTGTCACAGACTACAGTGTAGACGTCATGTTGCATTCCTGCATCAATAACAACATGTTCAATGTTCTCTGCAGAGTCAGACCTCCTGGTTCCTCCTGAGACGTCTGCAGAGCCGGGTCAACTGCAAACTGCACAAAGAGATCAAAGTCAGTATTTGGATGTTTTTGATTTGGTTGTGTACATTTTAAAAGATGACATCAAGTCACACAATCGTACAAATTGGCTTTATTCTGGTCTGACAAGGTGAGCCATCACGTCCTCCTTCACAGCTTCCTGCTACGACCACGACGTCAGCCAGTGGACCGGTTCACAGCAGCAGAGGGTCTGGAGGAAAACAAAGCAACACAAGCATATATACGTTATTATATTTGTTTTATATATTTGTGTTGTGTTTGTGTGTCAATATGGGCTCTGTGTTCAATATTTACTGTCCCTGTTGTGGTTAATAAATATATTTAATGGACTAATGTCTACAGGTCTTGTTAATGTGAACCATTAACAGTAAAGACATATTTAATTTAAGTCATTGCAATTAAAAACTGTAATATAATAGGTAAATAGCGATAAATAAATCAAATACTTACAGTATATAATCTGTCTGTCACTACAATAGTGACAATCAGTAAACAGGGATACACTTTTCTGGATTCATAAATAAAGTGGGATACACTTTTATTAATTCATAAATAGCTCTTCATCATTGATGTGTGGCTTTGCCCAAAATGACACTTAAGAATAGAACAGGAGAATATTTGAGTCTCAGGTGCTGAAAACAGGAATTGTCATCACCTTAGACAGCATTAATAATGCTGCAATTTCATTGGCTGTCCGTGAACACCAGCTATACACGACTTTATGCACTGTGAGGAGGACAGGTATCAAACCTGCTACCTTGTGATTACAGGACGACCACTATATCCATTATTATTATATATAATATATCTATAATATATAGATGCATAATATATCTATAATAATATATAGATATACAATAATAATTAGCGGATGTATATCTAATATATGTTATATCTAATATCTAATATAACGTTTCCACAGCAATCTTCTATACCTTTTCCCGCCACTGGCACTTTAAATATACGTGCGTGAAGGAAGAGCGGCCAACGTGATGACGTCATCAAGTAAGCTGCCGTTCCAATTCACCGTACTTTTGAAGTCCAGACTACAAAAGTTCACAAGTCTGTACTTGTGTACTTGGGTATTGAGAAACGGCAGAAGCCTCCTCCAGCTGTTATGCTAAGCTAGGCTTTAAGACAAAAGGCTTTTCTCTCAACTTTTTCTGTGTAAAATGGCATCTTTTTCCAAACTGAAAGAATTTTCAGATAGTGTTTTGTCTCGAGTAAGTGATACATGCAGACAACGTTTCTGTTTCTTATGATTTATTAATCCCAAAACAGGCAGACAAACAAAGTCAAATAGAATCATAACCAATCGGTGCCTCTGTTGCTCTGGTTAAAAAGAAAAACAGGCTGCTGCAGCTTAGCTACAAACACTGGGGAAAATATGGAAGAACAGCATTTAACTGAAGTCATTTTAGTGAAAACATCGGCTGAACTTTTCAACTGTTGAGAGCCACCATGAAAACAATGAGAACAGATTACTTGAACAGCTGTTACAATAGTAGTGAATCAAAGAGAAAGTTCGGTCAACAAAAGGTAAAATATTCATGTCCTAAAATAAAGGACAGAACCCCTTAAACTCAAAGAGATGAGATCAGGAGAGGATGATGTTGAAGAAAGAAGGATGGAGATATATGAAACAATTATTTTCTCAAATCCGTAATTCTTTAGTTATGGAACAAAATTGCAGTTTCTACAGCAAAACTAAATCAAGGAAGTAATGAGTTTAAACTGGAAAGAAAACGTTGCTGAAGAGAAAGAAGATTAAATATTTCCTCAAGTTTCATCACCTATGATAATTCAGCTCAAACCATAGTGCGGCATAGAGGACATGGAATACTTTGAAAAAATTAAAATAATATATTATATATTAAAATTAATATATACATGACAATACATGAGACAAGCGCATAGAAACAAACAAACAGAATTTAAATTGATGTGTAGCTTCATCTTTGCTGAATCAACTTATTATTTTTGCAGTTTGTATCAGCCTGACAGATTTTAAGTGTTTAACTATTTCTCATTTATTTCAGATGCTCTCATCAATACACTTGTGATTTGATAAATAACAGATGAGAGAATTTTGTTGAGCAAACTCCACGACTAAGTTGTTTCTCTAGTGTGGACTTTTAAATGTCGTGTCAGAGTTGACTTGAGTGAAAATGTTTTACCACAAACTGAACAACTAAATGCTTTCGCTCCTGTGTGGATAGTCATGTGACTGTTCAGGTAATCCTTTCGTGAAAATATTTTACCACAATCAACACAATTAAATTGTTTCACTCCTGTGTGGAGAGTCACGTGAACGTTCAGGTTATTCTTTCGTGAAAATGTTTTACCACAAACAGAACAACTAAATGGTTTCACTCCGGTGTGGATAGTCATGTGATCATTCAGGTTTTCCTTTCGTGAAAATATTTTACCACAATCAACACAACTAAATGGTTTCACTCCTGTGTGGATAGTCATGTGACCGTTCAGGCTGCTCTTATATGAAAATGTTTTACTACACACAGAACAACTAAATGCTTTCACTCCTGTGTGGATAGTCATGTGAGCGTTCAGGTATCTCTGACATGAAAATGTTTTACTACAATCAGAACAACTAAATGCTTTCACTCCTGTGTGGAAAGTCATGTGAGCGGTCAGGTATCTCTGATATGAAAATGTTTTACTACACAGAGAACAACTAAATGCTTTCACTCCTGTGTGGAGAATCATGTGATTGTTCAGGTTTAACTTTTGTGAAAATGTTTTACTACACACAGAACAACTAAATGCTTTCACTCCTGTGTGGATAGTCATGTGATTGTTCAGGTGCGCCGTTCGTGAAAATGTTTGACTACACACAGAACAAGTAAATGGTTTCACTCCTGTTTTGGATCTAGTGCGTCTCTTCAGACGTACCTTGTGGTCAGAGTTTCCAGCACATTCAGGCGAGCTGATTGATGTATTTCCAGTACTACAGTTCACATCATTTACAGGTACTTTGATGTTTTGCAGAGGGTTTGAATCTGACTGAGGTTCCTGAGTCTCCTTCAAATCTCTACTGTCATCAGTGTCAGGTTCAGACGAGTCGCCAGTCTCATCAGTCTCTGGTTCTGATCCTCCACAACCCTCTCCATCAGCTTCTGTTTCCATCGGTTCAGTTTGTCTTTGATGAAGCTGTGAGGACTGAGCTTCTACTTCATCATCATCTTCACTCTTTACAGGAGTGAATGAGAACTTGATACCAGCCTCCTCCAGCCCTTGAAGCTGCTCTCCCTCCTGACTGGTCCAGAGTTCCTCCTGTTCCTCTTTAATGTGTGGGGGCTCTGGGTCCTCCTGTTCCTCTTTAATGTGTGGGGGCTCTGGGTCCTCCTGTTCCTCTTTAATGTGTGGGGGCTCTGGGTCCTCCTGTTCCTCTTTAATGTGTGGGAGCTCTGGGTCCTCCTGTTCCTCTTTAATGTGTGGGGGCTCTGGGTCCTCCTGTTCCTCTTTAATGTGTGGGGGTTCTGGGTCCTCCTGTTCCTCTTTAATGTGTGGGGGCTCTGGTTCCTCCTGGTCCTCTTGAATGTAAATAATACAATATGTAAATCTGAGATGTATCTTAATAAAAGTACAATATTGACCTCTAAAGTGTAGTACAGTAAAACGCACAATATGTACAGTAAAAAGTACAAAATGTACCTCTAAGATGTAGTACAGGAAATAATTAACATGTTTAAATACTGCAGTACAGTCCCTGTAACTCTACCTCCGTACATGATGTGAATACTTCCTCCAGAACTGGTTCCATCAGTTTAAAGTGATAAAGAAACAAACAGAACCAACCTGCTCCTTGTATCCGGACTTCCGGGTTGAAAACAGCGTCCTGTAGTCTCCGTCGTCGCTCGTTCTCCTCTATTGATCTAGAAAGTTCGTCCTCGTTCTTTGCCGCTCTTTCAAACAGCATTTGGACTTTAGACATTTTCACACAACGACAGAAACGTTTTCTCCACACAAAGTCCGTCATAAAGCCCGTTTCCTCTCCATTAAACTGGGACAAGTCGAGTTGACTTCCATCCCCGTCTGTCTGTTTGTAGCATGCTAAGCTAACTTCAATAGCTTTGTAGGCTATCGGGAGATGAGTCAGAGGAACAACATCCGGGAACAAAGGCGAACATCTAGAAGTCCATTCAGAAGGTTTATCCCGACATACAGAGACTCTGCTGGATCAGTACTGAAGGAGCTACCTGACACTTTATCAACACAACAACGAGACGCTACTGTTTGTACTGACGGTAGCCGCCATGTTGTTAATAGAGGAACATCCGGGTCTTCTTCTTCCTTCTTTACGGTTTATTGGCGGTGGACAAACAACTGTTTGGTGCATTACCGCCACCAACTGGTATGGAGTGTGGATCAGGATGTCTAGTACTTGCATTATTAATAAACAATAATAAAAGGCCCTGTAGATTAAACCAATAATTTAATGCCTAATTCTAGAGGCCTTTCACCCATTTCCACCGGTAGTGCCGCCGTTGGAGTTGTTTTAAAAGCACCTGTGCATTTCGTCATTGCCTGATATTGGATATTATCTAGTTTTTGATCATTTATTAACCGGTAAATTAATATATAGCGTGAAGAAAAGTAAAGATGTTTTTGGTGGCAATTCAAATATGTATTATTAAGGGACTTCAGTATTTCTAATAACCTGACTTTGCATGAGACGACATAGCTTCAGTTAGTTTGTTTTTAATGTGTTTCATTTGAGTGGGAATGATTCAGTGATCGAATGCTAGTTTCACCTGAAAAAGAAAAATATTCAATATTATAAACGATAATTACATCTGTAGTATGTTGGTTTCCATCTCTCATTATTATAAGGATTAAACGCTGTACAGGACCAGGTGTGTCTTTATTTATCTGATCAGTTCAATCAATAACCAGCTGCTTTTGAGATTTAGAAATTGATTTCATTGAAGCGTGTGATCCACAGAGACATTGGCTCAATCCCAATCTCCACTCTCACGGACTGTGAGTCTCCCGCTAACTCCGTGAGGGTTTAGTTCTGTCACTGTCACATCGTCGAGTGTTTGAGTCTCTCAGACATGTTGAGCCCTTTATGAACCCTTTCCGTAAATCAGCATTAGATGCCGACTTTCCCCAAGGGATTTACCCACAATTCATAGCAATGTGACGTTAAACACGCAGTTACCAACGCAAGCGTGGAGACGTAAAAAAAAAAGAAAGGTAAACAAAGAGGCACGTGGGTCAAACCTGCTACCTTGTGGTTACAGGACGACCACTCTATCCCATGAGCCATGCGTATGAGGAGGGATCAAGGCCGCCATAGATGTGTGTTTAATTGACCTTGATGTTATAGATAGATAGATATATACTTTATTAATCCCCAAGGGGAAATTTGTTGTCGTAGTAGCGCCTAACAACTTGAAGATACAAATAAACACACAAGATAAAAGATAAAATATATAAAGAAGCAACAGGGATGAAAGATATATACAAAATAAAATTAAAATATAGTAAAATATATATATATATATATATATATATATATATATATATATATATATATATATATATATATATATATATATATATATATATATATGTATATTTAAATATACACAATAAAATAGAAAACAACTAACTGGAATGAATATATATTTACAGCCACAGAGTGTATTCATTAATTCAGCAAATTAAATGTAAACAATAGATAGTGCAAAATTCAAAGTATGTGAAGAGTAATAAGCATACATGTGTACAGTGATGAATTAATCCACAGAGGATCTAGCAAGCGGTGACTTGTTGTAAAGTCGTATTGCCGTAGGAAGGAATGTTCTCCTGTAGCGGTCCTCGTTGCAGCGGAGCGCGAGGAATCTCTGGGAGAAAGTGCTCCGCTGACCCTGCAGTAGGTGGTGGAGAGGGTGGTTATATATATATATATATATATATATATATATATATATATATATATATATATATATATATATATATATATATAATAAGATAATCCTTTATTAGTCCCTCAGTGGGGAAATTACAGGATTACAGCAGCATTGCTCACAAGTGAATAAAAGAATAATAAAATAGAAACAAGTAATATAAATAAGCAGTGCAACATATATATATATATATATATATATATATATATATATATATATATATATATATATATATATATATATATATAATATACAGACGGAATAGAAAAGTATATATAAAAAAAGTACTTAAACGTATTGCACGTAATATTGCACCAGGTGAATGCTAAAGTGACCAAGTTCAGTTCAAGTGTTCGATTGTCAAAGTGGTTTACTGGGAGCTCAGTGTGTTGTGCAGCCTGACCGCAGCGGGAAGAAAGGACTTGCGGTTCCTCTCCCTCAGACACCGGGGATGAATCAGCCGGTGACTGAAGGAGCTGTGCAGCGCTGCCAGAGTGTCCTGCATGGGATGGGAGGCGTGGCTCATCATGGACGAGAGCTTCGTCATCATCCTCCTGTCCCCCACCACCTCCACGGTATCCATACGACGTCCCAGCACGCTGCTGGCCTTCTTTACCAGCTTGTCCAGTCTCCTCCTGTCAGCTGCAGTGATGCTGCTGCACCAGAAGACCACTCCATAAAAGATGGCTGATGCCATCACAGAGTCAAAGAAGGTCTTCAGGAGTGCTCCCTGCACCCCAAAAGACCTCAGTCTCCTCAGCAGAAAGAGTCTGCTCTGTCCCTTTTTATAAAGTGTGTGTATGTGGTCGGACCAGTCGAGTTTGTTGTTCAAGTGAACACCCAGGTACTTATAAGATTTGACGATCTCAATGTCCAGTCCCTGGATGCTCACCGGTACCGGAGGAGAGCGTTTACCCCGGCAGAAGTCCACCACCAGCTCCTTGGTTTAACTGGAGTTTATCTGGAGGCGGTTTCGCTGGCACCATCCTAAAAAGTCCTGATTTAGTTCTCTGTATTCCCTGTTATCATCGGTGGAAATGAAGCCGACGATTGCAGAGTCGTCAGAGAACTTTTGCAGGTGGCAGTTTGCAGAGTTGTGGTTGAAGCCCGAGGTGTAAATGGAGAAGAGGAATGGAGCCAGAACGGTTCCTTGTGGGGCTCCCGTGCTGCAGGACACCCGGTCTGACTCACACTCCCGTATCCGTGCATACTGTGGATGGTTGGTGAGGTAGTCCAGGATCCATGCAGTCAGGTGGTGGTCCACCCCGATCTGCTCCAGCTTGTCCCTCAGAAGTAAAGGCCGGATGTTGTTGAAGGCACTGGAGAAGTCGTAGAACATGACTCTCACAGTACTTCCAGCCTTCTCCAGGTGAGAGAGGCATCTCTGCAGCAGGAAGATGACGGCATCATCCACCCCAATCATCCACCCCGATGCCAGACTGGTAGGCGAACTGAAGTGGGTCCAGGGATGAACTCACCAGAGGGCGGAGATGGGCAAGGACCAGCCTCTCCAGGGTCTTCATCCTGTGGGCTGTCAACGCCACCAGCCGGTAGCTGTTGAGGTCCTTGGGCCGCGGGGTCTTTGGTACCAGTACCACGCAGAGTGTCCTCCATAGTTGTGGTACTTTCCCCAGTCTCAAGCTCAAGTTGAAGATGTGCTCCGCTATCCCGCACAGTTGGTCTGCGCAGGATTTGAGGAGCCTTGAGCTGATGCCGTCTGTACCCGTGGCCTTCCTCACCTTGATCCTCCTCAATTCCTTCCTCACCAGGTTAAGGGACACGCTGGGGGGTGGGGTGCTGTGAGGTGTTGGAGTGGGTTGCTGGTTGTAGAATATATATATGACCCTGCAGTAGGTGGTGGAGAGGGTGGTCTGTATTGTCCAATATGGACAAAAGTTTCTTCCGCGTCCTCCTCTCCACCACCTGTTCCAGATACTCCAGTTTACAGCCGATGATGGAGAATATATATCGACTCCAATGCTGCTCCCCCAGCAGACAATGGAGAAGTACAGTGCGCTGGCCGCAACCGACTGGTAGAACATCTCCAGCATCTTGCTGCACACATTGAAGGACCGAAGCTTCCTCAGGAAAAAGAGTCGACTCATCTCCTTCTTGTACACAGCTTTGACGTTGGCCTTCCAGTTCAGTCGGCTGTTGATGTAAACACCCAGGTACCTGTACTCCTCCACCATGTCCACATCCTCTCCAAGAACACTCAGAGGACTCGGAGCCGTCGTCTTCCTCCTGAAGTCCACCACCATCTCTCTGGTCTTGGCCACGTTCAGAAGCAGGTGATTTCTACCGGCCCACTTCACAAAGTCACTCACCACAGCCCTGTACTCCTCCTCCCGTCCATCCCTAATACACCCGACCACTGCAGAGTCATCAGAGCACTTCTGCAGATGGCATGAGTCTGTGTTGTACTGGAAGTCAGTGGTGTACAGGGTGAACAGGAAGGGAGACAGAACAGTTCCCTGTGGGGCTCCAACATCACTGACCACCGTCCCAGACAGCACACGGCCCAGTCTGACAAACTGTGGTCTGCCTGTGAGGTAGTCAGTGATCCAGGAGACGGTGGACGAGTCTACCCCCACCACCCTCAACTTCTCACTCAGTAGCAGTGGTTGGATGGTGTTAAATGCACTGGAGAAGTCAAAGAAAGTGACTCTCACAGAGACACCGGTTCCATCCAGGTGCGACTGAGCTCGTTGCAGCAGGTAGATGATGGCGTCGTCCACTCCCACACGAGGCTGGTAAGAAAACACATATCATGACTGTATTCCTTTTTCATGACTATATTTATTTCTCTCCTCCTGATAGTTAAAATAGGTAAAATAGCAATACAATGTCAATAATTGTCTTTATTCTTGTTCTATCATTTCATAAATACAGGAAACTATAGTTTTTGTATATATAATAAGACGGCATCTTCATAGAGACGGCCGATCGCAACCTCAATCTTCCGAGTCCAATCCATTATTATTATTATTATTACTATTATTATTATATACAATATATAGATGTATAATATATCTAGAAATAATATATATATATTTATATATACACAATAATAATAATTAGAAGCAGCTTTATATCTAATATATGCTATATCTAATATATAATATTATATCAATTATAACGTTTCCACAGCAATCTTCTATACCTTTTCCCGCCAATGACGCTTTAAATATACGCGCGTGAAGGAAGAGCGGCCAACGTGATGACGTCATCAAGTAAGCAGCCGTTCCAATTCACCGTACTTTTGAAGTCCTTACTTGTGTACTTGGGTATTGAGAAACGGTAGAAGCCTCCTCCAGGAGGCTGAACTTTTCAACTGTTTGAGAGCCACCATGAAAACAATGAGAACAGATTACTTGAACAGCTGTTACAATAGTAGTAAATCAAAGAGAAAGTTCAGTCAACAAAAGGTAAAATATTCACGTCCCAAAATAAAGGACAGAACCCCTTAAACTCAAAGAGATGAGATCAGTAGAGGATGATGTTGAAGAAAGAAGGATGGAATACTTTGACAACGTGAAACAATTTTAATTAATATGGACATGACAATACATAACACATGAGACAATATCATAGAAAAATACCAACATAATTTAAATTGATGTGTAGCTTCATCTTTGCTGAATCAACTTATTATTTTTGCAGTCTGTATCAGCCTGACAGTTTTTAAATGTTTAACTATTTCTCATTTATTTCAGACGCTCTCATCAATACACTTGTGATTTGATAAGTAACAGAGACGAGAAACTCCACAACTAATTTGTTTCTCTAGTGTGGACTTTTAAATGTTTTCTAAGAGTTGACTTGAGTGAAAATGTTTTAGCACAAACTGAACAACTAAATGCTTTCACTCCTGTATGGATAGTCATGTGACCGTTCAGGCTTTGCTTATGTGAAAATGTTTTACTACAAACTGAACAACTAAATGCTTTCACTCCTGTGTGGATCATCATGTGATAGTTCAGGTTTCCCTTTCGTGAAAATGCTTTACTACACACAGAACAACGAAATGCTTTCACTTCTGTGTGGACAGTCATGTGATCGTTCAGGTGATGCTTATGTGAAAATGTTTTACTACACACAGAACAACAAAATGCTTTCACTCCTGTGTGGAGAATCATGTGAATGTTCAGGTATCTCTGACATGAAAATGTTTTACTACACACAGAACAACTAAATGCTTTCACTCCTGTGTGGATCATCATGTGATAGTTCAGGTTTCCCTTTCGTGAAAATGCTTTACTACACACAGAACAACGAAATGCTTTCACTTCTGTGTGGATCTTCATGTGATCGTTCAGGTGATGCTTATGTGAAAATGCTTTACTACACACAGAACAACAAAATGCTTTCACTCCTGTGTGGAGAATCATGTGAATGTTCAGGTATCTCTGACATGAAAATGTTTTACTACACACAGAACAACTAAATGCTTTCACTCCTGTGTGGATAGTCATGTGAATGTTCAGGTGATCCTTTCGTGAAAATGTTTTACCACAAACTGAACATCTAAATGGTTTCACTCCTGTGTGGATAGTCATGTGACGTGTCAGTGCTAACTTTAGTGAAAATGTTTGACTACACACAGAACAACTAAATGCTTTCACTTCTGTGTGGATTGTCATGTGATTGTTCAGGGTTTCCTTTCGTGAAAATGTTTGACTACACACAGAACAACGAAATGCTTTCACTCCTGTGTGGATAGTCATGTGATTGTTCAGGGTTTCCTTTCGTGAAAATGTTTGACTACACACAGTACAACGAAATGCTTTCACTCCTTTGTGGATCGTCATGTGAATGTTCAGGCTTTGCTTATTTGAAAATGTTTTATTACACACAGAACAACTAAATGGTTTCACTCCTGTTTTGGATCTAGTGTTTCTCTTCAGACATACCTTGTGGTCAGAGCTTCCAGCACATTCAGGCGAGCTGATTGATGTATTTCCAGTACTACACTTCACATCATTTACAGGTACTTCATTGTATTGCAGAGGGTTTAAATCTGAGTGAGGTTCCTGAGTCTCCTTCAAAGCTCTACTGTCATCAGTGTCAGGTTCAGACGAGTCGCATGTCTCATCAGTCTCTGGTTCAGACGAGTCGCCAGTCTCATCAGTCTCTGGTTCTGATCCTCCACAACCCGCTCCTTCAGCTTCTGTTTCCATCGGTTCAGTTTGTCTCTGATGAAGTTGTGAGGACTGAGCTTCTTCATCATCTTCACTCTTAACAGGAGTGAATGAGAACTTGATACCAGCCTCCTCCAGCCCTTGAAGCTGCTCTCCCTCCTGACTGGTCCAGAGTTCCTCCTGTTCCTCTTTAATGTGTGGGGGTTCTGGGTCCTCCTGTTCCTCTTTAATGTGTGGGGGCTCGGGGTCCTCCTGTTCCTCTTTAATGTGTGGGGGCTCGGGTTCCTCCTGTTCCTCTTTAATGTGTGGGGGCTCGGGTTCCTCCTGTTCCTCTTTAATGTGTGGGGACTGTGGGTTCTCCTGTTCCTCTTTAATGTGTGGGGGCTCTGGGTCCTCCTGTTCCTCTTTAATGTGTGGGGGCTCGGGTTTCTCCTGTTCCTCTTTAATGTGTGGGGACTGTGGGTTCTCCTGTTCCTCTTTAATGTGTGGGGACTGTGGGTTCTCCTGTTCCCCTTTAATGTGTGGGGGCTCTGGGTCCTCCTGTTCCTCTTTAATGTGCGGGGGCTCGGGTTCCTCCTGTTCCTCTTTAATGTGTGGGGGCTCGGGTTCCTCCTGTTCCTCTTTAATGTGTGGGGGCTCGGGTTCCTCCTGGTCCTCTTTAATGTAAAGAATACAATATGTACATCTGAGATGTAGTACAGTAAAAAGTACAACATGTACCACTGAGGTGTAGTACAGAAAAAAATACAATATGTACATCTGAGATGTAGTAGAGTAACGAGTACAATATGTACCTCTGAGATGTAGTACAGTAAAAGTAAAACATTCACCTCTGAGGTGTAGTACAGTAAAAAGTACAATATGTAACTCTAAAATGTAGTACAATAAAAAGTACAATATTCACCTCCAGTGGCAGCCGTCCAATAGAGGGCAACGGGGCTTGGCCCCACCCACCTTGAGCCACAAAAAAGAAAAGAAGAAATATAATTATATGAATTAATTATACACAGTCAATATTTTGTTTTTGAGCTATGGAATATACCCAGTAATATTTGTAAAATAGGATATCTGCACCAAATATCTGCTTTTCCTCCTCTGCTAGTGCACCTATGAGCTGCTCACATGCACTTCTCTGGGGCTCGTGCACATCGTGGGGCTCACCCAAGGAAGACGGATCTAATACGCAGTTTAGCCAATCACTGATTAAAGAAATAAATGAAATGACATACAATTTATCCAATCAGTGCCCTAAAAACTACTTCTGGGAGGGCTATTCTGATCAAGCCCAAGGCTGCGCATTCCTGTGTCTTCGTCTCCTTGGGCAGACGAGGCGCGCACCACCCATTATAATAACATTCAGCAGCGAGTGCGAGCAGGAGCGCTACTCTTCACAGAAAAACCAAACGCTAACTCGGTATAATCTCTCCTCCAACACCCGTTTGAGAGGAGCCCTTTGGTGGAGAAACTACAGGACCTCAGAATAAGACAACAGACTCGTGTGAAAGGGAGCAGCTTCTGTGCAGACCTAAGCTACATCAGTATGGTGTGGCTGGATGCAGTATTTTACTTTCCATGCTTGCTTTTTTTAAAATCAACATAGACCGATCCAGCATGGACAGATACAGGAGTTAGCATATGAGTGTATTTTAAAGCTAGCTTTACACTACTTTGTCTAGCCAATGAAAATACACCATCATGTGTGACGTGATCTGTAGTCAAGGGGAGGAAGGGAGGGAATGTTTGATGTCTGAAAAAAAAAATGCGACAGCGGGGAAAAACAAACAAATAATCGGATCGTTGTAAGGTAGGCAGCTGTTTGTTTGTAGATCTGAAACACAAAGGCAGACATAATCAAATGTTTTTCTTGTTTTTCATAAGCCAGGCTACCTCAAGGATTTTCATGCACAATGATCTTACTAATACATGATGCAAATAATGTTGGTGTGTGTTTGAGTGTGAGAGAGACTGTCTGTACATTTGATGTGGCTCTTATGATTAGAAATATTGTTTGTGTAGATACACCTCCAATATAATACAGTGCTAGGTTGTATATAAGTTTCACCAAAATGTAATATTGTTGAGTAAATTTCTCTCGTGTGATTTATGTTCCTGCCTGAAAAGATAGAGAACCGAGTCAGAGAGAGGAGACAAGAGACAGAAAAGAAAGATAGCAAGGAGAATAGAAGCAGAAAAAGAAAAGAATAAGCAAAAGACTTGAAAGAAAAGAAAGGTAGGTAATAGGGCTGCCACAACGAATCGATAAAATCGATTATCAAAAGTGTTGGCAACGAATTTCATTATCGATTCGTTGTGTCGCGCAATTATTACGCCAGGCAATAAGTCGCGGCGAAAAACAAAAAGAGCGGATCAGAGCAACTGGCCGCCAGCGTTTCTGAGATTGGAGTGAAGCTGACGTTGTGATCTTCGCAAAATAGAACATCTTTGATGTGACGTGTCGAGTCTTGGCCAATCAGCGTTAAGACGTCGACAGCGTCTTCATTTCCCTCAAACTTGTTTTTAATGGAAGCTAGTCAGGTTGCTATCACATTAGCTAAGTGCTTGGGTTGTGTATTGTCATTAAAGTTACTTTATGTTCCGTCACAGTTCAATCTTGCTTGGAAAACAACGTAATGTGATGAAACGTGCCGTCACCCCCCCGGTCTGGTTCAGTTCACGCTGTCACTCGTTAACGCTAAACCGGCACACCGGCGGATCTGGCTGCAGGTTGTTGTTTTTTTTACTCAAAGTAGAATGAATCAAATCATGTAGTTGGGCTTAGCCAACAACGTGATGTCGTGGTCGTTTGAGACCCAGAATGAAATAGTTTAAGGAAGAGGACGCTTTATATGCAGCGCAGCTTGATGAAGTGGTCAAAACAGAAGTGAGAGGAGCAGTACAGCTTCCCACTGTCCCAGTGTTTCATACATATTGATGAAGCAGGGTATGCTAAATGCAGCCACTGCTCCAAGGAGATCAATTTTAGTATTGTTATAATAAATTCTGATTATTATTTTAGAGCCTTCAACATCGGCAGCAGGATGTGGCCTCCGTGGGTCCCAAAGTCGTTCCTCTCCCTCCTCCCACTGTAAATGCTTTATGTAACCTGAAAAAATACAATATTATAACATGATGGTGACATTAGCATGATGACGAACAAACAAAACATGGTTATGCTTTTTCTGTTATTCATACAGCCTCCAAACCTGCAGACGCCGGACCATCATCTAGCTCCTCGTCTGCTGGACCCACGACATCCACCGGTAGTGTAAGTCATGGTAACTTTCTTTGTATACCAATTTATGAAAATCTGATAATTTTCTTCAATTTAAATGTGTTGTTTTTTATTCTGTGAATAGGTCACACTCCTGAAGACATGGAGACTACAGTTTGGGAGTGTGGCCGGTGCAGGGAACCCGACACTCCCGAGAGCTCGGAGGGGCTCGGTGTCGTGGGTCCAGTGTGACAGCTGCCACTTGTGGTATCACACCGTGTGTGTGGGCTGGGACGAGGAGCTCGATGAGGATGATGATTCTTTTAAATGTAATTTTTTTTTTTATTGAAATAAACGTTCATCTTTTCAAAGATTTGCACAAGTAATTTGTCTATTGCTAACTCCTGTTATCTTTGGGGTCAATACGACACCATTCAATGTTTAACGTCTCTAAATATCTGATTGACATACCTTTTTTTGCTTCATATTTTATGACTCCCTAATTTAATAGGGACAACTGGATAAACATAAAATGAACACAATGATACGTGTTCAATGTCCTGTACACGCCGGTGTTCTTTTGATAAAAGATATTAGTACATTTGAAGGTAACAGGAGGGTTTTAACAAATAAGCTTTCAATCATGAATACTGGTGTTTTTAGTTGTAATATAACTCAGTGTTATCATAGTAATTGTTATGTACAACATGTGTGCATCATTTTTAAATGTCATGCATCAGCTGGTGTTAAGCCAGTGACTGACATGAGAAGAGTTTAACAAAACATCCAGCAGGTGGTGGTATACACTCAAATTGAAATTACGGTGCTTTTATTGCATAGTTTGGAGTTGTTGAAGCGTGATATTTCATTGTGAAGGACAGAACTACGATCCCGGATATATTGACTGCATTTTGGTGGCCCTGAAACAATCTCCGAAAAACCAACAGCGCCGAGTGTTTACTACGAGGATAGAAGTATGTCACAAAAATGCCACCAGCCGCCACTGTGTACCTCTGAGATGTAGTACAGTAAAAAGTATAAACGCGAATACTTCTGTACAGTGCCTGTAACTCTACCTCAGTACATGGGAATACTCCAGAACAGTACCTGTAACTCTACCTCAGTACATGATGTGAATACTTCCTCCAGAACTCGTTACATCAGTTTAAAGTGATAAACAAACAGAACCAACCTGCAATTTGTATCCGGACTTCCGGGTTGAAAAAGTTCCTCTTCGTACTCTGCTATCGCTCTTTCAAACAGCATTTGGACTTTAGACATTTTCACAACGACAGAAACGTTTTCTCCACACAAACCCCGTTTCCTCTCCATTAAACTGGGACGAGCTGTGTTGACTTCCGTGCCCGTCTGTCTGTTTGTAGCATGCTAAGCTAACTTCAATATCTTTGTAAACTACCGGGAGATGAGTCAGAGGAACAACATCCGGGGGAAAAGGCGAACATCTATAAGTCCATTCAGAAGGTTTATCCAGACATACAGAGACTCTGCTGGATCAGTACTGAAGGAGCTACCTGATGCTTTATCAACACAACAACGAGACGCTACTGTTTGTACTGACGGTAGCCGCCATGTTGCTCATGGAGGAGCATCCGGGTCTTCTTCTTCTTCTTCTTCTTCTTCTTCTTCTTTTACGGTTTATTGGCGGTGAACAAACAACTGTTTCGTGAAATACCGCCACCAACTGGTATGGAGTGTGGATCAGGAGGTCTAGTACTTGAATTGAACTAGACGACCACTCTATCCCATGAGCCATTGACCTCAATGTAACCGACACATGACTGTATTTCTTTTTCTCCTCCTGATAGTTATAACAGGGAAGATAGCAATACAATGTCAAACATTGTCTTTATTCTTGTTCTATCATTTCAGAAATACAACAAATTATAGTTTTTGTACTAATAAGACGGCTTCTTCATAGAGACGGCCAATCGCAACTGCAATCCTCTGAGTCCGATCCATTATTATTATTATAGATAATATATCTATAATATATACTGTAGATGTATAATATATCTATAATAATATATTGATATACAATAATAATCAGAAGCAGCTTCATATCTAATATATGTTATATCTAATATATTAATACTATATCTAATATAACGTTTCCACAGCAATCTTCTATACCTTTTCCCGCCACTGGCTCTTTAAATATACGTGCGTGAAGAAAGAGCGGCAACGTGATGACGTCATCAAGTAAACTGCCATTCCAATTCACCGTACTTTTGAAGTCCAGACTCCACAAGTCCGTACTTGTGTATTAAGAAATGGCAGAAGCCTCCTCCAGTGTTATACTAAGCTAGGCTAATCACCTCCAGGCTATTTTTTAAGACAAACGGCTTTTCTCTCAACTTTTTCTGTGTAAAAATTGCATTTTTTTTAAACTGAAATAATTTTCAGATTGCGTTTTGTCTTGCACTATGAGTAAGTGATACATGCAGACAACGTTTCTGTTTCTTATGATTTATTCATCCAAAAACAGGCAAACAAACAAAGAACAAATCAAATCACAACCAATCGGTGCCTCTGTTGCTCTGGTTAAAAAGAAAAACAGGCTGGGAGAAAGAGAAAGTTTGGTCAACAAAAGGTAAAATATTCACGTCCTAAAACAAAGGACAGAACCCCTTAAACTCAAAGAGATGAGATCAGTAAAAGGTGAAGTTGAAAAAGAAGGATGGAGATATTTAAACACATTTCTTTTCTCAATTCAGTCATTCTTCAGTTATGTTACAAAACTGCAGTTTCTAGAGTAAAACTAAATCAAGGAAGTAATGAGTTTAAACTGAAGAGGAAAATGTTGCTGAAGGGAAAATATTTCCCGAAGTTTCATCACCTATGATAATTCAGCTCAAACCATAGTGCTGCATAGGGGACATGGAATACTTTGACAACGTAAAATAATTATAATTAATATATACATGACAATACATAACACATGAGACAATATCAGAGAAACAAAGACCAACAGAATTTAAATTGATGTGTAGCTTCATCTTAGCTGAATCAACTTATTATTTTTGCAGTCTGTATCAGCCTGTTTTTAAGTGTTTAACTATTTCTCATTTATTTCAGATGCTCTCATCAATACACTTGTGATTTGATAAATAACAGAGACGAGAGAATCTTGTTGAGCAAACTCCACAACTAAGTTGTTTCTCTCGTGTGGATTTTTAAATGTCGTTTCAGAGTTGACTTGAGTGAAAATGATTTACCGCAAACTGAACAACTAAATGGTTTCACTCCTGTGTGGAGAATCATGTGATTGTTCAGGTAATCCTTTCGGGAAAATGTTTTACCACAAACAGAACAACTGCATTGTTTTACTCCTGTGTGAATAGTCATGTGATCCTTCAGGCTTTTCTCATATGAAAATGTTTTACTACACACAGAACAACTTAATGCTTTCACTCCTGTGTGGATAGTCATGTGATAGTTCAGGTTTCTCTGATATGAAAATGTTTTACTACACACAGAACAACTTAATGCTTTCACTCCTGTGTGGATAGTCATGTGTAAATCCAGGTGTCCCTTTCGTAAAAATGTTTTACCACAAACAGAACAACTAAATTGTTTCACTCCTGTGTGGCTAGTCATGTGATCGTTCAGGTTTCTCTGATATGAAAATGTTTTACTACAAACTGAACAACTAAATGCTTTCACTCCTGTGTGGATAATCATGTGATAGTTCAGGTTTCCCTTTCGGGAAAATGTTTTACCACAAACTGAACAACTAAATGCTATGACTCCTGTGTGATGAGTCATGTGATGGTTCAGGCTTGCCTTATGTGAAAATGTTTTACTACACACAGAACAACTAAATGGTTTCACTCCTGTGTGGCTAGTCATGTGACCGTTAAGGGTTCTCTGATATGAAAATGTTTTACTACACAAAGAACAACTAAATGGTTTCACTCCTGTGTGGATAGTCATGTGAATGTTCAGGCTTCCCATATGTGAAAATATTTTACTACACACAGAACAACTAAATGCTTTCACTCCTGTTTTGGATCTAGTGCGTCTCTTCAGACGTACCTTGTGGTCAGAGCTTCCAGCACATTCAGGTGAGCTGATTGATGCATTTCCAGTACTACAGTTCACATCACTTACAGGTACTTCATTGTTTTGCACAGCGTTTGAATCTGACTGAGGTTCCAGAGTCTCCTTCCAATCTCTACTGTCATCAGTTTCATCAGTCTCTGGTTCTGATCCTCCACAATCCTCTCCATCATCTTCTGATTCCATCGGTTCAGTATGTCTTTGATGAAGCTGTGAGGACTGAGCTTCTTCTTCATCATCATCTTCACTCTTTACAGGAATGATTGAGAACTTGATACCAGCCTCCTCCAGCCCTTGAAGCTGCTCTCCCTCCTGACTGGTCCAGAGTTCCTCCTGTTCCTCTTTAATGTGTGGGAGCTCTGGGTCCTCCTGTTCCTCTTTAATGTGTGGGGGCTCTGGGTCCTCCTGTTCCTCTTTAATGTGTGGGGGCTCTGGGTCCTCCTGTTCCTCTTTAATGTGTGGGGGCTCTGGGTCCTCCTGTTCCTCTTTAATGTGTGGGAGCTCTGGGTCCTCCTGTTCCTCTTTAATGTGTGGGGGCTCTGGGTCCTCCTGTTCCTCTTTAATGTGTGGGGGCTCTGGTTCCTCCTGGTCCTCTTGAATGTAAATAATACAATGTGTAAATCTGAGATGTATCTTAATAAAAAGTACAATATTGACCTCTAAAGTGTAGTACAGTAAAAAGTACAATATTCACCTCTGAGATGTAGTACTGTAACAAGTATGAACGTGTTTAAATACTTCAGTACAGTACCTGTAACTCTACCTTAGTACATGATGTGAATACTTCCTGCAGAACTGGTTACATCAGTTTAAAGTGATAAAGAAACAAAGAACCAACCTGCTCCTTGTATCCGGACTTCCGGGTTGAAAACAGCGTCCTGTAGTCTCCGTTGTCGCTCGTTCTCCTCTATTGACCTAGAAAGTTTCTCCTCGTTCTCTGTTGCTCTTTCAAACAGCATTTCGACTTTAGACATTTTCACACAACGACAGAAACGTTTTCTCCACACAAAGTCCGTCACAAAGCCCGTTTCCTCTCCATTAAACTGAGACGAGCTGTGTTGACCTCCGTCCCCGTCGGTCTGTTTGCAGCATGCTAAGCTAACTTCAATAGCTTTGTAGGCTACCGGGAGATGAGTCAGAGGAACAACATCCGGGAACAAAAGCGAACATCTATAAGTCCATTCAGAAGGTTTATCCCGACATACAGAGACTCTGCTGGATCAGTACTGAAGGAGCTACCTGACACTTTATCAACACAACAACGAGACGCTACTGTTTGTACTGACGGTAGCCGCCATGTTGCTAATAGAGGAACATCCGGGTCTTCTTCTTCTCTTGTACGGTTTATTGGCGGTGGGCGAACAACTGTTTGGTGCGTTACCGCCACCAACTGGTATGGAGTGTGGATCAGGATGTCTAGTACTTGCATTATTAATAAATAATAATAAAAGGCCCTGTAGATTAAACAAATAACTTAATGCCAACTGCGCTCTTCGTAATTCTAGAGGCCTTTGACCCATTTCCACCGGTAGTGCCGCCGTTGGAGTTGTTTTAAAAGCACCGGTGCCTTTTCTCATTGCCTGATATTGGATATTATCTAGTTTTTTAATACTTTATCAACCAGTAAATTAATATATAGTGTAGTGGCCATTTGTCCCATAAACCAAATAAATAAATATAAATTAAAGAAAATATACCAATATCAAAAGCCACTGATGCACCGTAGGTTATGTTATTGACGCAGCCAAAATAATGCAGGGTCCAATTTATTGTAACTTAAAATAATCAAACAAATAAACAAACAAAACGCCCCATGCGGCCTCTCCCGTGCTGACCTGTCGCTGTAGCTGCTGCTGGCTGGCTGGCTGGTAAAAAACCAAAAGCCTACCCAGGTGCATCCCGGTCCTGTACCCGCCTACTCCTTTAAGTACACCAGGTGCCCACAGCATTACCCAATTAACAAACTAAAACCTACGTAAACAACTATGAATAAACAACATCACTTGTGAACAAAAATAAATTATATTGTTAGTAAATAGCTCCTACATATATATATATATATATATATATATATATATATATATATATATATATATATATATATATATATATATATATATATATATATATATATATATAAACTCGGAACTCTACTTATGTACAAGTAGTAATATTACTACAAAAGTCCTGCAAATATTTACAGGAGACTTAAAATGTATCAAAGGTTAATTACACATTGAGCAGAACTGCACATTTCTTATTATATTATAATTATGATGTAAAAATGAGTTCATCAATGTGAAGCATTTACTACTTTTTTATTTACTAAGTTTTATTTGAATCTATAATATGACATCATAATGTATTGATTATATTATTTATCAGAATCTGAAATGTAACTAAAGTTGAAAGTGAGACATTTCCCTCTGAATCGAAGTGGAAGCAGTGAATACTCAAGGAAAGTACCTCAGTATTGTACTTGAGTAAATGTTTTCAAAGATATACGAAAATCCGCAGACGGTTTTATTAATTGTTACATTTTTATATGTACAGCAAAATCAAACTCCAGAGATAAACGTCACGTCATCGTTTCACGTGAGAATGTTAAAGAAAAAGCACAGCGGTGAAGTTTGTTCATAAGAGACAGAACTGGTTATGAAGACGTTCGTCTGCTTCCTGTCGACATTTCCTAAAAAGAAAGCTGAGGTTACTTTTTTAGAAATCTCCTTTATTTTACAAATGGAGACGAACGAGGCTCTTTGTCCTGTGACGTGGAGTTAAAGTGCAAAATTAAATATTACACAAGAAGAAAATGACATTAATAATAATGATGTTTGCATCTCTTTAGTTACAATTGAAGTCATTTGCCTCCAAAAGAAAAGAAACATGCTGTCAAATAAAAATACAGATTTTCCATTCAGGTTTCGATAATCGGTTAAAGTCAAACATTCTTTGTAACTTTCCTTTTTTCTTTCATATACATTTTTGTTGCATTTCTCTAAAATGCATCAAATAAAAATACAAGAGTATTTCGATCACACCGCCTGGTTAAAGTCACCATGTCCTGATATTACTGCTCATGTGTGTCACATGTATGATGGAAGAGAAAACGTATTTCTGCTGTTGGACAGCTCAGCTGAAGGCTGCAGCTTTAAATTTACAAGCCGTTTGCTCGCAGTGGGTTTTTAGGAGCTGGAGCCATTAGCTTTGCTTAGCATGAAGACTGGAAGCAAAGGGAAACAGCTAGCATGGCTCTGTCCAAAGTTAGCGATGCTCCGATCAACACATTGTGTCCTATGTTTGTTTCATTATTAGGGGCGGGAGGAAATAAATCAATGTAGCATAATATCATGATATTTTGCGTAACATTCTTGTATTAAATGTATCTTTATTATTTAATATACTAATATTGCAAATAAAAATGCTTTTCCAGTAGAGTAGGTGGTGCCGTCATGTTTTGTCGGTCGACACTAAAACGTTAGGCTCGTTCGAGATGAGCCAGTTCTGCGCAGAATCGATCGCCGCTCAATGCATGCCGGTTAGATTTGTGTCCGACTTGGTCCCGACTTGCTCTGAAGTCATGCACACGTGGTCAACGATACTTTCACGAGAGCGAGGCGGCCGTCGATTTTTGAGCCAGGCGCCACAGTAGCTCTCCACCGACTGTGTGGCCCAGTGCATGATGGGAAATGTCTGGCTGTCCCACATCAAAGAGCTGATTGGCTCTTAGATCTGACAGCAAACACCACGTGTTGTAGAAAATGATTATTTAATGTGTAGTTGTAATACTTAATGCTCAATTGTTGACTATTAGTCTCAAGTTTGATCTAAACACATTTCTTGTGTGGTTGATAATACAAAATCGTATTTATACAACACACATCAAAACTACTAGTAATGTATTTCACAGGCAGACATAAAAAAGACCAAAGGATGCAGCTACACACACATTTCTACATAAATATATAATTACAAACACATATGAATAAATCCAAACGTGATCTGTAAACTACACGTAGAAAAAAGTTTGGAACTAACAGGAAGTCATTTTTTCTGTGACTTCCTGTGTCTATTTTGAAGGCAGCTGAAAACTGTCCGACTTGACCGCAGTTTTTTGTCAACGCCTCCTGCTGCGGCCGCCTGCTGTCGTCTGGATTCCATGCGAGAAGCAGCTCTTACGAAAAGCCTAGTGTCTCTGTGGATCACACGCTTCAAATAAGTCAATTTCTAAGACTCAAATGCAGCTGGTTATTGATTAGACTGATCAGATAAATCACAGAAACACCTGGTCCTGTACAGCGTTTAATCCTTATAATAATGAGAGAGGGAAACCGACATACTACAAATGTAATTACAGTGTTTATAATATTGAATATTTTTATTTTTGAAGTGAAACTACATTCGATCACTGAATCATTCCTACTCAAATGAAACACATTAAAAACAAACTAACTTAAACAATGTTGTCTCATGCAAAGTCAAAGCCAGGATTTTAGAAATACTGAAGTCCCTTAATAATACATGTTTGACTTGTCACCAAAAACATCTGTACATAATTTTTTCTTTGCTTTATATATTAATTTACCGGTTAATAAATGGTCAAAAACTAGATAATATCCAATATCAGGCAATGAGAAAATGCACTAGTGCTTTTAAAACAACTCCAACGAACCGGTGGCACTACCGGTGGAAATGTGTGAAAGGCCTCTAGAATTACAAAGAGCGCAGTTGGCATTAAGTTATTGGTTTAATCTACAGGGCCTTTTATTATTATTTATTAATAATAATAATTATAAAAAGTCGTCCAGTTCAATGCAAGTACTAGACATCCTGATCCGCACTCCATACCAGTTGGTGGCGGTAATGCACCAAACAGTTGTTTGCCCACCGCCAATAAACCGTAAAGAAGAAGAAGACCCGGATGTCCCTCTATTAACAACATGGCGGCTACCGTCAGTACAAACAGTAGCGTCTCGTTGTTGTGTTGATAAAGTGTCAGGTAGCTCCTTCAGTACTGACCCAGCAGAGTCTCTGTATGTCTGGATAAACCTTCTGAATGGACTTATAGATGTTCACATTTGTTCCCGGATGTTGTTCCTCTGACTCATCTCCCGGTAGCCTACAAAAATATTGAAGTTAGCTTAGCATGCTACAAACAGACAGACGGGGACGGAAGTCAACACAGCTCGTCCCAGTTGAATGGAGAGGAAACGGGGTTTGTGTGGAGAAAACGTTTCTGTCGTTGTGAAAATGTCTAAAGTCCAAATGCTGAGATCTTTAGTCAACCAGCGACTACCTGCGGCTGCTGAAGAACTTTGGCTGTTTGAAAGAACGATAGCAGAGTACGAGGATGAACTTTCTAGATCAATAGAGGAGAACGAGCGACAACGGAGACTACAGGACGCTGTTTTCAACCCGGAAGTCGGGATACAAAGAGCAGGTTGGTTCTGTTTGTTTCTTCATCACTTTACACTGATGAAACCAGTTCTGGAGGAAGTTTTCACGTCATGTACTGAAGTACAGTTACAGGTACAGAGCACTTTATCTTTATCTATAATTGATTTAAACATCATTGCACTGTTGCTGTCGTTGGCTGTTGATTGTTGTTTGTCTCGTCTAATGTCTAATGTATGCCTTCCGCCTAACAAAATTCCTCGTTTGTGCAAACATTCCTGGCAATAAACGGTTTCAGATTCAGATTCTGATTAATATTCAAATCATGTACTATGGGTAGAGTTACAGTTACTGCACTGAAGTATTCACATGTACTGAGGTAGCGTTACAGGTAGTGTACTGCAATATTTGAACATGTTCATACGTTTTACTGTACTACATCTCACAGGTACATGTTGTACTCTTTACTGTATTACAACTCAGAGGTACATATTTTACTTTTTACTGTACATATTGTACTCTTTACTGTACTATATATCAGAGGTACATATTGTACTTTTTACTGTACATCTTAGAGGTACATATTGTACTCTTTCCTGAACTACATCTCAGAGGTACATATTGTACTTTTTACTGTACACCTCAGGTGAATATTGCACTTTTTACTTTTCTACACCTCAGAGGTACATATTGTACTTTGTACTGTACTACATCTCAGATGTACATATTGTATTCTTTACATTAAAGATGACCAGGAGGAGCCAAAGCCTCCACACATTAAAGGGGACCAGGAGGAGCCAAAGCCCCCACACATTAAAGAGGACCAGGAGGAACCAGAGCCCCCACACATTAAAGAGGAACAGGAGGACCCAGAGCCCCCACACATTAAAGAGGAACAGGAGGACCCAGAGCCCCCACACATTAAAGAGGAACAGGAGGACCCAGAGCCCCCACACATTAAAGAGGAACAGGAGGACCCAGAGCCCCAACACATTAAAGAGGAACAGGAGGAACTCTGGATCAGTCAGGAGGGAGAGCAGCTTCAAGGGCTGGAGGAGGCTGGTATCAAGTTCTCATTCATTCCTGTAAAGAGTGAAGATGATGAAGAAGAAGAAGCTCAGTCCTCAAAGCTTCATCAAAGACAAACTGAACCGATGGAAACAGATGATGATGGAGAGGATTGTGGAGGATCAGAACCTGAGACTGATGAAACTGACGACTCGTCTGAACCTGATCCTGGTGAAAGTAGAGATTTGAAGGAGATTCTGGAACCTCAGTCAGATTCAAACCCTCTGCAAAACATTGAAGTACCTGTAAGTGATGTGAACTGTAGTGCTGGAAATACATCAATCAGCTCGCCTGAATGTGCTGGAAGCTCTGACCACAAGGTACGTCTGAAGAGACGCACTAAATCCAAAACAGGAGTGAAACCATTTAGTTGTTCTGTGTGTAGTAAAACATTTTCACTAAAGGTAACCCTGAAACGTCACATGACTATCCACACAGGAGTGAAAGCATTTAGTTGTTCTGTGTGTAGTAAAACATTTTCACAAAAGGTAACCCTGAAACGTCACATGACGATCCACACAGGAGTGAAAGCATTTAGTTGTTCTGTGTGTTGTAAAACATTTTCACAAAAGGGAAACCTGAACGATCACATGACTGTCCACACAGGAGTGAAACAATTTAGTTGTTCTATGTGTAGTAAAACATTTTCACGAAAGGATCACCTGAACAATCACATGACGATCCACACCGGAGTGAAAGCATTTAGTTGTTCTGTGTGTAGTAAAACATTTTCACGAAAGGATTACCTGAACGCTCACATGACTGTCCACACAAGAGTGAAAGCATTTCGTTGTTCTGTGTGTAGTAAAGCATTTTCACGAAAGGGAAACCTGAACTATCACATGATGATCCACACAGGAGTGAAAGCATTTAGTTGTTCAGTTTGTGGTCAAACATTTTCACTCAAGCAAACTCTGAAACAACATTTAAAAGTCCACACTAGAGAAACAACTTAGTCGTGGAGTTTGCTCAACAAGATTCTCTCGTCTCTGTTATTTATCAAATCACAAGTGTATTGATGAGAGCATCTGAAATAAATGAGAAATAGTTAAACATTTATACATGATACAGATTGCAAAAAGAATAAAGCCTAGTTTATGGTTCGCCGTCAGGTCGAAGGCGTACCTACGCCGTAGCTACGCCGTCGACGCAGACTCCTCCAAAAAATCCTAACTACGCGTCGCGTTGACGCGGACCGCAAGCGCTGTGATTGGTCCGCTCAGAACGTAATTTCCGGCAGTTGCTTTTTTCCCAGCCTCGACCGGTTGAGTGGTCGTACAGACCACCTCCGCAAACGTCTTCTCTGTCGCCTGCGCTTCAACATTTGCAATATAAGCATTTGCTCTTCAATATTGATGAGCTCCAACTTTAATGCAGCCGCTCCAACTTGGTCGCCATTGTTTACTGTGACCGGAATTCGGCTATAACCCCTGTAACCACACAGCCACACAGACACCCCCCCTGGCGGCATGGCGGTTAATTGCAGAGCAACGCGTTTCCTCGACGCAGAACTTCGAATGCTCAACGACGGCGTCACGTCGACGGCGTAGGTGACGGAGAACCATAAACTAGGCTTTAGTGTATTCAGCAAAGATGAACCTACACATCAATTTGAATTCTGTTGGTATTTGTTTCTCTGATATTGTCTCATGTATTATGTGTTATGTATTGTCATGTATATATTAATTATAATTGTTTTATGATGTCAACGTATTCCATCCTTCTTTCTTCAACATCATCCTCTACTGATCTCATCTCTTTGAGATTAAGGGGTTCTGTCCTTTTATTTTAGGACGTGAATATTTTACCTTTTGTTCCCCGAACTTTCTCTTTGATTCACTTCTATTGTAATAGCTGTTCAAGTAATCTGTTCTCATTGTTTTCATGGTGGCTCTCAACAGTTGAAAAGTTCAGCCGATGTTTTCACCAAAATGACTTCAGTTCAATGCTGTTCTTACATATTTGCCCCAGTGTATGTAGCTAAGCTGCAGCAGCCTGTTTTTTTTTTTTTAACCAGAGCAACAGAGGCTCTGGTTGTTTGTCTGCCTGTTTTTGGATTAATAAATCATAAGAAACAGAAACTTTGCCTGCCTGCATGTATCACTTACTCGTAGTGCGAGACAAAACACCATCTGAAAATTATTTCAGTTTAAAAAAAATGCCATTTTACACAGAAACGGTTGAGAGAAAAGCCTTTTGTCTTAAAAATAGCCTGGAGGTGATTAGCCTAGCTTAGCATAACACCTGGAGGAGGCTTCGTATCTAAAAAGATGAAGTTTTCACTCACTTCAGACATTGTTATTGCAGCAGAAGGGTTCACAAGTCGAGCAGACCAACTCAACGTTTTAGTGTCCAGCGACTTCCTGTCGATCCTGATGACTTTAAACATGACGGCACCACCTAGTGGACTGGAAAAGCATTTTTATTTGCAATATTAGTATATTAAATAATAAAGATACATTTGATACAAGAATGTTACGCAAAATATCAAGATATTATGCTGCATTGATTTATTTCCTCCCGCCCCTAATAATGAAACAAACATAGGACATAATGTGTTGATCGGAGCATCGATAACTTTGGACAGAGCCATGCTAGCTGTTTCCCTTTGCTTCCAGTCTTCATGCTAAGCTAAGCTAATGGCTCCAGCTCCTAAAACCCCACTGCGAGCAAACGGCTTTTACATTTAAAGCTGCAGCCTTCAGCTGTTGTTGTTCATGAGTTTACTTTGATTGTTCACTGTAAACAACATTTGACAAGCCGTTTTTTTTTCACTGGTTTCAAAGACATACACATATAATTGTATTGATTGAGTTTGTATGAATATATATATATCTATATATATATAGATATATATATATATATATATATATATATATATACACATATCATTGTATATATATATATATTATTGTGTTTATATAGAAATATTTGTTTATACACATATCATTGTATATATATATTATTGTGTTTATATATATAGAAATATTTGTATACACACATATCATTGTATATATATATATTATTGTGTTTATATATATAGAAATATTTGTATATACACATATCATTGTATATATATATTATTGTGTTTATATATATAGAAATATTTGTTTCTACTTATAGATATTTTCAGGATGCAGATACAGGTAAAATAATACACACCAGGCTGACAGATGAGCTCCTTCTGGCATCAGACACACGAGCTGCTGGGGAACGGACTCAGGTCTCTTTACAGACGGCAAAGCAGGGGCTGCAGGGAGAGAAGAATCACAAAAAAGAATCAAGTCATGGTTCATAACTAATATAAGCACAGTGAATATGACAGATAATGTTTCAATGAATAGACAGAATTCTGATTCATTTACCATCTACTTGTGAACCCTGAGCCTTGGCTGGTGCAGCTTTGTTTGTTATTTATAATTTGACAATAGTTCATATTTAAATACACATCACTTTAACACACACCTACAGTACACTTGTTTACAGGACTGTTATCTGTTCTGTTTGTAAATACTCTTTAACAAGTACAAGTCCTGCATTCAAATAAATTACTCAAGTAAAGTATTGAAGTTTAGCATCAAAACAAACGTTAAGTATAATTACTCATACCCGTTTTAATATGCTAATGGTAGTTTAATAAATAATAACACACCATCAGTTAGGTAAGTCACTAACCTTGTGCACATAACGACCAGGTGCTAAAACTAACGCATCCGTAACCTTTTTATAACTATTTCCCGTCGTTATAGCATCTTTCCATTTTCGCCCGTTTCTTACTACCAACTTCCGGGGTTGTACCTTCAAAATAAGAGCGCAACCAAAAACGCACCGTCTGCAGTAACAAAGCTTTCATCTAAATTAGTAGTTAAGAGATACAATCAAAACATATAAGGTTCAAGCCCCTGCAAAATGACCTGGTCGGGAAAAGTTCAAGGTATATTATGTCGTAAAATCACCCTAGTATATGTAGTATGGCATAAAAAAAATGGCTGATGAAAAAGTCCTAGAATAGTATGTCAATAAAAAGTTTTGCAAAAAAGTTGTAGTAAAGTATGTCCGAAAAAAGTAATAATATATTATGTCAAGGTTGTAATATGTTTTATATAATGGCAGAGTAAAGTTAGACAGTTATAGTAAAGTATGTCATAAAGACATAAAGTCATAAAAACGTAATATTAAAGTACATCAATAAAAACAATAATTTAAATCATAGTTTTTAATGAAAAAGTGTCATAAAAAAGTCATAGTACAAATTTTACAATAAAGTTATAGGATAGTATGTCATAACAATGTCACATTACTATATTTTCTAAAAAAAAGTCATAGTACAAGTCAGAACAGATATCATAGGATGCCATGAAGAAGTCGTAGAAGTATTGAAGATAATATAAAAATCACAATAAAGTTCCCTTTGGGCTCAGAACCCATCTTCACTGGATTCAGGTCACTTTTTATTTGTTTATCGCTTTTATCAAAGAACAAACAGCTGGATTGTGCTCCTCTTCAGCCTCGTGAGAGGGGGCGGTTAAAAATAACAATAATGAAGGACTGTAAAAGGAAGAAAAACATTCACGTTTTATAGACGGCATCAAAATTTTTCTGCATCAATTTAGAGAATCTCAATGCAAACACCCTCAACCTCGTCAGAACTCCAGAGAATGAACACGTTCGGAGAGGAAACATGAACTGACACTTTATTTATTACACAATTATTACATAATTTGACTTTACAGTTTAAAAAAAAAAACAACCAACAAACTAGTTTTACATTAGAATAGCGAGCTTCCACTTGACACCGTTTCTCATCTTTGGCGGCATCAGGACCTCAGCAGCTGCAAAAGTAAAATCAAATAATTACTGGAAACAGAAATGACGTCACTTCATCCACAGATCCCTTCCAGCCGTTACCAGAGAGCGTGCTCACATATGTCACAGATAAGATGAGCATGAACACAAAACATTAAATGAGGTTGCGGTGAGGTAACGAGAGGACACTTGAGACACTATACATGCTGCTGACCTGGTTGAGAGGCTGCAGGTCTCTGCTGCTGCTGCTGGAAAGAAGCCATGATGCTGTTTGCAGTCGAGTTCGGCCCGGTGAGCTGAAACGCACAAACGAGACCTGAGACCTGAGCTTGGTTGTTCTGCAGGCCCTCAAGCCAAACCTCAGGGACGGCTGCCTCCATCATCTGCAGAGCCTCCTCGAAGGCCGGCTGCAGCTTCTCCGCCTGTTTGTCAAACTGGAACAGCACCAGAGCTTTCAGCAGGCCGTGCACTTCCTCTGCAGGAAGGAGAGGAAACATGGATTGGTATCTCACACACACACACACACACACACACACACACACACACACATTCTGACATTTCTCACATGAAATATCATAATATAGTATGGCAAGTCATTAAAACAAAATCACAATATAGTTTGCCAAAACAGGTGTCACGATATATGGCTCCCACCATATAATAAAAAAAATGGTTTTAGACATTTATTTACACGTGTCTACCATTGTATTCATATATTCCACTGCTTTTGTGAACCGAAGACCTTTGGTAAACCAATTTCAATCACCAAAACAGTTTGTCTACATGAGTACAGCTATGTTTTCAGAAGAGATGTAAAGAATTTCAAAAATCAAGTGTCAACTTTTCAGTTTTAGGGCCATGTTATCTCTTTACACTTGTGCCTTAGGACAATGGTGCCTTATTATTTAGAGAGCTGAGATTTTTCTGCAATGTTTTTATGTAAAAAACATGAGTATCTATCATATGAAAATGACCCCCGACCCCAGAGAGTGAAGATCTACGTGTAGAAATAAAGTGTAGCCTCCAGTTAATTAGAATCGATATAGTTATGCGGTTTTAATCGCTGTCACACTCAAGAGAGGTGTGCATGTTCAGGTTTACCTGGTGGAAACATTATTTGAAAAGATGATATGAAAAGTGCAAGTCAACCATCGTCCAGCAAGTACCCTTGACGATCAATGTGCTTGCAGCTTTAATTTGTTTTGTACTTTATACAAATGCGATGTTCACTGAATCAGCAGAACAAGTCTGAATTGAATAATTACTAATCTTACAGAAAAATTATGAGTGAGATGAGGAAATTAAGTTTAAACATTTTTTATTGACTTTTTTAAAGGATGGGAACCGGATCACCCAACAAAACCCATTCCTCTCACCCCAGTAGTCAACACACAAGCTGAGGCTCAGGTCCGGGGAATCAAACCATCGCCTTCGAGCTGTGTGTCGGCCACTGAGATTGAGTCCACAAGGAGGTCACCTCCTAACCTAATAAGGACTGACTCGGTTCTTTTGGCCGATGACGTTCCCGATATATTCGCCCATGGAATGGAAGAACCTGGTGACGCGGTTCTTATTTCTTTCGACGTTCCGTTTAAAAGACGATCCCAAGCAAACACCAAGTGTCTTGTCGTTTCTTAGCAAAGACAAATACATCATCTCTGCATTTCCCAGCGTCTTACATACGTCTCTGAGAATGCGCTTCTCAAGGAGCTTCCCAGTTTTTTCAGAGATATCAAAGTCGACACCCTCGACTTCGGGCCACGTCATTTCAAACAGACGCTGAATGAGGACAATGGGTTCCTCTGCTGTTAGGGATATTTCGTTTTTCAGCAAGAGTTCCGTAACCAGCTTCTCCACGATCCACAGAAGGAAACTTTTCTTCATTTCTACCAGCGTAGATTCTGCCTCCTGGTTGTCGAAGGCCTGTGACAACTCACTCTTCTTTAAAGCCTTTCTTACTCTTTCAGCGATGATCTCGACCTGAGTTTTTTCCCACCAGACCATGAGTCCCTGGAAGTTCCAGACTCTGTCCCAAATTTCCCTGTAAAGGTCAACGTCTGCCGTCGGAAGAACGCTCCCGGTCCTTGTGGCTTCGTCCGCCATCCGCTTGAACAGAAAGTTAGTAAGTCTCTCTGTTAAAATTAGAGCTGCCGCTCTCGGAATCGTTTTTTGCAACAGAGACCTACAATCCAGCTGTTTTTTCTCTTCCGACGTCAAAAAGATGGGGGCGAAGCCTGGTATTTCGGCCAGCGTTATGGGAGAGCCCAGGGGGCCCTGCTGGAATCTGTTTGTTAGTTTAATGAAGACTCTATTGAGCCACGTTTTGGCAAAGTGCTTTCCAAAAACGTTCTTGAATTTTCCCCACTTAATTTTCGTGGCTGTGTCCTCCTGCAGTTCTTGAATAATTTGTTCAACCTCTGTTTCTTCCAGGCAGCTGTCGGATTGGAAACTGTCATACTGGGAGTCTGGCATTTCAGCGACAAGAGGGCCAGACATCCCATTCAACTCATCCTGAATTATTTTGTTCCATTGCATTTCCATCTCAACGTCGCTGTGTGAGACCTTCTCTGGAGACTTCTTCCCCCGGGTGAACAGCTTTTTCCCCCGGGCTGCGAATTTCTGCATCACCTTTACAAAGCAACGCACAATTCTGTCCAGTCCTCTGGGTCGAGTGATGTGCATCGGCACCCCAGACTTTACAGGGTTGGAGACGCAAGAATTTATATTTGAACAAACCTCGCTGTTGAGCAAGTCTCTTAATCTATCTAAGCTTTCACATGGGATGTCATCAATAATATCCAGGGCAGCTCTCAAACAGTCTCTGACTATTTCGCCCAGTCTATCCTTCACGTATTCTGTAGACACCTCTACTTTTCTCAGGACAGCGGTGGCGAAGGCTTTGGACAAGATTGTCACAATTTCTAAGAGTAGTTCTGCCATCAGAAGCTTCGTGGTGGCATCTGGGCTGCACGATGTCAACAGTGTCCACTGTTCTGCTGTCAACTGATTGAAAAAGGACTTGGCTATTTGGGTAATCCTACGTTTCACCTCCATCATCGTGCTGGTTGATGCATTCATCGTGCTGGTTGGTGGTTGATCACGAAAATCTTCAATGTTCATGTTTGTTTAAAGTCTGTTTAAAACTTTAGCGATGAGTTATCTGTTAAAGCTCGGAGAGAAAGTAGAAATGGTGCTTCTATATACAGTGTTTCAGCAAGCATCATCAAAGCCATGTCTGCGCTAAGCCCCGCCCCCTGGCTCCTGTCGTACAGTTTAGTGACGGGGGGCGGGGCTTAACGAGATTTTAACTCGTTAAGCCCCGCCCCTTGGTTACTGTCGCTATGCCTGTACAAACACACCTTTTATTTCTGTGTTTATGTATTTATGTCAGAATAATTGTTATAAAAAAGTCATAGTATGGTATGTAGTGAAAAAGTATCGGGAAAGGTCAAGGTATATTATGTCGTAAAAACACCCTAGTATATGTAGTATGGCATAAAAAACATGGCTGATGAAAAAGTCATAGAATAGTATGTCAGAAAAAAGTAATAGTATATTATGTCATAAGTGCCAAAAAAAAGGCATAGTCTAGGTTGTAATATGTTTGATATAATGGCAGAGTAAAGTTAGACAGTTATAGTAAAGTATGTCGTAAAGATGTAGTGACAAAGTCATAAAAACCTCATTACTATATTTTGTAAAATCATAGTCATAGTACAAGTCAGAACAGATATCATAGGATGCCATGAAGAAGTCGTAGAAGTGTTGAAGATAATATTAAAATCACAATAAAGTTCCCTTTGGGCTCAGAACCCATCTTCACTGGATTCAGGTCACTTTTTATTTGTTTATCGCTTTTATCAAAGAACAAACAGCTGGATTGTGCTCCTCTTCAGCCTCGTGAGAGGGGGCGGTTCATGCCACCATTTATATTACAGCGTTTAAAAAAAAAATAACAATAATGAAGGACTGTAAAAGGAAGAAAAACATTCACGTTTTATAGACGGCATCAAAATGTTTCTGCATCAATTTAGAGAATCTCAATGCAAACACCCTCAACCTCGTCAGAACTCCAGAGAATGAACACGTTCGGAGAGGAAACATGAACTGACACTTTATTTATTACATAATTATTTCATAATTTGACTTTACAGTTTAAAAAAAAACAACCAACAAACTAGTTTTACATTAGAATAGCGAGCTTCCACTTGACACCGTTTCTCATCTTTGGCGGCATCAGGACCTCAGCAGCTGCAAAAGTAAAATCAAATAATTACTGGAAACAGAAATGACGTCACTTCATCCACAGATCCCTTCCAGCCGTTACCAGAGAGCGTGCTCACATATGTCACAGATAAGATGAGCATGAACACAAAACATTAAATGAGGTTGCGGTGAGGTAACGAGAGGACACTTGAGACACTATACATGCTGCTGACCTGGTTGAGAGGCTGCAGGTCTCTGCTGCTGCTGCTGGAAAGAAGCCATGATGCTGTTTGCAGTCGAGTTCGGCCCGGTGAGCTGAAACGCACAAACGAGACACACAAAATAAATACTGCATTCTTATTCCTCCTCACTAGTCCACAGAAAAAGGTTGAATCCCGATTCTCCTCATTGGTCACCGCTCGTCAAAACTAATCTGTCGGTGTGAAACTGATCGCAGCAGCAACAGATCTAGAACTAAACTAAAACAAACAGCATATTACACTGCGAGATGAAAAAAGATACTGGATGATATTTACCTGAGCTTGGTTGTTCTGCAGGCCCTCAAGCCAAACCTCAGGGACGGCTGCCTCCATCATCTGCAGAGCCTCCTCGAAGGCCGGCTGCAGCTTCTCCGCCTGTTTGTCAAACTGGAAAAGCACCAGAGCTTTCAGCAGGCCGTGCACTTCCTCTGCAGGAAGGAGAGGAAACATGGATTGGTATCTCACACACACACACAAAACGTGAACAAAACGTGTGCGTAGTTTTTCCACAGAGAATATTTTCTGCAATAATCTTAAGAAAAATGTAGTTTATTTGGCGAGGGAACCAGAGTGGAGGCTTTTATTTTAATCAACATTTAATTGGGGGAATTGTTCCTTTCAGCCTAAACGGGCCTTTGAAGAGGAGGACACTCAAGTTTGGGGATTTTATTTACACGTTCTTCCTCTTTCTAAGCCTGGAGGACATTTGGTATATTAGCGACACACACACACACACACACACACACACACACACACACACACACACACACACACACACACACACATATATGAAATATCATAATATAGTATGGCAAGTCATTAAAACAAAAATCACAGTATAGTTTGCCAAAACAGGTGTCATGATAATGTAGTCAATGAGTGCCATAAAAATATCAGGAAATCATAACAGTATGTCATGTGAAAGATATAGGAGAGTATTCAACAAAACGTACTTGTATGGTACGTCTTAAAACAGGTCATAGTAAATGTCATAAAACAACTCAAAGTAAAGTATGTCACACAAAGATGTCAAAATAGTTTCATTAAAAAGTCTTGCCATAAATATATAGAAATAAAACAAAATATATTAATATATATAAAAAAAACACAATTATATATATAAATACTATATATAAAACATATTTTAAATAATAAATAATATATTTATAATTATTTATAAATAAAACATGACATGATTAAATGAATAAGACCACATTTCCCATCAGCCCTGTCTGACCCCTAATGTTTTACTATTTCTTTGCTTTACGTGACAGATTAGTGGGAATCTTTCAACAAGCAGACGCTTAACTTAACGCAGACTTAAACTAAGTCAAACGGCCCAATCCAGTGAACCCCAGTGACCAGGAGCCCTGTGAGTGTCCGTACCTCTCATCTTGTCCACGGTGGTGAGGATCTCCCCCAGAGCGTACATCAGCGCTCTGTCCTCCATCGGGCTTCCTTCCTTCAGACTCAGCTTCTTCCTCTCGGCTTTCCGCCGGTTCTTTGACGATCTCCTGCGGGCACGAACATTAAACTGTTCATCACAATTCATCATGTGGGGAAAAAAAAATCCAGAGAATCAATAGTATGGAGGTGTCCTTACGAGGAGACGCGGGAGTTACTCTGGGAGTATTTGGAGCCGGTCATCACACTGCTGGCTTCAGAGTACAGCTCAGCATCAGGGCAGTCTGGACCGTCCTCATCTGAGGAAGAGGACAGAGGGTTATTATTCTAACGGCACAATATCTCTTCTACTTTTTTTTTTTACCTTGAAAACACTATTGGAATTCCTCCTTACTGAGATTATGTTTTTTACTTCTTCATGCCAACAGGATTTCAACACTTTAACAGATATATGAGAGACTCTCTCTCTCTCTCTCTCTCTCACCCAGCATGTCCAGTCTGGCCTTCTGCTCTCGGACCACAGCCAGCCGGGTCCTGTGCCGCGTGAACATCGCTACCTGGGCCTCCAGGAAAGCAGTCTGGGTGCCGACAGCTGACACACAAAGACATTATGACGACAATGTTTCACACACAGGAGGAGGAGAAGTGTCGGTCACGTGGTGCGAATGATCCGTACCTTCCAGCAGAGCCGGTTTGAGGTTGGTTTCAGTGATGTCCTGTCGGTTGTGCATGTAAATCTGAAGCAGACAAAAAAAAAAGTTAACCTCATGGTTTATTTGTGAAAAACTAATAAATTAAGAAACAAACAAACTACCGACCAATCGGAGCGCCTCCTCCCAGACTGAGCCAGTGATCAGAGCCAAGATGGCCTCCTCACAGTCCTGTTGGGGGGAAAAATAAAAAGATTATTATTAAGGATTATTTTTAATAATTTTAACTTCAACTTTATTAGAAGACGTTTCTCCGCTTACTTTGGCGTACTGGTCCAACAGCAGAGCGGCTTCTGCGTATCGTCGCTGTTCAGTCAGCTTCTCTAGAAAAATGAAGGAAATAGTTTGAAGATTAACCTCCAATGGCGCTCTGGCTACCTACCTACCTGGCTACCTACCTACCTACATAGGTAGACATACATATCTACCTACCTAACTACATGTCTCGCTAGCTAGCTAGCTACCTACCTACCTGGTTAGCTACATAGGTAGACATACATATCTACCTACCTAACTACATGTCTCGCTAGCTAGCTACCTACCTGTCTAGCCATCTACCTAGCTGTCTGTCTGTCTGTCTACCTAGCTAGCTACATACCTAGCTGTCTAGCTACCTACCTACCTACCTACCTACCTACATGTCTCGCTAGCTAGCTACCTCTCTATCTACCTAGCTGTCTGTATGCCTGTCTAGCTATCTACCTAGCTGTCTAGCTGTCTAGCCATCTACCTAGCCGTCTGTCTGTCGGTCGTTCATTACCTGCCAGGTCCCTTGCCAACAGCGCCAACTGGTCCGGCGGTAGAGGGATTTGCTGCGCCGCGCAGATGGCGTTCCTCCAGCTGGAGCTGCTGGCGAACGCCTGCAGGGCGCCGACCGGCTCCCCGCATCGCCACAGCAACAGGCCGGCCTGCTCCGCCTGCTGCTGCTCCATCAGGTGCTCGGCATAAGCACAGCTCAAAGCCTAGAGGTCAGAGGTCAAAGTAAAAATGTGTTTTATCTGTAAAACTTGTAAAATCTGTTAACTTGTGCTGTCATTGGAACTATTATTATAAAATAATTATACTGCCGTCCTCAATTGAAGATATTTGTTGTGGACTAACACACTCAAATACCAGTTTCTCCACAAAAGCATCACTTCAAATCTTGTGTTTACCAGAAATGAGCTCAAACGTTTTTGGAAATTAGTTAAAAAAAAAAGCATTAAAAGAAATAAGTAACTGGCCAGCCATATTAAAAATGCCCACCAAATATTGATAATTGCCCATCGTTGGTGAGGCCCAAACTGTTTTGAAAAAACGTGGCACTGAAATAGTTTGAGTCGGTACCTTGTGGTGAGCGCCGTCGGCTGCGTACAGTCGCAGAGCTTCACTGTGCAGCTTCTGCTCCTTCACGAGCTGCAGAGTCTCGTGGAAATGTTCCTCACCTGAGCACAAAGTTTTATTCATTCATAAATAAATGCATAAAACAGTAAAGCAATACAACAATAAATAAAATAAAAAGTATTAGAACTATTTTTAGATAAACAGATCAACGTCTGTGAAATTCTGACCCGAATCCTACGGGTTCTCCTAAAAAAGGGGGCGGAGCCGACAGAAGCGTTGGGACTGACCACACTTGCTGAGGTGAAGCAGGGCCTTCCTGTAGCGCTTCAGGTGCTTGTCGATGGTGTAGCGCTGGTAGTTCGTCTCCAGGCTCTTCAGCATGTTTAGGAAGGGAAGGTACTCTTTGGGGTCCTGCGGGGATCGTGGACAATAATAGCGTAATTATAAGAGTGTAAAGAATGATTTATGGATTACCCTGGTGCTGCATTTTTGGGCTGTTTACAACAATAGAAAAAAGTTAATAAACATACACAATTTGGGGGTAATTTGAAGTAGTTACCTCTTCTTTAATATTTTTTTTTATTCGTTTCATTCTCTTATATAAACCTTCCTTTCTCTTGATTTGCGTTTTCTATAAACACAAATAGCAATATAGGAGAAAACTAGTTTTCTTTCCTGTCAGAGCTGATTAATAATAATAATAATAATAATAATAATAATAATAATAAGAAGAAGAAGAAGAAGAAGAAGAAGAAGAAGAAGAAGAAGAAGAAGAAGAAGAAGAAGAAGAAGAAGAAGATTTTTAAGCACCTTGCGGCGTAAATTAACATATTCACGAGTAAATCTGTCAACATAACCCGACTATCGTGTCGTTGTCTTGCACCTTCTGGGATTTCTCGGCCACCATGAGCACGAGGTCGAAGTCGTACGTTCCCAGGGAGTGTTCGTACAGGTCGTTGACGTTGACGAGGAAGAGGAGGTACTTCAACGCCTCTTCGGCACTCACGGCCCCGGGAGCACGAGGAGGGTTCACTGAAGACACAAACACAGTGCACACGATGAAGAGCTCACAAATCTGAGTCTGCTGCTCTGTGAGTGTGTGTGTGTCCACTTTTTAACATATAACAAATAGGGACGGCAAGTCCCAAAACGAGCACCCTGAATTTAATGTATTTAAAATATTTGTTGCGTCCGTGATGTTTAAATGTTGCCGTTACAATCGGAGCCCGAACCAAACAACTCGCGATGTTTGTTTGTTCGTTCTCGACAACAAACGGTCAGTTTTTAATGTCATTTAATTTCTCTCAAGAAAGGTAGGTAGCTACCTACCTACCTACCTGTCTAGCTAGCTAGCTAGCTACCTGTCTAGCTAACTAGCTACCTAACTGTCTACCTACCTACCTACCTACCTACCTGTCTAGCTGGCCAGCTACCTGTCTACCTCCCTAACTACCTCCCTACCTAGCTACCTACCTACCTACCTAGCTACCTACCCAGCTACCTACCTAGCTACCTACCCAGCTCCCTACCCAGCTCCCTACCTAGCTACCTACCTAGCTATCTACCTAGCTACCTAGCTACCTACCCAGCTACCTAGCTACCTACCGGTCTAGCTAGCTACCGGTCTAGCTAAGTACCTGTCTAGCTAAGTACCTGTCTAGCTAAGTACCTGTCTAGCTAAGTACCTGTCTAGCTAAGTACCGGTCTAGCTATTTGACCGTTAAACAGATAAACGAGCAACGGTTGACTCGCTGGTTTCTTTTTTTTTTTTTTTTTCATCTATGAAGAAAAAGACACTTAAAAAAAAAGGGTTATCAGATGAAACACAAACTACAAAGAAGTATACTTGGTAGCTGGGTGACTCGGAGCGCGTCGTCCCTGCAGGAAGCAGAGTGCTCACCTCGAAGCTCGTGGACTTTCTGCAGAGCGATCTCCAGCTCCGGCACCGTCTTCTTCACGTGGGTCGTCAGGACGGACAGAAAGAACCTGGAAGGCACGACGACATGATCGGTGTCAGTAGTTTGTATCACACAACTGCTCATTATTATTTATTTTTTTTATAATTCTTTTTTTCATTGTAAAAATAAAAAGACAATACATAGACATAACACCAAGAGGACGACAAAACAGTGAGATACAAGCCAGCAAAACATCATATATTCAGGGTATAGAAGTACGGTGTGTGTGTGTGTGTGTGTTTATTATTTCATCTAAAAAAAAAAAAAAGAGGCATAAAGTATAGATGAGGGCAGATTTATATGTATGTGGGTTTCAATTGGTTTTCAGGCTAAAAAAGAAAAACAAAGTGAATATTAATAGAATGGGTGGTGTCATGTTTGTGAAAACATAGTGAAGGATGACCAGGTGGTGTTCTGTTGTAAATGATGGAGGAGGTTAGATTTTCCATTGAAATGTATTCAATCATTAGGTTTCTCCAGTGTGTGATATGTATGTTATTCCTTCATTTCCAATTCATGAGGATAGTTTTCTGCTCTTTGTTTTTAAGGTCTCTTTCTTTTGAAATTCCATGCACAGGTTTCTCAATAAAGTTTCGGCGTCACTGACTTGTTGGGATCCATGGATTCCATGGCGCTCCGTAAAGCGTCACAAACTACGTCCACCTTCCTCGGCCCAGAACCCGGCTGGCTCTGGACCGAGCCGTTCTCAGGACGGGGGTACATGGTGCTGGTCGTATCCTCCTCCCTGGGTACCAACGATGGAAAACAAAATGCACAACGTATGAGTAAAATACCAGGTGTGTGTGTGTGTGTGTGTGTGTGTGTGTGTGTGTGTGTGTGTGTGTGTGTGTGTGTGTGTGTGTGTGTTTGACCTTAATTGAAACAGAAAAACTCCTCAATCTTAAGTCTTACTTGAGCTCAGTGACGAAGAGGTTGATGTGGCTGATGGAGTTGAGCTGTGTGACGAAGGCCTCCATGTTCTCCAGGAAGACCTGTGAGAAGTGATGGACATCCAAGAGAAACAGTCAAAACGCTGAAGAACATGAACATATCAATAAACAAAAAGAAGACGTGAAGTAAACTACATGTGTACCTTTGGGTTGTGGTCATAGAGGAGGTTCAGGTTGATCCTCAGCTTCCTCATACACTCGAAGGAATCTCTGAACCTCAAACTGGAAAAAGACATTTAAAAACACGTCACAGACGTGTTATTGTTCAATGTTATCACTTTGCTCACTCTGTTTCTAGTCATTAAGTATCAGGCAACAAACTGACATTTAAATAACACCAAGAAGATTATTTCCAGGTATTTAAAAGGGTGAATTTAATAAAAAATGTACAATACAACGCCTCTCTTAGTCAGACGTTTATACTGCTTCAATGGAAGCGTTAATTAAAGACCGTATGCATCATTTGATATCGGAGAATATTCACTATTCTATAATAAGTTGTGCTCTGAAATGTATAATATATATATTAAAAAAAACTCCATTGATATTGTAGTTTTCTATTACCGGTCCCATATTAAATATAATGAACTTTTAAAATTACATTTATTTTGTTTTACTGCTCATTTATTATTTATCTTCATCGGTTTCCTTTTTTGTGTGCCACTAAGATTTCATCTCATTGAATGTATTTATATGTACATGTACGTGTTTACGGAAAGATACGTTTCCCTAACTAAACGGTACTGTAATACTATAATAAGGATTATTGTGGTCTATCCAACTGTACACGTAATGTATTGCATTTTATTCGTCTTTAAGAACCAACTAAAAGACGTTGAGCAAAATAAAATAAAAAAGTCACCATATGAGACCACAGAGTGTTCAGTGCAGTTAAGATCATCATTGCGGGCGAGACGAGACTCGAAAGTGACGTGACCCTCAATGCATGTAGTAAGAAACCAGCAGGTAACGTCGATGGAAGAGAAACTAACTCACCTGTCCAACCACGTCCTGAGCTGAGCCAAGACCAGCGCCCGGTGATGCACCGTCTCCAGGTTCCCACGAGGCATCTGACCACAAACACACCGACGGCAGTCAGCAGCAGGGACCCAGGGAAGGGGAGTAGTGTGTGTGTGTGTGTGTGTGTGTGTGTGTGTGTGTGTGTGTGTGTGTGTGTGTGTATATATATATATATATATATATATATATACACGTGTGTGTCTGTCTCTGTCTGCATGCGTGTCTGTCTGTGTGTGTATGCGTGTGTCTGTCTGTGCGTGTCTGTCTGTCTGTCTGTATCTGTTTGTGTGTATGCGTCTGTGTGTGTGTTTGTGTGTATGCGTCTGTGTGTGTGTTTGTGTGTATGCGTCTGTGTGTGTGTGTTTGTGTGCGTGTCTGTATCTGTGTGTGTGTGTGTGTTTGTGTGTATGCGTCTGTATCTGTGTGTGTTAAACTGACCTGTAGAATCACTCTGGTGTCTTGCGTAACCACGGTGACGATCCTGGACCCCCTCTCCACTCGCCGCAGAGACTCGTCGTTCTGTCCTCCATCGGAGGCCAAGGCCGCCTGCAGCCCTGTGGGGTCAAAGGTCATTCAACTCAGCTGTTCCATAACGTGTACCAACACAACACAGACGTTCCTATTTAGATGGATGACGTTGACCCTGGAGGTAAAACATTATCTGTCGTTTGTGGCAGTACATTTGTTTTTACTTGGAATTAACATACACATTTTACATGTCTGTATGTTACATTAGACCAGTGGTTCTCAAACTTTTTTGGTCCCACTTTGGAGGAAGAACAATGTTCATGCCCCACCATCCTCCCAAAAAAGTAAAAAAAATATATAGAAAAAAAAGTGCCATGTCTACGCCCCACATGTAATACCTCCGCGCCCCACTAGAGGGGCCCCACAGTTTGAGAATCACTGCATTGACCATGTGTTTTTATTTTAACGTAACACTATTCCGTCCGTCTCTGACTCAAAATGTTTTTTCCCCATGACTGAGAAGAGACGATGACATTAAACAGTAACTTTGAATGTGTAAACATCCAATAGTGTTGACGAGAAAAAAAAAGAAGAAGTGAAAAAAAAAGAGAGACGACAAACCTTTACCAAAATCTCTCCTCCTTTTCAACGAGAAAAGGGAAAGAAAATGTCAGTTTTTTTTCTACACAGCAGTTTTTCTGTGCTGCGGCAACACAGTTAGTTTGAATTAAAAGTTAAAGTAACAACAAGGTGTGGGAGAAACAAACCAGGATATATTTGGGCTCAACTAGATTTGATCAAAGGGCTACATAAAGACATATATGTTGTTTTTTGACAAAGACATGACTAAAATGCACAGACGCGTAGTCACTAAATCTTTAAAAACTAAAAAACAAAGCTGCCGTTGGCATAATAAATAAAAGTAGCAAACTAAATGAACACTACCTTTGACGCTGAGTGTGCTCAGGTGGAGGCAGCGGCAGGTGTGTGAGTGTGTGGTGATGAGGAGGAAGTCGTTGCAAACGGCGAAGGAGGAAATATTGGAGGCCAGCTGAGAGAGAAGAAGAAGACGACATGAATGAGCACATTTCACACAAAAAATACAATAAACTCAAATTGAGGGAGCTGGTAAAATAACCAGCGTACCTCTGTGTCTCCGGCGTACAGGTGGGATCTGTCCGTCAGGCCGAGGACGTGTTCCTGAAGACATGAAGGCAAAGAGACGCGTAAGCGCTCGGGCGCGTTCACTCATGTGTTCATGTTGTTGTGAGTGTGCGCGGCTCTACCTCTCCACTGATGCTGCACAGCGCCGTCTGAACGCAGGGGACAGGGAAGTTGATGATGCATCTGCTGGAGTCACGCCAATCCTCCACCGACAGCTCAGCCCCATCTACACAGACATTACCAAACATAAATGTATGCATTTGAAATGCTTCTACGGTACAAAGGAAGTAAGCATTGATATATATAAGGCGGGGAAATAGAACTGGAAGAAAATCTCACAAACATAACGGAGAAATGTTTTCAATTTGTTAATTTAAGAATAGTTTAATCTGCATTTAGATCTGAAACCTAAACCTTTCATATAGATAATTTGAGGCAAATCATTATGCTCACTCAGCGGCATTTCAGCCAGAAGAATACCTCCTATCCGTGCGGCTGAGAGTCAGACCCTCTGCACAATCTCCAGTGTGCCGTTTTCTTTTTCTTTTTTTAAATCAAATAATGCAGTGGCAGAAGAAGAGAGACGGAGTCTCACCCCAGAGCAGCTTCCGGATCTGTCCGTCCTCCAGCTGCAGCGCCACAGTGCCGGTCTGGGAGCCGTGAACCGCGCTGACCACAACTCCGTCCACTTCCACCTCAGACCTGCGACCCAAAACAACAACAGCGTGAAGGTTTAAAACACGGTGATTGAATAATTGGTTTTAATCAGGGTTCATACACATTTTGACCAATGGACTTTTCCAGGTTCTGGAAAGAACCATTTTAAAATTCCATGACCGTAAGAACTCTGATTAACGGATTCAATTAGTGAGCCTAACGGGACTACGACTGTGCTAAAGGTTTTTTCCGACCTGACAGCCAGCGTGTCACCGGCGTCCCCAGCGGGGCGGAGCATCAGCAGGGTGGAGGAGGTGGGCGGCAGACTGGAGCTCACGGCCACGAACAGCTCGTCCTGAAGCCACAGCAGCTGCCGCAGGGCCAGAGGCTCCTCCCGCGGAACCGTCACCCTGCGGGGAGATAAGACGTTCGGACGATTAGAGTCGGCGTGACGCGGACCGGGCAGCTGAAGCCTCGCGGGACGCGAACGTCGTTCACCTGAAGGTTTTCCGGAGGACCAGCGGACGAGACATCGCGCGGAACCCGTCGGCTGTTTTGTGAACTTCTTCTCCTGAATCTAGTGTTGAACAAAACAAAAAGACACATTAGTGTTTACAAGGTACACGCATTGTCATTGGACAACAGGGTTACGCAACTAATGGCAGTTTGTAGAACCGGCTGTAACCGGCGGGTTTGTCTTTGCAGGCACCTCTTGTCACCCGTATCCCTGATGTCTCTTCATAATCGCTGTCTTTAACTCACCTTGGACGTAGACGGAGATCTGTCCGTCGGAGGTCAACGCTGCCAGCTGATTGGTCCTCTGAGGTTGGCAGAGGAAGGTCACCTGGTTGACTGGCGAGGTCAGCTGCAGCTCAAATGAACACATGGGAGGAGGAACCACACACTGCCGGAAGTTTGTCACCAGGATTTTATCTGAGAGGTGTGGAGGGGTTTGGATCAATATTAACGTCACGTCGGAAACCTTTCATCCGAGTCCTCTCGTCTCACGGCCCCTCACCTCCATCGATCACGGCCACGTTGGCGTTGTCGGCGGCGTCCATCCCGGGGCTCCTCTCGGTGGCCCAGCCCCAGTCGTAGGTGACGCTGGTCCAGCTGCGCGTCACCACGTGGAGCCGGAGGGGCCGCTCGGGGTCCCAGCAGACGCAGACCGGGGCCTTCTGAGGGTCTCTGCCGAAGGCCAGGCTCTGCTTCAGGTACCAGTGGTAGTTCCCCACCACCCACAGCTGGACTGCAGGGGGAGCGCGGCAGATCCAGGTTAATAATTCAATAATTCACTTATCACTTAATGGGTGGGTCACGCTGGAGAAACCAGCCAGATTAAGCTAGATTAAAACAATTATCCCCAAAACATTAGGTATAGATTGCTTTATTGATGTCAAGAGAACTTTCAACAAATGTATTTAAAAATAAATCTAAAATACAAAAACCACCCAAGCTTTAATTTACTCTTTAGTCACGAATAAAGTCGTCTTCAGCTATCAATGAGTCGCAATGCTGCGTTCACACCAAAAGCGATGCAAATTTTTTAATTGGCTTTCGCAACTCAGCGTCACACTTTTTCGCGTCGCCCGGTGAAATTTTTTTCCGCAACCATTTGCGTCTGTGCATTGACTTTGCATGTAATCTACTCTAACTCTGTCCGACGTGTTCAAAATGGCGACACAACTCCATTTAAACTCACTGGAAGTGTCGACTCGTTCGTCCTCTCCAGCGGATAAGTCCTCCAACCACACCGCTAGAACCGTGGAGTCACCGTTCCACAGCAAATCCTTCACCTGGAACACAATCAAAGTCAATCAAGTCACAAAAAAAGTCACGAACAGGAGTTCATTATTTAAACTATCCATTTCTAAAACTGGTACCTTGGCCTGGTCTCTGCTGAAGGGGAGGGTGAAGTCTCCGTGCAGAAGTCCGTTCTTCTCCATGAAAACCACACTGTGTTTGTTGGGATGCCGCTGAGTGCTCGCTATCAGGCTGCCGGAGGGTCTGAAACCGCAGATTCTCACCTTTAATATAATTTCTTTTATTTCTTTTGGTAAAATTGCTATTCATCCAGACAATACAGCAGAATCTTTCACACGCTGATACAGCTCTCCAGGGTCAAAATGATGTGTTTAATGAACAAAGGGATTTACTTCCAGCAGAGCGCCTGCTCCAGGCCGTTGACGGGCTCGCTGGTGGCCTGCAGGACCCCCTCCCGGTTCCAGACCCGGACCTTCCTGGCTCCGGTCTGGAGACAGACGGCGCTGACGGCAAACAGCTGACCGTCGCCTCGCCACGTGACCCGCGGCGTGCAGTCATCCCAGGCCGCAGCCGGCTGCACCTCCTGCACGTTTACAGCATTCAGAATGTTTTCACATGAGACAAAATGTTATTTTCCGTGTCTGTGGTTGAGCACTGACCTGGATCTTCCTCTGTGCCGCCTGCTTCCCCTCTGAGCCGTGGAACTGAGTCTCCTTCTTTCCCCAACCCAACGTGATGAACTTCCCTGCAAAACACACAACATACAGAAAATAATACATGTTACATAACGTTATCGTTACCATATCATCTCCTGACCCTCTGGTCGGGAACCGCCGAGCCATCGTACCTTCACCAAAGTCGTCCTGGTGGATTCCAACCTCAGTGATCGGCTCAAATTCTTTGGTCATCATGATGATTGTTTCCTGACCTGAGAGAAGAAAAGATGAGCAAGTTATTCATTTGTAACACTGCTTGATATGTTTAAGTAAGAATGAACTCACTAAGCATTGAAACTATGTTTCATATGAAACAGGGCACCTTGATCATAAAATAAACTTAACTTTTGTTCATTTTTGACGGTTTCAAACAACAAAAAATGGTGCTACCTGAAAATGTCTCAAATTATCAAAGACTGCCTCTGCTTTATAATAATCCACTTCACTACAGACACTGGCCTTCATGAATGGACTGAATATCGGGTGCTTTGTTCGGACAATTCAACTAAGATACTGATGGCTTTCAGACGGACGATTGAAAGGAATAAACTTTAGATTAAAAACAGTGAATTAATTTAATTTTTTTAACTGACCGGTAGTGAGAACGACGAGCTCTTCATCCGGACTCCAACTCATCGAGGTCAGGCCGCTGTCCACACTGCCAACACACTCCAGCTGTGGAACACGACCACACACATTTAGTGAGGAGGATCCTCGTTGACATCACGCACCCTTATACAAGCCTTCAATAAAAACTCTAACCTGAACACTAATGCCAACTCTTAACAGCCGAACCGCTCTTTGAAAAAACCGGTCCTCACTTCCCAGGTCTTTCTGTGCTGCTCACCTGGCAGGTGTTGAAGTTGAAGAGGACGACATCGCCTCCAGCCGTGGACAAACACGCCGACTCCAGCTCAGCCAGGTCCTGCAGTCCGACCACCGCTCCGCTGCCGTCCTCCGGCAGGAAACCTCCAGCTGTCAGTGAGGCCTCGCTGACCACCTGCAGGTCAGAAGGAAGTTAAATCCTGCTTGAAATGCTGCACCGTTCCCTCATTCTACTTTGCATCTCCACACACATTCCTTCATCCATATGAAGCTAAAATGAAAGAGTGAACGCAGCTGGTGTGCTGCTTCAGCTCCTCCAGAGACAGATAAAGCCCAGCACGTCTTCACCAGCTCACCTGGCCGGTCCGCGGGTCGTACTCCGTGATGGAATAGTGGGAAGCGACCAGCAGCGAGCCGGTGTCGGCCCGCACGGACAAACGCTGCGGGGAGCCGGGACCCTGCAGCCCCGAGCTCCGCAGGCTCTTCAGCAGCTTCAAGTTACGCATTTCACCTCGAGGACCGACTGGAAAACACAGACGGAGCCGGAGTCTGGACCCAAATGCTGCAAAACACATGAAACAGCAAAACATGTCATGTGTTTGGTACTGAAACCATTGATATATATACATCTGAGTGATACATCAGTACAATATCATGACTGTGATGAAACAACAGAAACCTTTCTGGTGTTTAAATGATAGAAATATGAAGAAACAGCTTTAATGTTTAACATTATAGTTCATACTGAGACAACACTATGTTCTCTCACTGCACATGAACCCATTATCGGACACAGCACTGCCCCACACTTTAACATATTTAATATAAATGCGGATGACAACGCGCCTGTTGGAATAGTAAACGGCATAAAGACAGGTTTTATATGATATTTCACATTAATGCTACGCATTCAACTTATTATTTTAACGTGTACAAGTGAGTACCGAGAAGCTGCGACATGTTTTATTGAGTAATTCAACTAACAGACCGACGATAAAAAGATTTAAAGCTTAAATATATTCGCAGGAAAACTGTAAAACTCACCGAGACGAACCGGCTTGAGGTAATAAACCCGTTTAAACCTCAACAACGTCAACAACACAACATCGCGCGTGTGGCGCTGTCAGGGAGGTGACCTTTCAACTCTGACGCAGTTACGTGACGTCGCGGCGGTGGCGCCCTCTGGCGCCGTGGAGTGGACGTACATCTTCTTCTTCTTCTTCTTCTTCTTCTTCTTCTTCTTCTTCTTCTTCTTCTTCTTCTTCTTCTTCTTCTTCTTCTACTACTTTTTTTGTGTGTATTGGCAGCTACTAGGCGCATCCCGCCCCCTGCTGTACCAGAGTGTGTAACTTCATGACTGGGCTTTTTTTTTTTAACACAATACTATTGTCATTATTATTGAATTAATATTATAACTATTTCTATATTATATTGTATTCATTATTCTGACCTCCCAAAAAAACATAAAATATTATTTTTGTTTAGTGCGGTTTTGAATTAATTAATATATACTGTATTAATCCCCAAGGGGAAATTTGTTGTCGAGTAGCAGCTCACAGACACACACACATTTTTTTAAAACAATATGGATGAAAGATATATACAAAAATAATAATAATAATAATAATAATAAAATAAAAAAAATAAAAATAGAAATAGCTGGCAAGTTTATCTGCAATCGACCGTCCTTACTTTCATCACTCGTGCACAATGATTTCTCTTCTTACATATTTCTCCATCATCTGCCCCTAACGATGACTCATTAATATTTTTAGACATTACTTAAACCTTTTACTTTGAAACAAACAGGCTTTTACTTTCTAACGCAGTGACACCGGATGTCGTGTCCGCTTGTTCCGGTCGCGAGCTTGACGGGCCGTTGACACGACAACAGGTGAGCAGGAGTTCAACGGTAAAAACGCCGAGAGAGCGCGAGGCGTCCGGCGGCAGCAGCAGCGTCACGCGCCGGGACAACGAGAGCACGAGAGGTACGCGGGGTTTTATTTTATTTATTTACACGTCCCGTTATCCTCTGCGCGAGGCGGCAGACACACCGCGGCGTCTGCTGCTGCTGCCATCTATTTAATAACGTGTGTGTGAGTGTGAGAGTGTGAGTGTGAGTGTGAGTGTGAGTGTGAGTGTGTGTGTGTGTGTGTGTGTGTGTGAAATGTGTAACGCTAGCATCCATATATCTCTAAATTATGACGCATTTCATGTCACAAACATGTATTTTTTGATTTCAAAAATCTATTTTTAATGTACATACACATTTTTAATTTATAACATATGACATGTATAACATATATATATATATATATATATATATATATATATATATACATATATATATATATATATGTGTGTGTGTGTGTATATACATATATATATGTGTGTGTGTGTGTGTATATATATATATATATATATATATATATATATATATATATATATATATATATATATATATATGTGTGTGTATATATATATATGAGATATAGATGTTGTATTCATATTTAATATAGATACAATGAATGTAGAGTTGTCTATTCACTTGTTTAAGTACATTTATTAATTTATTTTTGGTCAGATTTGAATCAAATGAAGCTCAAGCCTCACAAGATATTTGTATTTATGTATTTATTATTCAACAATTGCACATAAATTGTCAATAATAAACGACAAACTACAGACGTTTTAAACTGACATGCCAGAGGGGCAACTGCAGAGAATAAAAACTACAGACAGAAAAACAATCCCAGAGAAAATATAAATATAAAAAACATAAATAAATAGAAACAAAAGGCACACACTGATCGTGTGATTACAAACATGTATCACAGGCCATACGTGACGCTACTGTTCTTATGGCCTTTTTTATTGGAACATTATGTAATAAATGCATTTCAAACTCTTTCAAAGCTGATGCTTTTCCCAGAATGCACTGCCAGGCAGGAGGATGTTCAGTCTGAATGGGTTTGTTTGGCGTCGGTTCTCCAGTGTTTAGCAACCCGAGGTCACGTGACGCTTCTCCTCCAGTGGAGAAGGAACGTGTCCTTCTTGTATTCCTGTGCTGTAATTAGTTCTTGCACACCTTCTCGTTTAATCCACTCATGCACGGCGAGTTGTGTCTCAACTATTTCTTTTGTTGTTTTCCTTCTGCAACATATTTACTTCAGGACATGACGCCTGCTTACAAGTTCTTCACTTTCACTTTAAAGTCAAGGTGAGCCGGCAGCGGCTGCTCCTGAGAATAAACTCCTCGCTATAATAATAATAATATTAATAATAATCCTCCTCTCTCTCCTCTCGTTTCCTTTTTCCTTTCCTCATTTCCTTTGCTCATGTGGAGGAGATGACGTTGCAGTCTGACTTTTAAAGAGTCTCTTCAAGCTCCTTCGTTACTTGGCTGTATCTTTTCATAATTCTCATGTTGTGTATTTTCGTCACTGCTCTGATTAATGCTTCAGAATGCAGCAGGAAGACCGGAGCGAGTTCAAAGTCTTCTCTCTCTGTTGTCCGGCACGAGTGATCTGGTTCAGTCTGTGCCAGATCAGATTATGAACATAAAAGATCCTGATAGCCGGCGTCACACGTCTGATGTCAACGACCGTCACATAAAAGTCCAGCCTCGTCGTGACCTGGACCCACCCTGCAATCATTCTATATCTATCCTTCTCACTGGGCCGTCACTCTGACTCCTCTTGAGTCACCGTCCCGCTCCCGATGGTGTGTGTGTGTGTGTGTGTGTGTGTGTCTCTAATTGTCAACAACCAGAGGCGCAACAGCGTCGGAACGTTTTGCTTTTTAGGAACGTGCAGGTTTTGTCAGGTTCTGTTGGATCGATGTGTTTCCCTCTAAGCCTCGTTCTTCTGCAACACACCTTTTTTTACGTCGTCGTCAGATCGACACAAGTCAGCTGATAACGGGATCCCGCCCCGCAGCATTCCTCCCCGACATTCCGACTTGCCTCCCTCATTCCGGAGTTGCAGAATGAATCCCGTCATTGTCTCAGGGCTCCAGGGAAACACGCCGAGACGGACATCTGAGTCCCAGTGTTTTTACAGGGTTCTCAAGGTCATGGAGAACCTGGAAAAGTCATGGAATCTAAAAATGGTTATTTCCAGAACCTGGAAAAGTCCTTTAAAAAAAAAATAGAATCCTAAAAGTGTTGTGAAAGTCATGTAAATATGTTATATTCATGTGTTCATGACGTTCATTTACGCTGAGTTTGAAATAATGAATATGCTTTTAAAAGAAAGATGCTCAGAATATAAGCAGGCATACATACAGGCATCTATATACATGTTTATTCTTTTAATCAAACTATTGTCTCATTCATTTGTGATCTGTATAATTACAGTAAATAGCACTCTGCGGAACAGAAATCACAATACTATATATACTGTATATACTACATCAAAAGTGTAGAAGAAGACGGCACAGAAAGAGATAGAGAAAAACAAAGATGGACGCCTGGTGGCATCACCCCACTGCAGTGGAGATAAATCTACCGTGTTGACCGTCCAGCTGATTTTGGATCATCTACAGATCTCGATGAGTTTGTTTTGACTTCAGACACTTTTATCAGAACCATCTCCAATGTAGGAAGTACTTTCAGGGAAAACTGTCACGCTCCTTTGCCGTGACATTTGGCCCAGAGGATGAATTCTAATCACTTTAAAGATCCACTTTACTCTTCCTGCAATATCTTGAATATAGACGTGACGTCTCCAAAAACCATGAAGCATGAAGACTTCAGTGTCTTCTCTTTTAGGTTTTATATATATTATATATATATTTTATGTAGAAATAAAATAAATAAATGAACAAATAGGGGAACAAAAGAATTGCATAAACGATCATGAAAGGACGACGTCACCGAAAAGCAATTACAAAAGAAGGGTATTAAGAAATGATTTAAAAGAAGTTATTGATTCTGCAAGCCTTATCTCCTGCAAAGCCTGAAGCGTAGCAGCAGACATAAGTCATGTTGGGATGCATTTGACATACTTTTAGCAACTCTCTCTCATAGCATTATGCTGCTGTCTCTATTTAACCAGCATTGGCACGGCTTCAGATTCTTTATATGAACCGAAAGTGAAAGGCAGTGCTGTGGACTTCTTCTAATTGCCTTGTCTAATTGTTTCAGATTAACTGCGACCATACATCTCCCTTTATTTCCGGCTGAATAAAATCCAAAGGGAGTGAGCCGTAAATCTCTCTTTTGTTTCCTTCCGCCAGAAAATACCAGTCAACCCCTCTTTGCAATTTGGAGGAGGATGGGACGTCCCGCCGTGCTTTTGTTTCCCGTGAGAGGAAAACTTCAATCACCCGGAGGCTCCGTCCTCATTGGTCCGTGAAGAACCTCCTCCGGGTTCGACGTCCGATTGGCCCCCAGCTCCACTGTGAAGACCTGTCGGCCAATCAGCAGCCGCTTCCTCTTCCCACCAGCTGCTGCAGTCAATCAGCTTATTCAGTGAGTGTGTGTGTGTGTGTGTGGCCACCCTTTCCTCCCCCTCCCCTCTTTTTCCACTCCCCATCCCCCCCCTACCCCCCTTGTCCTCACACACTTTTACACTGTGTTTTCCTCTCCCACACACACACACTCACGTGAATATACACTCACACACTTGTGCCGCATGAGGCCCAGCAGCAGCAGCAGCCCGCTGTGTGTGAGTCACTGGAGAAAGTTACACCAGTGTGTGTGTGTGTGTGTGTGTTGTCAATGCAGCAGCGGCTCCTCTGCAGCAGATTTCTACTTCAGTCGGGACGGAGCACAACAACACGGACACAGAGAGAGAGAGAGAGAGAGAGAGGTTCACCACAGCTGAATCCAGGACCCGGCACAAGGTAACGGTGAGCTCATGAGAATGTTTTACTCCGTCACTCTGATGCACAACGCCGCCTCAGCATGGGGGAGCGTTCTCCTGCGGTTTCTCTGGGTTCTGCCTGCAGGCGTCTCTCGTTTCAGGCCGTAAAGAAAAGTTCCTGCAGCCTGGTTGTGACTTCTGAGTCGTCTGTTTCTCGTGCCGTGCTTTCTGGTTATCGGTGACGTACTTTTAGAGTTCTAAAATGTGTTTTACTACTACTTTACTACCTTTTATTTGTGAATATCTTAATTGTTTAATTATGTCTCAGCCTTTGCCTAAAACTTTAGATTTAAATCAGGTCCCATCCGATCAAGCAGGTGTTCCACGGCAGCTTTTAGGACAGTTTTCAGATTGAATTCAGTCGGTGTTCAAACAGCATTGAGGCTCGAGTGTTTATCCCCAACTCTGGGTCGCCATATGCTGCTCAACCCCTAAACCTTTTGTTGGGGAAAAGATAAATCCGAGGGGTCGGATTGAATCAAAACGAAGGACTTTAATAACATTAAAGTGGTCGACACCTGCAAAAACCACAATGCAGTCGAGTCAGATAATAAGACAGACGCCTAAAGAAGACGTCTCATTTCTATAAGAAGAAGCTCTCAGTGTTCCTCATTACAAACACACAAAAAAATGTTTGGACTTTGTGCTCCAGCTACAACGAATGTAAAGGAACTTGTTTGTGCAGCTGCATGTTTTTTAGTACCGCAGCGTGTTCACAGACGGCTGTACAGCATCAGGTTTTTATTCGGGCTGGACTAGTATTAAAAAACACGTTCGTAACTCACTGTGAGGCGTCCATGTCCTGGATGTAGACTGGACCCGATCTGGTCGCAGCACGGTACGCAAGTACCAATGTTTTGATGATGCGGGCTGCGGCCACCGGTAACCATCGTTTATCGAAAATAAAAAACCCGCCGCTGGAGTCCAGAGCCACACAGAAGGCTCGAACCTCGTCATGGCTAATTGTCACAGCGGTGGCAGCATTAGTCGCTCTGTAAGCAGCTTGCCAGCCTCCCAGTGGGCCGACAACACGTGGCGTTCCAGCTCAGAGGGTCCATGACACACACACACACACACACACACACACACACACACACACACACACACACACACACAAACCCCTCTGTGTTTGTGTGAAGTCAACAGTATAAACAATCACATCTGCTGCTCTCTGCAGGTTTGGCCCAGTTCACCTTGTTGTGACCTGATGTTATCAACCCTAAATCCTCTTCAGGAGGGTTTCCTTACTTTGGAATTCTAGGAATCTTCATGTGGAAGTTATACATCCATCCAGCAGCAGACGTTCAGGAAAAAAACCCTTTTTCTCAAACTATTTCTTCACTTTTGTGGCCGGTGAATAACAGTTTTTAATGACGATAACTTTCTTCAGAGGCAAGTTTATTTGTATCGCACAACAAGGCGATTCAAAGCGATTCACATAAAAGCATTAAAAGCATCACAACATAATGCAGAAGGAAAGAAGATTGAATTAATTTAAACATTAAAAAACATCAGTAACACATTAAAAAGCTAAAAAATAGAATAAAAGCTGCATTACAGTTTAAGAAATGAGATAAAGAAATTAATTAATATCCTTGAATCTGGTTTAATTAAAGGCAACAGCAAACTGAAAAGTCTTCAATCTGGATTTAAATGAGCTGAGGGTCCCAGATGGTCTCAGTCAGGAAGTAGACCCGTCCCAGACGACCTGAGGGGTCGAGGTGGTGCATGCAGCAGATCAGAAGTGTGTTGAGGCCCTAAAACCATTCAGGGCTTTATAAACTACACGCATGTTGCTTTGTTGGTCTTCGTAAATAGTTCCTCCATGAATCGCAGACAAATATGTCCATAAAAGTTGTAAATGAATACTGAATATCTCAAACAGCATGGCAATTGTCTTCAACTCATTAATCATGTTTCCCTGGAATAGATTTTTCCCTACAGTCACGTGAGTGTGTGACTGAGCAGCGCTGACACAGGAAACACACACACACACACACACACACACACCCAGCAGTCCATTTTCTCTGAGCAGTTGCTGCTCATCTTTTCCAGTTGTTTCGTACTTCCTCTGTTATATTGAGCTAAATACATATAATGTTATATTTCCACTTCAAAAGCGCCTTCAACAACCAGACATGAAAATCCCTCACCTTTCGGCAAAATTCGCCGTTTTGAAACCAAAATAGGTGACCTACGTGAATGGTGTAAATCCGAAGAGTTTTTGTTTTTGGGAGAGAGAGGGGGGGCGTCAACTGTCCGCCGTTTCTGAGATTGGAGTGGGACACGGAAAAAACTGAGGTCGTGATCATCTTAGCAATAGAAGATCTTTGACGTGTCGAGTCTTGGCCAATCAGCGTTAAGATGTCTACAGCGGCTTCATTTCCCTCCCACCAGTTTAATAATAGCAAGCTAGTCAGCTAGCTAACACGTTAGCTAACGTTGTTGGAGAGACAGTGAGTGAGATTACTGGCAGCGGAGAGTCCGTGGCAGCGTGTGACGTCAGCCAGGAGAGCGGCGAGTCAGCGGCGCTGCAGTTCTACCTACCGACACCTGACTACATATAAGTTCTACCTACCGACACCTCACTACATATAAGTTCTACCTACCGACACCTCACTACATATAAGTTCTACCTACCGACACCTCACTACATATAAGTTCTACCTACCGACACCTCACTACATGTAAGTTCTACCTACCGACACCTCACTACATATAAGTTCTACCTACCGACACCTCACTACATATAAGTTCTACCTACCGACACCTCACTACATATAAGTTCTACCTACCGACACCTCACTACATATAAGTTCTACCTACCGACACCTCACTACATATAAGTTCTACCTACCGACACCTGACTACATATAAGTTCTACCTACCGACACCTGACTACATATAAGTTCTACCTACCGACACCTCACTACATATAAGTTCTACCTACCGACACCTCACTACATATAAGTTCTACCTACCGACACCTCACTACATATAAGTTCTACCTACCGACACCTCACTACATGTAAGTTCTACCTACCGACACCTGACTACATATAAGTTCTACCTACCGACACCTGACTACATATAAGTTCTACCTACCGACACCTCACTACATATAAGTTCTACCTACCGACACCTCACTACATATAAGTTCTACCTACGACACCTCACTACATATAAGTTCTACCTACGACACCTCACTACATCTAAGTTCTACCTACCGACACCTCACTACATGTAAGTTCTACCTACCGACACCTCACTACATATAAGTTCTACCTACCGACACCTCACTACATATAAGTTCTACCTACCGACACCTCACTACATGTAAGTTCTACCTACCGACACCTCACTACATATAAGTTCTACCTACCGACACCTCACTACATGTAAGTTCTACCTACCGACACCTCAATACATATAAGTTCTACCTACCGACACCTCACTACATATAAGTTCTACCTACCGACACCTCACTACATATAAGGAGAGGACAATGGAGATTTTATCCAACTTTTATTTTAATAAAAAATACGAAATTAGTTTCCTCCCTAGGGTGGCCGGGCTACTGTTTATATTTAAGGGTTAAAGATCTACGTGTAGGAAAAAGTGTATCCTCTAGTTAATTATAATCTATAGAGTTATGCGGTTATAATGATGTCACACAGAGAGAGGTGCATGTTCAGGTTTACTGGTGGAAACATTATTCAGTGTTCTATCTAGTCTAACAGTGACGTCTCCTCAAAGTAAAGTGGTATAACAGTATGACATAATATGGTCAAATAAAAAGGCTGGTACATTATACATATTATGGCATATAAGTGTAATATTATGAAGTGAAATGTAGTAGTAGCAAAACAATATTCAGTATAGTATAGCAGTATTACATATTGTAAGTATTAAGTCTACAAAATATATATATATATACACACACACTACCGTTCAAAAGTTTGGGGTCACTTAGAAATGTCCTTATTTTTCAAAGAAAAGCACTGTTTTTTAGATAACATTACATTAATCAGTAATACACTATACATTGTTAATGTGGTAAATGACTATTCTAGGTGGAAAGGTCTGGTGTTTAATGAAATATCTACATAGGTGTATAGAGGCCCATTTCCAGCAGCTATCACTCAGTGTTCTAATGGTACATTGTGTTTGCTCATCACATAGAAGACTAATGGAGGATTAGAAAACCCTTGTGCAATTATGTTAGCACAACTTAAAACAGTTATGCTGGTGAGAGAAGCTTTACAACTGGCCTTCCTATGCATAGCATCACATGTGTGGGTTCCATTATACTCTCAAAATGCCCAGAAAAAGAGAACTTTCATGTGAAACTCGCCAGTCTGTTCTTGTTCTTAGAGATGAAGACTATTCCATGAGAGAAATTGCGAAGAAACTGAACATTTGTCTGGGCGACCCCAAACTTTTGAACGGTAGTGTGTGTGTGTGTGTGTGTGTGTGTGTGTGTGTGTGTGTGTGTGTGTGTGTGTGTGTGTGTGTGTGTGTGTGTGTGTGTGTGTGTGTGTGTGTGTATATACAGTATATGTACACTTGGGTATTGACAAAAGAAGAATTAAAACCCATAATGATCATAGTTTGTCAGCTTCTCGATGAGTGACGCTGTTCGGCACTGACTCGCCCGTCACTGCCCCCCAACCCCCCCCCCCCCCCCCTCCTTCCTGCCCCCCCCCGCCCCGCTGGTGTCACCTTTCACCCCTCATGAGTTTGCAGGTCTGACTGTAAATGTTAGACCCAGTGACAGGCTGGCATGAAATGGCTTGCATAATACTTAGTAAGGAGGCCATAATCATTTTTGACTCATGGCTGAAGTTAAGTTTCTCCAGCTCTCCCCAGGTTGGCAAAAAAAGCATCTCAAAATGCATCAGATTGATGCTTTAAAATATGGCATATTTAAATTTTTCTTACGGGGGAGCATGCCCCCGGAGGGGTAATATCCTTCTCAGCTTTTTCACCCCTGACCCGTTTTCATGCCTGAACAACAGTTTCTAGTCAGCGGCTCATTTTGAGCTGATGAGTCACCAACATTTGGGCGACTGAGATATCCTGTAACGGTTACTTCTTCTGGAATGCAGGATTTAGAGTTGCCAGTGTCATTGTGCATCTGCTCCATCTGGAATGAGGACATTTGACACCAATGCACAGCTTGTCCTTCAGTCAGAGAATCAATAAAGGTGGAGGCCTTAACACAACATGCTGCTGAATATCAGAACACGCTTCCATAACATTGGAAAGATGCGTAACAGTGACTATGAATGCGATTGCTTTTGAGGAACTTGTATTTGTGAGAACGAAACCAGAACGTCAAAGTGAAACTGAACTCTCTCCCCACCCTCCCACCTTTTTATTATTATTATTATCACAGTTCACTTTATGTCGGACAGAAGAGAAACGTACTTTCAATCTTTGACATTTTTGAAAGCAGAGCGTCTAAAGAGTGTTTTCTCTCTGGACAGCCGTCATCATGGAGGTCCCCAGTAGGCCTCAGCCCTCCTCCTTCACGCTGGCGCTCCCTCAAGCCGCCGCCAAAGATCCGACGAGGGAGGAGAACGACGACGAAGACGAGGAGGGAGATCGGTTCGGGGAGGAGAGCTTCAGCGCGGACGAGGATCTCGACGCGTGGGCCGAGGAAATAAACGTGGCGCTCTCCTCGCGGGACAGCTTCTCCGAGGAGAGCTCGACGCCGACGGAGGAGCGGCCGGCCGAGGAGGCGGAGGAGGCCGAGAAGAAGCGGGAAGAAGAGGAAGCGGCGGCCAGAGAGAGGGCCGCCCAGAGACAGATGCTGGCCATCGAGGAGCTCGTCCACTCGGAGAGGAATTACCTCCGACTGCTGCGACTGAGCACCGTGACCATCAGGAACAACCTGCAGGAGCTCCAGGTAGGAGGAGTTCATGCTGCTGATTAGGGCTCAATCAAAGCCAAGCTATGCACATATACTCCTAACATATAGAGCGATGTTATATATTAAATTGAGCATTCATTAATATAGTTACGATATAACTTTTGAAATATATATATTTTTTCCTTTTCTGTGTACTATCTTGAACTAATATACCACTAACACACATAGTATTATTAGTATCTATATTCACAAGGGTTTTCTGTATATTATAGGTTTTTAAATTATTAAAATGGACCTTGGTGTTGAGATATTCAGTATTTAGTTGAATGCAAACCATTTGCAATTTTCACCATTAAATTGGAGTAAAATTAATTAAATTATTAAGCACATTAATTGTGCTGATAGTGTGCAGGATATTTTATTTTATGGGTTTATTTGGTATGGACAGTGTGCACATTTAAAAAAACATCACTGTAAATGCCATAGTTAGCAAAGAGGCCGTTTTTAAAACCTTTGAAAAATTCAGAGCATATTATTTATTTATTAACTATTTGCAAAGTGATGATATAGCGGTGTAATTTCCCCACTGTGGGACAAATAAGGGATTCATTATATTATTATTATTGTCATTATTATAATGTCTACCTGAGCAGAGAATGAAGTCCTTCCCTTTTATCGACCACAACATGAATTTGTTTAGTTCTATGTTTTGAGTTTTTATTGTCTAACACTTTTAGATCGGGTCTTTTAATTCAAATGTTATCACAACATGTTGAATCGAGGCCGCTCCGTGGTTTATTGTCGTTCATAGCTTTTCATTATTTGTCTGAGGTATTGCTTATTATGGCTAAATAATCATTTATTATACCGCGGCGGTAATGAAATGAGGCTACCCGTAAAACATAATGGAATCGGGCTTTATGGGTCGGAAGGAGCTGTGGATGAGCGTGAAAAAGATAACGCACCGAGGGAACGGTAGATGAAGAGAGAGAAATTAAAATGAGGAGGGAGGAGTGGAAGAGCTAAATTATGGGCTGATGACGCTGTTCAGGGAAATTAACTGGCGAATAGTAGAGGACCAGCTGGGGAGATGGGCATTAAAGAGAGAGATTTGTCCTCGTTATGTGGCATCGTCCAATGTGTGGAAATGAAAGATGGAGTTGAAAAAGAGGGCGTTATAAATATGGGTAACTCAGGATGATGGATGGAGGACAGACGGAGGGAAGCGGCACGGGGAAGGACGGAGGGATAGATGTGAGTGAATGGTGCCATTGTGAGACGGGGAAGTTGCCGGTTTGTTGTCTGTGCAGATTGTTCAGTGTTCCAGCCGAGGCACCCACTGGGTGTCATTCCTGTAGAATCCAGCTCAACAAAACCTCTTTATCCGCTCGGCTGCAACATTCTTCTTCTATGGGAGCAGACACAAGATACACCAGACGCATTTAATTTTAATAAACGTGGATTTTATTTAATTAATTCAATTTTATTTTAATTTATTTTATTTTAATGTATTTAATGTTAATGTAATTTATTTAATTTGTATATATTTACAAAATAAAATTATATTACTTTTTATATATTTTATTATTAATATTATTTTATTTTTGTATTTGTAAAAAAAAAAAAAAAAAGTTTATCTTTTCTGTTCCCCTTTTGAAACGTGTTGTGTTGCAGTAGTTTCTCCAATGAATCACATATCAGAAATATGGACCAGGCTAAATAACAGAAATTGACAAAACGTCCTGCCGGTTGTTCTGGTTTTTAAACGAGGACTCATCACGTTGGAACCAGGCTTCACTTGAAATGATTGTGCTCACTTCATGGCTGCATATTTAACCCTCCCCTCCTCCTCTTCCTCCTCCTCCTCCTCCTCCTCCTCCTCCTCAGCCTCCTCCAGCCAACCTGGACAGCGTGTTCCTGGACATCGACGACGTGATCGGCGTGTCGAGTCGCCTCCTCGCCCTGCTGGACCAGAAGCAGGTTCAGCCCGGAGACCCTCTCTTCCTGGAGACGCTCTGTAAGGATCATCTGTCATCGCATCAGTGACGACAGGAAGTGGTGGTTTTCCTCTTAGATCACTTGCTCTCATCAAAGCTGCTGACAGGAAACCTTCACACATCTTTGTTATCATAGCTGGATGCCACAGCCGTGTGAGGGAGGGGAGGAAATGACCACTTCAACACTTACAGTTTAATTTGATTATTTAATAATAACTAGGTGGTATTTACACTTTGATTGTGCAAAAGCCAACAATTATGATACAGGAGAAATTCGCCAAAATTAGAAGAAAACTCAACTTATTTCCACACTTGCACTTTTAATCCAGGTGCAAGTAGAACGTGGTGATCTAGAAGAAGAAGAGTGAAAGTTAAGGATGATTTTTTAATGTTGTTCTTCCTGCTCCTCTTGCCAACATTGTGTTACTTTCTCAGCAGAGAGGTTGTTGATTTATTTGTCCGTCTGCATGACGGCGATGACGACACTTAACTGGACAACAACAGAGTGTTTCTGTCAGTCACAACGTGGGCTGTGTTTCACAGGACGAGCCTTCTTTCTTAATTGCAAAGATTAGTTCATTAAATGAAGAGTACAATAGAATTCCTATTCATTTATTTTAAGCGTCCGTTAGCATTTAAAAGTTTCTACCTAAAAAACAAACTGTATTATACTTCAGGGTTCTTCTCATGGAATATTAAAATGGTTATTTCCAGGCCTGGGAAAGTCCTTGAATTTCAGGTTTTGGAAAAGTCATGAATTTCTCACTTTTTCATGTATACACCGAGATTTCACAAAATGTTTGGTCATGGAAATGTGGTTTAAAGTCATGGAAAAGTCATGGAAATCCACTGTATGAACCCTGATGCTTGTGCAGTGGTTTCTATGTGTAAATAAGTAAATCTACGTCTCGCCTCCCCGACAGGTAATTCGTTCCTCAGCCTCTCCGCCGACATCGAGGCGGCCTACAGGGAATACCTGTCCAACTACAACCAGGTGTCGGTGCTGGAGAACAGCTACAAGCAGAAGGAGGCGCTCTGGAACGACATCGTCCGCGTCATCAAGACCTCGGCGTGCGTTTTTCTCTCCGGTCGCTTCGACGCGTCATTCGAGAACGTAAGAAAATCACACGCGGGGACGAACGACACACACCTGACTTGATTTCCACCCGCAGGCCTGAAGTGAACGCCACCTCGCTGAGCTTCTTCCTGGTGATGCCGGTGCAGCGCATCGCCCGCTACCCGCTCCTCCTGCAGACCATCCAGAAGCACACGGACAGGAGCCACCCGGCGTACGCGCTCCTGGAGCGGACCGCCCACACCGCCATCGCCCTGAACTACCGCATCAACGAGTACAAGCGCTTCAGAGAAGTCGGTGAGCCCCGTCACGTGTTATTATTATTATTATTATTATTATTACACAGGGTTCCTACGGTCATGGAAAAGTCATGGAATTTTAAAATGATTTCCAGAACCTGGAAAAATTCCAAAAGGGTTGTAAAAGTCATGTAAATGTGTTATATTCATGTGTTCATGACGTTCATTTACGCTGAGTTTGAAATAATGAATATGCTTTTAAAAGAATGACGCTCAAAATATAAGCAGGCATACATGCAGGCATCTATATAAATGTTTATTCTTTTAATCAAACTATTGTCTCGTTCATTTGAGTCATTTAAGGTTTACTGTATGCTTTGTATTCTCATTGTTAGTTTAAATACTACATTTACTCACTTTTTACTGTTTACACCCAGATGGAAATTTGGTTAAAAGTCATGGAAAAGTCATGGAAACCCATTGGTCAACATGTGTATGAACGCTGATGATGGAAAGCACATTTCTTTCCTGCACATGAACTCAACCCCCCGTTCTGTGACTGCAGCTGACAAATACAAGAAGACGGAGACCCTGACCATAAAGGACAAGATCAACCGCCTCAACACCCACAGCATCGCCAAGAAGACGGCGAGGCTCAGCCAGCACATCAAACACGGGACTGGAATCGTGCCGAAGGTACGAGGAAGCTAAATGAAGTCATAACTGACACTTAATTGATGAGGGATTTAATATAAAATCTCAATAAAATAGGCTTCTTTGAACATTAAATTCCCAAGCAGCCACACTGACCCAAAAGTATTATAAATAAAGACGATAAAGGCCGATGAGAGCGATCCCAGAGCTCAGAAAAGAGTAGCTGTGATTTAAAGAAGTCTTTTCAAAGCCCTTTTTATCTCATTGCATTAATACATGCGTGTCTTTCTGCACATTGATCTCCAGCTGGTGGACGAGGAGTTCGACGCTCTGGAAGGTTTCTTCTACGTTCTGGAGCACGGGATCCTGGCGCTGCTGGAGAACGTGGAGACGTACCTGCACCACCTGCAGGTAGGCGACGCTGACCAATGGAAAGCACTTCATCCGAGTCTCACGAGTCACACGAGTGTGTTACTGCAGGAGCTGGAGTCTGGAGAACCAGACTCTGTGGTCACTTGTGGAGGAGTGGAACAAGTGGCACATGGATACTTATTCATAAACATGTGGCCATGTGTGTATGAGTCACACTGTGCAAACTCAGACGCCCCTCAGGTCAACACACATGTTTGTGTACCTTCTATAATTATTACAGGTTAAAGCTGTTTTTTCCTCTTTCTATTCCCACCCAACAAAGATCAGCACTGTATCCTCCTTTTTTTTTATTTCCCTGCTCTTCATTTATTTATTTGTATTCATCCCCAGGTCATACAAGTTGTCCTCTTGCTGAGATTATTGACAATTTTCTTGTAAATCCACAAAGCAATTTCTCTTAACGACCTCTAAACTGTAATTTCTATCATCTCGCTATTCAATCTCTGCAGGCGTTCCTGTCCTGCAGAACAGAGGAGTTTGACTTGGACATGGACGGAGAGAAGTTGCCTCTTTGCTACAAGGAGATCACGACCGCTCTCAGACAGTGGATCCTGCCCACATTTGTGAGTCTACCCGGCATTTTCATACCTTACCTTCCTTTTTTTTTACTTAAACACCACAGTATATGAAATACTGCAAGTACATTTGCTGCATATTGAATTGCACTTCAGTAAAACATAAAAAGAAAACCCCCTGCTCGTCTGAAGACGATGGTGGCATCGAGCGGTTTGTTTGACGGTAAACGTCATTATTATTTCCATGCAGGAGAAGAGGATGAGGACGTTGATCCACAAGCCGCTGTGCGCCCTGCGGGACCTCCTGCTGGGCCCGAGGAACCTGATCCGGAAACGGCTGGACAAGCTGCTGGACTACGAGCTGATCGAAGCCAAATCCAACCTGAGCTACGAGGAACAGGACGTGGCCAACACCTACAGGTAGAGCGGCCGCTTGTGAACTACTACCTGGGCTTTGGGGTTGACAGCAGACTCTCGTGTGACCGTCTCGCCTCCTCGCAGGACGATGAACACGCTGCTCCTCAACGAGCTGCCCCAGTTTAACGGCGTGGCGCTGCAGATGATCTGGAGCATGCTGGGGACGTTCAGCTGTCTGCACAGAGACCTCGCCGCCGACATGGAGCAGCTGTTCCAGAGCTTTGCTCAGCAGGTGCGTCTCACAGATGATGTTTGAAGAAAAGAAAAAAAGTGCCACTTTTGATTACAATCTCTTTTTTTGTGTTTTTTTTTTTTTTTCAGCTCCCTCACAGCTCTCTCGACCGCACTGCATTCTGGGAGTGGGCGGAGTCGGCGGTGCTGGACGGCGCGACGAGGCTGCAGACTTTGTGTCGCAGTGTGGAGCAAACGCTCAACGCGCCCGTCGTCCAGGTGCGTCCAGACGGAGCGGGAATGGCCCAGGAAGAGTTTTATAAGTCAAAGGCAGGCAGGCAGGATTTATTTATATATATTTTTAATATATCTTTTTTATATATATATATATATATATATATATATATATATATATATATATAATAAAAGAAAATATATATAAAAAGAAAATATATATAAAGAAATACATTTATATACATATATGTATTTATATATATATATATATATATATATATATATTTATTCATGTATATAAATACATATATACATGTATTTATATATATATATTTATTTACATATATGTGTTATACATATGCATTTATATTTATTTATATATATATATATATATATATATATATATATATATATATATATATATATATATATATATATATATATATATATATATATATATATATATATATGCATGCTCTGTATATGTGCAACACATGACCAAATAGGTTTATATAAAGAACGACTCTGGAATAGCAGCAGTGTTGTATTTGTTGAGAGGACAATGATTGACAACAGGTTTTTTGTCATTATTATGTCCCGATTACTCCTTTTGGTTTCTCCTAGTCATTAAACACATAACTTCTCACACACACACACACACACACACGCACACACACACACACAGGCTGCCTGTCCTACCTGCTCGGCCAGCTGTCGGTCGCATTCCTTTAAACCTGCCGGACAACCTGCGTCAGCACGGCCCATGAGGTTGCAGAGTCATGCCGTATTCAGTTTGAGGTTTATAATAATCATGATGATAATCATAAGAGTGGACTGTGACAGGCGATACTTCACTCCTGTGCTCATCGCTGAGTCATGTCCGTTTACGCCACTCGGCAGCAACAACTCAGTCACGGAAGGAAATGTTCTGGATATTCTCCTCCTTCGCGTTCTGCAGCGTTCTTCATCGCTCTGGAAAACGTTTATAAGACTTCACTCGGCCTGCTGGCATTAACTATCCCATAATGATTCATTTTCAAATGTTTCATTCATAATGTCAGCGAAAAGGTTTTGTTTAAGGTACAAACACGAAGACGCTGTACTCAAAATACTGGATTTTGACGAGTCAACAGGATATGAGATGATACTTATCTCAGGATATGAGATAAATCAGCTAAATTCTAGCTTCCAGTTAGAGGCTGAAACTGAGGAATGTTCACGTTGTTCTTTTTTTTAAAACTCCAGTTTGATCCGTTTAAGTTAGATATTCAGCTCCACATGTTTCTAGGTAATTCAACATCCCTCAATAAGTAAATAAATTGGTTTAACCTGTTTTATTATGCTGGAAAACAGCCAAACAGACACTTTATCTCACATATATTGGTAATAATTAACCATTTTCTCCTCTGCTCATGCCTTTCTTCTCCTCTTTACCTTTTGTCATTGCTATTTTTAAACATTGAATCTATTCACATTCTCATGTTTTATTTGTATTTACTCGGCCAGCCTCTGAGTCCGTCCTCCCAGGACCGCCTGAAGCAGCTCACGGATAAGCACGGCTCGGGAAAGATCTTCCAGGTGATGGGGACGGTGGTGGCGGGTCGGGATCTGGACCTGAACCTGGCCCGAGGCGAGCTGGTGGCCATCATCAGCGAGGCCGACACCCGCGGAGACAAGCGGAGATGGCTGGTCGACGCCGGAGGTAAGAACCAGTTAAAACATTATTTATTCATGTTTCTGTTCTACATCAATCTTTGTTGCTCATGTCAAGTTCTCACTTGGTGTTAATTAGCGTTTAAAGTCGCTGAGAAACAAGTAATGACCGATGCTGCAGATCAAATATTCCAATTCAGGAGCAGAGTTTCTTAAATGCAACTATCTGGCGCCATCTTGTGGGTGTTGAGTGTTACTGCAACTAACCAGATATCCACAGGTACAGTTGTACTAGTAGTTAGTAAACGAGGCATAATGGACATGCTATAGAAATAGAATTGGCTTTAATGAACAGTTAGATTTTTGAGTATCAGATGTTGTCATTGCACATAACAAGTGAGATTCATGGGTTTTTGTTTGATGTTGAATTTTACATTTCAAAAAGGTTACATATGTTATGATAAATGCTTTATACTAAAGTACAAAAGTAGATAATGAAAAAAGTATTTTTGATAATGAATTAATGTTTTTTAAGCAAATATTCACTGATTGCAGCTTCTCAAACATTAACGTAATCCTCTCTGTTAGAATGGAATAGAAAACGAGCAATTTGAAGACATCAGCTTGGGCTTTGGGAAAAATTTAAAATATATATATATATATATATATATATATATATATATTATTTTATTTTATTTATATAAATAATAACCTTTATCTGTGTATGTTGCACGCAGGCCGGCGAGGGTACGCTCCTTCCTCGAAGCTGATTCGCTATCACCAGCCATCAGAAGACCCGCCCCCCTCGCCACACCCGACCCTGCCTGATGGCGTGACAGAAAGGAGACGACACTCCTACACCCCGGAGAGCAAGACGCTGACGGTCATGAGCCGGCCCTGCTTCCAGGTGACTGATGCATCTTAAACAAGCGGAAACCTCCGGTTCTGACCTGCATTCTCTCTCCTGACCACCAGGGGGTGACTCCTCTGGTTGTATAGAAGTCTATGCTTCATGTGTTAAAGCTGCATTCTCTCTCCTGACCACCAGGGGGCGACTCCTCTGGTTGTATAGAAGTCTATGCTTCATGTGTTAAAGCTGCATTCCCTCTACTGACCACCAGGGGGTGACTCCTCTGGTTGTTTAGAAGTATATGCTTCATGTGTTAAAGCTGCATTCTCTCTCCTGACCACCAGGGGGCGACTCCTCTGGTTGTATAGAAGTCTATGCTTCATGTGTTAAAGCTGCATTCCCTCTCCTGACCACCAGGAGGCGATTCCTCTGGTTGTATAGAAGTCTATATAAATGACTCTACAAACATTTTAAACATGAGTTTTTAGGGGCGGGGCTTAGTGTGATTGACAGGTCGCTACCACGGCGTCGTCCAGTCTGGGAGTTGTCCGTGACCTCAGCTTGTTTCTAAAGGTGTGTGTGTGTGTGTGTGAGTGTGTGTGTGTGTGTGTGTGTGTGTGTGTGTGTGTGTGTGTGTGTGTGTGTCTAAAGCTTGTAACTGATCGATGTGACAGCGCTCTGCAGCGGAAGCATCAATCTGTCACATGTTTGACTGGTAGTGTGTGTGTGTGTGTGTGTGTGTGTGTGTGTGTGTGTGAGAGAGAGACCCTCCTTGCGTGTTCAGCCGTGTGTGTGTGTAATCATGTGTTTTCCCATATCTGTAAGAGGACACACTGGTGTTTGTGTGTGCATGCATGTTGTGTGTGTGTGTGTGTTGTTAATGCAAAGGTCCATAATTGGCTGTTTAACCTTGTAAGTGAGTCACTGTGTGAACGGTTGAGGTTAATTTATGCTGCGCTGCAAGCTGAGATACTGTGTGTGTGTGTGTGTTGTGAGAATGATTTACATGTGCAGCACATGCGAGTGTGAGAGGGAGGGGAGTGTCGAGCTTGTAAATTTGTGATGCTTTTATGTGGGTGTGTCCACGGGAGGGAGATTTAGGTGAGTGGATGAGAAAGCAGTAATGCTTTCAGCATCTTGTGTGTGTGAACTGGTCCATCTATCTTTGTGAGGACATTTGTGGAAAGTGAGGACATTTTGGCCGGTTGATCGCTTCTTCATCGCTTTTATGTTTTAGACTGAAATTCTGACCCGATCTTACACAATGCACCTTTAGGGTTAGGTGAAGGGAATGCATTAGTTGTGTGTGTGTGTGTGTGTGTGAGTGAGTGTGTGAGAGAGATGTCACCACACTGCCTGTTAAAGTGAGTAATTGCTCCAGTGACCTTATTGTGGCCTTTTCTTCCACGCCTCCCAACGTTCATCCCTCATGACCCTGAGTCTGCTCGTATATACAACAAACACACACACACACACACACACACACACACACACACACACACACACACACACGCACACCGGCAGGCTGTTTTTTAAATATATTTAACGTATCTTTTCTCTCCTTTCTACTTTTTCATCCACTCTAAATCTGAACCGTTCTTCCGTCAGTGTCGCTGTCGGCCATTTTAAAGAGCAGCAGCGGCTTTGGGCCTCAACTTCCTCTGTGATCTGTGACAAAGTATAACAAACAATGGATATTGTATATCAATGGATTTGATGAATACATTCTCCCGTCTGGTAGGAGTGGGAACCACCAGAGGTCCCACGATACGATATTATCACGACACTTACGTCCCGAATTTCACCGACTTCACCAACATCGGGATGACGGACGCTTCCAGCTCCTAGAGGACCCGTAGCCAGTTTGACTACTGTTTTTTTTTAACGTCTTTGACCAGCGTTGTGCCGCGCATGTTGTCCTGTGCGTCGTGCAACATCTGTGCGAGCAGCGGCCGCTACGAGTGACAGGAAGTCCAGACGTTTGATTTTAAACGCGGCGGCACATTTCTAATTTCTTTCACGCTGACCCGGGACCTCTGCTGACCTCACCACAATAGTGAGGCACCATCTAGTGGGCTGAAAAAGATTGATTTTGTTTTTGTAGGACCAAAAAGTTTAAAATTGATATAATAAAAGATCGATTCTTGGCTTCCGTGTATCGATACAATGTCGCCACGCAAAAGATCGCGATCCTACCGTAAAAGTCGGGTTATACGCCGCTACTACCTTCGGTCATTGTCCCCATTTACACCCCGCTGTAGCCAGCTGGCGCTCATGCTAGTTCTGTGCTAACTTCCGCTAGCTCTCCGCTAACTTCCGCTAGCTCTCCGCTAGCTCCCTGACAACCACCAAATGTAGGGACCATCCCCAGCTCTACACCCGACTTGGACAGAGGGGACTCGGCCAGTAGCAGCAGCAGCGGGGAGCTAGCTAGTAGCAGCACTAGCTAGTGCTGCTACTAGCTAGTGCTGCTACTAGCTTGCTACAGCGGGACACTGACCGGAGGCAGTAGCGGCCTATAACCCGACTTTTACGGTATGCTGAATTGATTCCCTCCCCACCTGTCCGTATGTCACCACAGGGCGGCGCCGCTGAGCCGCCGCTCCTCTCCCTCTCTCCTTTCCATCAGAAACGCAGCTGCAGCTGAAACGTTCAGCCTGCAGCCGACGGCCGCGGTCACTTCACTCTCCTCCCCGTCGCCGTCTCTGCCCCGGCAAAAAGAAATGCTAATGAAAATGCTAATTGGTGTGTCGCCCGTCGGGGCAGAGCCGACGTCGTACTGAGAGGTGAAGGTTCGCTAACGACACCGAGCAGCCGACGAAACCGGCTATTAGCGCTGCTGCAGCACTCTGTCACGCCGACACGGGGCTCATTAGTGTGTGTGTGTGTGTGTGTGTGTGTGGTGATGAGATGGGATTTGTCAAGACATAACTAGTGGGTTTAACCTTTTCAGAGAATATTACAAGTGTGTGTGCTCACGTTTGTACCCGTTATGCTCATTTCTTGAAGTGGTGTGTGTGTTTTTTTTTTTTTGCGAGTCTTATTCAACATCTGTTAGTTCTTTTGATCCGACATTTATTTACTTGAATGTTGATTTTAAATGCATGTCCGACACTTTTAAATACCAGATGTTGACCGACTCTGTATGTTTGTCCTTCGGTTGTCTCGGCAACCGCTCACCCAAACAAAATGTGTTGCTGACGTGTGTGTGTGTGTGTGTGTGTGTTAGCAGTGTGTCACGCACACACTGTGTAGTGTGCTGTTGCTTGAAGGAAAACCCTTCAAAATATTTTATTTTTTATTTTTTATTCCAGTTTTCTCTGAATTTTATTTATTTTGGGCAACAAAAATCCATTGAATATTAAGTTCTTCCTTCTTCTGAACATCCATGAAGAGATGAACAATGGCCTCCTTTACAGAAGACCCTTCCCTCTGACGCCAGCCGGCCACATGTTACTTCCTTTTCTTTTATTCGTAAGCTCCGGAGGAACAAAGTGTATTTTCCTCCTATGTCATCGTTTAGTTCTCTGCTTATGGAAAGCCTCCTCACTCTGTTCTAACAACCCTCTCCTCTCCTCCAGGTGCTGGCGGCGTACGACTTCACGGCGAGGGGGAACCACGAGGTTTCCGTCCGGGCCGGAGAGCCGGTCCGCGTCCTGGAGCCTCACGACAAACGGGGGAGTCCCGAGTGGAGCCTGGTGGAGGCGCGAGGCGGCAAGAGAGGCTACGTGCCCTCCAACTACCTCGCCATCACGCCGACGGGGGCGGGGCCACACCTGCCCTACCGCTAGGAGGGAGGAAGAGGGCGGGGCCACACCTGCCCTACCGCTAGGAGGGAGGAAGAGGGCGGGGCCACACCTGCCCTACCGCTAGGAGGGAAGAAGAGGGCGGGGCCACACCTGCCCTACCGCTAGGAGGGAGGAAGAGGGCGGGGCCACACCTGCCCTACCGCTAGGAGGGAGGAAGAGGGCGGGGCCACACCTGCCCTACCGCTAGGAGGGAGGAAGAGGGCGGGGCCACACCTGCCCTACCGCTAGGAGGGGGGGAAAGGACACAGGATTCACCAGCACCGTCTGCAGAAAGCTTGCAGCAGTATTACAGTGACCAGTTATTTTAACTTTTAATGCCGCTGGATTCAATGGACACAGCAACGCAAAAGCAAGCGCAAGAAATCAAAATTACGTTTTACGGCTGGATTTTCCCCCCACTAATTTCTCTTCGTTACTTAAGCCACACCCACTTCCTGTGCTGAAAATGAAAGTAAAAATCGTGTAGCTCACAAAGGTCCTTAGACTCCTGATGGAATGAAGTAACGTCGTCACTGTTTACAAGTACGGGCTCACCGGCCTTCTCACACGGGAACTCGCTATGAAGTCGACGCAAATAGATGCAAATAACAGGGTGTGAAATTAGCTTGAAATTAGCTTAAAATCAGATTGAAATCTGCGCGACGCTTTGCAGCTAAAGCGTATCGTTGAGTTTCTCCTGTCGTCGCTGATCAGATAATGATGATCAGAAATGATGATGTCATCTAAATATTTCAGTATTGTCTATCTGTACAGAGACCGATCAAAACTCTGTGTGTATAAATGTTTAAATGTCTTCAAACCACAGACTATATGTAGTCTATAGCGGCGCTGATCGATCATCTCATCTCAGATAACAAGCGTTGTAAAACTTGTTTGCGTGTCAAAACCCGACGAAGCTCCGACTTTTATTAAGTCGTTATTATTATTATTATTATTATTATTATTATTATTATTATTGTTATTTCATGTCGGCCTCCTTTTTAACCCGTCCACATGGAGGGGAGATGTGTGCGAAGGACTCCGATCAGCAGGGGTGTCGGCTGATAGAAGAGATATCCCATGATCCTCTGCGGGAGGAAAGGACACTTGGAAATGAAGACGACAGCGTGCATGTTCTCATTAGTCTGTGTTTTAGCGAGCTGGAAGCAACACGTGGACACACGGTGAGCAGTGTATGTGTGTGTGTGTGTGTGTGTGTGTGTGTGTGTGTGTGTGTGAGTCTCCTCCTCCTCACCTGGAGGTATGAACACCACTGTATCGAGACTGACAGGTACACAGCGCTCTCATCATCTCAGACTGTGTAATGTGATGTAAATGTGAAATGTCTCCAGGCTGAGTGGGAGGGGGGGTCACACAGAGAAGTGAAGGATGAGAGAGAGAGAGAGAGAGAGAGAGAGAGGAGGTGCTCTTCCTCCCTTCACTCGTATCTGCTTTCTCCATCAGCTCCTCAGGCAGTAAGAGACTGCATTGTTTTGGCTTGGAAAGGTTTCGATGGATGGAGCGTGGAAACATGCGGCTGCAGCAGGATTTAAGTAGTTATTTTAATTTTATTTTGTCGATTTAGCAAATGTTTGCCACAAAGTACACAGATCTGCACAGAAGTGCATTATTTTGGGGGGGAGAAAACATCTCTTTAACATCCCAAGACAATCATTCTGGAGAGATCTTTGGTGCAAACCAAACAAAAATGGACGCCAAAAAGTGAACAAGGGAACGTCCGTCACAGGAGGATAATAATAATAATAATAATAATAATAATAATAATAATAATAATAAGGATTGAATAAGGATGAATCGACTTTCTTAAGCCTTACTTATTTTTTTTTTACATTTTATTTTTCGGCCACTATGGGCGTGTCTACTCCACTGCATGAGACGTTCCTGAAAGTGTCGTGTTTTGCATAAAATTGGAGTCTTTTATTATTTTTTTTGTCTCCGCTGTGTAGTTCATTCTCGTCTAGTGAGGAAGAGGAGCAGGAGGAAGGCAGCTGCTCAGCTGGAGCCTCACTGCGCCCACCGTCTGAAATGTCTGGACGGAGCAGAGCAGCAGGAGTGTGTGTGTGTGTGTGTGTGTGTGTGTGTGTGTGTGTGTGTGTGTCGCTAATATACCAAATGTCCTCCAGGCTTAGAAAGAGGAAGAACGTGTAAATAAAATCCCCAAACTTGACTGTCCTCCTCTTCAAAGGCCCGTTTAGGCTGAAAGGAACAATTCCCCCAATTAAATGTTGATTAAAATAAAAGCCTCCGCTCTGGTTCCGTCGCCAAATAAACTAGATTTTTCTTAAGATTATTGCAGAAAATATTCTCTGTGGAAAAACTACGCACACGTTTTGTTCCGAATAATAGATCATCGTCACAAATAAACACCACTTCTATGATTTTTGGAGCGTAAATACAATCACTAGACGTAAGACGCTACACCGCGGTCACATGACTTCACGCCTCCTCCTAAAGCTAAAAGAGGACTAGTCTCCTAGTGAGGACGCTTAGTCGTCTACTTCAGACTCTTTAAAGTAAAAGACAGGTATTCACTGACCTGTTTCATATCGTAGAACAAAACCTTTAAATGTCTTTATCTTTGAGACGAGGGAAGTGTTAAGATGCCGTTTAAATCATCCGTTTGGATCAGAAGCTGGACGCAGTCCAGGTGAGTCTGCCTCCAGGTGTGTCGACGTGTTGGTGGAGTCATTCTCCTGTCGGCCACCAGAGGGAGCAGGAGACCTGTTGTGTGTCTGTTTGTTACTTTACCTGTCAGTATTAGAGCTTGAACATAATCCTGTACATTCTGTTTATATTGTTCAGTTCATGTGATTTTTATTTTATATATTTTTTTATTTCTCATTAGCCAGCTGTCAAACCAACGTGAAGAGTAATACGCGTCGCCTGCTGATAAATCTGTCTTTTTTCAGTCTGTTAAGCATTTCTGTTTTGCAATGTTTTGTTCTGTAACTGACTTGTTTTAACTTATTTGATGCCGCAGGGCCATCTGACTTTGAAGTGTTGCTTTGAAGTTATGATTTTGAACTCATACACACACTCACTCACACACACACACACACGTGTGTGTTCACACAGCAGATGGGAGTGTCCGCGGTGCAGCAGCGGTACCTGTCAGGGCAGCTGTGAACCGACTGTGTGGCTTCAATAAAAACTAAACAGAAACCGGCTCAGCGTCCTTGTGTCACCTCACATTAATATCAAAACAATATTTAAGATGTTAACGACGCCCATAAATACCCATGCAAAGGAGGCGCCGGGATTATAGTTTGTAGATCAGATCAGTTTCAACATCTTTTAGATGCAGTTTCTGTAGCAACGTGTGCTAATGGGATGGCGTTGAACCCTTGGACTCTTGATTATTGTTTTTATTGGGAGCTGTTAGAACCAATGTTCCCTCTAATTTTTTTCAGCACTGAGCAATTTTTTTTTTTTTATGAGCGCACACTTCAGCACTGTGAGCAATTTGCAACCACGCAATCTGCCGAAAATGACCACAAGCCTGCGTTAGCCATAGGGGATTCAAAGAGATGACAGCAAATGCATCAATATGTATACAAGGTTGATATTTATTCAATATCCTTTATAATGGCTGGACTTTGGGAACATTTTAATGATGGTGTTTTACCAGTCAGTTTAGTTGAACTTAAAGGATCTTTGTTGAACTTCAATAAGGGGAGGTTATGACTGCTTCACTGGTTATGACTGATAATTATATATATATATATATAAACATATATATATATATACATATACATATATATATATATATATATATATATATATATATATATATATATACATATATATATATATATATATATATATATATATATATATATAGTATATATATGTATGTATGTATGTATGTATATATATGTATCAAAGGTGTTTAGTCATTTCTCAGCAGGTACAACATTTAAGTGGAACTTCATTGAAAGAAAAATGCTAATGCAGTGCTTAACAATAATTATAGGCCTATTAAATTGACATGTTGTCATTTTTCCTAAAGGTAGCCTATATAAACAATGCAATAACTTTATATTTAAATATGTCTGAAAGTTTCATCCTACCTGTGTCAGTTTGGACGATTTCATAGCCACTCATGTTGAATGTTAGGCAGACCTTTTTCTGGGGCGCCTGCTCTGCCTGTCTTTTCGCCATGGAGGCCTATAGCTGCTGGAGCAGGGCCCGCCAAGAGGAGCCTGAACAGCGGCGGCCCGAGCTCATGCGGCGCTCTGGGCGAGCTTCACTCCTGGCGCCCGGAGGAGGACAGCGGGGGTGGGGGGTGCTAACGGAGGCGGAGCGCTAGCAGAGCTACAGAGAGCGCATGTCGAGAAACGGGACGCTGATTGGCCAAGAAGACTCGACACGTCACATCAAAGATCTTATTATTGCGCAGATGGCTCACTCCTATCTCAGAAACACTGGCGCAAAAAAGATTTTTAACCCCTGAAAAAAAATCGTTTGCGCGGTCTGAAAAATCTATTAACTCATAGTTAAGGACATGAACTTCACGACCTAAAATGATCAATCAATCATTACGATCGCTGTTAATTAGTCTCTAGAAACTAGACCAAACACGGATTTGGTAAAACCAGGATATATTTGGTTGACCATTAAAAATGTACGGTCACCTCATCTTGACGATTTAAGTGAATCTCGCCGGTCGGCAGATCGAATCCCAGACTAGCCGTGAAAAGAATCCCGACACAACAAGAGCTTCTTGCCTCCACCAACCAGCGCCCCCCTGTGGTGACCTGGAGCAAAGCACAGGACTCACAGCTGAGCGGTTTCCTCTCTCCTCCTGGCAGATTCCTGCAGACGCATTGGAGTCTTCAGAGTGAACGCTTCTCCGTTCTCTGCAGGTCTCTCACTCCGCGGTGAGAAGCAGGCCGGCTGCTGTCACCACATCATCATCATCATCATCATCATCGCAAAAAGACAAACATCGTGTTGACTTCAGCGTCTTCCTCTCATCCCCAAGATGGAATCAGAAGTTCAACTCTACTCCGCTTTTCTTATTTCTCACCGCAGCGCCGACAATAAAACTCATCTTAAATCCTTTCTTTTACTCCTCTGAGCCTCTCCAGTCATTTTGTTTTCCTCCAGAGCGGCGGATGGGAGTTTGACCCGCTCACGGCAGATATCTTATTTCATCTTCACGCGCACCTCCTGTAGAAAAGCTGTAGTGCACACACACACACACACACACACACACACACACACACACACACACACACACACACACACACACACACACACACACTCTCTCTCATGTGCTGGGATAGTGTTTTAGCTTTCTCTTGTTTGTTTTTGTGGTTTCCGGTGAGTTCAGCACCGTTCACCTGCAATGTGAATGTAAAGCAAATGGTTCCCACACAAGTCAAGCTGTATTTATTCACACACACACACACACACACACACACACACACGACTAGTTTGTGCGTTCAGCTGTTTAGTTCAGCAACATGTTCCCCAATGAGTTGTTTTTGTGTCATTAGCGTTGTTTTCTTTTGTTGACTTTATTTGAGTTTATTGAAAAAGAGACGAGTGAATAAATGCCTAAATGGGGGTGAAGTGAGACAAAGAAGTCCCAGTATTGATTCACGCTGACGGAGAGGAAAAACACAAGATGACAAATATTAATGACTTGAAAGCACAGACGGGAGGGGGTGAGCTGCGGGGGAAACGACGTGACTTCTAGGAGTTTAGATCGCTGCAAGAAGAAGTTTCTACTGACGAATACACGGATTGTGGAGTCTGTCGGTTCCTCTGGTTGTATAGAAGTATATGTTTCATGTGTTAAAGCTGCATTCTCTCTCCTGACCACCAGGGGGGGACTCCTCTGGTTGTATAGAAGTCTATACTTCATGTGTTAAAGCTGCATTCTCTCCTGACCACCGGGGGGCAACTCCTCTGGTTGTATAGAAGTCTATACTTCACGTGTTAAAGCTGCATTCTCTCCTGACCATCAGGGGGCGACTCCTCTGGTGGTATAGAAGTCTATGCTTCATGTGTTAAAGCTGCATTCTCTCACCTGACCACCAGAGGGCGACTCCTCTGGTTGTATAGAAGTCTATGCTTCATGTGTTAAAGCTGCACTCTCTCTCCTGACCACCAGGGGGCAACTCCTCTGGTTGTATAGACGTCTATGTTTCACGTGTTAAAGCTGCATTATCTCTCCTGACCACCAGGGGACGACTCCTCTGGTTGTATAGAAGTCTATAGAAAATGACCCTACTTCTCTTTTGATTTATTCCCTCAATAAACATATATACATTTATATATAATATATATATATATATATATATATATGTATATATATATATATATATATATATATATATATATATATATATATATATATATACAGCATTATGTTTATTTAGTAAATTATCCATTTAGAGTCAAATAGACCATAAAGCAGGGGATGCTTTAGGGCGGGGCTACCTTGTGATTGACAGGTCTCTAATGCTACCAGAGACGTATGCGACGTCTCTACATTACTCCTCCGCATTCCAAATATTGTATATTCACTTTCGTTTATCGGTTGCAAAAAACCCCAAGATGGCGACAGCAAAATTGCCCAAATTTAAGGCCTCACAACGGCAGTCCACAGACCGGGTGAAAAACTACGTCTACTTCTCGTATACGGTCTCTGCTCACAACTAAAGGTGCTAAAGGTCAGTAAACAGGAAACAGTCAGGGGAACGCGGCGGCCGTTACGGAAGTCTTGAAGAAAACCATCGGCTATCACCTGGAGCTGATTTCACTTGTCATAGACGTCTCAAGTTGCTAATCAATGACCGGCTCACGGGAGAGGAAGTCTCGGTCCTGGAACCCCCGAAATATTATCCGTTGCCTCCCCCATAGAGACTAAACCCTCGTCAGACCCGATGGGATCTGAGATTGACCAACAAGCAGAAAGCTTCTCTTCCTTCTCCAGTAATGATGCCGTAATAATATGAAAATGAAAGTTAACATGAGCTCTCTCATCACCTGGATACATGTCAAGTCTTATATCTCAGTTAAATATATCCAGTACACACTATTCATGTCTAAACTACTATTCTCTCTGTCTAACAAATGGATTTGTGTTTAACGCGCTCTCGCCTCACCGCTGCCCGCTAACTAGCCGCTAGCTGCAGCGTCGCGGCTGCTGTGCGGCGTCAGTTTGCGTCTAAGGCCAGAGCCGCCTGTGGAATCCGAACGGATGAGTGTTTGTGCCGAGCGGCTCCACAGGGAGCATTAGCCGGCTCCGGCGGCCACTGGAGTGTGAACCGGAGAGCTGGTTTAGGGGCTTTTAGAGTGGCACTTAGTGAACAAACGCTGCTCGTGTTTGTGTGGACGCTCGTCAAGGCGCGCTGCCGCCATGCTAGCTGTGTGTGTAAAAATGGACATGGCAATGCATGAATATCTCATGGATGTCGACGTATATTTTTGAATTCTCTCCGTTGACTTGACCATGTGAGTGTGTGTGTGTGTGTGTGTGTGTGTGTGTGTGTGTGTGTGTGTGTGTGTGTGTGTGTGTGTGTGGTGCTCATTAATGCATACGTCAGCTACCTTTTCCTGTCAGCAGCATTTTTAATGGAGAAGAATTCCTTCAGGCGTCTGATACCCTCTGAATGACTACACGTATGAGTGTGTCTCAGTGTGTGCTCGAGTATATGCCTTCCAGTGTGCGTGGGAGGACACACACTGTGTGTGTGTGTGTGTGTGTGTGTGTGTGTGTGTGTGTGTGTGTGTGTGTGGCTGAGCCTCTGCAGCGTAACAGATCTCAGATCTGAGGCTATAAATATCGCGCCCGCCAACTGACGCTGAGCTAAAAATAGGCACAGTTTATTAAACCGCCGCCTAGAGGGCAACAGAAGAACTGCATCCATGTGTGACATCACAAGAACCACAGTTTGCAACACAAATTACTGCTGTCTTTTGTATATTTTAATATTTGGAAGCTTTTGGCAACATTGTTGGATTGTGGTCGTCACGATGTGGGGTTTTAGTGAACATATTTGGAATGCGGAGGAGTCGCTCAGAGACGTCATATAAGTCAACCTGTCAATCACCTTGTAGCCCCGCCCCTAAAGCGTCCCCTGCTTTATGGTCTGTTTGAGTCTAAATGACCATAATTTACTAAATGAACATCATGCTGTATTGAAGAAGACTTTAAACTAGAGATTGAGACATAAACTCATGTTTACAATGTTTACTGAGGGAATACATCAAGAGAAGTAGAGTCATTTATATCGACTTCTATACAACCAGAAGAGTCGCCCCCTGGTGGTCAGGAGAGAGAATGCAGCTTTAACATATGAAGCATATACTTCTTTACAACCAGAGGAGTCACCCCCTGGTGGTAAGGCGAGAGAATGCAGCTTTAACACATGAAGCATAG